>NC_133619.1:270828604-271461104 GCF_048593235.1 Sminthopsis crassicaudata | reverse complement strand
TTTAATAACTATAAAGAGGATTTATTGAGAGAGTTACTTTGATAAATTCGATATAATCAGGCATCAGAGTAAAAGTAGTTTTTATTTTGGAACATCTGACAAGTATGATTGAGGCAACCCTGTGGGATAAGTAGGAAGTAAGGCTTTGCACAGCTTTGTCTCATTTAAATCTGAAACAAGTCAAATCAAGACATCTTAAGATAATATCTTAAGATGTCATTAGTTCTCTTAAGCAGCAGGAGGAATACAGAGAGGCTTGGAGAGACTTACATCAACTGATGCTGAGTGAAATGAACAGAACCAGAAGATCACTGTACACTTCAATGCTGTATGAAGATATATTCTGATGGAAGTGGAAATCTTCAACATAGAGAAGATCCAACTCACTTCCAGTTGATCAATGATGGACAGAAATAACTACACCCAGAGAAGGAACACTGGGAAGTGAATGTAAACTGTTAGCACTACTGTTTATCTACCCAGGTTACTTATACCTTTGGAATCTAATAGAAAATGGATTTACACATATATATTGTATCTAGGTTATATTGTAACACATGTAAAATGTATGGGATTGCCTGTCATCAAGGGGAGGGAGTAGAGGGAATTGGGGATAATTTGGAAAAATGAATACAAGGGATAATATTATAAAAAAATTATTCATGCATATATACTGTGGAAAAAATTCTAAATTAAAAAAACTAATAAATTCAGAAAATTTAAAAAAAATCTTGCACAAACAAAAACTATGATGTAAAAATTAAGGGAATAAAGATGGAAAATGGGATGGGAAGTTTACAATGAGCATTTCTGATAAAGGCTTTATTTCTTAAATATATAAAGAAATGAGTAAAATTTATTTAGGAAAAAAAGTCATTCCACAATTGATGGTCCCTAATGCTCAAAGGATATGAACAGTTTTCAGAAGAAACCAGAGGTATCAATAGTCATATGAAAAAAATGTTCTATGTCTCTATAGATTAGAAAAAGTCAAATTAAAACAATCTGAAGTACTACCTCAGCTATCAGAGTGACTAACATAAAAGAAAAGGGAAATGATAAAATATTGGAGCAAACGTGGAAAAACAGAGACACCAATGTACTGTTGGCACAATTGCAAACTGTTCCAACCATTCTGGAAAACAATTGGAACTATATGTGAAGGGTTATCAAACTGTGCATTCTCTTTAGCTTTGTAACAACATTACAAGTTCTGTATCTAACAGAAAATAAAGAAAAAACAAAAGACTTATATGTACAAAAATAATTATAGCAGTTCTTTTTGGGGAGACAAAGAATTGGAAATTGATGGCATATCCATCAGTTGGGGAATGGCTGAACAAAACATTGTATATAATTTTTTTTTAATTACTAACATTTATTCTATCACTTCCGTTTAGATAATCAACAAAGCAATTAGCCAAACTCCAATTTGTAGTTTTTATCCATTTCTTTCTTTTCTCTTTTTGGTATTTGATTTATTTGTTCAATATTTTCCCCAGTTATATTTAAAACAAATATTTTTACATTTGTTTTTAAAATTTTTAATTCTAGATTCTCTCTTTTATACCCATCTATAATTTAGAAACCACATGTGAAGTTATCTAAAACATTTTCATAAAAGTTATAATTGTGAAAGAAAACATAGATTTCCCCCCCCCCAGTGAAAATAAAAACCCTCAAAATAGATTTGGGGGGAGGAAGAGAGAGAGAAGGGAGAGACAGAGAGAGAGGGAGAAGGGAGGAAGGGACACACAAAAAAGAAAAAAGAGAGGAAGAGAGAGAAGGAAAGGAGGGAAAAAGTAAGGAGAGGGTGAAGGAGAGGGAGAAAGAGAGGGAGAAGGAAATTCCTTAGGGCATGCATACAATTTCACCAAAAATTATTTTATTTTTGTTCACTTGTGTTTGACTCTTTGTGACTCCACTGACCATAGCATGCCAGGCTCTTCTATCTTCCACTATCTCTGAAAGTATGTAGAAGTTCATATTTGTTGTTTCCATTACATTATCTATCAATCTTATCTTTTGCTCTTCCCTTTTCCTTTTGCCTTCAATCTTTCCCAACATCAGTGCCTTTTCCAATGAGTCCAATAGTCAAATCGTGTGGTCAAAATATTGAAGCTTTAGCTTCAATACAATACAAAGACAGTTTTCAACATATATCCTTGCAAAACTTTGTGTTCCAAATTTTTCTCCCTCTCTTCTCCCCTCCTAGAAGTGACTAATCCAATATGGGTTAAACATGTGCAGTTCTTCTAAACATATTTTCACATTTATCATATTGCACAAGAAAAATCAAAGAAGAAAAATCAGATCAAAATATAAAAAATTGGGAAGAAAAAAAGCAAGCAAACAAACAACAACAAAAAAAATGGTGAAAACACTATGTTGTGATCCACATTCAATCTCCAAAATTCTCTCTCTGGGTACAGATGGCTCTTTCCATCACAATTCTATGGGAATTACCTTGAATCACCTTATTGTTGAAAAGTCAAATCTATCACAGATGATCATCACATAATCTTGTTGTTGCTATGTACAGTGTTGTATTGGTTCTACACACTTCACTTAGCACCAGATCATGTCTTTCCAGACTTTTCTGAAACCAGCCTAGTCTAACTCTTACAGCTATACATAGCTACTGAAAAAAACCACAGCTTTAACTTTATAGACCTTTGTTGACAAAGTAATGTCTTTGATTTTTAGTATGCTGTCCAGATTTACCATAGCTTTCTTTCTCAAGAAGCAAGCATATTTTAATTTCACAACTGCAGTTGCCATTTGTAGTGACCTTTGAACCCAAGAATATAAAATCTGACACAGCCTCTATTTCTTCTCCTTCTATTTGCTAGGAAGTAATGAGACCAGTTGCCAAGATCTTAGTTTTATTATTAATCTTCAAGAGAGCATTTGTACTACCCTCTTTCACCCTCATCACCCTCATCTTCACTTTCTGTCATCAGTATTATTTTTATATTTATGAGATTGTTGCTATTTCTCCTGGCAACATAATTCTAGCTTTTAATTTACCCACACTGACATTTCACATTTTGTTCTCTAGATGTAAGTTAAATAAATAAGATCACAATATATAGCCTTGTCCTATCCTTTTCCCAATCTTAAATCAATCAGTTGTTCTTTAGTTCTCACTTTTGCTTCTTAGGAGACTGCTGGCTTTATACACAACCTACTGTTGTTTAGGCAGGAGCCACTCTTGCCTATGGGCTAGTATTTTGGAATTTTGGAGGATCGAGAACCTGTATTCCTTTACAAAGAGCTTATCTCTCATCTCAATAAGAAGCTAAAGGAGATTTACTACCTATTTACAATCTCAGTTTAGAAGAACTCACTATGACTAAGATGATTTCCAAGACTTTCAACATGCTGAGTTTTGCTGGGTAATTTTGATAAATTTGGTTTAGACAACTTAGCAGAAAAAGTTGAAAGCTACCTAATTATGGAGATGCCCATTTACAAAATATATCCAGAAACTTGTGGGTTTCCCGCAAAGAAAATCCACCACAATCATTTATTATTGATGAAATATTACTGATAAAATAATTGACTTGATGATGAACAGGCTGAGATTGATGGATACTACTGTTGGCCCATTCTAAGTAAAATAGATGGCTTTCCAATAATGCAAAAACTTTTTGACATTTCAAGTGAAGAAAAATGCCAAATTATGGAAGTAGACTGAAACTAGAAGCAATACCATTTGTGCCCAGTACCTGAACAGGATAAACTCCTACACTATAGACACATCCCCTCATAGCTTGATAACATTATTAGAGATCTAAACTTAGGTTTAAATAGGTAAGACTATTGTTCTAAGGATATCATGATCACAACTAGCACAAATATAGAGGCAGATGGGAGAGTAGGCCCAAAGAGAAGTAGGATTATTTGACCAGGAACTATGCAAATATAATATCCCAAGTAAAATAGATGAAGAGATTACAAATATAAGCAGATGATGATGCTAATATTTACCCAAGTAAACACTGACATATATCTAAATATGTACATTGATTCATGGTATTGTAGCCACATGAATCTGTTAACTCTGCTTAATGTTTCTGTTTGTTTCTTTGTGCATATGTTGCTATTTTGCGTATTTTGTTGACTTATTCCTGATGTTGCTGCTTTTTGTTTATTGTTATTCATTTACTTATATTATATGAATGTGTATGTAATACATTAACATATACATGTAATATATCTCGTATGTAATTTAGTTTTGTCATTACAGGGACGTCAACTGATTCTTTACATTGTGACATATCCATTACATATATTGCTTATGACACCCTAAGATAAGGCCCTATATTTATCATCCATGTTTTTAAGGATTTTTTTTTACTGTGATATTATATAATGACAAAGGAGAAGTTGGTTTTGCAAGGGGCTATAAAATTCCAAACCCAGGGGAGGAATGTAACAATTCTTCAAGCAAAGCTAGTATTGACTACCTTTTTAAATGCTCTATATCACTAAAGATCATATGAGTTATATTTATTCCCATCCCAGGAAAAGAGGAAATTATATGGGTCTCAGAACTGAAAAAGGGAGTCTTTTCCTACAAAGACATTTTTCAAAATGTCTTTAAGACATTTTTAAGGACTTAGGAAAGAGTGAGGATGAAAACTGGGGAGAGAGATATCACAGCACAGCAGAAGCAAATAGACAACACTTTCTAGAAGATTGACTCAAAGACTTGTAGTATCTGGATTCTTTTCCTATGTAGCTTGGCTTATCAACAAATCTAACCAGTAGAAACTGAATCATGACTACTCTGAGAAATCATTGGAACAAAGGTAAATCTGATCTGTTTTTCTATTTTGTTTATTGCCACAAACAATAGGAGGCTGGATTTATTACTATTTCTTTGCTATTTCAAAATTTATTTATTAGTTATTTACATTTTTCAAAGCTATGATTTATTAGATAGAGATAAGACAATCTTAACTGCATTCTGAATTTTTGTTTTACTATAAAAAATGGAAAGGGGAAAGGAGGATTGTGAATAATTGTTTAGCCAAATTCAATTCACTGGGTGACTACCCTTATATCTTGGTAATTAACAGATTGTCCTGAGTCTTAGATTATTTCATCAGTTTATTTAGAGCTTACATTTTTGAATCCTTGTTTTCTTGTTTATTTGTTTTAGCTTTGCAGAGAAAGGAAACCACATGAAACTGAGACTTTTTCTCTAGGATTTAAATTCATAAATTAAACTCATTATCAATAAGCATAAAGGTCATTTTACACATGGAATCTTTCCTCCACTTTCTGAGGTGAAAACAGAAGTGGGGGAGTAGAGACCTTAAGAGAAGGTGATGCTGTAACTGAGTCCCACAGCGTTGAGACAGATGCAGACAATTTTTGCCCATTTTCCTTGATGGGAAGTCGGTGAAATGTGTTCTTAATCCAAACTGCCCTCTATAATGACCTCTGCTAGATAATATTACAAATATTTGTTGACTTGATTCAAATTTCTTTTCCTTCCTTAGCATTTGATTGAAAGGTGATCACTATGATGTGGCATTTTTAATAGTTTCTTTCAACATTTTCACTGCAGCAATTCAATAAATCAATCAACAAATATTTATTAAGTATCTATATAAGAGACACTGTGCTAGGCAATGGTAATGCAAAGAAAAAAAAAGAAAGAAAGAAAGAAATAGTTTTTACCCTCGGGTAGGTGGGTAACATTCTAGCATAGGAGAACACATGTATAAAAATAAGTACATACAAAATAAGCACATATAGAATATAATATAATTTGCAAATACAATATAATTAGATTGAGGTAATTTTTAGAATGATTATGACCTATTAAAGGCTTTGAAAAATTGTTCTGAATAGTCTTTTAAATAAATACCCATATGACTTCCTGAGCCACAATAAAATATGGTGCTTGGAGACTCACAGGGGGAGACAAGAAGAAGCCATGGGTGGTAAATGAGTCAGTTCAGACAATAACCATTCTAGGAGAACTTCACTGAATCAGTAGGTAGTAGCTTACTAATATAAGATGAAAGAAAAGTACAATTTCCCTTCCTGATTCTTCCATTTCTGTATTATCCTTCTTTCTGACTACTCAAAACATTTGCTTTGTATTGAAACAATTGGTTTCTATAGCATTTATCAATTCTTGTTTATCTAATGGGTGGTCTTAGGTGGCATAAGGGAAGGCTGCAGTGCCAGGTGGAGGGATAACAGCAGGGGCAAAATGAAAATTCTTCTGGAAAAAGTTCTTTTGAGTCTAATGTCCTTTGAATTAGAAAAGAAAAGCAGAGAGGACATACATGACCCTGAAAAAACTGCTTCTGATACAGGGAAACATTAAATGTTTTCATCCCTTTGGAGTGTAATAATGTAATGGCCACAATATACATTTTCCCTGTTGTTAGTTTGGTACAGATACAGAGTCTGCATTGGACAAATGGAAGGTTGCCAGACAACTGGCCTCATGCATTTGAACCATTTATACTTTGAGATAAATGTACACATTCTGTTAGAAATGGAAAATGAAGAAGGGGTGGAGAGGGGGGAGGAAGCTTTTCCTTCTGTAATTCAGATAACATCATGCCTCACTGCTTAAGCTAATGAGTATCTAGAAGTAAAGACTCCTACTGATTCTGGCCAGTCATTAATTCTCTTCTTACAGAGCTACCATGGAGGTTTTTTATCTATCACATGTTTTACTCCTCACTGGTTGGTTCAGAGCAGTTAATGTTGACCCTGGGGTTTCTGAACTGAAGGGCTTTACAAACCCCTCAGAAGTATTTCACTGATGATCAAGAACAAATGCAAATACATGAATGGCAATTATGATTTTCACATTGTAGCTGCTCTATTGACAAAGGTGTCTCAGAAAGTTTCAATTTTAACTGAATTAATTATCTTAAAGAGATCATTCACATTTAAACTAGTATGTAACCTGCTAGCTAGTGGAAGTGGAAGCAAATGATTGTTTGTTTCTCTTAATTGCCCAGACAGCTTTACCCTGTGTGAGTGATGTTTGCTATAAAAAATTTTAACAACTTTTCTAAATAGGCATATTGACCTTGATTCAGTGGATTCTTTTTTTTCTCCTTCTTTCCTTCTGCCCTGCCTCTCTTTCTTTTTCTTTCTCTCCTTCCTCCCTCCCTTTACTCCTTCTCTCCCATTCTTCCTCCCTCCCTCTTTCCATTTCCATCTTTCTTCCTTCCTTTTTTCTTTCCTTCTTTTCTTCCTTTCTTTTTCCTTCCTTCTTTCCTTTCTCCCTCTCTTACTCCCTGCTTTCTTTTGTTTCTTTCTGTCTTTCTCTGTCTCTCTCTGTCCCTTTCTGCCACTCTCTCTCAAAATATAGCTTTACATATAATCGAATTGTTATTAAGAAGATTACCAATCCAAAAGGCCTTATTCTAGATATTAATCCTGAGGATTTTATCTCGTACCAACAAATGTTAGGGTAGAAATTTCTCCAGTCTGGCTTTACTTTACTATGAGGTATTGCGTTTCCAGAGGCATTGTATATAATATAAGCTAAACTTTCATATAAAAGTAAGAATCCCTACGTTTTAAAAGGAAAAAAACTGAAGACCTGCAATTCAATATTGTGTATTACATATTCAAAGTTTTTATATTGAACCACCTTTTCATAAACCCATTCCTGAAACAAAATCGATCAATAAAATGGCATAGAAAGTGGGAAGAAGAAAAGGGAATAATTCAAAATAAGATGAGGGTATAATCTGAAAAAGAAAAAAAAGGCATTATCCTTTTTTATTTGAGTTCTTTGAGTGATTTCATTTTTTAAACAATAATATGTGGCTCTCTGCATGGAAAAAGGTTAAAATTTCTGCTATGTATAGGACAGATATCCTGTTATTGTTCAATTGTGTCTGACTCACTGTGACCCCATTTGGGGTTTTCTTGGCATAGATACTGGAATGATTTGCCATTTCCTTTTCCAGCTCATTTTACAGATGAGGAAACTAAGGCAAAGAGGAACAAGTTATTTGACCACAATCACACAGTGACACTAGTGTTTGAAACCACATTTGAACTTAGGAAGATGAGTTTTCCTGACTCCAAGTCTGGCACTCTATCCACTGCACCACTTGACATGTGCCAGGAAGATGTCAGAGGTACTATGAATCTCAAGTCTATCCTTCCCCCTTTGTAACCACATCAGGTAGTCTATAATGAAAATAAAATTAGTTGACACATCCATAAAACAAGAAAAAAGATTTTTATTTTTATATGTATTTTCTTTATTAATGTTCTTTCCTAACCATATCAATTAAAAAAAAAAAAACAGTCAACCCCCACACTTAAACCTATTCTTTGTTCCAAGAAAAATGTACCTTTAGCAAAAGACAAAAGGAAATGAAAGATATTATTTCTCTGCCAACTGCCTCAGTGCTTGACAAAAGATCTTCAGCAACATTTCTACATGAGCTTCAAGAACTTTGAATCAGTTTCTTATGAAGAGAAAAGATCTGATTTGAATTATTTCAATGGCTTCATTAATCACATTCCCCTCCCCCCACCCCAGTTCTAAGCATATGCTTAGTATATATAATATACTATATATATATATATATATAATATAATAATATAATAAGAAGTAATTCATAGTACAAAAGATTTGGCCATATTAACCTTCCGATGCTATAGATATACAAAGGCAGTATTCATTTTTCTGTCCAAATAAGAAAATATTAGCAGCTGAACAGTAAAATGTATGTAAAGATTTTGAATTTTTTTAAAAAACGTATAAATATCCACAAATAATGGCAACAGATGGTATTTTTTTCTCACCTCTTTCCCAGAGGGAAAAGAAATGGTAGAAATTCCAGCCCTGTATTTGAAATGCATAGTTTATTTTTACTGAAAACCAAAGAGTTATCTGCTACATGGAAACCTAAGTAGAATGCATCAGCATTTCTAGACCACCTGGGACAGAAGAAGGCTGAGATATTTCCAGATGGGTTTTAAGACAATTCATTGATATTTACATAACCAGGATAATTTTTTTTTCAAAATAGCATTTCCCCTTAGTGCCTCAAGACCACCAGCAAAAGAAGGAGACATAGAAATTGCACTGCATTAATAGTCCTCATGTTTATGACTCTGGCATTTATTACCTATTGGGAGCTGTTTACTGAGTCATAAATTTTGCTAATGGGGATATTATCTCTAAATTATAAATCTCCTGCAGAATATGGGTTAGTTATAAGAGAAATAATTATTTAAAGTCCCTGTATAGCTGCAATGTATCATGTTTATCAGCATGATTCCTATAATGAGAATTTAATTGCGAATTGTTAACTTGTGATGAGAAAAACTTAAGCTTTATCCAGTAGGGCATATGGATATCATAGCTTTAACATACACAAAGCCCTGCAGTTATTTCCATTTTTTCTTTTTTTCCCACTTCTCAAATGAATCTCATTGTATTATGTCTATGCGCTCTGGCACAATACTATTATCTACAAGTCTCACATTTTGAAAAAAGGGGTTGAGTCAGAGGATGAAAGACAAAGTCATCAACCTTGAAATGCAATGGGGAATTATTATCCATTAAAAGCTTGCAATCTGGAGAATGAAATATTCCTAAGTAACAAAATTACTTGTCACTCTCCTTTATCTGAATTAAACCTTAAGCAAAAACCCAAGAAGAAAATTAAATCATTTTTTCTGTTCATAGTTCTAATAACAAACAGCAATTGTTACTAAATGGATCTTTGTAAGAGTTTAACTCTGACAGTAATATTTTCATAAACATTCTATGTTTATAAATAGAGATCACTTATTAATCAACCTGAATTTAAATGGAGACGATAACCATTTTCATCTGTGGTGGTACTCTTAGGACTGCTGGTCAGTCCTTAGGACTGAAAGGGTCTCCAAGAGGCCCTCATTCCCTAAGTATTTCTGTGAAATCATACTCCTAATATCCCCTAGTAAATGCAAAGCTCTTTCCCTTTTTGGAAGGTTTTGATCTCTTCAGATATATTAGGATTAGATACATAGACCTCAACATAGAAAAACAAAATATATTTCTTAGGTTGAGAATACTGATAGAGTGGATATGGCATTCATCTTAAATCACTTGGACAGTGTCTGGAGTTGTGAAGGCAGGTAGAGGAAGAAAAGCAAAGTCCAGAAAAAAAAAAGGCTGAAATTCTTCTTGGTTTTTGGGAGTAGGGCATTCCTAAAAAAGAGGCAAGAGAAAAAAGAAACAAAAATTCTCCATTTTTTTTTCTTCTTAGATTATTTCATCAGTTTATTTAGAGCTTACATTTTACTTACTTACATTTACTTATTTTTAATGCTTTTAAAGTCACTTAGTTTAAGAGCATAAATATATATGGCATACTCATAAAAAAATTTTGTCTTTAGAAATACATTAAATACTGAATCTTTTTATGTCTTTTATAACACAAGAAGTTTTTTTCCTAAAAAGAGATAATGGAAGCAAAATCAGAGTTGATGTCTCCATTTGGTAGTCATTACAAGTATAAATTCTATGCATGCATTTAAATATACTATATATACATATATATTTGAATTTTTTTCTGTTTAGTCTGGCTCTGTGATTTCTTTGGTAGAGAGCTCTTAGTAAAAATAATTCCTTTACTAATATACATAAGCAAGTGATCTGCAACTTATACTCTGAGAGTTGTCTGAGTCACTGAGAAGTTGGGGCAATATTCCATAGCCAAATGTCAAAGGTGAGACTTGAACTCAAGTTGTCTCAGCTTCAAGGTCAAGGTCAATGACTTTTATATGTCAACTTCTTTCTCTCCCTAATTCTCTTCCTCCCCCAATACTTCCTCTTTCTTCTAAAGGCATTTTGAAATTTTTATTTCAAATATTTCAGCATTTATGAAAATATTACAAATAGACTATAAATAACTTTTTAAATGAAAGATCTACCATAAAATTCTATTGATAATAAATTTATGTTAAAAAACATTTAGGAAATGTTAACTATCACTATTGTGTTGTTATTATTTGATGTGTATGATTGTGAAGGAATAGATTTTCTTTTTCAAATTGGAATATATCATGATTTGTTCAGTATAATAGTTACCACAAATTATTGTTCATTCTTCAAAGATTTCATCAAAGTAGATGATTTCTCCACTGAAACAGATTACAATCCCTCTGTGTTTTACAATAAAACTTCTTAAACTGTGGGTCATAACCCCACATAGGGTCACATGACTGAATGTGAGGGTCACAAAAAAATTGGCAACAGTGTAAGATAGCAAATATTCCACCAAGATTTAATTCTTTAGGTTAAACAAGCACATCCATCTCATTAATATGCAAATTAGCTTTTGTCTTTAATAAATGCTTAAATTATATATACATCAAAGAATTGTTTTAAAATCATTTTACTTGTGATTTATTATCAGTCACAGTTTGATTTGTATACCTGTTACATATATCTATCTACATAAAAATTTCTCGGGTAAAAAGGAGTTGCAAGTGTAAAAAGTTTAAGAAACCTTGTCTTAGGAGATATCTTTCAGTTGCTATGGCTTGAAATGAAGGTCCTTGAAGTTAAATTTGACAAGAACTGAATCTAGCTTAATGAGTTCTGAGTAAATAAAGAACTACAGAATCTTAATGTGAAAAGGAACCTATAGGCTATCTAGTAATTCAAATTATACCTGAGCAAAAATATCTCCTCTAAAACATCCCAGCAAATCTTTATTTAATGGCCTCTAATCAGAGAGAACCCCTACCTCCAAAAGTAGTCTATTCCATTCTCCTGGTCCCAGCCATTCAATCACTTTCAAAGCCACTAGCTCATATCAATGTAGCAATCAACAAGCAATTATTGAACTGAATAATCCAGTCACTGGATTAAGCATTATAAACAAATATAAAATATATACAAATATAAAAATGAAACAGGCCCTCACTTGAGAGAGATTATTTCCTAATTGGAGAGATAACAAGTATATACACATATTTAATATATTACATATACTATTAATCAGAATAATATAATACATATAAAGAGAGAACTTTATATGTGAATGTATATTTTTCAGACAGATAGATAAACATATATAAATAATATATCATCTAGGCTATTTGGCCAATTCCCCCTGTGTTAGGTTCTTACTAAGTGCTAATGAGATAATGAGATATTAGGTTCTTACTAAGTGCTAAGTCAGTACTTGACAATTCTCTAGTTCAGGAGTTTTACTTGTGAATTCCTGGGGAAGAGCTTGCATGCTTAGGAGGAGCAAGTTCATTGGTTGAAGTAATTTTTCCCAGAAGCCCTTGGATTATCCCACATTCATTCTCTGGGAGGATAAAAGAGGGCAGCTCTGGAGGAGAGACAGAGTTTTGTCTGGACGAGACTTGAGGCTGCTCTCTGCAGGAAGGGAAGTGGGCTCTCTACAGGAAGAAGAATCTGTCTGAGAGATTTGAGTTGACACAGCAGATCTCCTCCCAGAGAGTGATTGGCAGCTTCTGGAGACAACAGCACATTACAAATTGGCGCCCAACGTGGGGCGGGGATTTGGCGCTGGGCTCTTCCTGTTCACTCACCGTTACTGAAAATTACTTCAACCAATGAACTTGCTCCTCCTAAGCATGCAAGCTCTTCCCCAGGAATTCACAAATAAAACTCTCGAACTAGAGAATTGTCAAGTAGCACTTAGCACTTAGTAAGAACCTAATATCTCATTATCTCATTAACACTTAATAAGAACCTAACACCTCTGCAATTGGTAGATTGGGTCCACAGAGGGCATCTGACTATTTCTCCTTCAGGACTCCAGGGGAAACTGAGAGTATTGGGGTGGAGACAATTTCTGGTACTGTCACTTTTGAAACCCCATCAATGAGTTACTTATTAATTATCAGCCAGTAGCTTAAATATATTTTAAAACAATAATAACAGATATTTACTAAGATGATATAGTAAGAAGTTGTCATAAAAGATTTCCCTAAAAAAAGCATTCACTGCTACAAGTATATACAGAGTTCAGAGGAAAAGCTGGCTTAAACTGAGAAAATAATGATACATAAATGCGTAGAGAAAAGCAAAGAGTGAAAGTCATAACTCCAGGTTACTGGAATTAACTTTGATCTATAGTTGACATTCTTGTCTGGTTCAAAGGTCACCAACTTTGAAGCTGTTTCCTCCCTCAGATGGCTATTTCTCTCAACATCTTTCTGTTTTTAGATTTATCTATTTGTCCTTATTGTATTTTCCTCTGCTCTATATTGAGTTGTCAATTCCTTCTTTCTGATATAGTTGTAAATGGAAGGTGATAGGAAAAAGGAGGGAGAGGAACTTTTTCCCCACATTTTACTTTTAGGGGTTTGGCTGAAATTGTAATCCTGAACTCCCTCTGTGATAGACCCCTTTAAACTGAACTCACAACAGACTGATATTTTATACATAAACTCAATATGAATACTTACCTATGGTTATCTATCTTGAGTGATAGGAAAAGTCAATAAAATTGCTTTCTTTTCTTGCTCTATTAAAGAGATTCATGCCTCATAAAGAGATCACAGGATATGAACTATCTTGTTGACATTTTTACAACTTTGTCTATTGATTGATTGGACTTGAGGAACATCATACATACATGTATCTATTTATGTAGATAGACATATAAAATGATTGGAAATAATTTTGGGAAAGCATGCAGTAATAGCTTGAGCATCAAGAAAAACTTCTTATAAAAGATTGCATTTGAGCTGAACTTGAAAGGGAATAAGAAATTCTAAAAAGTGTAAGAGATGAAGGAGAATATTCTAGGCATAGAGAGAGATGTAAGATCATGTATGAGGAATAGAAAAAAAATAGTCATTTGAATAGTTGAGTCAAGATGGTGTAGTTAAAGGAAATATTTTTGTGTAGTTCACCTAACACACCTTTTTTGCAGCAATCTACAAAACAAAGCAAACTGAATTCTGTTTGGGGAAAATCAAGGAGTCACAGTGATTCACTTTTTCAGCCCAGGAAATCTGAGGGAGAGAGACAGAAAGACCTGCAGTGGGTTTGAGGCAGAGGTGCAAAGTGTTGATATCAAAAATAGAAAAGTAACCATGTGTACAAAAATATTTATATCAGCTCTGTGTGTGTGTGTGTGTGTGTGTGTGTGTGTGTGTGTGTGTGTGTGTGTGTGTGTTGGACAGAAACTAAAATCTGAAGGGATGCCTATCAATTGAAGAATGGCTGAATAAGTTATGGTACATAAATCTGATGAAATCTTGTTATGCTGTAAGAAATGAATTGTCTGAAAAACTTGAGATTTGTATGAATTGATGCAAAGTAAAGTAAGCAGAACCAGGAGAACAGTTTATATGGTAATATCAATAGTGTAAAGATAATAAACACTAAAGACTTAGCAATTATGTTCACCATAATGACCAACCACAATTCCAAAGGATTTGTAAAGAAACATATGGAGAATTAATGGACTCAAGAGTACTGAGTGAAGCATATGTTCTCTTTCTTTCTTAATTTTTTTTTCTTTGACCTGACTAACTTAGAAATTTTTTGACTATTTGAAAGGTACATATTTGGAAAGGTTTTTGTTTTTATTTGAAACTGAAAATAAAATGAAATTTTTAAAATTCAGTCAAAGGTCAGGGAACTTGAGATACAAATCTAAGTAAAAAAGAATGACAGTCCCTGCTTTCATGGAACTTAAATTCTTTTTTTTTTAAGTAATAGTTTTTTTTTTAATTTTTCAAAATACATGCAAAAATAGTTTTTAACATCCACCTTTGCAAAACCTTATATTCCAAAATTTTCCCTCTTTCCTCCTTACCCTCTCCCCTAGACAGAAAGTAATCCAATATGTGTTAAATATGTGCAATTCTTTTATACATATTTCCACATTTATCATGCAGCACAAGAAAAAATCAGATGAAAAAGGAGAAAAATGGGAAAGAAAAAACAAGCAAGCAAACACCACCAAAAAAAATGAAAATACTATGTGGTGATCCATATTCTGTTCCCATAGTTCTCTCATTGAATTCAGATGAATACATCACAAATATACTGGAATTGGCCTGAATTGCCTCATTGTTGAAAAGAGCCAAGTCATCAGAGCTGATCATGACATAATCTTGTTGCTGTGTATGATGTTCTCTTGGTTCTACTTAACTCCATTTAGCATCAGTTCATGTAAGTCTCTCCAGGCCTTTTTAAATCATCCTGTTGATCATTTCTTATAGAACAATAATATTCCATAACATTCATATATCATAACCTATTCAGCTATTATCCAACTGATGGGCACCCACTCAGTTTCCAGTTCCTTGCCACTACAAAAAGGGCTGCTACAAACATTTGCATATGTAGGGCCTTTTCCCTTTTTAATGATCTCATTGGGATACAGACTCAGAAGAGATACTGCTGGCTCAAAAAGTACACATAGTTTTATTGCTCTTTGACTCATTTAAAAGTGCTGAAAGGTAGAAAAAAATAATAAGAAGAAAGTATATGTGCAAAATTATGGTGCTAAAAGCTTGAAAGTCAAGAACTGGAGAGAAATGAAGAACAGCTAGCCAGGGCCCTTACTCAAAATTAAATAAGCAGGGCATACCTCATCTCAGAGAGTAGTATGAGAGACATTATCAATTTAAAAAAAAATAAACATATGTTTTATTGGTGCATTTTTTATTTTTCTTTTTTTCCCCAGTAGTAATTTATTTTTTTTCAAGTACATGCAAAGATAGTTTTCAACATTCATTTTGGTAAAATTTTATATTCTAAATTTTTTTCCTTCCCACCCTTACCTCTTCCCTCTCCAAGACAGTAAACTATCAAATATAGGTTAAATATGTGCAATTCTTTTAAACATATTTCCATATTTGTCATGTTATAATTTTTTTCTCCAAACCAGGTATATCTTCAATATTTCAGTGATCTACCAGTCCAATAACTGTCAAAAAAGTAACAGATTAGTCTCTCATGACCTGTGCTTGATAAAACCATATTAACTTAGCCATTTTCTTTACTAATTGTTCACTAACTACACTTTAAAATGTTTTTAAACTGGAATCAATCAATTCAATAATCTATACTTTACATAATAAATTTCCCTGTTTGGAAAACTCATAATATTTGCTGTTATATTCTGCAGAACTTCTATTTTCTGTAGTCTTTTGAAGACAATGCTGCAACCATCATATCTTCCATTTGTTCAGCAAATTATAACTGTGATTTTCATTCCTCAAGGATATCTAGGTGCTCTTTTATATCCTTATTTCTCTCAGATTTCAACTTCATACTGAATCTTTTTATGTCTTTTATAACACAAGTAGTTTTGTTTTCCTAAAAAGAGATAATGGAAGCAAAATCAGAGTTGATGTCTTCATTTGGTAGTTATTACAATCATTCCATCTACATCTGGCAGAAGGCCTAATCCTTATTTCCGTATTTGATCTTTTTCTCAATGTAGCTAAAAATAAATTTTGTTATTGTCCCCAATGTTCCTCTTAATTAGCTTTAGCTCACAATAAGTTTTATTGTCCCTGACACTATTTTCATAGGACTATTTCCAGCTTTTGTATTTACATTGTTATCCATGTTCTGAATTTCTAAACAATCTAAATTGGTTTATAAATTTCCTTTATTATCAAATTGACAGCTTTTGACAATTACCTCTTTCTTTCCTCGTTGAACTTGTTTTTACTTTAAGAATTTTATTTGAGGCAGCTAGGTGGCGCAGTGAATAGAGCACCTGCCCTGAAGTCAGGAGGACCTGTGTTCAAATTTGGTCTCAGACATTTAATACTGCCTAGTTGTGTGATCCTGAGATAGTCACTTAACCTCAATTGCCTCAGGGGAAAAAAAAGAATTTTATTCTTGATAGTGTCTGATTAGCTGTCTTGGGATCAATTTCCTTTAAAAGTATATGCCATGGAATATACATAGATTTCCTAGGATCTCTGAACATTTTTCTATTTGATTTCTAGCAATTTAGATTATTTATGAAACAATGTTCAGTGACTCTCACATCCCAAATTTAGATAAAGTGAATTTTTCCACAAGTTCTACCATTTCTTCTTTAATGGCCAGTTTCTAGAATAGTTCCAGCCTCTAATTAACTCCTAGACTTTATCATTAAGACAAGAAATTATTAACTAGGTCAAAGGCCAAGAAGAAGATAAAATAATTAAAGTCCCCATATCATTTCAATATTGTGCCTGCTGGTAGCTGATCATCTAGCTATCCCCCAGGTCTGCAATGCATTCCTTTCTCTCTCTGTTCCAGAATCTCTCCCAGCCTTTAAGATATATCTCAAGCAACATCTTCTGATAAAGCCTTTCCCAATCCCTTTGACTACTAGAACCCTCATTTTCCAGGTTACTTTGTACATATCTATTTGGTAGATATTTCTATTCATTAGTTTCATATTTATGGTATTTAACTCTGTCTCTGTTTCTGTTTCTTTCATATGCATTTGTTTTCTCCTCCATTCAAATGCAAATTCATTATAAGTAGGGAATGTTTTATTCTATGGACTTAAATCCCCAACCCTAGAACATAGCAGGCATTTAATAGATACTTACTGATTGGTTGGTTGATTAGTTGATAAGCATTACCTATCATTTTCCCCATTCTCATTCTTGAACTTTTAAAAGATAATTATATTTTGTTATTCTGAATTTAACAAGTATTAATGAACATTAATATCTCTGTAGGAAAAGAACAGGGGAGGAAAAAAAGGATTGTATGTAAATATCTATTACAAATAGCTTGACTTTAAAAAAAAAAAGGAAAAAATTCAACTTATTAGTCTAAAAACTGAATTATCATGGACCCCTTGGAACTTCCTGCCATTCTTTTCTGTGTACATACTTTTAAAATAATAACTTTTATTTTCCCAAATCATTTTTCCCCAAAGATAGTTTTTAGCATTCATCTTTGCAAAACCTTGTGTTCCCAAATTTTCCCCCTCCCTCCTTCCATTCTTCTCCCCTAGACAGTAAGCAATACACTATAAGTTAAATATGTATAATTCTTCTAAATATATTTCCATATTCATCATGCTGCACAAGAAAAATCAGAACAAAAGGGGAAAAAACACAAGAAAGAAAAAACACACCCAAAAAAGGTGAAAATATTATGTTTTGATTCATGTTCAGTCTCCATCATTCTCTCTGCATGTATATGGCTCTTTTCATCACAAGTCTATTGGAATTGTCTTGAATCACTTCATTGTTGAAAGGAGCCAAGTCCATCACACGCGATCCTTACATAATTCTGTTATGTACAATATTCTTTTGGTTCTATTTACTTCACTCAGCATCAATTCATGCAAGTCTTTTCAGGATTTTCTGAAATCAGCCTGCTTGTCATTTCTTATAGAACAATAAAATTGCATTACATTTATATACTATAACTTATTCAGTCTTTTCTCAACTGATGGTCATCCACTCAATTTCTAGTTCCTTGGCACTATAAAAAGGGCTGGGCTGCTACAAACATTTTTGTACAATATGAGTCCTTTTCCCTTTTTTTTGATCTCTTTGGGATACAGACCCAGTACAGATATTGCTTTATCAAAGGATATGTACAGTTTGATATCCCTTTAGATATAGTTCCTAATTGTTCTCCAGAGTGGTTGGATTAGTCCACAACTCCACCAACAATGCATTAGTATCCCAGTTTTCAAATATCCCTTCTAACATTTATCATTATCTTTTCTTGTCATCCTTACCAATCCAAGAGACATTAAATGGAATCTCAGAGTTGCCTGAATTTGCATTCTCTAATCAATAATGGTTTAAAGCATTAAATGAAATTTTCTATCTTTTTTCATTATCACTACCACTCCAAATCTACTCATTCTAACCCCCCAAAATAATTTTATATCCCTTCTTTGAAAAAATAAGCATTTTCAAGCAAAATAAATTTCCATATTAGTCATGATACAAGCATAAATATCATTTTGGACCTCATATAAATCCTCTATCAGAAGATGGGTAGTCTTCACCAGTCTTCCAAAATTGTGACTTGTTATATTGATCAGAATTCAGAGTTTCAAAGCAGTTTTTCCTTACAGTTGAGGTCTCAACACAAACTTTACTCTTTGTACTGTTCATGTCCTTTGTCTCAATTAATACAAAGTATTCCATAATAAGATTCCTTGAATCCATTCCTTTTGTAAATTGCTAGGATACAAAAATATCCTATCACATAAATGTACTATATTTTTAGCATTCTTCAGATGATAGTCACCTCCATAGCTTCTAGTCCTTTGCCACAACAAAAATCGTTACTACAAATATTTTGTACATATGGGACCTTTTCCTTCTTTCTTTGATCTCTTTGGCATAAAAAGTCTTGTAGTATATTGCTAAAGGGAAATATATGCTCAGCTTAATGTCTTTTGTGTTAAATTTGAAATTATTTTCCACAATCACTAAACTTTTTTGCAGTTTTTTTTAGTATATATATTTTTGTTTTTTAATTTTTTAAATAGCTTTTTATTTTTCCAAATACATGCAAAGATATCCACAGCAGTATCTTTACTGGATCTGTATCCTAAAGAGGTCATTAAAAACTGCATTTTCTTGTATATTTTCAGTTTTGGGGGTTTTTTTGTTTGTTTGTTTTTTTGTTTTTTTTTACTATTCTAGTATTTCTCATGGAGACACTTTTGTTGGATATATTCTAATTTTCAAGAAGTCTATTACTTGAATAAGGTTTTCTACTTCCTATATTAAACTTGTTTTTCTTCATCCAATTATTTGATCCAGGGTTCTTATTTCATTTTTTTTCTACCATAACTTCTTGTAGAATTATTCTCTTCTGAGTGAAAGCCTTATGTGTCCTTGGAGCCATACATTCTTTATTGTTCCTCTTCTTCCATTTACTAATATTTTCATCGTTACTTTTAAATTAGCAATTTGTATCACATTTAGACTCTGACTCCACTTGTGCTATTTATTAGATGAGACTGTAGGGACATGTTAGATTGATCTATAGTACTTGGGCTCTTGCATCTGTCTTTCACTTCCCCTGGTGCAGGCATTTCAGGTCTACTTGTCCAGGTATAGACTATGCATATTACAAGGCTCTGAAGAACTCTATAGATCTGTATGCTTCAAATTTTCAGAGCCCCTTGGTATCCCAGATTGACAACTGCAATTCAGATCTTAGGTTTCTGAACTCTCATTATCATGTTTGGGGTCAGAAGGCTGCTGTGGAGCCTTCCACAAGAGTATTCCAATCTTTCTACCCTTGGGTACATAGAAATCCAGATTTCAGAAGTCCTTTATATTTAAACCATACACACACACACACACACACACACACACACACACACACACACACACACAGAAATATATATGTTTATATATAAGTACCCTATTTCACTTAAGGTTTTCATCTCACAAAATCTATCATACCTTCTGAGGTCAAATTTCCTTCCATTAGGATTTCTAATTCACTTATTACATATTTTTGGCATGTTTGTGTATAGACATCTTAGAACAAAGAATTAATTGCTGGCTTTTTTCCTGCATTTTTATTTCTATGAATTAATAATCTTCTACTGAAAGTCTTTATCTTATAACATAGATACTTTTATGGTATATATTTAATGGATAACTCTCCCGCTCTCTTTTTTTCATAAAGATTATTATTTTCAATGCATAGGCATGGAGAATTTTCCACATTGACCCTTGTAAAACCTTGTGTTCCAAGTTTTATCCTCCTTCCCTCCCATCCCCTCCCCTAGATGACAAATAAACCAATATATGTTAAACGTGGTAAAAAGATATGTTAAATCCAATATATGCATACACATTTATACAATTATCTTACTGCACAAGAAAAATCAGATCAAAAAGGAAAAAGAAAGAAAGAAAACAAAATGCAAGTAAACAACAACAAAAAGAATGAAAATACTATGTTGTGATCCACACTCAATTCTTCTCTCTGGGTATAAATGGTTCTCTTCATCACAAGATCATTGGAATTGGCCTGAATCATCTCATTATTGAAAAAAGCATCAGAATTGATCACCGTATAATCTTGTAGTTGCCATGTGATCTCCTGGTTCTACTCATCTCACTGAGCATAAGTTCATGTCTCTCTAGGCCTCTTTGAAATCATCCTGCTGGTCATTTCTTATAGAACAATAATATTCCATAACATTCATATACCATAACTTATTCAGCCATTCTCCAACTGATGGGTATCCACTGACTTTCCAGTTTCTTGTCACTACAAAGAGGGCTGCCACAAACATTCTTGTACATGTGCATCCCTTTCCCTCTTTTAAGCTCTCTTTGGGATATGTCTAGTAGAAACACTGCTGAATAAAAGGGTATGCACATTTTGTTAGCCTTTTGGACATATTCTAAATTGCTCTCCAGAATGGTTGGATCAGTTCACAACTCCGGCAGCAATGTGTTAGTGTCCCAGTTTTCCCACATCCCCTCCAACATTCATCATTATCTTTTCTTGTCATCTTAAGCCAATCTGAGAGTTATGTAGTGGTACCTCAGAGTTTTCTTAATTTGCATTTCTCTGATCAATAGTGATTTAGAGCACTTTTTCATATGACTAGAAATGGTTTCAAATTTTTCATCTGAAAATTGTTCATATCCTTTGACCATTTATCAATTGCAGAATGGCTTGAATTCTTATAAATTTGAGTCAATTCTCTATATATTTTAGAAATGAGGCCTTTATTAGAACCTTTAGTGTAAAAACATTTTGCCAGTTTATTGCTTCCCTTCTAATCTTGTCTGCATTAGTTTTTGTTTGTATAAAAACGTTTTTAACTTAATATAATCAAAATAAACTATTTTGTTTGTACAAAAACTTTTTAATATAATCAAAATTATCTATTTTGCATTTCATAATGTATTTCAGCTCTCCTTTGGCTACAAATTTCTTCCTTTTCCACAGATCTGAGAAGTAAACTATCCTTTATTCTTCTGATTTGCTTATAATATCACTCTTTGTCTAAATAATGATCCCATTTTGACCTTATCTCGGTATATGGTGTTAGATGTCGGTCAATGACTAGTTTATGTCATACTAGTTTCCAAATTTCCCATCAGGTTTTGTCAAATAACGAATTCTCATCCCAAAAGCTGGGGGCTTTAGGTTTGTCAAATACTAGATTGTTATAGTCATTGCCTATTTTGTCCTGTGAACCTAATCTAGTCCACTAATCAGCTGCTCTATTTCTTAGTCAGTACCAAATGGTTTTGATGACTGCAGCTTTATAATATAGTTGTAGGTCTGGCAGAGTTAGGCCACCTTAGTTTGCATTATTTTTCATTAATTCCCTTGAAATTATTGACCTTTTGTTCTTCCAGGTGAACTTTGTTATTTTTTTTTTAGATCTGTAAAATAATTTCTTGGAATTTTGATTGGTATGGCACAGAATAAGTAGATTTAGATAGTATTACCATTTTCATTATATTCGCTCAGTCTACATATGAGTACTTGATATTTTTCCGATTAGATCTGACTTTGTGTGGAAAGTGTTTTGTAATTGTGTTCATATAGTTCCTGACTTTGCCTTGGCAGATAGACTCCCAAATATTTTATATTATCTACAGTTATTTTAAATGTAATTTTTTCTTTGTATTTCTTGCTGTTGGACTTTGCTGATATATAAAAATGCTGATAATTTATGTGGATTTATTTTGTATCCTGAAACTTTGTTAAAGTTGTGAAATGTTTCTACTAATTTTTTAGTTAATTCTCTAGGATTCTCTAACAATACCATCATATCATATCATCTTAAAGAGTGATCATTTGGTTTTCTCATTATCTGCTCTAATTCATTTAATCTTTTTTTCTTCTTCTATTGCCAAAGCTAACATTTCTAATATAATATTGAATAGTAATGGTGATAGTGGGCAAACTTGTTTCACCTCTGATCTTATTGGGAATAGTTGCAGTTTATCCCCATTACATATAATACTTGCTGATGGTTTTAAATAGATGCTACTGATGATTTTAAGGAAAAGTCCATTTATTCCTATACTCTCTAGTGTTTTTAATAGGAATAGTTGGATTTTATCAAATGCTTTTTCTACACCTATTAATCATATGATTTTTATTAGTTTGGTTAGTGATATAGACAATTATACTAATAGTTTTCCGAATATTGAACTGGCCCTGCACTTCTGGTTGGTTGGTCATGGTGTATTATCCAGTGGATGATTTTCAGTAATCTCTTGGCTAATATTTTAAAATTTTTGCAGCAATATTCCTTAGGGAAATTGGTCTATAATTTTCTTTATTTTCATCCTATCGGCAGTATGTCTGTGTCATAAAAGGAATGTATTAGGACTCCTTATTTTTTCAAATAGATTGCATAGTATTGAAATTGTTCTTTAAATGTCTGGTAGAATTCACATGTAAATCCATCTGGCCCTGAGATTTTTCCTTAGGGAGTTGATTAGTTCTCTTTCTAAAGTAGGACTGTTTAAGTAATTTATTTCCTCTCCTGTTAATCTGGGCAATCTATATTTTTGTATGTATAACTCCATTTCACTTAGATTATCGAATTTATTGACATATAGTTTGGCAAAATAATTCCTAATTATTGCTTTGAAAGTTCTCCCTTTTCTTTTTTCTATTCAAATTAAAAAGGTTTATATATTTTGTTGGTTTTTTCATAAAACCAACTCTATTGATTCAATAGTTTTCTTACTTTCAATTTTATTATCCTCCTCTTTTATTTTCAGAATTTCAAATTTTGTATTTAATTGAGGGGTTAATTTGTTCTTTTTCTAGCTTTTTTTTAGTTGCAAGCCCAATTCATTGGTTTTTTTTTTCTTTATTTTATGCAAGCATCTACAGATATAAAACTTCCCCTAATAACTCCTTTGGTTGCATCCCACAAATTTTGCATCCCACAATTTTTTATTGTCTCATTGTCATTCTCTTAGATGAAATTATTGTGTATATAATTTGTTTCACCCACTCATTCTTTGATTAGTTTTCCAATTAAATTTTGTTCTATTTTGCTTTATTTTCTTCTCCCCTAGCCTTTTATTGCTTGTAATTTTTATTGCATAATATCTAAAAACATACATTTATTATTTCTGCCTTTCTACATTTGATTTTGAGGTCTTATGCTCTAATAATCAATTTTTATAGGTTCCATGTACTGCCAAGAAAAAAAAAGCATATTCTTTGTTTTCATTCAATTTTCTCCAAAGGTCTATCATACCTAACTTTCTATTTACCTCATTAACTTCTTTCTTATTTCGTGGTTTGACATATGTGGTTCTAAAAACAAACAAACAAACAAACAACCTGGGCAGTTTTCCTTGATGATTTCCTGAAAGATGATGGCTAGACTCTCTTTTTCATTATGGTTTTCAGGAAGTCCAATAATTCTTAGATTGTCTCTCCTAGATCTGTTTTCTAGGTGCAGTTGTTTTTCCAGTGAGATATTTTGCATTTTGTTCAATTTTTTCCCATTTTTTTTATTTTGATTGATTTTGAAGTCATATTGAGTCCTTTACTTCCATTTGTTCAATTCTAATTTTTAGTGAATTATTTTTTTCAGTTAGCTTTTTTTACCTTCTTTTGCATTTGGCCAATTGAACTATTAAATGGGATGTTTTATTCATTTCATTTTTTTCCATTTCACAAATTGTTTTTCAATGAATTGGTTTCTTTTTCTTATCTATTTTGTAAGGAGTTATATGATTTTTCCACTTCTTCAGATATATTTTGTGAGGAGTTATTTGCCTTTTCCATTTTGTCAAATCTATATTGTAGGGAGTTATATGCTTTTCCATTTCAATATGTCTATTTTTAAGGCATTTTCTTCAGATAATTTCTGGTTTTCCTTTTCCATACCCTCTTGCAAAGATCTCATTTTCTTTTCCCATTTCTCTTCTCTCTTCTAAGATCCTCTTTGAATTTTCCAAGAGAGTCTTGTGAAATGGGGACCACTCTTTGGGGCTTCATCTGGAGATTATTTGCTTTTAGGATCCTCAGAGTTTGAGATCTATTCTTCTCTTTCTCCATATAAGCTGTCTATAGTCAGAGTTCTTTTTGCTTTTTTTGCTCATTTTTTAAGAGTTCAGGTCTGCTCTTAAGGCAAAGGAGCAGCAACCACTTTAGTTTGTCCGGGGGCTAATGTTGCTGACTGACTTCTGGTGCTGGGTAGACATGGCCTGGTCCTCTTCTGGGGTTCTTGAGTTCAGAGGCTCATAATTTGCCTTTTGTAGTTGCTTTGGGAGTCTCACAGCAAATCTGATGAACAACTGGCTAAGAACACAGTAGCCTAAGAGCTTCACTGTAGATTCCCTAGTGTGCTGGACATTGCAACACTCTGTATACTAGTCTTAAGTTAGCTGCATTCCATCATTGACCAAGAATTTGTTTTTCCTCCACTTTGTTGCCCAGGAACCCTAATTTCACCCCCCCGGGGATACTATCTTCTTAATTGCTATTCATTTTCTAAACACAGTTCTCCAAAAGTTCTTGCCTTTTTTTTTTTTGTGTGTGTGTGTGTGTGTGTGTGTGTGTGTGTGTGTGTGTGTGTAGCAAATCTCAAGCCATTAATGGCTTCAGTTCCTTTCCCCTAAACCTTGTAATTCCTAATAATGTATTCTTGTTGTCAAATATGCCCCTACATAAATTACCAGATGTGAACAGTAGTTGTCAGAATTGACAATTTTTAAAACACTGTATCACGTTCTGGATTCATGCCCTAGGAAGTCAGCAAAAATTTCTATAGTTTAGGGCAATTAAAAAAAAAAAAGAGTCTCAATACAATCTAATAAAAAGAAAGGGATTGTTCTTGCTAATCTCTTATTTCTCTGTTCTTTCCTAGTGGCATCATTGTTCTCTAGACAGCAACTAGCTACTCATTATAGAATGTTTTAGCCTTTTTTGGTTTCCCATTCATTACTTAGTTCCAAGTATTAGTATTTTTCCTTCCTTTACTCCTCTGTAACACAGTCTTCTACTTACCATCCTCCTCGAAAGGTATTTCCCCCATGTCCTTTAGACTCTGGTTCTTGTTTTTACCTTGTCTGTTTTTCTAATTTTAAAAGAAATGCTTCATTCACTTAAATTATAAAATAGAGATACCTTTCTTAAACTTCTTTGCCTTCTAGAGAGGCTTAGCTATTACTCAGCTGAGAAAGAAAAGATATATTGCACATACTACTAAAGTCCCTTTGATCCTCACACCTGCTAGAAAGTACTCAGCTTTTTATCACTGTTGCCTAGTGTGATTCAGTGGATAGAGTTCTGGATATTACTCTCGATAAGCCACTTCTATTTGTCTAAGGTTCTTTGACTATAAAATTTAGATAATAATAACCACTATGTCCTGGCTGGTGGGGAAGATCAAAACAAGATATTTATGAAGTGTTGAGCACATTGACATGTAGTTAAGTGCTTAATAAATGCTTATTTTGTTCCTTTCTTTCTTCATCAGTAGCTCATAAGGCTATTTTCCATGGCGAACTACTAATTAATCATACCTCACTTAAGGATCTAATGTGGTATTCCAGATACACAGCTTCAAAGCTCCTAAGCTCACAAGGAATGGGTTCAATACTGGGTACTGAACCCTGGATTCAATTTCTCTCTTTGGCTCATTTCTCCCATTCTACCCTGATGAAATCAACAAGATTAAATCAATCTTAAGTTAAACTCTTACCTAACTTTCCCCTAAATGAGTAAAGAACTCAATGTATCATACTCAATGTATGATATAGATATTAAATAATACCATAGACTTTATTTCACCTCACTGAAAATTCACACACAGTAGTAGCACATAATCCATTTAATTAGTCCCATCAGCTCCAACCTAGAAAGGAAGTGAATTTAGGGTTACAAATCAGGCAAGGAGCCAGAATTCTGGTGAATTCCTTTTTATCATGATGTCCAAAAGACTCAAACTACCATCCTGCTGTTAGACTACCCTCAGAAAGTAAACATGCTCTGGAAACTGCTGAACAAGCACACCTTCTCTCATTAGACGTTCACTCACTGCTTTTTAGAGCTATCCCACTAGTGAGTTGGGTCTTGGAGTTGGGTCTTGGAGTCATGAAAATTTTTTTCTAAGATTCCTATAGGAAAAACCAGAATGGAGATCCTGGGGAAAAAAAACCAAACTAGTTTGACTAGGTCTCTTTAGTACATAAGAGTAATTTGAAGTGAACTTTTGGATGAATTGGGATTGATAGGAACTTTTTTTGATAAAAAAAAAAAAATTCACCATCATCATCAAGAACAAGAAGTTCCAAAATGCAAGAACTCAGTTCCAAAGTCATCTAACAAATGTCCCCTTTTTTGAACCTAATAGTCATAAGGATCCTAAACAAGTTATCCAAACTCATTTCATGACAGGACTAGCTGCCCTATCTACTTCACTAGGCAAATAGATTGCACAAATGGATTTTTGGAATTAGCATCATAGAAATCTAAACTCAAACCTGTCTCAGATACTTATGGGCCATCCCAGGTAAATCATTTAACTTAGTTTCAGCTTCAAATTTCTTTTCTGTACAATGAGTTAATTATAATAATAGTACATATTTCAGTTATTTTTTTAAAGATCTATTGATTAATAGAATAATGAAAAAAAAGTGCTTTTAAACTTTATAGTACCATATAATTCTAGTTGTTGATTAGTTTATTGATTACATAAGTGAACTCCAAAAATGTGGCACTTGAAGTTTATTGCAAATTATTCTATCAAATGCTGGAGAAACCTCCCAAGATATAATCTGTAGCCTAATAGTACCTCTCTCCAAGACTATGGGCTCCAATGCACAAAGTTCAATCCTATAAGACAAAGGGGAGTTCTGAAGAATGAGAAAGAAAGGCTATGCTGGTCTCACAGATCATTTTAAAGTCCACAGAGAGTGGGTCATTCATCTGGAGATAGTTTTAGTCTCTGATATTCAATCAGTACATTGCATGCTATGAAATGGTTCCTTCAGTTTTCTCTAAACAGTTGTCCATACTCTATAATAGCAGGTTGACTAAAAACTTTAAATTAATTGGTGACTTCTCTTACATGGAGAAGGCTTCCCTCTTTTTCTAATTAACATGTGCTTAGCTGGTTCCAATGACTCTGCTGGTAATCTGCGATTTCCTGTTGAAAGTCAATTTTTCCATAGATCTACAGCATGTTCCAGCTTGGAAGGAGTTACCAGGCCATCCAATTTGCTTGTTTTCAGAAACCCACTTCAAAGTTCAAAAGATCGGAATATTAATGTCATACACATAAATAAAATTATTAGGGTGTCTTTAAATGATACTTTTATTAGTTCTAGTTTACAGAAACATAACATTTTGAAGTTCAGAAATGATAAAAATAGATTAACTATACTTTTATGTTAGAATTCAGAATTTAAGTTCAGGATAATATGTTTTCTAATTGTAAAGGAAATTGTTACTATCCCAGGTAACCTTGATGAAGCAAAAACACTAATTTTAAAGCAAGTAACCTATACTGATATCATGATTCATCTTCAAGGCCAAATACATCCTCTAGGAGTGGCAAGTATCTGACGGATTTCACTGGAAGAGGAGGAGCCACATAATTCCAGGAATCTTCATTCTGACAGGAGAAACAACAGAATATATTTAAAATTTGCAGCAGAATTCACTCAAGGTTTACATGAAAGCCATTTAGGACAAAGAATTTTTTTTAAACTGAATCTTGCTACAATCCATTTCATATGACAACTAATATTCTTAGGAGTCTAATTTCTTCATCATGTAGAAAAGAAAAATATGAACTGACAATCATAAGAGTACTATGGTTATTGTTCCTCCATGATGTATATTATAAAAAGGGTTAAAACGAAAAGTAGTCAGGGGATTTGGGTTCTAGCCCATGGCTCTGTCACTCTCTGTTATTCTTATAATCCTGGAAAGGGTATTTTCTATATGATCAAAAAGATCAAATACTTTGAGAAAATTAAATTATTGCTAAATAATTACTAAATAATAATTTGCCCCAGGATATATTGATTAAGTGCCTATGAGAAAAGGGAAATATTTTTGATACCTCTAAGCATTTTGTTTTATCACAAGGTCTGAACACATTGGTCAGGATGTTCATGGGTTTGGATAAGTTTAATCAAGACAAATCCAAAACTTACTTTAACAAATTATTTGCTTTTTAATGAAAAGTATGATAATTCATGAATTGAATCACTCTTTCCCTCATGGGCTATATAGGAACTACGTGAGAAAGATGACAGCTACTCTGCTAACATTTTAACTTTAGGAAAATCACTTTACCTTTCTAAATTCTCAGGTTTTTTGGCTATAAAATTAGGTGGTTATAATAGATGATCTCTCTTCTCTTTCAGTTCTAAATATATGATCTTATGTTGACAAATGACAAATTGTCTTTAGGCAAGACAATAAGGCAATTCTAGCAATATTTAAGAGGCTTTTCATCAATGCCATGAGCATGACATTGAAAACACTAACAGAACTTTATTAAAAATAATTTTAATTAATAAGCATTTATTATCTACTTCTTTCACATCTCAATTGGGGAAAAACAAACTTTGTAACAACTCTTTATAGTTAAAAAAACCAAAATTCCATATTGATTATGTCCAAAAATATACATCTCATTCTGCATCTTGAGTTCATCTTAATCTCTCTACAAGAAGATGAGTAGCATATGTCATTACACTGATCATGGTCCTTAAGCCTTTCAAAGTTGTCTTTACAATATTGTCATTGTATAAATTGTTTTCCTGGTTCTGTTCACTTCATTCTGCATCAGTTCATACAAATCTCTCCAAATTTCTCTGAAATTATCCCCTTCCATAACTTTCCTATAGCACAATAAGTATTTCATTTCATTTATATACTATAACTTTATCATTCCCCAATTGATGTATACCTCATGATTTTTGCCACTACAAAAATACTTTTATAAATATTTTTGTACATATTGGAGATTTTTTTCCCTTTGAGCTCCTTTGAAAACAGGCCTATTGCTAGTATTAATGGGTCAAAGGTTATGTACAATTAAGTAAAATGGAAGGATAACTCCAAACTATATTCCAGAATGACTAGATCAAAGATCTCCAACTCCAAGTATATTAGTGTAACTTGTTTTTGCACAATCCAACCAATATTCTATTTTAAAATAAAAAAGCTTATGCAGATAAATGACCCATAAGTTGTCAAACCATGTAATTCTATTACATAATTGAATGCTATAGAGATGTAGTGAGGGCTGACATTGTCTCTCTAGAGCTTCAAATCACAAGATTTCCTGGTAGTATTTCAGCATTCAATTTGGGTGTCTCATAGACATCTAAAACTCATTGTATTTAAAACAAAACTCATTATTTTTCTCTTTAAAATCAATCCTTTTTCCAACTTCCATCCTACTCACATGGGCACTATCACCCTCCCAGTCATCCAAGGCTAGCAATAATGGCATTTCCCTTGATTTGTCACTGGTACTCACTATGTATGTCCCATACTTTGCCAAATCCTATTGCTTTTACCTTTGCAGCATTTTTCATATGTCTTTTCTCCATTCAGAGAGTTACCACCATATTTCAATTTCTCATCATCTTTTGCCTATGGTATTTCTAAAGTTTTGATATCTCTGCCTCAAGTGTCTTCTCACTCCAATCCATCCCCCATTTAGTTGCCAAAGTGATTTTTCTAAAGTACAGGTCTAACCATGCAATCCTGGCTACCCAAAAAAACTCCAGTGGCTCTATATTACCTCCAGAATTAAATGTAAAGTCTTTTATTTGGCATTTAAAGTTCTTCATAATTTGGTCTTTTTCTGCCTTTCCAGTTTTCTTTTATTTGGTCCCCTTTTCTTTATACCTCACCTAACCATACCTTGCATTTTCACATACTCCATAATTTATCAACACTGGTCCAATTGCTATTACTCATGATTCTGTAGGATTAAATCAATGCTAAATTAGATTTAACCATTGTCTCCTCAATTCCACTCAGTACCTTATTTCAAGTTCTGGCCTATAACATCTCCTTGTAGGATCAGATCAATCACACTGAATCATGCTAAATTAGATAATTATTGTCTCTATCCATTCCAGTGACTTAGCACCTTGTAAGAATTCTAGCATGACTCCATGTATTTACAACAGCTATCATAAGGGGAATGCTCTCCTTCTTTTCTTTGTCTTAACTGCCTTTGTTTTCTTCAAGAATCAATCAAATCCTAACTTCTGCAGGAGGTACCTTTCCCTTCCTCCCAAATCTCCTCCCTCTGAGACTGCCTTCCATTTTTTTTCATATATAATGTGTGTATTAATGTATGTATATATATATATATATATATATATATATATATATATATATATATATATATATATATATATATATATATATATATATATATATATATATATATATATATATATATATATATATATGATAGATAGACAGATGATATATATCTTGAATAAAGCTGCAGGCGTTTTGTTTCTGTCATTAGGACATGAACTCTCCATGATTTTATTTTAGTATATACCTAGGTCTTAGAGCAGTGGCTGACATAATAAATCCTTACTACTCATTGACTAACTGACTGATATTAGTTAAATGTCTATTATTCTGAACAGCTACAGAATAAAGGTACATTTTGATCAATAGGGATTATGAGCTATTCAACTCTATACTGTCTTACAATTATATCTGTTCCCTTATCATTTTTAAAACAGCTCATATAATTAAATTATATATTAACCAATTATTTTCTTGATTTAATATTGTGAAATATTACAAATAAAAATTGCAGCAAGAAATTTTGGTGTTGTGTAAAGATGATCATGATCCATCATGATCACCTGATGTGGATCACAGAAGCCATCCAGGTCAATTCCTTTGTCTAACAGATGAGGAAATCCAAGGCACACTACAGTCCCATAGGTACCAAGTCCTTACTAGCCGTGTGACTTTAGGGAATGTCACAACATCTCAGAGTTGTTTCACTTTTGTTGTTTTTATAAATAATAATAATAATAGTAATATTAATTACTTAGAATATCTACTTCATAGAATTACTGTGAACAGTGTTTTATATACAGCAAAATTATAGAGGATGTCTCCAAAATCTCAGTGTAGTTTTAACATCTTTAATAAGATATATATAGATATATAGATATATAGATATATATTCATGTGTGTGTGCATGCACATGTGTTGTATATGTATATGTGTGTATTTACATTTATATACACAGCCATTCAATAAACATTTATTAAATGCCATTTTGATACATATATATATGTGTGTGAATATATTATATATTGGTATATATATATTAGTATAACTAAATGGGTATTATATATATGTGTGTGTGTATGCATATATAATACATATATATGCATGTTTATGTGTTCCATTGTTTTCAGTTGGATACAATTCTTGTGACCCCATTTGGAGTTTTCTTGGCAAAGGTCCAAGAGTAGCTTGTTGTTTCCTTCTCCAGCTCACTGTAAAGATCAGGAAACTAAAATCCAGGATCACACAGCTAGTAAGTTGCCAGATTTGAATTCAAGAAAAATTCCCAGGCGAGGCACTCTATGCACTATGGTATCTATGTGTATGTACATATATATACATATATGTATATATATGTATATATATATACATGTATTAGAAATGCTATGTCTTGTATATATATGCATGTATATGTTTATATATACATATAAACCTAGATATGTATCAGATACACACATGCATATCTATATGTGCTTGTAAACAATTTTTGTTTCATTTTTCATGCAACATTTTAATACAAAGGAATACAGTAATATTAAACTGTGATTCATTTACTTGACACCTATAATGAGGAAAATCATATTTGGGAAATGTGTTTACTAATTCTCTTATGATAATAAAGAATCTTTATAATATACATTGTAGAAATAAAGAGGACTCATGAATGAAATTCTAACAGTAAAATAAAAACAATATAAATTGTATTACAATAATGATAGACTTGAGATTTGCCCTAAGGATGAGAGTAAAAGAGATCTGCAATAAATGGCATTTGGCAAAATGGAACTATTTAGTTGTGTATGTAATAATTACTAAAATGAAAAAAAAAGATATTCCATCTATTAAAATTCTGCCCATATTTTAAGATACAAAATCAAGGTAGATTTCCTACACATAACCTTTTCTACCTACCTCCTCCATTTATTGGTCTTTTAATTATGTTCACAGACAGTAATAGTACTACTAATGATTATACTTTATTATGTTTTTAATAACTTGCTCTTATCTCTTCCTGAGTTCTTATCTCTTCAAGTATATACCAGACTCTTTGAGGGAAGGAACCTAAAGGAAATTCTATCTCCTCAGGAGCTGGGACTCAAAGAAATTCTCCTTCAGACTGGAACAATGGGAAATGGAATCTTTTCATAGAAGCTCCTGATGAGGTCTGAAGACCTCAGACTTGGGAATCTCCTTAGGGGCACTGAATTGTGCTATTTTTGTGCTTATATTTCATTGCCTGTCAGAGAATAGACACTTAATAGATATTCACTTGCTTTTTCAGGAAGATTATGCTAGCAATATTAAAAGGCATGGAACCTGGCTTCTGGAGGGGAAAAGAGAGCCAGAAGAGAGGACTACATGGGGTGGCAAAAAGATAAATGCTTCATAATTTATTCTATAGCTAACTTTTTCCAAGGGAAAATTACAATAAATAAAGTAAAAGTGTTCTGACATGAAGTAAATAATCATTCTCCAATTTATCTTTTTGGTGGATCCAAATTTTACCTACACTGCACTGGATTTCTCTTAAGGTAGAGTATCTCTAAAGGCATTGTACAGTCAAAACATTTTCTGTGTTTACTATTGTCAGGACTTTACTCTCTCCTTTGAAAGCAAAAAAATAAATCACATGATATGTTAAACTTTGCACATTTATACAAGTTGAAAATGCATACTAGCAAACACACAGTAAGGATTTATGAAAAGAAAACTTGTCAACTTCTATTACAAGTAAGGCAGAATTTTGCTTGTAGTTTAGGAAAAACCACATCTCATTCTGGCAAGCAACATGTTTCATTAAAACTAAAAGTCTATGTGGTTTTGTCTTTACAGACTAATTAAGAACCCGGGAAGGGGGGTGGGGGAGGAGGGGAAGGGAATTCTTCATAATCACCTTTGAGTTTAGTTTATAATCCTGAATATAGCAATAGAGAAGGGAAAAAAAGCCACTCCCCAGTACATCACACAAGATAAAAAAGATTATAGTCCTAAAACTGGAAGAGACTAAAAAAGTCACTTATACCAGTCCCCTCATTTTACAAACAAGGACCAGCAACCTTTTTATAAGGTTACATAGGCAGCAAATGGTCAAGAAAGGATTTGTTTTCTAACTTCAAATTCCATGTCCACTATTCTGAAAAGCCTCTGAAGGTTTCCCAATTTTGGTTTTGTGACACCACCAAAAGGTTTCCAACTATTTCAGAATTGTTACAAACTTATCAAAACAAAATTAAATTCTCTTTGTTTTAATTGAATAAGTATTATATGGCACAAAACACTTTTTGGAGAGAGAAGGAACTAGTTGATGTGTGACAGAATCACAATAATAATTAATGTCACCTACATAAAAAAGGGAAATAAGTGTCAGAGAGACCTACCAACAAACTGCTCAAATTAGTTAAGAGGAAAGTCCCTCAATAAGTTAAGTAAATAGATAAGTGGTGAAAAAAAGCAGAGCTGAAGAATAATGGACTCATAACTTTTGAAACAGGAAGCAGACAATGAGTCCGAATGGAAACACATTCAATATCAGTAGCTGAGAACGACTAGCAAAGCTATGTGTGAGTTAAGAGGCTCTGGATTTATCTGCTCTGACATTTTTAAAAGACAGCTTAATTGGATTATATCTAATTCTATTTTAAAATTTTTCCACTGTAGTGCAAGCAACCAGATGCGAGAGGAAAACAACAAAATAACAGAGGCCAATTAAATGACTAATTAAAAAAAGAGTTGATCTTTATCTCCAAGGGCAATAGACATGTTACTTGATTCCTCCCTATTAGTACCTACAAAACAATTCAATTAAACAAGCATTTTTTCCAACATGTGAGGCACTGTGCTAGGCACTAGGGTGCCAAGATATCTAGCTGTCTATAACAATTCAATGGAATTAAGGATAAGAAACAAAGACAAATAGCCTGGACAGAGAGAATGTGATGAATGTAGCAAAGTTCAAAAGGGAAGAAAGACATCTGAAGAGGGAAAGAAAATTTAGCTGGAGGAATTTAAAGAGAGCTTCAAGAAAAGGATGGCCGAAGGGCCATTGTAAGGCACAGTTACCAAGTGATAGTAAACATGTCCTATATAATGACTAAGGTTTTTGCTTTCATGACAAATATGACAATTCAATTCACTTCAGTTCAGTAGATATTATGGAGATCCTAATATTACCTACAAGACAAGAAACAAATGGCAAATGAAACACATCATTTGGTCTGGGAAACCTCACAATTTAATGGGAGGTTAGCTTTTTCAAAGGAGGATAGCAAACAGAGGAAATGACAAATAGGTTAAATTTAAAGAAAACGAGTTTTGCTTTGAAAATATTAGCTTTTGCATTCTTTAACTTCTAGCCAAAGTGAGCTACAGTCCATTCCCCATTTCTCTCTTGCTCTGTTATTCCTGTGCCTTTGTTCATGTGGTCACCTTCTTCTTTGAATGGTTGTATCTCTCTATTAAGGCACTCCTTTTTTCAAGGCTGGGCTTTCTTCTATTTAAGTTCTACTTCCTTTATGAAAGTTTTTCTAACTCTTTCTACTAACTCTTTCTATGGAAAAGTGAATTAATATTTCTGAGTCATAAGTTAATTGAGGTCAGAGTCTACATCGAATCTATCTGTATACACAGAGTGTCTGGCATTGTATGTGCTTCATAATAGTAATCACTGACTTTAAATAGGTTATATGATTTTCCAAAAGCCTTACAGGTAATTAAGTGGAAGAGTTAAGATCTAAACTCAGATTTCAAACATGGCACGTTCCACTAAATAAATCACTTCTTCATACCTCAGTAGAGGTCTCTAAAAAGAGAAAATAATTGCTATGAGCACTCCAAGCTTAAGAATTCCAGGGATAGGAAACTTCTGGCTGATGTACCAGGCACACTGAATAAGTGGCAATACAAAGAGAATCTCAGTATCAACCTCAGTTTAGGTTGTATTCAAAAAGAATAATAAACTCTTAATTACTTTGCTGCAGATAACCTTGAGCCATGATGGAAAGGAAGCTACAACTATGGTAAAAGTCTATTTATTTCTTTTATGTAATGATTCTGATATTCCTGTTATTATTACTCATTATCATTGTTTTATATTGGGAAATATACAATGAACTGTAACACATCATCCTTCTCTGGCATTCAGTTTTTCCTAAGGGAGAAGACAAAGTATAAGATTTTTGATTTTTGACTCATTGCATATTTGATTAACTCGGAACTACAACAGTACTTTGAAAGACTATTATAATATTTGCTGGAGTTTTTGTTTCTTTGTTTTTTTTTAACCTGCCATAAAGTCCTCCTCCAATGTTGCCAACACAAGTTTGTTAGATGCTAAGAGACTCAAAGACAAAAACTAAATAGTAGCTGCCTTCAAGGACTATACAAGTTGTAAGCTGATGAATGTAATATCTCTATAAATAAGCATAATGCCATTCAATTGAACTGATATTTTAAAGTGCCTACTATGTGCTAGACACCAGAAATGCAAGGAAAAAACTTACATAGCCTCTATCCTAATGAAACTTGTGTTCTTCTAGAAGAATGCAACACATAACCAAGTGGGCAAACACAAAATTATTTTTTAAAAAAAGGATTTTCAAGAGGCAAATAAGTTATTTATAACTTAGAAGGGTTAGGGTAGCAGAACAGACATTAGGAGGTGGCAGCTGAACTGAGATTTCATAGAAACTGGAGATTATCTGAGGAAGAAGCAAAATTTTTTTTCTATATATGGGAGCACTAAACTGACTGGACTAGAGAACAAGCAGAGCAGAGTCATTTGAAACAAGATTTTAAATGCATAGAAACTGGATTGTGGAGAGCTTTAAATTCTTTTTTTTTTAATGAGTTTATTTTTAATTCTAGAGGCAACAGGAAGCTATAGAAGATTTATGAGATAATGACAGGTCATATCTGTATTTTAGGAACATTGACTTAGCAGATATGTGAAGGATAATGAAAGAAAAAACTGGAGGCAGAGAGCAAGATGTGATGAACATTAAACTATTCTATAAATTATGAGTGAAATTAGAATGGCACAGATAAAAAAAAAAGGATGGGCAAGATGTAGTGACTGATTGTATTGAATGGGGAAAGATGAGGGAGAAGGAAGATCAAGAATAAGTCCAAAATTGTGAATCTGGATGACTTAATCTATCAATAGAAATCAAGAAGCCTTTCTGGGAGAGACATGTGTTTGTGAAGGTGGGAAGTAGAAGTCTGTTTTGGAAATGTTGAGGTTGAGATGCTTATGGGATACACAAATAGAGATGTACAGCAAACACTTAGTAATACAAGAGAGCTAGGATGCATGGGCTAGGAAAGGTTTGGTTTCATGGATTTTAGAGTCCTCTGAAAAATGATATTAAATGAGCCATGGGAACTGATGATATCAAGGCAGAGAATGATATGAAAATAGAGAAAAGAGCCTATGATAAAAGATTGGGCGATGTCTACATTTGCTGGGTGGAAAAAGAATGATAATCCTGTTGAATTGCTAATTAGTTTATGGAATTTTGAAATGTAGTAGTATGCCCATTTCTTTGTATACTCACTAGGAAAGACCATGATGGTAGCAAGAAGTGAAGTCACTATCATATTTTAATAAGAGGTTGTAGGGATAAATGACACAAAAAATACAGAGGAGGGATATAGAAGCAAATGACATGGAGACAGGGAGAAGGTGGAGAAAGAAGGCAGACAGAAGAGAATGAGAATGGAGAAACATGGAGAAAAACCACAAATATAGATTAGAGTTGGGAGCACTACACATCAAGGAAACAGATGAAGATGGAAGAGTACTTATAGAGGTAGAATTTAAGATTTCACTTTTATGGTTTTCAGATGGGACAGACTAACCTAGGGGCTAGTTCATTGACACATCCAAATAATCTCAAAATTGTCAGTAAAACTTTAACATATCCACATTATCTCAGAGGTTCTCCTGGCCTTACTGTGAATGTCTGGTATGATATATATATCATAGGACCAAAAGGCTGTGACTGAAAAACCTAGATAGCGTCTTCCGATTTAATGCATATAACCAGGATATGACTTTTGGTTAATATGTGATATTGCAAATTATGCTCTTTTGGTCTTTGGGATTGTGTACATGACTTCTAGGTTCTAGGTTTGCAATCTTATTTCCTGCTATTATTCTTTTATAATGGCTATTTAAAAACTTACTATACAAACAAGAAAGGGGATAGTGGTCAAGGGGAACAGAACAAAATACAATTTGAATACACCAGCAATGGAAATAGAGAAACATCAAACATGGGAGGAGAAGTAGAGGGATGGGCTGATTAACATGAGGGTACTAAATAGATTTGAAAGCTATAGGTCAAATAGAATAGGATCTGATAAAAAGTATGGAGAGTGATCAGTTAAGGGACTGCTGGTGATCTTAAAGAGAGCAGTCTCAATTGAGTGATGAGGTCAAAAGCAAGTTGATAAAATATTGACCTGCAAGTGAGGAAATAGAAGCAATTAATATGAGCAATCCCTTCTATAGAGAAGAGGTATAGGACCATAGTTTGAAGAGACAGAAAGGGCAAAGTGAAGGGTTTCTTTTAAGAACTGGGAAGACCTGGGCATATTTATAGGCCAACAAGGAAAGGAGCTAGTGGATAAAGAGATGGAAGGTGGAGGACATGGGAGAATGACAAGTGAAAGACTCAAGCTATATGAGATATTAAAGAGTGAAAGAAAAAAAAACTTCAAAGTCTATGAAAATAAAATCTTTTCATCCCCTAATACCATTCTACCAAATCTATCTACCCTTTTCCTAAATGTAAAGACTATGGTTTGAAAGAATTGTATTATTATCTAAAAGCAACATTAATTCATCATATAAGTCTGCTGTATGCAGAACCAACTTGCTAGAATTCTAAGCTAGAATGAAGTTATTCTCTTTTTCTGATATTCCAAGAGGCAATTAATTAATTTTTTACATATAGTCTCTAAAATCAGGAATATACAAGCAGAAAAGAAGCAAATGATAAGACATATTCCTGAAAGGCACACCCAAAGACCTCACAAATATCTTTCTGCTAAATTAGATATGGATCCACACTTAACACCATATACCAAGATAAGATCAAAATGGGTCCATGATTTAGGCATAAAGAGGGAGATAATAAATAGATTAGAGGAACAGAGAATAGTCTACCTCTCAGACCTGTGGAGGAGGAAGGAATTTATGACCAGAGGAGAACTAGAGATCATTATTGATCACAAAATAGAAGATTTTGATTATATCAAACTAAAAAGTTTCTGTACAAACAATATTAATGCAAACAAGATTAGAAGGGAAGTAACAAATTGGGAAAATATTTTTAAAAGTAAAGGTTCTGACAAAGGTCTCATTTCCAAAATATATAGAGAACTGACCCTGATTTATAGGAAACCAAACCATTCTCCAATTGATAAATAGTCAAAGGATATGAACAGACAATTCTCAGATGATGAAATTGAAACTATTTCCACTCATATGAAAGAGTGTTCCAAATCACTACTGATCAGAGAAATGCAAATTAAGACAACTCTGAGATACCACTACACACCTGTCAGATTGGCTAAGATGACAGGAACAAATAATGATGAATGTTGGAGGGGATGTGGGAAAACTGGGACACTGATACATTGTTGGTGGAGTTGTGAAAGAATCCAGCCATTCTGGAGAGCAATTTGGAACTATGCCCAAAAAGTTATCAAACTGTGCATACCCTTTGACCCAGCATTGCTGTTATTGGGATTATATCCCAAAGAAATACTAAAGAGTGGAAAGGAACCTGTATGTGCCAAAATGTTTGTGGCAGCCCTTTTCATAGTGGCTAGAAACTGGAAGATGAATGGATGTCCATCAATTGGAGAATGGTTGGGTAAATTGTGGTATATGAAGGTTATGGAATATTATTGCTCTGTAAGAAATGACCAGCAGGAGGAATACAGAGAGGCTTGGAGAGACTTACATCAACTGATGCTGAGTGAAATGAGCAGAACCAGAAGATCACTGTACACTTCAACAACAATACTGTATGAGGATGTATTCTGATGGAAGTGGATATCTTCAACATAAAGAATATCCAACTCACTTCCAGTTGATTAATGATAGACAGAAATAACCACACCCAGAGAAGGAACACTGGGAAGTGAATGTAAATTGTTAGCACGACTGTCTATCTACCCAGGTTACTTATACCTTCAGAAGCTAATAATTAATGTGCAACAAGAAAATGGTATTTACACACATATATTGTATCTAGGTTATATTGTAACACATTATAAAATGTATGGGATTACCTGTTATTGGGGGGAGGGAGTGGAGGGAGGGAGGGGATAATTTGGAAAAATGAATAAAAAAAATAAAATAAAATAAAAAAATCTTTCTGCTTTCCTTGCTTAAGAACTACATGTCAGAGAACAATGACAGGAATGAGATCTCACATGAACATATGCTATTTTATGTTGCAGCAATTAAAAGATGACCTCTTCCAGTTGTGCTTGAAACTGGCCTCTGAAATGTCAAAAGATAAAATGCCAGTCTTAGAAAAATTGAAAACTTTCCATGAGTACCTGTTTGGGGTGTGTGTGTGTGTGTGTGTGTGTGTGTGTGTGTGTGTGTGTGTGTGTTTGTGTGTGTGTTTAATTTTAATTTGGAGATTAATCAGATAGCCTTATAACCAAAGGAACCTATTTTACCAGTTTTATAGCTACCATCTGTGAATAATCACTACAAAATGAAAATGACATCTCCAAAACATAAGACAATAAGTCTGCAATATATTTGGAACCAGAGATGTTCACACAAAGCAGGGAAATATAAATCACATCTGTAATTACGAAGTAAGCTACTATTGGGCTATGCTATGATAGATAAGAAATCAGTAACTGATAAACATCAACTATATATCAGATAAAAGAAATTCAAAGATGACCCCTTTAGAGAAATAGATAGATAGGTGGATAAATCAAACAGTTTCTGCCCTTAAGAAGCCAGCATAATATAAGATAAAGCTAAAGATGATCTACATTATTAAAAATTTAACTAGAGACAAGGCCAAGGAAAGTAGGAGAAACTTTGTTGTTCAGTTATTTTTTAGTCATCTCTGACTTCATGACCCCATTTTTTTAGCATAAGATACTGGAGTAGTTTACCATTCCTTCTCTGGCTCATTTTACAGATGAAGAAACTGAGGCAAACACAGACAGTGTTGACATAGCTAGTGAGAAAGCGGGCCCAGATTAGAACTCAGGAAGATGAATCTTCCTATTTATTTCATGTCACCTGGCTGCCTCAAGGAGAAATTATTAGTCTCTTAGTTATATAATCTAAGTATGTCATGTAAAAGCTAAAGAACATATGTTATCAAGTTTGTGGAGAGATTCATGCATGGGTCATTTAAGGTCACTTTCAACTTTAAGTTTAAGGGAATAGGAATGCCCAGTATTTCCCCAGGAAAGCTTTATTTGTTTGATTTTCCAGTTTTCAGGTAACTAGAGAAAAGAACAATTCAAGTCATCTGGGAAAGAGGGATGAATCAGAGGCTCTTCTCCCTTAAGAGGGAGACCTGGTGGTGGATGTCCAGCTATGGTAAACCAGGTGAAATTCTGAGATCAAATGATCAACTTCAAAAAAGTTGGTTAGAAAAGTTCTGAGCAGAAGCATCTTTGGATCCATATTTATAAAAGTTGAACTACTTATTGCCCAGCCTCTGCAATTTTATTGCCATATGTATATGAGCTCTATATAATTATGCTTATATTCAGTAAATATATTTAAATATAATTAAAATTTTGTTTTGGCTAAATTCTCATTATCATCTAATTCAGCCCTTTCATTTCACATTTGGCTTCCTTTTATAAGTAGCTTAAAAATGAATTCATCACAATAGGCATCTTCACTTAGAAGTGATCATCTCAAAATTATGTTTGTTGGTCCACTCTCTGGACAAAGCTCCACTATTCCTAATGAACAACAATATTAGTATCACTTTCTGAGAAAATATTTCATTCATATCTTAAACATAGCCACTCCATGATATTCTATTCTTATTAATTATGTCATCTCAAGTATAATCCATTGCACACAGTTGTTGGTCTGCTAAGATTCACTTTTCAGAAATAAAACCAAAAAAATCTTGGAACTGAAAAGGAAGTTTCAAAAGACAGCATTATTAGATGTGCTTATTTCCCTGACTTAAGACACTAATATCTTATTACTGTTTAATATATATATATATAATACATTTCTTATATGCAACTAGAAGTCAGACAAGTTATGGGACTTGCATGGGTCTATGCAGCTAATAAAGTGTAGAGGGAAGACTAGAACTTAAGATGTCACTGTGCCAGTGTAGTGCACTTCCTCTTTACCATGCTGAAACAACAAAATGAAATAAACATAAACATATAAGGATGACTGACTTGTTAAGGGATAGTATTGCTGTTATTGATATTTTTAGTAGAGCAAGATGCTTTTAATATTCCTAATAAAATAAAATGAAATATTTTGTGAGTATGGAATTCTGGATTTGGAAGAGACTGCTACTGGTCAAATAAATCCCACCAACATTCAAAATAATGCCTCCTTGACCCCACCCTAAATGAATTATTTTTTAAATAGAAGAACACTTGGCTAATATCAAGAAGGATTTTAGTCCTTAACACCTCCAGGGAACAGCCAACTGGCCTAGACCAAAGTTTCGGCCCATTCAGTCACTTGTTTATTCTCAAAGCAAGAGGATTCAATTATATGGTATTATGGCCAGACAAGAAGGGTAGATTAGTATGAAGGATTAACTGTGTATCTTTTTTATAGAGTACAAAAAGGAACAGTAATAGTTGGCTGCCACTGGAAACTCTGCCTAGTAACCTGTAGCTGGATAAATTTAATTAATCTGCTTCCTTCTCAAAAGTAGTTATGTTCAATGCCTATAGCTGGTGATTATATAAGATCTAACCTACTTATTTATCTACTACACAGGTTGTGTTATGATGCCAAAACATTTGAATGAAAAGTAAAATATTTAATCATCCAGATAACTATAAAATTCCAGACAATAGCTAAAACATATTATAATAATAATTAACGACTAGCATGTATATACTGCATTAAGTTTTACAAAATTCTTTACCTATGCTATCTGGCATTGTTTTTAAAATATTGGGATAACTTTTTTAAACCTTTTTCTGTGGATATTTCAGGGTTATGGACAAATAATTTAGTGGAGATATCAATGCAATAAAAGATAATCATAATCCTTGCTATCATCTTAAATACTTGGTATTCATTAATTTTAATTCCCTACAATGAAGCAAATCATAATTATGTTAGGTATGCTATCCTCAACCATTCTACTGTGCACACATTAGTCTAATTTTTCCTTAAGAGATGTTAAAAATCATTTATTATTATATATCATAAGTAGATTGCCTGAGGGGCAAATAAGCTTGATTACTGACTCATTTCCTAGTCACCCACATACAAAGCAACTATCCCAAATTCAGAAAACGTTCTGAATCTTGACTGGTGATAAAAGATGCACAACTTTGAATAACTGAATAACACAACTGAATACATGTGTAACTTCACTGAATATCCTTCTCCTAGTATACTCTCCTTCATTATCAATTGAATGACCTACAAATCTATCAGATAATTTAAAGGAAATGGATACTTAATGAAATAAAGTACTTTCAAGCATTCCTGATAAAAAGATAAGAGCTAAATAGAAAATTTTGATATTTAAACACAAGACTCAAGTATAAATAGGTAAATAGAAAAAATAAATAATAGGCTATTCAATAAGGTTAAACAGTTTTATATGAATTAGGGCAGTTAGGAATATACATAGATAGAGGGCAAAGCACAAGTGTGAGTTGACTATAATGAGATGATATTCAAAAAAAAATAAAATTAAGGAGAAAAAGGCATGCACTGGGGGAAGGGAAAACAGAGAGGTAAAATGAAGTAGATAATCCCACATAAAAGTAGTATGAAAGAGCTTTTATAGTAGGGAGGAAGGATAAGGGTGAAGTGGTGGGCAACAGTTGAACTTAAGTCTCATCAAAATTGGCTCAAAGAAGAAATAAGATAAGCCTTTAACTTGGCATAGAAACCTATCTTACCTTATAGGAAAGTAGAAAGGGAAGGGGATAAAGGGAAGATATAAGTGAGTATGAATTGGGGAAAGGAGGTGATCAGAAGAAAAAAAAAAAAACTTTTGAGAGGCAGGATGAAAGGAAAGTATAAATGAGGAGGAAGAGAGAGAGAGAGAGAGAGAGAGAGAGAGAGAGAGAGAGAGAGAGAGAGAGAGAGAGAGAGAGAGAGAGAGAGGAGAGAGAGAGAGGAGTGAGAGAAGCAGAATGGAAGAAAATAAGCAGTCAGTAATCATAATTGTGAATGACAATGGAATGACCTCACTCATAAAACAGAAGCAGATAGCAGAATGGATTAAAAACAGAGTCCTGCAATATGATGCTTACAAGAAACATACTTGAGGCAAAGATATACATGCAGAAAAAGTAAAGGGCTGGAGGAGAATCTATTATACCATAGATGAAATTTTTTAAAAAGCAATCATGATCTCAGAAAAAGCAAAGCAAAAACAGATCTAGCTAAAAGAAAGATAGGAAAGAAAATTATATTTTGCTAAAAGGCACCATAGACAATGAATATTATCAATAGCATGATCTTCAAAATCTTAAAGGAAAAGTTAAATAAGTTATGAAGGAAATAGACAGTAAAACCATATTAGTAGGGGACTTCAATGTGCCCCTTTCAGAAATAACTATGTCAAACTAAAAAATAAGAAAGCTAAGGAAATTAATAGAATTTTAGAAAAGTTAGATATGATAATCCTATGGGAAAAATTAAATGGTGATACAAAGGAATATACCTTTTCTCTTGCATTCTTTTCATATCATAATGCATTGAAATTTATTCAATAAAGAACTGTAGAAATATGAACTAAAATGAATTAGAAACTAAATAATTTAATCCTAAAGAATCAATGGGTCAAAGAATAAATCATAAAAATAATAATTTCAATAAGGAGAATGACAACAATGGAACATCATACCAAAATTTATGGGGTGCAGCCACAGCATTACTTAAGGGAAAATTTATCTCTGAATGCATTCATCAATAAACAAAGAAAGAGCAGATCAATGAATTGGGCATGCAACTAAAAAGCTAGAAAAAAGAACAAATTAAACACCTAATTGAAAGTCCTAAAAATCAAAGGAGAAATTAATAAAATTGAAAGAAACCATTAAACTAATAAAATTAAAATTCAATAAAAGAGATTAATTATAAATTAATTTTACTTAAAAAGAGAAGTAAACCAAATTACCACTATCAAAAATCAAAAGGGTAAATTCACTTAGTGAAGATGAATTGGAACAGTTATTAAGAGCTATTATTTTTCCCAATTATATGCCAATAAATCAAACAATTTAATCAAAATAGATAAACATTTACAAAAAATATAAATTTTCCAGATTAATGGAGGAAAAAATAGAATATTTAAAGAATGCTCTTAAAAAAGAAATTGAACAAGTCATTAGTGAATTCCTCCAGGAAAAAGCCCCATAACCATCTCGACATACAAATAAATTCTACCAAACATTTAACGAACAATTATACTACATAATACATACTATACTAATACCATATAAACTATATGCAAAAGTAGGCAAAGGAGTCCTTCTGAATTTCTTTATAACACAAAAAATGATGCAAATGTAAGCTAAGAAGAGCAAAAATAGAGAAAGAAAACTCCACACCAATTTCTAATAAATATTAATGTAAAAATTGAAAATAAAATACTAGCAAAAATATTACAACAATATCTCACAAAGATCATGCACTATGATCAAGTAGAATTTATATTAGGAATGAAGAGATGGTTTAACATTAGGAAAATTATCAGCATAGTTGACCATATCAATAGCAAAACCAATAGAAATCATATGATTATCTCAATAGATGTAGAAAAAACTTTATACAAAATATAATACTGATTTCTACTAAAAAAAATATTAGAGCATGGGAGCTCTAGAGAATTAGAAGCATGGGAATAAACAGAGCTTTTCTTAAAATGATAACCAATATCAATTAAAACTATCATCATCTGTAATGGGCATAAACTAGAAGCTTTCCTAATAAGATTCAGGGTAAAACAAGGATGTCTGCCATCACCCTTGTTATTCAATTTCCAACACCAACCAATACCAACAATTATAGCTGTAGCAAGAGAAAAAAAGAAATTGAAGAAATTAGAAAAAGTAACAAGAAAACAAAACTATCAGTTTTTGCAAATTATATACTTAGAGAATGCTAGAGAATAAACTAAAAAAATTACTTGAAATAATTAACAACTTTAGCAAACTTGCAGGACATAAAATAAACCCATAAAAATCATCAGTATTTCTATATATAACTAACAAAGTTCAGTAGCAAAAGATAGAAAGACAAATTCCATTTAAAATAACTGTAGACAACATAAAATACTTGGGGGTTTACCTACCAAGACAAATCCCAACACTTTTCACACAAATAAAGTCCGAACTAAATAAATGATAAAATATTAATTTCTCATGAGTAGTCTGAATAAAAATAATAAAAATTACACTTATTCAGTGTCATAACTAAAATACAGAGAGAGACAAAGACAGAGACAGAGTCAGAAAGACAGAGCAACAAAGAGAGAGCAAAAAAAAAATGACAAAATTCATTTGGAAAAACAATAAAAATATCAAGGTAAGTCATTGGCAGGGATGGGGGTGGGGGTGAGAAAGGTGGGTGGGTAAGGTGAAAGAAAATAGCCCAACTGTACTAGATTTCAAATTTTATTATAAAATAGTAATCATCAAAGCAATCTGGTACTGGCTAAGAAACAGTGGTGAATCGGTTGAATTGATGAGATATACAATACACAGTTGTAAATGACAATAATAGTTCAGCTTGATAAATCTGAAAACCCAAGATTTTTAGAACAAAACTCATTATTTGATAAAAATTTCTGGGAAAACAGGAAAGCAGTTGGGCAAAAACTAGGTATAAGGTAATATCCACACTGTATATTAAGATAAGGTCAAAATAGACATAAGATTAGTCATGAAAGTTAATGCCATAACCAAGTTCAGGAACATAGTATAGTTTACTTGTCAAATTTGTGGATAAGAGAAGACTTTATAACCAGACAAGAAATGGAGATATGCATAGTTGAAAATTTTGATTATATCAAATTAAAATGATTCACATACATAAAATTTTGGAAAAATTATAAGGAAAGAAGAAATCTAGAGGTGAGTGGGAAATCTGTAGAAAGTATATTTGATAAAGGCTAATTCCTCAACTATAGAGAGAACTGAATCAAATTTATAAGAATACAAGACATTCCCAATTGATGAATGATCAAAGAATATGAGCAGGCAGTTTTCAGATTAAGAAACCAAAGCTATCTAGAGTAATGGGGAAAAATGCTCTAAATCACTATTGATTTAGAAAAATTGCAAGTTAAAACAACTCTGAGGTATTACCTAACACCTATCATATTGGCTAAAATGACAAGAAAGGAAAATGATAAATGTTGGAAGGGATAGGTGAAAATTGAGACACTAATCCACTGTTAGTAGAATTATGAACTGATCCAACCATTCTAGAGAACAATTTGGAACTGTGCCCAAAGAGCTATATATCTGAGCATACCTTTTGTCCCAGAAATGTCACCAAAGAAATTTTTTTTAAAAAAAGGAAAGAACCTACATTTACAAAAATATTTACTGCAGCTTTTTTGTGATGACAAAAATACTGATCTTTTTGAGAATGGCTAAATCATTGTGGTATATAATTGTAATAGAATACTATTGTGTTACAAGAAATGACAAGCAGGATTCTTTTAGAAAAATCTGGAAGAACTTACATGAACTGATGCAGAATGAAGTATGAGTAAAACCAAGAAAACACTGTACCAATAAAAGCAATATTGTATGATGATCAATTGTGAATGACAACTATTCTCAGCAATTTAGGGATACCAAAGAAATCATGATGAAAATGTTATCCACCCCAGAGAAAGAACTGATGGAGTCTGAAAGTAGAAAGTAGCATGATATTTTTGCTTTCTCTGTATTTTGTTGGTCTCTTCTTTCAATATGACTGAAATAGAAATTTGTTTTGAATAATTGCATGAGTAAAACAAGTATCAAATTGCTTTCTGTCACAGAGAACAGAGAGATTTGGAAGCTCAAAAAAATTTTAATGTTTAAATTAAAAATAAGATAATACCAAAAAAAGGAAAAAGAAGAGAAGAGAAAAAGAAAATTCATGGATTTGGGAGGGAGTCCCTTGTGTTAGAAATAGCAAAGAGGCTAGTGAAATTGGATCACAAAGTAGGAGAATAGAGGTGTTATAAAGTGTAAGAAGGCAGGAAAATGCCAGATAATGAAGAGATTTGGACACTAAATTGAGGAATTTAAATTTGATGCAGGTGATAAATAGAAGCCAATGAAGTTGGCAGAAGAATGTGTGTGACATCAACAAACCTGCACTTTAGGGAAACAGCTGAGTGGAAGATGGACTGAATCGAGGAGAGGCTTGAAGTAGGAGCCACATAGCTATTGCAATAGTTCAGGTGTGGGACGAAACGTGCCTGCTGAGTAAGAGAAGGGGGATGTACAGAAGAGATATTTTAAAGGTAAAATTGACAAGCCTGACAACATATTGGTTATGTGATAGAGGAAGAGAGTGAAAAATCAAATATGACAGTTAGGGTGCAAATCACTGGAGGGACAATAGTGAACTTTATAGTAATAGAAAATTTTAGAAGGAATGAGGGTTTGGGGACAAAGATTAGTTCTATTTTGGCTGAGTTTAAGATGTACATAGGATGCCCAGTATGAAATATCTTGGGAGCTGATGAGATCACAAAGTAAAATAGTATATAGAAGGGGAAGAGAAGAAAGCCCAGGACAGAACTCTTGTCAGAGTGCCTTGGATAGCAGGTATGACCTGGATAAAAAGATGAAGCAAAGGAGCATGAGAAAGAACAGGTAAGTTGGAGGAAAAATAAGAGAAAGTAGTATTTCTTTTTTTCCCCTCTTTAGTGACATTCATTCTCTCTCTCTCTCTCTCTCTCTCTCTCTCTCTCTCTCTCTCTCTCTCTCTCTCTCTCTCTCTCTCTCTCTCTCTCTCTCTCTCTCTCTTCTTTAAAAGCATCTCAAAATTACAATCCAAATGTGATGGTTCCTCTATCTTTGATGAAGAAAATAATTTGCTCAAATGTTTTCCATTTTTCTTCTATTTTCCATTTTCATCCTTGATTGCTCTCAGTATGAATTTTATTAGTTGAACTTTACCAAGCTTTCTTTTAGACAGTTATATGCCCTTTTTTCTTTCTGCTTCATAAGATGACATTGCTCATAAATGTCCATCATCCTTTTTTATACTAAATTTCAAATGTTTATATTCTGAACTTGTATTCTTTTTATTGCAATATTTTGTGCATGTAGGTAAAAATAAAATAAAATTATATTTTCTAGAGTTTTGTATATGTTTGTCCTACTTTAGTACTATGATATAAAAATTATGATTTTTAGAAAATTAAACGCAATAGTATAAAATACACAGTACATTGAAATCTTAGTGGTTCACTGAAATTCTCAGATGAGTATTCAGACAACCCCAAAATTTCCAAAGAATTGTCTAGTCCCACATCCTTTGTTTTCTCTAACTAAACAATTTTATATTATATATTTTTTAAAAATCATGTCTCAAGCTTGAAACATGTATCCATGCAATGTATTACAGGAAACTATGAACATAGTTTCAGATGTGCTTGGGGTTGAAGCTAATATAATATTATCATTTGAACTTCAATCTTGCAGTTTCTTATATTACCAGAATCCTTCAGAAGGAATGCTTACAGCTGTCTGTTTTATGATAACATTTCTAAGATTAAGGCTACCAAAGACAAATTTTTTAAAAAAAAAAAGCTTAGAAGATTAGAGCTATTAAAGATAGCTTTGGAAATAGGCATTAATTTTTACATTTGAATAGGGTATATCCTGCAAAGGAGGAACCATGTTGATTCTCCAGTTTATGGAACTGAAAAATTGCTGATAGTTGATTTGTTCCTGGCTGTCTTCAAACCTAAAAACATAAAAGTTGATACACAAATTAATTCCATAGTCAGAACTGAAGTAAATGTCAAAATAAATTGTTAAATGTTAAAATATATTGCTTAAAGATATATATATATTCATATATTTGTTTAAGTGTATAAAATACATAAATATATTTTCTAAACTATAAAATATTTATTATAAATAAAAATATATTGTTTAAATAAAGTTATACACTAGCCAAATGTAAAGGGCTAGAACTGAACAGGTGCACTTAACAGAGATAACTTAGCACTTAAGGCTAATTACCAATTGTACAATTCTCTATTAACATGCTTGGAGCATGACCCTACTCAACTCTGTGCTGGCTCGATCTGTGAGTGTGGACAAAGAAGGGGAAGAGGGTGGAGCAGGACAAGCAGGATCATTCTTGGGCAGTGGAGAGAGAGGAAGGAGGTGTGTAGATTCCTATATTTAATCCCCTGATGGCAACCCCAAAAGACCAAGAATAAAGACTTTTGCTTATCCTGACTCTGGCTAATTCTAAGATATCCAGGGTACTAATGCGGGCACAACATCCAAAGAAACTAATCTTATCTAAAAGTATGTCATTTTATGGAAACATGTATATGTGTGTATATATATACACATATACATATGCATATGTATGTATATATAAATATATATATAACAAACATTCTTAAAAACCTACAAAATTTTTAATTCAGTGTTTTCCCTAATAATTCTTCAAAGCATTTCCAATTTCATGTTTAAAAAACAACCGACTATTTTTTCAACCTCATTTTTCCACAGTTTAAAAAACAAATTAAAAAACTCTAGAGATGACAACACTAATATTTTCACAAATATATTGAGGGTGATCAAATGGAATCCACTGTGCATACAAATGCAACATAAATAATTCTATTTGATTTTCCATTTATTCTTTATAGGCCTTGTCTGGATATGGTTATTTGCAAGTTGTTTCCTCCATTATACTATGAATCCCTTGAAAGCAGATACTGTAAGTCTTGCTTTGTATCCCCAACACAAAAGAAGGCCCTAAATATTTGTGGACTGAATGATTTTCAATTTTTTTGCATTCAGCCTCTATGTCACTGTTATATTTTATCTAAAGGATGGTCATTTATGGCTTAATTCAATTCACTAGAAATTTATCAAAGGCCTACTAAGTGCTGAGCACTCTTTTAGAAGTTGGAAATTATAAGAATAAAATCAGGCTGAACCATGAAAGACCTTATGGGTTCTACAGATAGGACAGAGAAGAGAATGTATTTCAGAGATTGGGGATGGCCAATGTAAAAAGGAAAGATCAAATAGAATTCAATTGAAATACAGAGTGTATATAATGAACCCAGAAATATAATAATAGTTCACTTGTTTCAATTGTGTACGACTCTTTGCAACTCCATTTGGAAGTTGGAGATATGTTGTCATTTCTTTCCCCAGATCTCCAGATCATTTTATAAACCCTGAGACAAACAGGATTTGACTTGCCCAAGGTCACATAGCTAGTAAATGTCTGAAAAAATTTGAACTCAGGAAGATGAGCCTTCCTAACTCTAGGCCCTGTATTCTATTCATTGTGCCATCTAGCTGCCCTGGATATATTGGTTGGAGCTCACTTGTGAGAAGCTTTAAATATTAAACAGAAGAGTTTGTGTGGAGTTACATAGAATACCATATTCTTGAGCCAGGGGATGTGGGTTCACATCTTGCCTTTGATACTTGATGTGGGACTTCAAACTTTTCACTTTGCCTCCCTGGGCTTTGTGCTCTTAAAAACAGGTTATCAGTCTAAGTGGCCTCTGATAATTATGTGAACTGCATGGAGGTAGACTCTAGGAGTGAGGGAGAACATATAGGAGGCTATTGTAATATTCCAGGTGAGTGTGGATGAAGTTCTGAACCAGGTTGGTATTCATTTAAGTAGCAAGATGGGGATGAGTGAGGGAAATGCTGTGCTAGTATAACCAATAAGGCTGGGTGTCTATTTGGGTATGGTCACTGGGTAAAAATGAAGAATAGAGAATATGTCTAAGGTTGAAAAACTTGAGCAACTAGAAGAATTATGGTAGAACCTGGGAAGTTGGGAGAAGGGGTATGATTTAAGGAACAGATGAGCTCTGTTTTTGACATGATGAGTTTGAGATTCCTAAGGGACAATGGCATGGCAATGACCATCAAGCAATGAAGACATGGAGCTGGCACTCAGGAGAGAGAGTAGTTGCATTCCTGTATTTGGAAGTCATCTTCTTGGAAATTATAATTGAAACCATATAAAATGATGAAAATGACAAGAGAATGATTGCAAAAAGGGAAGAAAACACAGGGAGAGAACTCACATATGGGGCCATAACATGATGATCGTGCAAAGAAAACTGGGAAGGATTATTCAGATAAGTAGGAGAGACAATGGGGGAAGGCTCTTTCAGAAAAAACAAAAAAACAAAAACAAAACTATGTTGTAGCAAGTAACCAAGAGAAGGATATTATCCCAGCTCCTTATCTTGAATATTTACTTGAAATTCACATGTTAGAAGTACAAGGAACAGAATTAGAGAAAAGAAAATTATTTAATCAAACAAACAAAAAAGATTTGACTTCTAGACTAGGAAACTGAAAGATATCAGTTTATTTTTTCATTAAACTATTTGTTTGGTATACTATATCATGGGGATAATAACTAAAAGTGAATTTGAATGAATATGCATGAAGAGAGATTCGAATTTGAATTTGAACAATGGAATGTAAGTCTCTTCTCCACAGAGTGTGTCCAGGCTCCTTTACCATGATCATACCTTAGTTCTCCATGCTGAAACCCCACTCCAACTCTGGAGCTCACACCAGTACTCTCCACCAATCTAATGTCCTCTTTCCCCAAGGGTTCCCAGGCTAGCCATGTTTTATTCTCCTTTTTTCTTTAATATATTATTATTATTATTTGTTTACTTATTTTTTGCTGAGGCAATTGGGGTTAAGTGACTTGCCCAGAGTCACACAGACAGGAAGTATTAAGTGTCTCAGACCAGAGTTGAACTCAGGTGTTCCTGACTTCAGGGCTGGTACTCTATCCACTCCACCAACCAGCTGTCCCCATCTAATTCTCCTATAAATTGCACTTGAAGTTGCTCCATCACATTTCTCACTTGTCTGGTACCTCTGTATCATGACCTCACCCAAACATATGGATTGTTCAATTTTTTTGTAATTGGGTTAATTTCTTGGTCTATTAATCTAAGCATTTTATATTTTTATAAATATTTATTCATTTTATTTTAGCTATTTATCTTTTAAAAAAATATATTAACCCAAATCTGAAAGCTGGACATTACTGTCATTTTTCCTGGTAATTCAATTAAGTTTCTTTTATGTGTTCAGATGCATGTACTACTAGGTAAATATGTATTAAGTGCTTATATTATTTAAATAATAACTAAACTTATCTGGAAGAACAAAGATCAAGAATATCAAGGGATTTAATAAAAAAAATTATGAAGGAAGGTGAACATACAATAGCCATATGATATCTCAACCTATATTACGTAATAGTAATCATTAAAAACAATATGATGACTACTGGGCTTGTATCCCAAAGAGATCTTAAAGAAGGGAAAGGGACCTGTATGTGCAAGAATGTTTGTGGCAGCCCTCTTTGTAGGAGCAAGAAACTGGAAACTATGTGGATGCCCATCACTTGGAGAATGGCTGAATAAATAGTGATATATGAATGTTATGGAATATTGTTCTGTAAGAAATGACCAACAGGATGATTTCAGAAAGGCCTGGAGAGACTTACATGAACTGATGCTGAGTGAAATGAGCAGGACCAGGAGATCATTATATACTTCAACAACAATACTGTATGATGATCAATTCTAATGGCCGTGGCTCTTTCCAACAATGAGATGAACCAAATCAGTTCCAATAGAGCAGTAATGAATTGAACCAGCTACACCCAGTGAAATAACTCTAGGAGATAACTATGAACCACTGCATAGAATTCCCAATCCCTCTATTTTTGTCCACCTGCATTTTGGATTTCCTTCACAGGCTAATTGTACACTATTTCAAAGTACAATTCTTTTTGGACAGCAAAACAACTGTTTGGTCATGTATACATATATTATATTTAATTTATACTTTAATATATTTAACATGTATTGGTTAACCTGCCATGTGGTGGGGGGGGGGGAAGAGGGGAAAAATTAGAACAAAAGGTTTGGCAATTGTCAATGTTGTAAAATTACCCATGCATATATCTGGTAAATAAAAACTATTAAAATAATTAAAATTTTAAAATAAAAAAGCAATATGATACTAGCTAAGAAATAGAGTGGTGGAACCATGAATAGATTAGGTATACAACAGAATTATAAGGGGCTATAGTAATCTAGTGTTTGATAAACACAAAGGCCCAAGATCTGGGGATAAAAATTCACTATTTGATAAAAAACTGCTGGGAAAATTAGAAAGTAGTTGATATAAATCAACATCTCACACTATATATCAAGATACATGAAAAATGGGTATATGATTTAGACATAAAGGATCATCCCATGAGCAGAATGGGGAAGCATGGAATAGTTTACCTGTCAGCTCTATGGATAAGAGAAGTATTTAGGATTAACAAAAGATAGAAAGCACTAGGGAATGCAAAATGAATAATTTTGATTACATTAAATTAAAAAGATTTTGTACAAACAAAACAATACAGTCAAGATTAGAAGGAAAGCAGAAAACTGGGGGAAATTTATAGCAAATTTCTCTGATAGAGGTCTAATTTCTCAAATATAGAGAGAACTGAGTTATATTTGTAAGAAAATGTCATTTCCCAATTAGGAAATGATCAAAGAAAATGGATAGCTAGTTTTCAGATGAAATCAAATCTCTCTGTAATCATGAAAAAAAAAATTCTAAGTCACTATTGATTAGAGAAATGAAAATTATTTTTAAAAAAACTCTGAAGTACCAGTATATATCTGTCAGATTGATTAATATGACAAAAAAATAAGAAATATTGGAGAAAATGGGAGAAAGTTTGTGAAATTGCAAATTGATGCAACCATTCTGGAGAGCAATTTGGAATTATGCACAAAGAGATATAAAACTACATAACCCTTTCACCCAGAAATACCACCATTTTGTCTTTATCCCAAAGATACCAAAAGAATGAAGAAAAGAAGCTATTAAAAAAAGAAGTACAGAATTATTTATAACAATTCTTTTTGTTCTAGCAAAAAAAAAATTGGAAATTGAGGGGATACTCGTTAATGGCTGAATGGAGAATGTTTGAAGAAGTTATGGTATATGATTGCGATGGAATATTATTGTGCTAAAAGAAATGATGAGCAGGGTGCTTCCAGGAAAATCTGGAAAATTAACATGAACTGGTGCAGAAATAAGTGAGCAGAACTAGAAAAACATTGTGCATAATAGCAATAGTACATGATATTCAAATGTGAATTTTGTTATTTTCAGCAATTCAATGATGTAAGATGATTCTAAAGACTTATGAAAAAGTACACCCATCCCCAGACAAAAAACTGAGTCTGAATGCAAATCAAAACATATTTTTAAACTTTATTTTTCTTGGATTTTTAAATCTGTGGGTTTTTTTTTTTCACAACATGACTAATATATATCAAATTGTCTGACTTGTCAAAAAGTGGGGAGGGAAAAGATAAGAGAATGTGGAACTCAAAAGTTTTTTAAATGTTAAAAAAATTACATGTAATTGGAAAAAATACTCAAATACTAATAGTATTTCTTTAACTATGATATATTTAAGCATAATGTAGCTTTGTTGGGCATGTCTTAATACATAACATTTCTTTGTTGTCTTTGTTACTTTCTTCTAGTTACTCATATTTTTAGCATCAAATTTTCTATTGTGATTGTGTTTTGAGAACAGTTCTTTTTGGGACTCTTAGGGAGCTTTGTTTAGTTCTGGATGCTACTATCACTACAAACTGGGTGGGCTGGATGGGATTAAGACCCCTTTTTCTATCTCAATTCCTGATTTCTGTGTCAGGGTTCCAGTGGTCTTCTGTTGATTCTTGCTTAGGCCAGTCATTTTTTTTTTTCTTGCACGATCCCCAAATGATTGATTGTGTCTACTGCTGTAGTCTTGTCAGATTCCCAGGGGATGTTGAAAATCATTCTACAAAATCCCTCATCTTTCCTCTGCTCCCATGCTGACCCTAAGGTGTTGAATTGACTCTATTATAGCTCTCATTTCTCTGAAGAGTGCATAGTCAGATCCTATGACCTTCCACAGCAAAACAAGGGAGCTGCTTCCATTTCCCATTTCTAGTTGGCCAGGCCAGGCCCAGGATTTGACTTCAAGATCTCAGGGATAACTGGAGCTCATGTTGACTTGTGACTTCTCCCTCCCTTTCCACCCCAATTCAAAGAGCCGACTAGCTTCAGAACTATTTATAAGGTATTTTCACTGGTTTCCTCAATTCTATTTCTCTTCTCATTTCTATTAACTTCTATGTTTTACTGAGCTTACACTGAGTTCCTTAGCTCATCTTTCCCTTCTCAAATAGTTTTTCCTTGCATGTCTGGAGTGATAAAGAATCTTACTATTGTTTCTTTTCCATTTTCTTCATATGAAATCTTTTTTTATATTATTTATTGGGATTTAAAGGATAGAATCGGCTTTCTATAACCTTTCAAGTTGTTATCTTAACCAGAAGTTCTCAGGGAAAAACTCTACTCTGGTACAAGCCCTCATGCTTTGGTTATAGCAATAGTCTGATGATGGATCTGATTGCTTCAAGTCTCTCCCCTCTGAAATCCATCCTCCATTCAGCCAGCAAATGATTTTCCTAAAGCACAAGTCCAATCACATCACCAACATCTATCCCCACACACACACTCAGGAAACTCCAATGGCTTCCTATCACCTCCAGATCAAATACAAAATCACCTATTTGGAGTTCAAGGCCCTTAATAACCCACCCCCTCCTACATTTCCAAAGTTCTTACATCTTACTTCCTGCCAAATACTCTTTGAACCAAAGAGCCCAAAGTTTGGGCTTCCTGGCTGGTCAATGAACTGGGCACTTCATCTCTTGGCCATAGACATTTTTTCTCCCAAGCTTAGCATACTCTCCCTTCTCATCACTACCTACTACCTTCCCTGATTTCTTTTTAGACCCAAATAAAATCCTGTCTTCTATTGAAGGTTTTTCCTGCTCTCTTAATTTTGGTATATTACTTTTCAATAAATTTAGTGTATTTCCTCTCAATTACTTCTTATTTATATTGTATATAGCTTATTTGTTGCATATTATTTTCCCCCATTAGATTGTGAGCTTCTTAAAAGAAGGGATTGTCTTTTGCCTCTTTTATACCGTTAGTGCTTAGTACATAGTAGGCATTTAATAATGGAACTTAATAAATGCTTATTATTTATTGACTTTGACTAAATTCTACAGATTTCTCAGCCCCAAAAGGTGCTAATATTCTTTTTAGTTAAGCTTCAAGCAAGACAGCTGCAACCTATGCAACCTTCTCAGAGCTTCCTAGCAACTTCCCCCAGAGTGTTATGATCCACACCTTCAGCAAGAGGGCTGTTGGGTTTTCTATTAAAAAAAATTCACTGGGGAAAACCTTTTAAAAGAAACCTTATAAAAAGCAAACCATGAAAAAACAAGTTAACTCACAACCTAAAGCCTTTTCTTTATTTTTTTAGAAAACAGAACACAGAAAGGATCATTGAGGAAATAATAAAAGTTATCAATATTAAAGAGAAATATAACAAAATGAAGTCATATTGAAAAAGCAATTAAAAGAAAGTGGTGGTCGATTAAACCAGTAGGAGGGAAATAGAACACCCTGAAATCCTTTTATTCATCATCTGGTTAATTGAAGTTTCTGGGATTTTGCCTTCACTTGCTTCTAACCACTGTTTATTCACTGGATTTTGGCACAAAAATCATGCTAACACATACAAAGTCATTTAATAGATGTGTTCTGTTTATGGAAACATTTGTAGCCAAAATGCCGGCACATTTCTTTTTCCTTTCTTTCATTTTTCTTTCCTTCTTTTTCCTTTTTCCTCCCTTTCTTTCTTTTCTGTCTCCTACTGTCTTTCTCTCTACCTTACTTTTCTGTCTTCATTTCTTTTGTTTTCTACCCTCTCTCCCGCCCCTCCTTTTTTCCTTCCTTCCTTCCTTCCTTCCTGTGAAGAACTGAAGCACACCATATATAAAAAGTATTTTGTAAGAAACTTCATTTTTGCATGAAGACTTGGAAAGAAATTCCATAGTTATGACTATCTACTACACTTGTGCATTTATTGTTTCTTCATCAATTTCTATCAATTGTCAGTAAATTGCTGTCAGATTAAATAATCTAATACTACTTCCCATGGTCACAGTAAGATTCAGGATGTTCCTGGATATTATTTTAAGTCTTATATGTTTCTTTTAATGTAACTCAAAATCCCCAGCAGGAATGTTAATGAGAATAGCTCTCTCAATATCGATTCAAATGTTGTGCATCTTTGATAAAACTGCTTACAGAAAACTATAGATAAACACATTTGATACATTCCCAAGTTGATCATTCTGTATCACAGGAAATGATACCTGGCCTCACATTTGAGACTCATAGAAAAAAAGACCACATTAACCACAGAGTGGAGATGGTAGATGCCTAAAAATATAGGACAGAATTTTAAAATTTCAGTCATTTAGGGAATATCTTTACTACTTTAGTGTCATATCAAATTAAACTTAAAAAGCTCTGGAAGTTTCTAAGATACATCTGATAGTAGTCAATAATCCTGACAATTGCCATGGAAAAAGAAAATTCATATGTAGATACAGATTACAAATATGACAATTTATAAACAATATGACAATGTTCTTTCAAAAGAAAAAAATATAAATATTTTATGTTATAGCTACTGTCAGAGATAAATTTTGACAAACTTGGTGAAATTCCAAAGGGCTTTGCTTGTGATTCTATATCAGAATCCAGTGATGGTTCTGAACAATTATATAAGTGGGGACAAGATCAATAGGTATAATAACAAAAGAAATAAAAGTTTAGGTTGAGTTATATAACAACTTTTTAAAATTGTCTTTCTTAAGGTTCCTTCACAAAATAAGAATGAAAGACTCGAAGCATGGTCTGTGAAGTGCCATAATCTTAAAAAGCAAATGGGTATAACAACTTTACTAAAGTTGCAGGGTATAAAATAAACCAATATAAAGCAACAACAGCATTTTTATGCATTACCAACAAAGTCCAGCAGAAAGATAGAAAGAAAAATTCCATTTAAATTTAAACTACCTGAGAGTCTACATACAAACTCAAGAACTACATGAACACAATTATAAAATACATTGCAAACAAATAAACAAAAGAAACAGACATAACCAACTGGAAAAATATTAATGACTCATGGGTAGGACAAGCCAATATAATAAAATCCTAAATTAACTTACTTATTCAGTGTCATACCAATCAAACTACCAAAAAAATTTAGAACTAGAAAAAATAATAATTCATCTGGAAGAATAAAGGTCAAGAATATAAAGGGAATCAATGGGGAAAAATGTTAAGAAAGACTATCTAGCTATACCAAATTTCAAACTATATTACAAAGTAATAATCATAAAAACAATCTGGCGATGGTTAAGAAATAAGAGTAGTAAATTAATGAAGAAGATTCAGTATATACTATATCATGGTAACCATGGAGAATCTAATGTCTGAAAAATCCAAAAATCTAAAGTTTGGAAATAGTCATTATTTGACAAAAAGTGCTGGGGAAATTAGAAAGCAATTTAGCAGAAACTACATTTGCTCTGGTAGGAACAAAGATAAGAGGCAGTTAGAAGAAGGCAAAGGTTGGGAGGTTAGTTCTTTTTCAACAGAGACCAAGAGCAGAAGGCAACATTTGTGTAGATGATAGCACAGAATACAGCAAATGGCCAAAAAGCAGGCCTCTTACTAGCATTGATAGATGGAGAACAAAGAGACCCAAGAAATCACAAGCATATTCTATTCCTTTGTATATGTACTAGAAAAGAAAACTGAGGATGATTCCATTACTTGACTCCTATTATTTATTTTGCTACTTTATCTCAAATATATACTTGATTATTCTATTTATGGTTCCCTGTTGATAAAGATTACACTGGATGGAAAGAAGGAAAAAATTAGAACTCAAACTACCTTTATAAGTAATTGGGGAAAAAATACTATTGGGGGAGAGAGAAAAAAAAAGAAAAACCAGGTTTATAAACTAGATGTCACATTAACTCACCCCCTCTCATATCCAATACACTGCCAAGGTTTGTTGATTATGTTTTTATAATATTTCTCATATATGCGCCCATCTCTCCTCTGATTCTATGACAAGCCTGATCACCATCTCATGTCTATAGTGCTGCAAAAACCTGCTGATTGACCTCAAATTAATATTCCTGAAATACACATCTCTCTTTCTCTCTCTCTGTCTCTGTCTCTCTGTCTCTGTCTCTGTCTCTGTCTCTCTCTCTCTCTCTCTCTCTCTCTCTCTCTCTCTCTCTCTCTCTCACTCTTTCTCCTCTTGATCCGTCTTTCTGTCACACACACACACACACACACACACACACACACACACACACACATCCCTACCATTCAATAAACTCCAGTGACTATCATCTTTAAGATAAGTATAAAAACCCTCTCTTTTATATTCAAAACGCTCCATTACCTCCATAACCCTTCTTCTTTTCTAGTCTTCTTATACCTTATTTCCATTCCCAATCCCATCCCACTGCAATCCAGTGATATTAATTTCTTTGTTGCTGTTCTCACAATGATGTCCATGTCTGTAGATTCTATATAACTTTGTTGGTTGTCCTCTGTACCTGGAATTCTCTCCTTCCCATTCTCTATCTCCTGGTTTCTTCAACTTTCATCAAATCTCAGCTAAAATCTCACCTTCTATGGGAAGTTTTTTTTTTTCCTGTTCCCTTTTAATACCAATGCCTTCCTTCAATTGATTAATTTTCAATTAATTTTGATATATCTACTTTGTATATCATTGTTTGCTTACTGTCTCCCCCATCAGACTACTATCCTTGAGAGAAGAAAGTAATTTTTTTGCTTTTCCTTATATTTCCAGTGCCTAGCATAGAGTGGACGCTTAATAAATCTTAACTGACCAAGTGCCTAAGAGAACCTTTGTTATTCTACTTCTTGTTGCTTGGTCCTGGTCTCCAAGTCCTCTGGACTCTACCTTATATTCATGATCAGTAAAGTTGGGAAGATCATCATTCTGCTTCTGTACTAATCTTGAAGAAGTTGATAAATTTCCACTTTTTATTGCTACCTTCTCCCTTTCTCTACTGCACTGTTACTGTTTTTTAGGCTTTGGAGGTGCCATCTAATAGAATCCTACCTTGTTTCCTACTTCCAAACCACTGTTTCTGTATCAGTAAGTGGTATTTCCTAGACCTAAGTTCATACTAGTTAATACCCCTTCAGATTTCTCAATAAAGTAGTCTTCCACTCCATACACCAAAAGGTCATTCAGGCATCTGTGAGAATTCTCTAATCTGTTTCTCAAAATGGAAAGTCTACAGGCCTTATTCCTAACTCAATTAACAACATTCGTTTTATCTCTTCACCATCTCAGAAACTAGAACAATATATGATCAATTATTGACTATCAGTTTGCCTAATTTTTGTCATTATCAATATCTCTCATCAAGTCTTTTGAAAGTTGGAGATAAACACATGCATTCTTATACTCTCTTTCAATTAATGTTGTGGCCCCATTTGCAAGAGATCAACCAGAAAACTGGCTGAAGCATTATAAAACTTAAGGAGGACTAGAAACATTGGAGAGGAAAGGCAGAGCTGGTGGTTCCCCCAGGAATTGCTGCCACACTAAATGCTTCTTTTCCCCTAAGAGAGCAAAAGACACTTTATACTAAATGGAAAAGAGGTAGTTTCTACAATTCTACCCTTTGGCAAAGGCTATTCTGATAAATATTCTTAGTAAGCTCTGGGGACTTATCTTCATTAAACTAAGATTGGTGAGTTCTTTCAATATAAAAGGGAATAATGAATCCTATAAGATAGAAGCCCTTGTGTAGCATTCTCCAGGAATCTGCTTCTGGGAGAAGACATTTTGAGCTCATCTACCACTTAGGCTCCATCCACTGGCTGCATGGCTGGAACCTTCTGCACCTTTAATCCCATCAGAGAGGGATAGGCTTTCTTTGAATACTACTTGGTAGTATTCAGAGGACATGAAAGTATAATTCACCCATAGAAATGATGTCATGATATGAGCTAGAGAAAGGGTTTCTTTCATGTTGCCCTCTCCTATTTTAGGTTCTATGGTTTTAAGGATCAGGTGTGGAATTTTGGTCTGTTTTGTCTTTCCCAGTTTTGATGTAAGCAGAATACTCTAGATCTGAGAACCTGAGCTATGGTGACCTTAAAAATAAAAGTCTAGGCTGGATGTTCTTGCTAGTCCCAACAGGGAAGTCTTACAAAGCCAGAGTGTCTCATGCTCATACCCAAGGTGGGTTTAGTTGCATTGGACTTGGAACTTGGTAGGACCAAACTATACAGAAGTTGAATTAAGCTAAAAGTCTAAACCTCCTCCTCTCTATAGAGATTAAGATGATGCAGGGAAGTATTATACTTTGTGTGGTGGGTAAAGATGTTCTTATATGTATTCATGTTATTCCTTTAAAGCAAATATTTTATCGTAAAAGCAAATCAAATTTGAATGAATTAATGGAACTGGAGTATAGGGGAACTTATGATTGGGAGAATACTCCACAAGTGGTGGGGGCTGGAGCCAATGAGAGACTAGATACTGACTGGGGGGAGAGGAAAAAGCCCTTCAGGGAGAATGAAATTTAGGGGTGAGGGTAGTAATATTTACACAGCTTTGAATGATACTATAATGTGACTCAGTTTTTAAAAATCAATGGTTGAAGAGATTGGGAGGTTAGATAGAAGAGAGGAGCTGATGATGAAGAAAAGATGAAATAAGGAATGTAAAATGATTAAGTTTGAGCCCTCCCTAAAAAGAAAGCTGGGAAGGTATAGTCACAAGAGGAAATGAGATTACCTTCTGAAAACAAAGAAGAAAGTAAAAAGTATTTTTCAAGAAGTCAGTTAATGCTCAAAGTCATGTTGAATTAGATCCTAGAGGAAGGAACATTATATCCAAAAGAACCAAAAGTATAAAAATACAGAAAATGCAGGTGATGTGTCTATTCAGGAAGTTGATCATACCTTCGCCTGCTTAGGTGATTAAAAGAAGATCCAATGATAAACCCTAGCAAAAATCAGACAAACTGATAAATACCCAAGATATGATGGTCATGTATAGTACCAATGGCTACAACTGGAAAGTTGGAGGAATGTAATAGTAAGGAAACAATTAACTAGTTTTTTTTTTTTAATAACAGTATTTCTTTGTAGTAGGAAGCTTGAGAGTAAATGTCTGTATACATTGAATTAAGTCTCATTTAAAAACCTGTACCATGCTTTAATTTAGAAAAATAATCTGACACTTAACAAATGGCACTAGTACACACACTTCCCTTTCCACTGAAGTTGCCAACTATTTTTTTTAATGGAAAATTCAACTTGCCACAGTTTGTTGCATGGTGAAGTCAAATTAATTTCACTTTAGAGACTTTAGGGACTCAGGCTCAGTAAGCAAAGCACTAGCCTGGAAATTCTGAGGCTAGGATTCTAAAAGGAAAAGAGCTAAAGAGTCACACAGATGGATGGAGTGGCTTAATGACGGTCATAACTAAAGATAATAAGAGAATGAGGATTTTCTGTCTATTTTATTTGGTATCCATCTTATGAAATCTACCAGCCGGTGATAACCAAACTCTAACCAAAAGAAAGAAAAATATCTCACTTTCTTATTCTCAGAACAAAAAATTTGAACCACTGGAACTGCAGTAGTGTAAACCAATAATATATAACCTTTCATCTGGAAATAAGAAGTTACTAGGGTTAATCTTGGAGATGTCTCAGCAATTTCTCTTTTCTCCTCAACTCAAGAGGTTTTTTAAAAGTAACGAATTTTACTCATTTTGACCTTATCAGTATTTGTCTTGATGCAATTTGGTTCGTGTTTGACTCTCCACAAATGCACAAAAGGAAAGGAGTCTTGGCTCCCATGCAAGTATCTAGAACAAGAAAACATTCAACACATGGAAAGCTTTAACCTGACCAAAAAAAAAAAAAAACAAAACAAAAAGACTTGTAATGGCAACTAGCAAGTAGCCCAGCTCCGTCTCTTAAATATCTGTATCCCAAGGGTAGATAACAGTCTTCCAAGAGCTCCAGTACTAGTCTGGATGGCTTCCCTTCTATGAAGAGAGTTTAGTAACTCTTCACTTTGGTGATCATCGTTTTACTGGAGATCTATGCAATCCTCCAGATTGATCATTTCAATGGACTCAAAATGGAGCCCTTCAAAAGAGGAAGTATTTAGCACCAAAAAGAATAGGGACTGAGTCTGCCTTCTCTCCCGGATCTGCACAGTCCAACTAACTCACAATACCAATGAAGAACAAAGTTCATCTTTTCACTTCTACATTGTGATTCTTCCCTTGGCTCTATCTCTGGTTTTGTACAGAAATTTCTCTGCTTGGTCTCATTATTTGATACCAGTATCTTGTAGGGACCATGTAAGTATGCAAAACTCCCTTTAGGGAGCTGAATTCAAATCTGTATATATTTCCTTTCCTTTCTATCTCTGACCCAGGTTCTTCTCCCTGTGGAACTCAAGTTTAACCCTCTTTTCTGGTTCTTTTTTTTTTTTTAACTAAAGCTTTTTATTTTCAAAACATCTGCATGAATTATTTTTCAACATTGACCCTTGCATAAACTTGTGTTCCAAATTTCCTACCTCTTCTCCCCACCCCCTCCCCTAGATGGCAAGTAATCTAATATATGTTACACATTTAACTCCCTTTTCAAGAGGTGATTAAATAAATCAGAAATTGATCATTATTTCACCAGCAATGATGTCAATGGGGCAATAAAATATCCACAAGTTAAATTCATGTCTGTCAAGAGGACAGCATCAATTCCAGAGTATAATCCTTATCAAAGTGACAACAAAGGTTCTTGTTGAAAAACTGGCCTTGTCTGTGGAATTTCACCTTTTTTTTTTTTTTTTTTGAGGCAACAGAATGGGAAGTTGTATCTCATTACATTTGCATGAGATTTATAAGTAGCATCCTGTTTTAGTAAGTTCAGCAGGAACTCTTAACATAGCAGCCCTATTCTATTTTTGTGTCTCCACTATGAGCACCACCTTATTCCTTTAATATATTTCAGTGGAGGGGCAATTAGATGGTAGTAGATAGATCCAGCCTCAGATACTTACTGTGTGACCCTGGGCAAGTCACTTATGAACTGGCTCACCAAAAAAAAAAAAAAATATATATATATATATAATAAATTATATTTATATATATTATAAATATATATAAATTATAAGTATTATATATTTATATATAAATATATAATATATATACATATACATATACATATATATATCAATGAATCTGTGTTCTCATCTCTGTGGCAGAGAAGTGGTGTAGCAGATAAACCCCTGAACCTGGAATAAGAAGACTGATTAACACTGTCGTCTCAGATACTTCCTAGCTATGTGACCTTGGACACTGTCTATCTTAGTGTCTTATCTGCAAAAACGAAGGTAATAATAGCACCTACCTTCCCATTGTGAGGATAAAATGAATTAATATTTTAAGTGCTTCACAACCTTAAATTGCTATATGAATGCTATCTATCTACTTATTAGGTAGGTGCTATATGTGTCTATATGTATGTTTTTCTTGTGTGTGTATATGTACACACACGTTTACATATATAATAATGAAAATCACAGCCCATCCATCCTTTCCATTCTGTATAGCTCCTGGCCATGTTCACCCTGAAATTCTGCCCAGGGGATTCACCCAAAATGCTAGAGGCCACTCTCGACATTCTGTTGACACTAGGGAAACATGTCTCTCATTTACTGAAGCACAAGGAAATTGGATGACTTAATCTGCTTACAGGAACTTCTGATAAGGTTTGAGCAGCCATTTTAGTTGTCTTATAGAGAAAACTAGTATTGTTACTTACATAAACAAAACTTATAGATCCCATTAGATTGATTTTATTTTCCTCCTTCACCATTCATTTTAGGATGAATTTTTGAGTTTCTCAAAATTCAAATCCACCTTCAAGGATTATAGATTTGCTGTTAGTGAATATATTCCAAAGAACAAAATACAGACTCTGGAAGCAATCCAAAACCATCCCCAAACTGCTCTAACATCATTAAAATGAGTGTAGTTCCCATGACTACACTTAGGCAGAATGTGGTATAGTGGAAAGAATTCTAGGCCTGGCATCAAGAAATATTTGTTTTTCAACACCCCAGCCCTTTACTATCTTTGCAAGTGACCGTAGAGATGTTATGTAAACTCTCTGAGCCTCAGTTTTCTAATCTTTCAAATGGGTATGAAAATATACATAGTAGCTAACTCATAGGGTTGTTGTAAAGAACAAACAAGATTATGTATATGAAACACTTTGTAATATGAAAAGTGCTATATAAATAAATGTCAACTATCATTACTATTTATAAAATTTGTATGTATAAATTACATTTCTATATAATTTTGACATTTATTTTAAAAATTAGTATCAGTTCTTTATAATGTCACAGTCTGTATCATCCAAAACATCTTAATAAAAACCTGAATTCTTTTATGTTTGACACTATTATTAAATTTTGGCACATCAAAAGAAAGGAGATAAAGGCAATTTCTCTTGTTCTATTCCAAATAATAATTATCCCCAAAATGTTCCCTTTGCTGTTGAGCTTGGTAGGAGTTTTCAAAAGAAGTTACTTTAATGTGACATTGAAGTAATTCATGGTCCACCTACCAAAAATGATAAATGGCTTACTAACTATAAAAACTATCAATATTCTTGTCATTGGGTATTGTTTCAAATTCTTTTATATGAACACTGAGGTTTTTGCAGGCTAAAACATAACATCAAAGCAATCAAGCTTTCCTACTAATAGATATGCATAACAAAAAGCAGAATTTGGGGCCTAGAAGCTAGAGGACACTGACTAGCTTTCTTCTGGCTCAGGCTTTTTGTAGCTAATCCTGAGAGTATATTGGTAAAAATGAAGGAACCCTAAATTAAATAGTTATATGTAACATAATCTTTGGTCTCTACTTGGATAGAGGTATCACAAAAAAGAAAGACCTAATTCTCACCTGGGACCTATCACTCAGCTCACGGTTTTTTTTTTTGTTGTTGTTGTTGTTGTTTTTGTTTTCCCAAGGGAGAGAAGATTTGGTGACAATGATCAAAGAACTATCCACTCTTATCAATGAGTGTGCCACTATATTACAGCAGACAGAAGCTGAGATGGCTTTCCTGGCCCTAAAGAAATGAGCTCTGAAGACAATAGTATGGAATAATGCCCAGAAAAGGCACCAAGACCAACAAAGCAATGTACCAGCAAAGACAGAGCTTGCACTTAGTAGAGATGCTGAGTCCAGGAAGAAACAGGTTCTGGATAAATGGCACAATGACATAGCCAAAAGAAGTTGGGGCTCTTGCAGTATTAAATATATGAAATCCCTATTTATGCTCACTCTCCTTCTGATGGAACATAGTTTGATGGGAGACTATACCTTAAATCTATAGGGAGAATAGTCTATTGCAAATCTCTCTATACTATTTCATTTCCAGTTGTTTGAGTAATGTACAACTCTTTGTGAACCTATTTGGAATTTTCTTGACAAAAATGGTGTAGTTTGCCATTTCCTTCTCCAACTCATTTTACAGAGGAGGAAACTGAGGGACAGGGTTAACTGATTTGCCCAGAGTCACAAAGCTAGTAAGTAACTGAAGATCTGACTCGATCTTCCTCATTCCAGCCCCTAGACCCTACCTACTGTGACATCTAGATGCTCATTTCATTACATGCTTTGAACTAATTTTACCTTCTGGCTAAATAGAGAAAAAATCAATATGACAATAACTATTGTTATAAGTGGATCTGGATCCATAGAGTTTCTGAAGTCTGAGGAAGCTATCCTTGGGACTTATTTTGTGGAGGAAGGGTACCACGGATGCTTGAAAAAAAAAAAAAAAACATTTATTGAACTTATACTACATTATGCAAATATAAAAATGAAAAGTGTCCCTGCCTTAAAGGAGGTTACCTTTTAGTAGAAACAAAAAAAAAAAAAGTTTTGTTTTATGTGTAGGGGTAGAGGATTAGGTTTGGGGTGGCTGGACAGAATTGTATTCTGGTTGGCAAGCAGTGAAGGAACTGATACCCTGGCTCCAAAACGAGAGCCCTGCAACCAGTCTGATTTCTTTAATTAAGGAATGGCCCAGGATACATGATTCAAAGAATGAAGATAGCATGCACATAAACTTAGAATTACTTTTCTAAATGTGTTTTGGCCTCTTTTGGCATACCTAATAATAATGTGGGGTACACACTGAACCATCCAGTAAAATGCATGAAGCTTAACTACAAACGAAGAGTGGAGACTGTGGACCATGGCCATTGAATCATAGAATGGCAGAACTGGAAAGAGATCTATTCCAGCCCCTCTCCCTGTAAAGCCTGAATAGCTAAGCACAGAAACTAAGGATTGCCAAGATGCATTATCAAAATTGCCAAGTTAAATTTGGTTACATAAAAGGCTCTGTTCTCAAAATACCCCAAAGCAAGGAGCTACAGAGTTCTAAATCTTAACAACTTTCCACACAAATTTCAATGGCAAAGTAGACCACAACCACCAAATAAGGAACTCAGAGAGAATAAAATACTATATTGGTCCAAATATAAGGTGAGATTTGGGGTTCTTGTTTCTTTTAGCAAGAAAAGAATAAAATACTGTTCACCTTATATTTGTGATCATGGTATATAGGGGAGATGTAAGAGTTTTGAGAACCTAAGGCACTAGAGGATTTTCAAAGCTTCCTCTGTGATGATGACTGCTCATTTCCATAGCAACAGCTCCCAATACACCTTGTGTAGTGCTGTTGTGAGATACCTCCCAAGAGGAAGAGGAGCAAGAAAGAGCTTTGAGAGGAGGCAGGTGGCAAGGTTTGAGAGAGCTTGGAGTAACTATGTTAAATCTACTTAAAGTCACATTAACGTTTCCATTATGGAATGCTTTGTTCTAGAGGAGTCATCTCCTTTTACAAAGCAAGCTCTGCTGATAGAACTCCCCTAGTTAGAAAAACACGGGCTGGGAGGAGGTTGGTAGGGGAACAGTGGTATCTAAAAGGTGAGTAACCAAAATGCTTGTCTCAGAAAAGCAAAATGGTAAAGAAAAAGAGATTTTTCAGTGGATTGTATGTTTCCCCAAGTTACTTAGCACAGTGCTTGACACCTAGTAGGCACTTAATAAGTACTGGCTATTGAACTACAAACTAGAAATTCAAAGAGAGGTTGTGATTTTTTTTTGTTTTAATGGTAGTATGTGCTTCACCATCAATATTTGTTTTTTCCTAATACAGGATAAATATTTTTCATATTTTCAATAACTTATCTTTGAAAAATAAGGTTTCTTTTATTTGGGCCAATATTTTTAACAATCAGATGCTTTAACTGACTTTATCACTGACAATGTTCATTAAACTAAATATCCTTTAGTGCTCAGTGAAGGAAAGAGCTAATGAATTAATACTTTATCCTTAAGACTTCCTCTGATGGTGTCCAGAGCTATGTATACCTAGAGACCCACTGCTCTATTCTTCATGAGCAGCAAAAAAAAAAAAAAAACCTTTTCTGAATTATTGGCAGGGAAGATGGAAAGAAGAGGCATATCTTGCTCTTTTTAATGAGTATATAAAGGATAACAAATATAGATTGTAGCACCTAAAATTCCTCCTGGAATTTTATGTCATGAATCAAAATGTCAGGAAGCAGGGGGGAAGAAGTAATAGTGGTACCATCAAGATCATCAGTCTAAAAAATTGAGCCTTGGCAATCAAGATTTGAAAAACAAAGAGGAAAGAAGGCTATGTAGTATCATCTAGTTTGATTCAAGCATTTGTAAATTATCCTGGAGTTCTGACATAGTCAATATAAGTTATATTCTTGTAACTTATGTAGAATTACTACCATCCCAGAGATCATTTGGAAAGTTAAGTGCATTAGTGAAATGAATTTGTTTATCAATGGAAATGACTTTTTTTCCATTGAAAACAATGCAGGCAGGTGGATATAAGGGGATGATAGGAAGTAACTAGGAATAAAAACTTATATGGCCTTATTCCATCTTGACTTACAGTAACAAATGTCTAAGAGATGAATCTGACTATATTGAGAAAGAACTTAAGAAATCAAATTGTAGGAGAATTTAAATATCTAAATGCAAAGTCAAGAAAAATATGTGAGTAGCAATCACATGGAGAAAGTTCTACTACTTCAAGACATTTTTATTTAATTTATGTTTCACTTCCTTTTCTCAATTTATGTAGCATTTCTATACAGCTGTTAAGCAGCTGCCCCTGCTTTATCTTGGGAGGTATCTAACCTTACCTCCAGGGTATAATTTGTACTGAATAAATTCTAATCTAACTTCATATATGTGACTTTTATTAAAAACCACATATTTCAAAAGGGATTCAAGACATGGAAGGACTCCATAGGAATGCCCTGAAAAGTCCAACTTTGGCCAGAAAGTTTGTAAGGTGCTATGAAGCCTTTGGGGACAATAAGAATTAACTATATAAATTCAAGACATGGGTTGATTGTTCCATTAGGAGTTGATAGAGTCTTTCAAAGGAATAAAAGAATCTGTTCAGATGATAAAATCCATTAAGCATGTGACCCCATGTCATGGCAGGGCACTGAGAAAGTAACATCTTTCAAATCCAGTTAGTCTGTATTTTATACTGACAAGAAAATTAGGCAATTGATCCATACTAACAAAAGATGTCTAGAAGTACATCACTTAGCCATTGTGAAGCTAGCCACCTAGGACCCAAACAGACATTGTCTAAGTTCTAGTGACTTGCCCCAATTTCATGAAATTCTTTCTGCCTTAAGGCAAAGGAAGAAAGAAAATCATGTTGAGGCAATGATGACTTATTATTCTAATGATAATTCACATTTATATAAAACCCTTAAAGTTTACAGAGCACTTTTCTCAAACTTACTAAGTTTAAGAAATATTCGGTATTCCTAGAGCTACTAAATGGATGAAGATATTTGAGGATGTTTAGCCTGGGGAAGAGAAGACTTGAGAGAGAGAGAATGATTTCTGGTTCTGCATATTTAAAGAAGTGTCACATATAAGAAGAATTAGATTGGTATTGCTTGATACTTATAAGGAAAAATAGGTTTTAGGCATGTTTTAGTAATTTTTTTTTAAATTCCAGTACAGATTACACTTAGCATGGGAATTTATCCATTGAGAATTAAATATAAAAATAGTTTAGTTATGGCAAAGGGAAGAGTCCTACAATTGTCAATTACTGTATTGACTTCATTAGACTAGGACCACTTTTAATCAAAAAATGATTTTATTTTTTTGTATGCATATAAAATTAAAGTGATTTTGGCTATGTGTGTATGTATGTGTGTGTGTGTGTATATATATATATATATATACATATATATATATATATTAGTCAAAGTAAACATTTTGCATCCCTTTCTAATCTTTTCTTTAATTTATGAACACTAAAATTATATTGCAATTCTGAATTTCTCAACAAAAAGCTTTTTTTGGGAAAAAGAGAATAGAAAAGAGACAGTTGAGCTTTGGGCACTAGATTATAACTTGTCTTTTAGCAAAAGTACATGGTACATGGAGAGAAGGGGAATGAAAAGAGGAAGAATGAATTTAATGGTCTCTAGGGTTCTTTCTAGCTCTAGAGCTATGATCATATGTGATCTTATTGTCCTATTCAGTCTCTTTGGTTTTTGTTCATCCTGATCTATGTGCTATACCACTCTCTATATTCTGTATTTTGTTCAATTTGTCTTATGATTAATTTAAACTATTTTTTGCAGTTTCAGGCTTAGTATTCCTAGTTCCTTTTTTATCCCCTTGCTTATTCTGTCTTTATCTCCTGTAGATTAGCTTCTCACAAAAACCCTAAAATTAGCCAAACCTCACCTTCTGTCCCATGTCAGTGGGTCCAACTTTTCCACTGAATGCTCAGATGAATGTGTGCCATCGTGAAGTCAAAATATTATCAAAGTATAATTGCACAGAATCACATATATTTAAAGATATATTGATTAATGTTACTTTAAAAAGAACTTATACAACTGCAAATATGCTTTTGAAATATATATTTAAAAATATACATCATTTGATTTATCACTTACTTGGATAGTAAAGCTCTCAGAAGATCATCTGGCAGAGGCATCCTAAAGGATTTGCAGAGAATCCTGATAGCTGGACTGGGCAATAATCCAGTTCTGCAGAAAACAGAAATAAAATGGAAAATGTATGTTTGTTTTTGTAATAACTAAATAATAAAAATGACAAAATATGCATATGTCCTAAAATAAGCTTTTTGAAGTAGTCTTACAAAAACTGGAATTAGGAGTTAATAAAATGAAAAATAATCATATGCATTTCAACAAATTTTTCCATTAAAAAATAGCTGAATTCTAAGCTCATGGTGGTTTTTTCTTTCCATGATTGGCATTCTTTGTTGTTAGAAGGAGAGATCACTAAAGTTGGAAACACAACTGTGTGATCTTCCCTATTAAATAGTCAGGTAGATATATGATATATATGAAACTATTTAAAAATCTGACAATCAATTAAGCACCTAAGAATATAGCACAAAATGACCCAAAGTTTTTTTTCCTAGCATTTTCTTTGGATCTGATCCCATAAAATCTGGGAACTACAATTGGGCCTTTAATGCTCATCAGATTTTTTCAGAGGGCTTAACCAATAAAACTAATCAATTTCTATTAAAATGACAAGTAGTAGAAAGGGCCATAGACCACTATATACCTTTTTTGCCAGCAAATGGCAAAAGTGAAGCCAATGAGGAATGAAAAAAAAAAAAATTTGTTGGTTAACTAATAATCCAAGATAGGAGATAATAAAAAAAAATCCTCTTTTCTGCTCTAGATAGGGAGATTCAAATTTTGTAAAGAAAAAGTTAAATTTATTTTATTTACCTCAAAGATTTTAAACATTTCTTAGACGACTTGAATACAACATTTCTTAGGAATTGAATTATACTGAAAGTTTATTAAATTCAAATTCAGAAACATAAACTCTTGATTTGGCCTCTATAATCTCAAGAAAAATTATATAAAATGTAACAGCTAAGTATTCTTTTTATGATAGAGCTCAAAATAAATGGTCATTATTTAGCAAAATAATATTAAAGGTAGCAAATGTCATGCTGTTTAATTTTGCTGAAGTCTTAGCTCACTAATTAATTTTAAGAGTGTTAGCAGTGGGTAATGAGAAAATTCAAGGATAAAAGCAAATTTCTCTTGAAATCAAAGTATTTTATTAGCAATCACAAAATCATGAATCTGATGAAAGAATAAAACTCTTAATAAAAATCTCTTTGCGACTGGTTTAAGCAACACTTTGCAGTCTTGGGCTTTGTATTCTTCGTTTAAAATGTAAAAAGTATTTTTCATTCTGGTTTAAAAAAACTTAAAATATCTATTAAAATGGATAAACTATCCAAAGACTTACTTGGCCTGATCCTTGTATGTACACATATCGATCATTTTATCAAAAATCTCAAAGGTATATTTTTTCAACTGTTCTTGGGCCAGCGTAATAAGGAAAGTCATATCAGAATCAGAATCTTCTCTCACGCTGTAATAGCGTGCAACTGTCATAATCTCATGTTCTGTGAGTCTGTCATTTGTTATATTCAACATTACTTCTCTGTAAAGAAAATTGCAAATATATTCAGGAAAAAATCCATTTTAAAAAACCACTACTTTTATCTACTATTTGTTTTTCATCAGATGTTTGACTTCATTTCTTAGAGAAAGCAAAACTCTGGATTTTGGAGTATTGTACTTTGAAATTTTTTTTTTCTGTCTGTGTGGTGCAGTGGATACTTGGAATCAGGAAGACTCATCTTCCTAAGTTCAAATTTGATCCTGAAACTGATTAGCTATGTGACCCTGATCAAGTCACTTAACTTTATTTGCCTCAGTTCCTCGATCTGTAAAGTGAACTGGAGAAGGAAATGGCATACAACTCCAGTATTTTTGCCAAGGAAACTCCAAATGAGATCATAAAAAATTGGATATGACTGAAACTGAACAGCACTTGGAAAATGTTTTTGCTGTAACCATAATGGCTTAAATACATCAGCAGAGAAATAGATTCTGTGATTTACACAGTTAAATGAAAAAGAGATGATTATTTGTTTTCATCTCTCCACACATTTTGGGAAATAAGAAATTACTTCCAAAATAGAAAAGCCATTTATATTGGTTCCTTCATTTATGTAGTGTAACACCAATGTCATCCCAAAATCAGATTTCCAAGACCTCATCATTCAGTTTGATTGATACCTAAACAAACATGCACTTTTAATACTACAAGCAAATTATCACATAGCCTCTGCCCCAAGATTTTTAATAATTCTAATTCTTATATACTTATCCAATAAGAGACTCTAAAAATATTTTATCAAGATTTTTAACATCAAATTATTTTTGTCTTTAACGCCAAATTCTTATTGTCTTTTAGTTTTTGCAGCTCATAGACATAGTATCTATAGTGCCCATTATATAATATGCTCCTAACTAACTTAAGATATAATACCTAAAACCAAACACTATGTTCTAGATTTGATCCAATTAGGACATATTACAGCAGGACTACTGATGCTATTGTTTTAGCAATTATTATTTTAATGTAGCATGTTAGAATCTACATATATTGAAATGAATTGAATTTGAACTCGAGTATAAAATACTATATGTATTATCTTCACTTGATTTGATCTGTTGAGTTGGGTTTTTTGTTTGTTTTTTGTTTTTGCATTTGCTATCTTTCTCAGCTTTGTATAGTCTGGAAAGGTGGTGTTAGTATTTAATTGTTTTTTAGTCTTTCTAACTCTTCATGATCCTATTTGGGGTTTTCTTGGCAAGATTACAGAGTGGTTTGCCATTTTCTTCTCCCACTTATTTTTACAAATGAAGGAACTGTGGCAAAAAGTGATTTACTCAAGGTCACACAAAAAGTGTCAGGTCAAATTTGAGCTTAGAAGATGAGACTTCCTGGCTCCAGACCCAGTGTTCTATCTACTACACCACTTAAATTTTGTTAAAATTTAACAAATCATTTGATGATTACAAAGCCAAGGACAGAAACCTGGAGATACTTCGCTAAATTTCACTTCATATCAATCCATTAACAACTACTCTTTGGATCCAGTTATTTATCTATTTAAAAATTAACGGGGCGTTTAATTCTTTATATCCATTTTGTCCACAAAGTGAAAGAGATTCTGTCAAATAATTTGTTAAAGTTTATTATGTTTGTAGCATTTCTCATCTACTAGTTTATTTCCAAAAACAAAACAAAACAAACAAAAAGCAGGTAACTGGGTTAATTTGGTGATTTGTTCTTAATTGAAAAAAATAATAAAGCAAGGTGGTTTTATAATGGATGCTTATCTTTTTAAGTAGTCACAAAGTACCTCTTTTATATAGGTTATAGAATAAAAGTCAAGGCTACCAAGTTTTAGTATTAATAATAACAATAATAATAATATTTAAGAATTACATAGTTTTCACAGTGTTTCATGTACTATGCTAAGCATTTTATACAATATTAACTCATTTCATCTTTGCAACAACTCTAAAAGAGCTAAGTACTATTATGATCTCCATTTTATGCATAAGGAAACCAAATCAAAAAGAGGTTATGATTCACTTCCTGACCATTTCAGAAAATTGTAATGTATACTCTTTACCTATTCTATACTCTTAATAGTTTAAAGAAACACTGGTTCAAAAATCACATTAATCATTTCCTTTAATAATTTAGAGTACAGTTCATTTGGGTCTGATGATTCAAATTCACTGATAATAGAAAAGTGCTTTCTTATAACATCCTTATTTATCTTCAATTTTAATCCTCTTTAAAAGCATTTCTATCATTCCCAATCCAAAAATTGAGAAGAAAAAACAAACAAAGAGTTGAGGAATATCCAAGGCCATTCCAATAAACTTTGAATAGAAAACACCATCTACATTCAAAAAAAGAACTATGAAGATTGAGTATAAATCAACATGCTATATTCACTTCTTTTTTTCCCTCTTCCATGTTTTTCCCTTTTGTTCTGATTTTTCTCTCCCAATATGATTCATAAAGCAATGTGTATTTTAAATTTTTTAATTTAATTTAACTTTTTTTTAAAAGAGTTAAGGAATAGAGATTTTTTTCATCATCCAAGACATGGTCCTATCCTTTCTTTTCTTAGGGTGGGGGTTGACTAAATCAACCAATCACTTCACTGAACTTAAAGAAACTTTATTAATCAAGAGGAGAACATTTCAATGGAATCAAAGGTACTAAATAAATTACAAAAAGAACTTGATAGGCATAGAAAAAGTAGAAATCATTCATAAAGAAGTTTCCAGAAAATGTGTGGATAATCATTTTCTCAGTCATCAAAACATCAGACTTCAATAGTAAATTTCTAATCTATTCCTCTTTCTATTTAAGTAGTCTAAAGTATGTGGAAAATTTTTCTCATCTTTATTATGTGTCTTCCTTTGTTATTAAACAAAGACTGTAATTTAGCTTTTTCTTTGTACTAAAAGTTATTTTTGTGGATATCAATTATTATATATGCATGGGTAGTTAGAGGGTTAGTGCTTCATGGATTAAACACTGGACCTATAATCAGGAAGACTTGAGTTCAATCCAGACTCAGACACTTAATACTTGTGTGATCCTTGGCATATCACTTAATCCATTGCCTTAATCCACTGGAGAAGGAAATTATAACAGGAGGATACGACTTATTAATTGAACAATAAGCAGTGTTTTTAGATATTGTTGAGGGGTATAGAAGTTATCCTACATTGAATTGCTCCAAAATGCTGGGAAAAGAAAGAAGAAAAAGAGAAAGGAAGGAAGGAAGGAAGGAAGGAAGGAAGGAAGGAAGGAAGGAAGGAAGGAAGGAAGGAAGGAAGGAAGGAAGGAAGGAAAGAAGGGAGTAGTGAAGACAAAAGCTCACTGGCTCTAGAATCTAAAAGACTTTCAGTCCAAATCATGTCTCTGATATTCACTGCTCATATGGCCTTTAACAGGATACTTAACTTCCATAGAATATAGTTTCTTCCTTTGTAAAATAAAGGGAGTAGAATACACGGTTTCTGAAGTGGTTTTTATTTCTAGATCTAGGATCTGTAAGATTTTACAGAGGTCTCAGCTATTCTTCCAATTTTATTATCTTTTGATTCTGTTCAATGAATTTTATTTCTGCATCTATACTTTTGCATTACAATTCTTTTTGAGAAGCAACTTTTATTGTCAGTATCTCTGTCCTAAATTCTGTTCTCTCTTGTTTTGTTCTTATTCCTTAAATATTTTTGCTTTTTATTGCTTTTATTGTTCTAAAATCATTCTGAATTTGGAGATTTTTGGAGTTTGCCCCACTGTAATTTCAAGGAGGTTAAAGAATTTTTTATAATACTTTATCTAAAGATATATTAATTTAATTTCTTTTGTTCCTTTGTCATGCATTGAGAAATGCTTTTTCATTTCTCCTCCTCAGTCAGTCAGAGTTCATCTCTCTTTGTCAGTAAACTTATTGCTCTGTCAATGTTGTCTTTCCTACAGACATACTTCTCATAATCAAGTCCCTTTTATTACACATGCCAGATCTTTTGTGTTCTCCCAAGCAGTTGTTATCTGGTCTGTGTTCTCTCATATAACTAGCATTATATCAGTTATATGTCCTCAAGCTATGAAAGTAACCACTTGGGACACTGCCAAAGGTAGTCTTTGAGAGGTCCTTGTATTACTAAATGAATGGAAAGAGTATTTATTAAATTAATTAATTAATTAAAATTAAATTAATTTAAGCATTTAAAATGTGTCACTCGTGTCAAATAATAGAGAAATAAATAGAAAAAATGAGACAATTCCTGCTCTCAAAGTGTCCATATTCTCACTGGGAGAGACAACACATAGAACAAAGTTTAATTACAAGGCAAATGGCAAGGTCTGAGAGTCAGCAGTAGGAAGAATGACCCAGGGAGTCTCTTCAAAACCCATCCCCCCCATTCATTTAAAAATACAAGAAAATATGGAATATTATTGTTCTATAAGAAACAATCCACAGGATAGTTTCAGAGAGGCCTAGAGAGAGACTTACATAAACTGATGATAAGTGAAGAGAATATTGTACATGGCAACAAGAAGTTTATATGATGATCAATTCTGATGGATGTGGCTCTTTCCAACAATGAGATGACTAAAGCCAGTTTCAATGATCTTGGGATGGAGAGAGCCATCTGCATCCAGAAGAAGAATTATGGGAACTGAATGTGGATTACAATATAGAATTTTCACTTTTTTGTGTGGGAGAGGAAAAAGTTCTAAGTCACCTCTTATTCAGCTCTCTTCCCGGGATTTTGCTGAGCATTCCTTTGTGTTGATTTCCTTTGCAAGTTGCAGGAAAAATGAATTTAGGTTTAATGTAAGGAAAAACCTACAAAGTGGAATAAACTATCTCAGAAAATATTGAATTCCCTCTTAAATAAATTAAAGATCTTTTTTAAAAGTTTGCATCACCAATTGCCAGTGATATTATTAAAATGTGAGATCTTTTCAATTCTTAAATAATGTAGATCTGTATGCATCACTCTATATTGATTTCATCATTTTAAAATAATTTTTGCCAATTCAATTTGTGAGGCAGTATCTCAAATTTGCTTTAATTTTCATTACTCAGATGGTTAGTGAGGATTAAATGGCATTTAAATTCTCTGTTCATATCTTTTTATATATCCTATTCTATATTTTTTTCTTTTTTTTCCTTTTTTTTTTTTTTTCAGTGAGGCAATTGTTAAGTGATTTGCCCAGGGTTACACAGCTACTTAAGTATTAAGTGTCTGAGGCCCAATTTGAACTTAGGTCCCTTTAGGGTCTTTTGACCTTGTGCCCTTTGGACCTCTCTTTAGTTTTTGAATTTTTCAATAGAAAATTATAAATGTTAATGTTAAGTTTTTAATGTATCATATTTTCCACAAATATTATATTTCTCTTTTTTATATTTTATGTTATAATAACATGTAATTTATATATTTGTGTTTATAAATATATTTAGTTTGGTTTTTAATCATAATTTTTTGTTGTTTAAAATCTCAGCAATCAAGGGACCCTTATAAATAATGTAATACAATTCTACCCATATAAGCATCTCTTCTGTGACAAAGTGGTCTTCTAGCCTTTCTTTAAAGATTTTTCTAATAAGGGAGAACACACTATCTTTTATAATGGGTACATTTGATTTCTATGGAGCTCTTATTATTTACATCATTAAGTCTCCTCTCTGTGGTTTGCTTTGTTCTCTGGCCAACCAAAACAAGTCCCTTTTTTGACAGGTGATGGCACTATAAGAATTCAAGATATATATACCACTATGTTCCAATTAGTTCAAATAAAGAATGCCCTGATGTAGTCCCATTATTCAAATTCTCACTGTATATTTACATTGAATTTGAAGCAATTATTATATTTAATACAACCTTAATTTCAAATAATATGGATCTGAATGCACACACTCATTTCAGAGGATTCTTTATTGTACTAATGGAGACATAGCTATAAAGTTTATTGTTATGTTTATGTACCTTTTTCAAAATAGCTAAAAATTGTAACTAAATTAAAATCAATTTGCTATCATTTGGGTTCTATAATTTTTCATTTAAATGTGAGCTGAAACTGAAACTTGTCTAAACTCTGGAGACATACAATCAAAATCCCAATAAAAGGTGCTCTTTGTTCTCCAGACATAATTACACACATATGAAGTCTTTGAAATGTTTGCTAGTTTTGTTTGATGAGAAAGATAAATGGAATTTTTTTAAATGCCATGTGCTAGAATATACATTCAAAGTTAATGCCAAGACAGCATGAAACTTCACAGCTAAATCACTTTATTAGAAATAAATAGCATTTTTTTTTTGCTCTTTTTGAAATTAAGCTAGAAAAATCATTCTTCTGAAGCCCTGTTCTGATACCTCATGTGATGTAAAGATCTTGAAGGTTATGTGAGAAGAATGTAGCTTGGCAGGTCTCATTATTTACTGTTAATAACCATTTTTTACAGGGGTTTTTATTCATATCTTCTAAAAGTTTTTATGATGTTAAGTTAGTCTTATATTTCTAATATATTGGTTGGCTACAATGAAAACTTTTTAAAATGTATTAGTGCATTCTGTTAAATAATTTTTTTTTATTTCTACATCTATTTTCATAAGAGAAATCAATCTGTAATTTTTTTTCTTTCTTTTTTTTTTTTTTTTGCTGAGGCAATTGGGGTTAAGTGACTTGCCCAGGGTCACACAGCTAGGAAGTGTTAAGTGTCTGAGGCCAGATTTGAACTCGGGGTCCTTCTGACTTCAGTGCTGGTGCTCAATCCACTGCACCACCTAGATGCCCCAATCTGTAATTTTTAAATGTTCTCTTTGCCAAGTTTGAAAATCAATATCATATTTACCTTACCCCATGAAGCAGTATTTCATCTTTCTTATGTTCATGAAAATCTATATAATGCAGGAATTATTTGTCCTTTTCCAGTTAAAAAAAATTACTTTTGGAATCCATTTGATACTAATATTTTTGAAGAGTAATTCCAAAAATTATTGATTTCCTGTTGGGTCCCATTTGGCTTTTTATTTGTAAATAGCCATCCATTTTACTTTAAGTTCTAAATTTATTACCACATAATTATTTTAATATTGTGATTTCTTTTAATTTGATTTGTAATTTTGTTTCTTTTAGTAGTTTTAAAAAGCACCTCAATTTTATTAGTCTTTTTCATAAAACAGTACTTGATCTTATCAACTTGATTGTTGTTTCATTTTTATTTATAACTTTGTCTTTTTTTATAAAGCATTCTTTAGACTATTTCTGGTTTTTTATTTTTGATGTTGTTAGATGTGGGCTTATTCCATTTATTTTACTTTTTAACTTTTATAAATATGTATCTATAAGGCCAATTTTGTCTCTAAGAGCATTTTTTAGTCATAGATTTTGTAGAGTAGCGTGTTAACATTTTTCTTAATTCTTTTTAAAACCAAACATAGTAATATACTGCCTTTAGTTTCCAAATAACTTAAGATCTTTTTCCCAAATTATTTTTCTAATTATATTGAATTTTAGTCTAAAAATATAATATGAATACTTCCTGCCTTTCAAAATTTTAAGATTTTTTTTCTCTATAAACATAAACATGATTTGTTTTTGTTGAGATTTGTTGTTGTTATTGTTCTTGAGAAGATTGAATGTCCCATAATAATTCAAGCAGATGAGGAAAAGATGAGGTATTGATGGGACAGGTCTGATGAGACTTTAGGAATTGGCTAGGGCCCCCATTCTAAGCAGTCAGTGAAATAAATGGATTATGCTGAATTGAAGGTAACAGAATCAACTTAAGGATATAAGTCTAATATTTATAAGTCAAGACTTATTTTCCCAATTCTTTTATATTACTATCATTTATTAAGATATTTCATTTTCTGATTTATTTTCTACTGGCAATGATACTGAAAATATTAAATTGTTCTGCCTTTCTGATGTGGGTTGAGATCCCTTTAAGATTCCTTTCTGATTCCTAGACCCCACTAGATCTCAGCTAACTTGGGCTTTCCCAGCCCCCACTCTAATGATCTGCTCAGGTTTCCCCAACCCCCTTCCTCCTTATCTAAAAACCCATTGAATTCTATTCAAATGCTAACCCTGGCTGAAAACAGCCAGGAGCCAACATGGGACTCCACCCACCTTCAAGATCACCAAAAGCCCCCATTATTAAAAAGGGGAATCCTGGAGTCCACTCTTTGCAGGATACCAAACATGGCATTCTTACGTCAGCTATGCCAAGGGTTCCTGTCCACCCTGTGACCAGCTCTGGCCCTGGTGTCTGTCTACCTTTATCCTTACTTCCAAACCCCTACAATAAACCTTTTTTCTTTTTAATCAATCTAGGTTATCTGGCCTGTAAATTCCTTTACAGGGGACTCTGCGCTGTCACTAGACTGCATTTAACTATGTATCCTTGCGAGAACCAAAAGGGGTTACCCCTTACCTAATTCTCATCATTTCTACCAACTAATCAAGGATATAAGGGAAAACAAATACTTCAGGAGAACCTGTAAAAGTTCACATAATTCTGCAATGAATCCTTTAGAAAAGAAAAAATCATATTTTCGTAATGCAAAAATCATTACCTAATTGATCTGCTTTGAAAATTCATTTGTTTCTTAAGAGTTGGGTACTATTTATATTCTGAGCTGTAGACCTTGTTTTGTAATCCCAATTGTATATAAACAGCTTTTAGCATTCCATAATAGCAGCTAATTTCATTTCATAGCAAATAATAAAACCTTTACCCCTTGTACACCTAATGGAATGTCCGTGCTAATTTCAATGCAATGCTTTTAAAATTCCATTGTGTGCTTGTATACCTTCAGTATTGTTTCCTGGTTCCATTAGTCAGTATATCCAAATGTAATAGGAAACTCTTATAGTTACAAATCCTTGTAGAACATTATGAAACAAGCTCTTCACAAAGAGACCATTTACAAAGCAATTTTCTATGAAATTGTTTAAAATGCCTTACAAGTCTGGCACAGGCAGCTACAATATGTATTTAAACGAACTAAGGTAATAATCCTTAATGTCATTGCTTACTTGGAATGACAGTTTGGGGGGGTTCTATATTAATTCTAGAAAATTGATGCTTTGATGTTAGCAATGGGCAGTGGGTAGGAGGACATTTTATAAAGAATGGTATAAACAATGATACATACATTGGACTCATATTTTTTATATTCTCCACAGTGTCTAGGTTCAGATATAATAGATAGATAGATAGATAGACAGATAGATAGATAGATAGATAGATAGATAGATAGATAGATAGACAGATAGACAGATAGATAGATAAAGATAGAGATATCTATGTATATAGATCTCTAAATACATCAGCTATCTATCTCTATTATGTCTAGAGCCACATACTGCAGTATTGATGAGGGCAGGGTATGGAAGGAGAGGTTTAGCAAGAATGGGTGAGGGTTCCTTGTTCTCCAAGGTGTGAATTCACAGTGAAGGAAATTCGCTAAACTCAAAGCCTGTGGAAAAAAAGCTTTTATTGTTAAAGAGGCACAAAAAGAAAGACTTCCTTGGTGGGCAATATCATTCTCAAGAGAGAAGTGATTTTGCAAAGAAACATTTTCTGAAGACCCATTTTATACATGAGTCTAAGAATTAACATCCTGTATGCAAGACCATTTGAGTTTGTGTATCAAAGGAGACATTTTTATGCATGAGTCCTGTCTCCAGAGGATGTAGGACCATTTGAGTTTGTATAGCTTTTTGTTGGTGACTTTACATAACTTTACAGGGCTGTCTAAGGTCAGAGTTTTACTCTCATCAGTATGAGTCCAATTTATATATCCTGTTTATGCCATTGCCTATAGAATGCTTTCACTTCCACTGCTCATTGCTACCTTCCAGATCCAATTCAAATGGCAGCTCTTTCATGATGTCTTTCCTGATTCTGCCAGTCAGAACTTCTCTCTTCTACAATACTCACTGTGCTATCTTCATAACTCCTTTATGTACTTAATGTATTTTATGTTACTTACTTATATCTTATCTCAATTAGACTATAAACTCCTTGAGAACAACATTAAGTTGTATTGATCTCTCTTAAATCAAATGTCTTATGCATGGGATAGGTATCTAATAAACATTTGCTCAAGAATGAATGAATGAGATATTCCATCAAGGTGGTCATGTCTCAATCCAGCTCAAAATCATTTTAAAATGTCAAAAATTTTACCAAATAAAGTAAAAGAACAAAAAAGTTAAAAAGAAAAAAAAAAAAAAAAAAAAGAAATCCAGGAAAACAAGATCACTGAATTGGGGAGTTGGAAGGGAGTTGGAAATATCTAGTCCGACCCCTACAAGAAAGGAACCTTTATTATAACAGTCAATAGTAAACAACCTTTATAATAATTGCATGTATTTATTATAATAGTATGTATTAGTATTATATAATAGTCAATAGTATGTGCCAGGCGTTGTCCCAAATAATAAAGAAGCAAAGAAAGGCAAAAATAGTCCTGCCATAAGAAATACACATTATAATAGGGAAGCCAGCATGTAGTCAGCCAGAAATATACAAAGATAGCAGAGAAGATACTAGTGGAGGGAGTAGAGTTAGGAAGGAGTGGGAGGAGTAAGGAAAGGATAAGAGGGAAGAAATTTTGAAAGAAGCTAGAAAAATTACATGTCAAAGATGAGAGGAGACAGTATATTAAAGCACAGAGTCTATAAGATGGGGTATCATTTTTAAGAAGTTGCAAATAGGCCATTTCATGCCATATATCACAATAGCTCCAGATGGATAAATAATCTACATATAAAAGATCAAATAAAAAAAAAACTTAGAGGATTGGACCTTTTGCAACTCTATATGGAAGAAAAATTCTTGATGAAATAAGGCATAGAGAGAAGAAACAAAAAAGCATGAGTTTGATTACATTAAAAAAATTGCACAAATGAAATCAATGAAGTTAAAATTATAAGGAAAGTGGTTAATTGAGGAGAAAACTTTTGCAATAAATTTCTTTGATAAGGGTCAGATACTCAAGTTATATTGGGATTAGGTGCTAATATTTTTAAAAAGTCATTTCCTGATAAATAAATCATGAAAAAATATGAATAGGAATCCACAAGGGAAGAAATTAGAGCTATCACTAACAACATGAAGAAAACTCCAAAGTTCAAATAATAAAGTAAAATTAAGTTAAATTAGCTTCAAAGTTGTACCTTTATCTCATCAGATTGGTGAAAATGACAAATATAAAATGTCAGTTATTTAAGGGTTATAAGAGGACAGGAACACTAATGCAGTTGTAGTAGAGTTGTGAATTAGTACAGTCATTCTGGAAAGCAATTTGGCAATATATCAAAAATCACAAAATTGCATATACTTTGTCCTAGCAACACTACTACTAAGCCTATTATCTTGAAGACATGAAAGAAAGAGGAAAAGGCATCATATGTACAAGAATATTTATGTAAGCACCTCTTGTTATAGCAAACAACTGGAAAGTAAGGAGATGTTCAACAATGAATAATAACCAAAGAAATTATGTTATATTCTTTTCCAAGGCATTATCTTTCAATTAACTCCACTCTCTCTCTTTTCCATCTTGACTCTGAGAAAAGTCAATTTTGCACTGTCCCTTTTAGTATTTTGCCCCCTGATCTTAATCTTCTCTTGCAAAGTCCCAGGCTTTGCATTGAGGACTATTCATTGTCTTCATTCCTACCCATAAACTTCTCAACAAAAGTGGAGAAAATCACCAAACTAGATTGACCAATCCATTATAAATTTATGCTACATAATATGAAGTGGACCCTCACTGCTGCAAAATGTCTCTCAAATTTATTTATTATCCAATTAATTACAGCAGCTTTTCTAACCTTTGTGGTGTTTCTCAAACCTTCTATGGCTTCTTTTTCCCTACCCTTTCAGCTAAAATAACTGAAAAAAATAATTTCATCACAGAAAGTTCCACCTTCTCATTCCTTCTCAAAGATCATGATGCTTTCTACCACTATTTCTATCTTTATGCCTGTCTTACATAAAATAGGCAAACCTATCTATCTGCACAAGTAATTCCATTCTACTCCATATTTTCTACTAGATTCTTCTCTCTATAATCATCTTTCTTTCACTTGTCTTCTCTGTCTACTGGATGTTTCTGTAATGGTCATAAACATGCTCATATTTTCCCCACTTTCAAGAAACCTTGACTTGATCTATTTGATGTAAATTGTGTCCCCCTTGACTTTTGGGGGTGAACTCTGAAACTCTCCTCTGACAGAGACCCACCCTTCAGGGTAGTTAAGTGGTTTTATTCTGTTGGAAATCTTGTAGGGATTAGCTGCACCCTCTATTGAGTTGAAGATTATCCCAGGACTACTCCCAGAAGCTCGAATTTAAGTGGTCTCATTCAGTTGGAAATCTGGGCCTGATATTCCTATTGAATGGCTTGAAACTCCAAGATAAGTATTCTCTTTTCAAGTGGAAATCTAGGCCTGGGGGCATTAAATAGAAGCCCCAACCTCAGACTTCTTATAAAAAGACAATTTTGAACTCCAAATCTCTGCAGAAGTCCGAAGCAGGATTATGCCCTGCCAAGGAGCCTCTCTTCTTGACACAGTTGCCTGCCAAGATTCTTGCCCGCTGTGAAGATACCCTTTTCTCAGTGATAACCTTTTGTTATTTTTCTGACAGGACCTTGCTGCTAAGGAGTCTGTCTTCCTAGCAAAGCTGGCTTGGCAGTGCCAATAAACTTCCCTTTTTTGCCATTCAGATTTTGGGTTTTATGATTTCTTTCATATTGGACCTATGCTGGCCAGAGGGGAATTCCCCACCCCAATTCTCACATCTCTAGAGACCCTCATCATATTCATCCCAGTAGTTATTATCCTTTATCTTTCCTCCTTTAAGTGGCAGTGGCTAAATTCCTTCTCTTTTTCTTCTCTCTTCTTACCCATATAGTCTTGTTACCTCATCATTCAATAAAAACTAATCTCTCCAAAGTTATTAATGATCTCTTAATTGCAAAATCCAAAAATCTTTTTTTAATCCTCACTCTGCTTGACCTCTCTGAAGCTTTAAACATGATTGTTCACCCTCTTCTTTAAACTTTCATCTTTCTAGGTTTTAGGAACATTATTTTTTCTGGATGGTCTTACTGCCTTACTTACCTGCCTGACTGATCCTCAGGCTCCTTTGCTGTCTTCATCCAGGTCACACTTGGTAACTATGGGTGCTCCCTCCATGACTATGGTGGGGCCTCTTCCTTTTTCCTTCTGTACTATTTTACTTGGTAATATAATCTGCTCTAATAGATTCAGCTATTAGATAATATCTATGTGCTGATAATTTTCAAATCTATTTATTCGGCCCTTGTTAGTATTCTAAGGTGCTAAGTCACTGGAATGGATAGAGACAATAATTATCTAATTTAGCATGGTTCAGTATGATTGATGTGATCCTACAAAGGAGATGCTATGGGCCAGAACTTGAAACAAGGTACTGAGTGGAATTGAGGAGACAGTGGTAAAATCTAGTTTAGCATTGATTTAATCCTATAACAAATAATGGTTTCCTACTAATGTAATGATTGGTGTGTACTTAGTGTGCAGCATATAAGCAAGAAGCTCTCAGGGCCAAGGAGGACTTTGGGAGTTCAGAGTCAGGATTCAGTCTAGGAGATTCACAAGTCGGGCAGAACGAAGGAAGACAGAGAAGTGGTAGCAGGCTGTCCTGTGGAGAACATTGAAACCAAGATCTAGAAGGCCTCCAGAAAACTAGCTGAGGCCCAAGTGAAAGAGATAGGATTTGGAAAGAGACAGTAAAGGATTTGGACTCCTGGCTGCATTTGGGATGATTGAACTGAACTGAAATGAAGGCTGCCTCCAGAAGCCCTCCAAGAAATCGACTCCCAGAGAATGATTATAATTTAAAGAAGAGAACATTACAGGCCCTAATATGTCTCCCAACCTTTAGACTTACATCTTCAACTGCCTATTAGACATCTCAAACTGGATATCTGGTAGATGTCTGAAACCCAAAAAGCACATTTTTTTTCCTTTCCAAGCTTCATGATTCCTGTTGAGGGCAGCATCATCTTCTCAGCCACCCAAGTTCAAAAAATAAGCACCATCCTCAATCCCTCAGTCTCTCATTCCTAATATCCAATACTGACAAGTCCTGTTAAGTTTGTTTTCATTACATCCCTCTCTCCTTCTACTCTGTCACCACTCTAATTCAGGCCTTCATTATCCCAGACTTGCATTATTGCAATAGTCTTCTGGGCTGGTTTCATGCCACAACTATTTTCCCACGCTAGTCCACTCAGCTGCAAATTTTCCCAAATGTAATAATCATGGTAACTCCCCTTTCCCCAGTGATCAACTACATTGGGCTCCCTCCAGGTAGTGAACAGATTTACAATTTCATATATAACCTTGTTTTTAATGTTCCTCTTTCTACATGGAAATGTTTATGCTCACATTTGTTAAATTCAAAATAATCAAAAAAAGGGAAAGATAAATTAGAAGAATGAATATAATATCTCCTAATAAGAAACAATGAACTTGAAAAATAAAATAAAGAGAAATGTCATAAGAATTACTGGGCTTCCTTAAAAAAAGAGCAACTAAAATCCCTGGACACAATATTTAAGAAATCTTTCTTTTAATGTATCCTAGACTACAAGAATCAGAGGACAAAATAAAGTACAATCTGAGTTTATGGATCAAAGAAAAATACTACAACTATCCATAAAAAAAAATAAATAAATAAGATAAGTCCAATTGGGATCAATCAAGACCATCAAGGAAAAACTTGAATTAAAATATACAAAAGAAAAAAAAAAAAGTGTGCAACTACAAAAGATTATAATTCTATAGATGAGGAAACAAAACTTTTAAACAATGTTGTTGGGGGAAGGCAAGCTGGGAAGACTGAATTATAAATACAAGTGACAAAAATCTAAAAAGGTAAATTATTTTGAGCTAAACTATGGACTAAAACAATGACCAATAGTTTGCAAACTAACATAGGGAAAAGAAACAGATTATTTCTTTAACTGATAAAGAGCAATTAAAGAAAAAAGGATCAAACCCTGAGGCAGTGGTTTGATTTTAAATTTTTTTGTTTGCTTTAAAAGACAATGGAATAAGAAAAAGGATTTTATGAGGGATAAATGAAAAAGAAGAGAAAGAAACTTGCTATCTCTTATAATTAGGATGTATCTCCTGAACTGGGCAAAAAAAAGTGGTACACATACATACACATACACATACACACACACACACACACAAACACGCACATACACACTGAAGTTAATGTTGAAATAATTGTATAACCAACGGAGAAAATAGGGTAAGAGAAAATTAAATGAAATAGGTAAAAAAGAACAGAAGAAAGAAAGAAAGAAAGAAAGAAAGAAAGAAAGAAAGAAAGAAAGAAAGAAAGAAAGAAAGAAAGAAAGAAAGAAAGAAAGAAAGAAGGATTTATGTAATACTTAGTTTAGAAATATCTCATTTTTTTCCCTCAGAGAAACACTGAGGGATAGATGATATTATTCTCCCTATTTTACAGATGAGAAAACTGAGGCAGATAGAACTAAGATTATGTTAGCAAATGAATGAAAGTTGTTCCAATTTTTCAGTTCTTTCTTATTTACATTTTCCTTGTATTATTCTAAATGTATGAGGGCATATTGAAATTTCCTGTAATTATTGTTTTGGTATCTAGATCATGGTTTCTTAACTTTTTTGTTTATCAAGGAATTCTTCACAGTTTGATGAAGTCTAAAGACTATTTCTCAAAATAATGTTTTAAATGCATAAAATAAAATAAAAACAAATGGTTACAAAGGAAAAAAAATGGGTAGAGGATGGATTGGAATAGGGAGAGATGTAAAACAGGGAGATCAAGCAGAAAGCTATGAAATAAAGTAGGTATGAAATGATAGGTGTCTGACCCAGAGTGGTGGAGATGTCAGAGGAGAGAGGAGATATGTGAAACTAGAATTGACTTGAAACAGATTGGATATGGGAAACAGATATGAGAAGTCAAGGATAACACTCAGGATATGAGTGCAGGTGACTAGAAGGATGATGGTTTCCTCAGCAGTAATTGAGACATTAGAAAGAAAAGATTATTTTAAAGATGGAGGAGAGAATGAGTTCAGTTCTGGACAAGCTGAGTTTAAAATTCAATTTAGTTTATGACTTCAGATTAAGACACAAGAACTACATGAATATTTCGAAGAAGTGTAGTTCAGGAAGAAAAGATAATCAACAGCTTCAAAGAAAAAGTGGTATAACTTGCACAAGTGCAAGCCCCCTGAAAACTAGGATATACTAAATAGAAATCAATAAGTCTGTGAAAAAGCAAGAAACATTAAAATAGATATAAAAGATTGAAAAATGAAATATAAGTTATCTAACAACTACCTTATAAAACAAGTCAAGGAGAAATGATTTAAGAAACATTGTACTCACTGAAATCTACAAAGAAACAAATAAAAAAGCCTGGACCCTATATTTCAAGAAATAATAAAATAAATTTCTCAGATCTATTAGAACCAGGAGACAAAGACAAGATAAGAGTTAATCGATCATTTCTTGGGGGGGAAAAAAAACTCTAAAAGAAAAAATTCTAGTAATATCATAGGCAAAATCAAAGTTCCCATGTTAAAGAAAAAATCCTTCAAGCATCTAGAAATAAATTCAAATATCAAGGAATCACAATTGGGATACCACAGTACCTTATAGCTACTACTAAAAATAAAAAATATCTAAATAAATAAAAATAAAATAAAAATCATGGAATATAATAGTCCAAAACTAAAGATATCAACTTACAAACAAGAATATACTGCAAAGCTAAGTATAATATTTAGGGAGAAGAGATAGAGGAAGAGGGAAAATACCCTTTTAATGGAATGGAAGGATTTTGAGCATTTTTGTTGAAAAGACCATAGTTTAAAAACTTTAAAATCCAAATAGAGAAGTTCAAAAAAACCTAGATATATAAATTAATTAGCAACTGAGGGAGGGGGGTGGGAAGGAAGGACTAAAATGTAGTGTTAACATCTTCATTAAAGAAGATACAAGTATCTTAGAACTTTAATGTATTAAAAGGATAGTGACAAAGTTAAATGATAAAAACAGAAGCCATAGGAGGGAGAGATTGGAGTTGTTCTGAAGTCCTGAAGAAGAAAAGATAAAAGGAATCACACAAGTATAGAAAGGAGGAAGAAGGGTTTGGAACTTGCTATTTTTCATCAATGGAGTACTTGAGAAGCATACAAACATGGAGGCAGAGATGGGTGGCAGTAGTGAGCATCAGAGGAACTTTTATCTGAAATGAAAAAAAGGAGGTTTATGTGCATACCCTTTGACCCAGCAGTGTAATTACTGGGCTTATATCCCAAGGAAATACTAAAGAAGGGAAAGGGACCTGTATGTGCAAGGATGTTTGTGGCAGCCCTTTTTGTAGTGACAAGAAATTGGAAACTGAGTGGTTGCCCATCAATTGGAGGGAGAATGGCTGAACAAATTGTGGTACATGAATATTATGGAATATTATTGTTCTGTAAGAAATGACCAGTAGGACGATTTCAGAGAGATCTGGAGAGACTTAGGTGAACTATTGCTAAGTGAAATGAGCAGAACCAAGAGATCATTATACAGTTCAACTCTGATCGTCATGGCTATCTTCAACAATAAGATGATTCAAACCAGTTCTAACTATTCAGTAATGAAGAGAATCAGCTACACCCAGAGAAAGAACTATGGGAAATGAGTATGGACCACAACATAGAATTTCCACTCTTTCTGTTATTGTTTGCTTACTTTTTTGTTTTCCCTCTCAGGTTTTTTTTTTTCTTTCTTTCTAGATATGCTTTTTCTTGTGCATCAAGATAACTGAATAAATATGTATACATATATTGTATTTAACATATACTTTAACATATTTAACATGTATTGGACTACCTGCCATCTAAGGGAGGGGGTGGGGGAAAGGAGGGGAAAAATTGGAACAGAAGGTTTTGCAAGGGTCAGTGCTGAAAAAATACTCATGCATATGTTTTGTAAACAAAAAAAACTATAATAAAAAAGGAAGTTTATACATCAAAAAGTTTATTTTAGAAATACACCAAATTCAACAAGGAACAGAGCAAGAATAGGAAAAGTGGGGATAATATTGAGAATGCAATAATCTCAAACAAAACAAACTCTCTGATCTTGAGGAAGACTGAGATTTAGGGGGAATAAAATGAAGAAAAAAGTTATCCGTTTAATGCAATTAACTCTTAACAAAGGTATGCTATATATTCAGATGATATAGTAATAAGAGTAATTACATTCTTCCCTATAATCCTGGAGTGCACTATCCCATAAAAATACACTATTTTCATGGAAAGAGTGGGCTTAATCTAATAATATCATGGTGCCATACTATGCACAATATAAATATGTGGCTCATTAATATGTAGCAACTAATTCTTGGTTAGAAAAAAGTAGGTGGTAAGGTGGGTAGAGTACTGGGCCTAGGAGCAGCCAAGACTCATCTTTTTGAGTTCAAATCTGGCCTCAGACACTCACTTGTCTCTGAACAAGTTATTTAATTTGCCTCATCTTCCTCATCTGTAAAATGAGCTGGAAAAGGAAATGACAAATTACTCCAATGTCTTTGCCAAGAAAACCCACAGGAGATCACAGAGGGTCAGACACAAATAAAATTCTTAGTACTGGAAGTCTTTTCTCTCCTCATGGAATCCTCATATATCCTTCAGCTCCATATTTCTGTTGGGTAAATTGCTCATCTTGATGAGAATTAGGTAAGGAGTATCTAAATGAAATTAGATTTAATTGAGGTCTATTGGCAGGTTCGGGGTACAGAGAGTCAAATAGAGCTCCTCTGCAACCCCTTTGGCTTCGGCGCAAGGATACAGAGTTAAATGAGTTCTAGTGGTGGCGCAGAGTCCCCTGTAAAGAATTTTACAGGCCTGAAAACCTAGATTAATAAAAGAGGTTTAATGTGGGGTTTGGAAGTAAAGTTTAGTTGGTAAAGTTGAGGGGAGAGATAAGAGGGTACTGGAGTTACAGGTCTAGTGGGCAAAAACCCTTGGCATGACTGGTATAAGGGTGCTATGTTTGGGACTTCTGCAAAGAGTGGACTCCAGAGTTCCCCTTTTAATCTAAAGGGGCTTGTGGGTGGAGTCCCAAGTTGGCTCCAGGCTGGGTTTCAGCTAGGGTTAGAATTTGAATAGAATTCAATGGGTTTTTAGATAAGGAGGAAGCTGTTTGTGCTTGGGGTGGGGGTTGGGAAGCCTGAGCAGATCATTAGAATGGGGACTGGAATTGCCCAAGTTAGCTCAGATCCCATGGGGGCTGGGAGACCCCGATACTCCCACTGGAATTCATGGGGGTTGTGAATTAGAAAGGAATCTTAGCTCACATCAATCTTGTTTACCCAGGATTTACTCCCTTTAATAATCGAACTATCTTCTTTTTATTGTTGTTGTTTTGTTTCATTTTGTTTTGTTGGTTTTTTTGGTGAGGCAATTGGGGTTAAGTAACTTGCTCAGGTCTACACAGCTTGTTAAGTGTCTGAGGCTGAATTTGACTAATTTCAAGGTCAGTACTCTATCTACTATACCATCTAATTGCCCCCAAACTTTCTTCTCTCTTCCAGGGATGATAATTCCTGAAAGTTTCTCCTAAGTGATCAGTCTTGTTGTATTCCTGTATCTCTGTAATAAATACCTTTTCTCGCTGATAAATGCAATGTCTCCAGTCTATTAGCTTATATTTAAAGCTATATTGTGTGGGGGATGTGAGTGTGTGTGTGTGTGTGTGTGTGTGTGTGTGTGTGTGTGTGTGTGTGTGTGCACTAAGGAAGAAAAGAGTTTGGAGGAAAAAAACCTCACTCCTGACCAGGCAACTCCAACTTTACAATCTCTCTGAAATTCATCCAGGACATTGCTATTTAAAGCTCTCAAAGGTTTGTTCAGTCAATCAAATTGTTCCATATTAAACCCAATCAGAAAGGGGCTAGAACTTCATAAAGGGATCACAATATGTTACATGTTAACATTAAAATCTTACTATGTAGGGCTATGTTAAAGGTCTGAATGGAGAACTTCTTTTACATAATAAATGTCCATGTTGAATTAAATTTCAAAAATTGTACTAGGGGGGGGGGGCGGAGCCAAGATGGCGGAGAAGAAACACACTACTCAGTGAACGTCCTCACTCCCTCACAACCAATTAGATAAATTAAGTCTCAGAATTAGCTCAGGACTGATAGATACCACAAGGACTGGAAGCACGACTTACCAGCTGAAGAGAATCTGGAGTTTCAACAGGAAAGGTCAGTTCCCAGGGGAGGAAGAAGAGAGGCCAGCACAGACGGCTGGGTGCTAGCACACTGTACTGATCGCACTGGGAAGGGCTCTGGGATCAGAGAAGCCACTGAGGTAAAGGAATCTGGCACAGGCTGTTAGCTCTTCTCTGCTAATTATTTAGCAGTTCAGAAGAGAAAGCCAAAATATTTTAAAACTCAGATTGGATTTTCCCCAGACCCTGGGGGTGACTCAGCAGATCTCGGCACCAGGGGGTGTGGCCTCAGCTACCTCCTGAGAATAGTTAAGACATTGACAAGTGGGTGGATACGGCCCAAGGCAACACACACTGCCTAGCTTAGCTGGAGGGAGTGGAACTCAGCTCCAGGAAGTCCCAGAGAAGCGGAACCTTTGAACTAGGGACCGCGGTTTCTGGCAGACACTTCCAGTTTGAGCGCAGGGGCTTCTCACGTCACCTGCTGCAGACATCCACTCCCCACCCGGACACATAGGCTGGGCTTCCTGCAGTCTTCACTATTCTACGCCCTCGAAGCACAGCAGTGCTAATCACCTCTGAGGCACCTCCAGGGAGGGGGTGGGGAACTCTCTCCCAGAGCTCTATCTTAGCTAAGGTGCAGGAGCTGCTGCATCCATCCGGTCTGGGAGGAAGCTGGTAAAGAAGTAAATAAATAATTTCCTACCCCAGGGACAGACCCCAAAAGATTTTTTTTAAGTATGAGCAAAAAGCCAAGAAAAACCATAGATTACTTCTATACAGAGAAAGAGCGGGTGTCCAACCCTGAGGAAGTTAACAGCAGAGAGACAGCAGACAACAACCTAAAGGGGAACGATTCCTGCCCCCCATCACATAACTCTCTCCTAGAAGAAACTCTTAAAAAATTGAGGGAGATTGAAGAAAAATGGGGAAAGGAAAGGGAAGCTATGATAGAGAATAACAACGTCCTGAAATTGGAGTTGGAAAAAATAAAGAATTCACAGGAGATGCAGGGAAACAAAATTTATGAATTAGAAAAGGTTAAAAAAACACAGGAAAGTAGGATTTCTGAATTGGAAAAGATAAAAAAGTCTCAAGAAAATAGAATTTCTGAATTGGAAAAAGAAAATAATTCTCAAAAAAAAAAAATTAGGGAAATGGAAAAAAATTCAATAGAGCAAAATAATTCATTTAAAAATGAAATTGGGCATTTACAAAAAGAACTAAAAACTGTGAAAGAAGAAAATAACTCCTTAAAAGTCAGGATGGAACAAATAGAAATGAATGATTCACAGAGAACCCAAGAATCAGTCAAACAAAACAAAAAAAATGAGAAGCTGGAGAACAACGTCAAATACTTACTGGGAAAATCTATAGACCTGGAAAATAGATCTAGGAGAGATAATCTGCGGATCATTGGACTTCCAGAAAACTATGACCAAAAAAAGAGCCTAGATTCTATTTTACAGGAAATTATCAAAGAGAACTGTCCAGAGATAATAGAAACAGAAGGGAAAGTAGATGTGGAAAGAATTCATCGAACTCCTTCTGAAATAGACCCTAAAAAAAGAACACCACGGAATATAGTGGCTAAGCTGCAGAATTACCACACAAAGGAGAAAATCCTGCAAGCAGCTAGAAAAAAACAATTTAAAATACCAAGGTGCCACAATAAGGGTCACCCAAGATCTGGCTGCCTCTACATTAAAAGATAGAAGGGCCTGGAACCTGATATTCCGTAAGGCAAAAGACCAAGGACTGCAACCAAGAATGAACTACCCAGCTAAGTTTAGCATCTTTTTCCATGGAAGAAGATGGTCATTCAATGAAACAGAGGAATTCTATATGTTTCTAAGAAAAAAACCAGACTTAAACAAAAAATTTGATCTACATCCACAAGACTGAAGAGAAACAGAAAAAGGTACACAGAACCCTTGAGAACTGTAACTCTGTTGTGGGTATATAAAAAATACTCAAGGATAATTTGATTTTACTGATATAAAAGAAAAAAAGGGGGGTGTAGTAAAGGGAAGGAGGTCGGTTCAGAAAAAGGGGAAGGAATGATAAAAAGAGGGAAACTACATCCCAGGAAGAGGCATAGAAAATACACCATATCTGAGGGAACTTAGTGAGGGGGAGAATCATTGTGTGAATCTTACTCTCATCAGGAGAGGCTCAAAGAGTAAATAATTAACATATTTGTTTTTCAGAGAATTTTCTCTCACCTCATTAAAAGGGGGGAGAGGAAAAGGGAAAAGGAAAAGGAGAATAAGTGAAGGGACTTGGAGGGAGGGGGGAGGGATCCTAAAAAAAAAAAAAAAAAAAAAGAGGGAGGGTTGCGCGTCACAAGGGAGGTCTGTAAATTAAATATCGGGGAGGGGGATCAGGGGGGTCAAGGGAAAAAAGCATAATCTGGGGATAATACAATGGCAGGAAATACAGAATTAGTAATTTTAACTGTAAATGTAAATGGGATGAACAATCCCATCAAATGGAGACGGATAGCAGATTGGATCAAAAAGCAGAACCCTACAATATGTTGTCTACAGGAAACACACTTAAAGCAGGGAGATACATACAGAATAAAGGTAAAAGGTTGGAACAGAGCCTATTATGCTTCAGGTAAAGCCAAAAAAGCAGGGGTAGCTATCCTTATCTCAGATCAAGCAAAAGCAGAAGTAGATCTCGTTAAAAAAGATAAGGAAGGAAACTATATCCTGCTGAAAGGTAGCATAAATAATGAAGCCATATCAATACTAAACATATATGCACCAAGTGGTATAGCATCTAACTTTCTAAAGGAAAAGTTAAGAGAACTGCAAGAAGAAATAGCCAGTAAAACTATAATAGTGGGAGATCTCAACCTTGCACTCTCAGATTTAGACAAATCAAACCACAAAACAAACAAGAAAGAAATTAAAAAAGTAAATAGAACATTAGAAAAACTAGGTATGATAGACCTTTGGAGAAAACTGAATGGCAATAGCAAGGAATATACTTTCTTCTCAGCAGTTCATGGATCCTATACAAAAATAGACCATATATTAGGACATAAAGATCTCAAAATTAAATGTAGGAAGGCAGAAATAATAAATGCCTTCTTCTCAGATCACAATGCAATAAAAGCTACATTCAGTAAAAAGTTAGGGGTAAATAGACCAAAAAGTAATTGGAAACTGAATAATCTCATCTTAAAGAATGACTGGGTGAAAGAGCAAATTATAGAAACAATTAACAATTTCACCCAAGATAATGACAATGATGAGACATCATATCAAAATCTTTGGGATGCAGCTAAAGCAGTAATAAGGGGAAATTTTATATCTTTAGAGGCTTATTTGAAGAAAATTGAGAAAGAGAAGATTAACGAATTGGGCTTACAACTTAAAAGGCTAGAAAAAGACCAAATTATAAACCCCCAACCAAAAATTAAACTTGAAATACAAAAATTAAAAGGAGAAATCAATAAAATTGAAAGTAAAAAAACTATTGAATTAATAAATAAAACCAAGAGTTGGTTTTATGAAAAAGCCAATAAAATAGATAAACCTTTGGTAAATTTGATCAAAAAAAAGAAAGAGGAAAATCAAATTGATAGTCTTACAAATGAAAAGGGGGATCTTTCCACCAATGAAGAGGAAATTAGAGAAATAATAAGGAGTTACTTTGCCCAACTTTATGCCAATAAATTTGATAACTTAAGTGAAATGGATGACTTCCTCCAAAAATATAGGCTCCCTAGATTAACAGAGGAGGAGATAAATTGCTTAAATAGTCCCATTTCAGAAAAAGAAATAGAACAAGCTATTAATCAACTCCCCAGGAAAAAATCCCCAGGGCCAGATGGATTCACATGTGAATTCTACCAAACATTTAAAGAACAATTAGCCCCAATGTTATATAAATTATTTGAAAAAATAGGGGATGAAGGAGTCCTACCAAACTCCTTTTATGACACAGACATGGTACTGATACCTAAACCAGGTAGATCGAAAACTGAGAAAGAAAATTATAGACCAATCTCCTTAATGAATATTGATGCTAAAATCTTAAATAAGATATTAGCAAAAAGACTTCAGAAAATCATCTCCAAGATAATACACTATGATCAAGTAGGATTTATTCCAGGAATGCAGGGCTGGTTTAATATTAGGAAAACTATTAATATAATGGACCATATTAATAATCAAATTAATAAGAACCATATGATCATCTCAATAGATGCAGAAAAAGCATTTGACAAAATCCAACATCCATTCCTACTAAAAACTCTTGAGAGTATAGGAATAAATGGACTATTCCTTAGAATAATCAGGAGCATATATTTAAGACCTTCAGTAAGCATAATATGCAATAGAAATAAACTGCAACCTTTCCCAGTAAGATCAGGAATGAAACAAGGTTGCCCACTATCACCATTACTATTCAATATAGTACTAGAAACGCTAGCCTCGGCAATAAGAGCCGAGAAAGAGATTCAAGGAATTAGAGTAGGAAATGAGGAAATTAAACTATCACTTTTTGCAGATGACATGATGGTATACTTAGAGAACCCCAAAGACTCTGCTAAAAAGCTACTAGAAATAATTCAAAATTTCAGCAAAGTGGCAGGATACAAAATAAATCCACATAAATCCTCGGCATTTTTATATATCACTAACAAAATGCAACAGCAAGAGATACAAAGAGAAATTCCATTCCAAACAAATGTTGAGAGTATAAAATATTTGGGAATCCATCTACCAAAGAAAAGTCAGGAATTATATGAGAAAAATTACAAAACACTTGCCACAAAAATAAAATCAGATTTAAATAATTGGAAAGACATTCAGTGCTCTTGGATAGGCCGAGCGAATATAATAAAGATGACAATACTCCCCAAACTAATCTATTTATTTAGTGCTATACCAATCAGACTCCCAAGAAACTATTTCAATGACCTAGAAAAAATAACAACAAAATTCATATGGAAGAATAAAAGGTCGAGAATTGCAAGGGAACTAATGAAAAAAAACTCAGAGGAAGGTGGTCTAAGTGTACCTGATCTAAAGCTATATTATATAGCAGCAGTCACCAAAACCATTTGGTATTGGCTAAGAAATAGACCGGTAGATCAGTGGAACAGATTAGATACAAAGGACAAAAAAGGGTACATCTATAGCAATCTAATCTTTGACAAACCCAAAGATTCCAACATTAGGGATAAAAATTCATTATTCGGAAAAAACTGTTGGGAAAACTGGAAATTAGTATGGCAGAAATTAGATATGGATCCACACTTAACACCATATACCAAGATAAGATCAAAATGGGTCCATGATTTAGGCATAAAGAGGGAGATAATAAATAGATTAGAGGAACAGAGGATAATCTACCTCTCAGACTTGTGGAGGAGGAAGGAATTTATGACCAGAGGAGAACTAGAGATCATTATTGATCACAAAATAGAAGATTTTGATTACATCAAACTAAAAAGTTTCTGTACAAATAATACTAATGCAAACAAGATTAGAAGGGAAGTAACAAATTGGGAAAATATTTTTAAAGTTAAAGGTTCTGACAAAGGTCTCATTTCCAAAATATATAGAGAACTGACCTTAATTTATAAGAAATCGAACCATTCTCCAATTGATAAATGGTCAAAGGATATGAACAGACAATTCTCAGAGGGAGAAATTGAAACTATATCCACTCACATGAAAGAGTGTTCCAAATCACTACTGATTAGAGAAATGCAAATTAAGACCACTCTGAGATACCACTACACACCTGTCAGATTGGCTAAGATGACAGGAACAAATAATGATAAATGTTGGAGGGGATGTGGGGAAATTGGGACACTAATACATTGCTAGTGGAGTTGCGAAAGAATCCAGCCATTCTGGAGAGCAATCTGGAATTATGCCCAAAAAGTTATCAAACTGTGCATACCCTTTGACCCAGCAGCGCTACTACTGGGATTATATCCCAAAGAAATACTAAAGAGCGGAAAGAGACATATATGTGCCAAAATGTTTGTGGCAGCTCTTTTTGTTGTAGCTAGAAACTGGAAGATGAATGGATGTCCATCAGTTGGAGAATGGTTGGGTAAATTGTGGTATATGAAGGTTATGGAATATTATTGCTCTGTAAGAAATGACCAGCAGGAGGAATACAGAGAGGCTTGGAGAGACTTACATCAACTGATGCTGAGTGAAATGAGCAGAACCAGAAGATCACTGTACACTTCAACAACAATACTGTAGGAGGATGTATTCTGATGGAAGTGGAAATCTTCAACATAAAGAAGATCCAACTCACTTCCAGTTGATCAATGATGGACAGAAACAGCTACACCCAGAGAAGAAACACTGGGAAGTGAATGTAAATTGTTAGCACTAATATCTGTCTGCCCAGGTTACATGTACTTTCGGAATCTAATGTTTATTGTGCAACAAGAAAATGATATTCACACACATGTATTGTACCTAGACTATATTGTAACACATGTAAAATGTATGGGATTGCCTGTCATCGGGGGGAGGGAATAGAGGGAGGGGGAGTAATTTGGAAAAATGAATACAAGGGATAATATTATAAAAAAAAAAAAAATATATATATATATATATATATATATATATATAATAAAAAATTAAAAAAAAATTGTACTACCATAATATAGATATGTAGATAAATATGTACACATACATATAATGCAAAGAAATGACAAATTCTTGATGTTAAAAAAGATGGAAATTCTAAATAAGACATAACTTTCTTTTTTTTTCCTTCTCTCTCTCTCTCTCTCTCTCTCTCTCTCTCTCTCTCTCTCTCTCTCTCTCTCTCTCTCTCTCTCTCTTTCTTTCTTTCTGTTTCAAGTGTTAACTAGTTTTGTGACCTTGGAATAAGGTACTTTATTTATCTATAAACTGTAATTGTGGGAATAAATCCATGTTTTCCAACTAATCCACAAAATTTTTGCCACCAAAGGTCCTTAGTTCTTAAAATATTCCTTTTTATAAAAAAGGATTTCCTCTTCCATATCCTGCTTCTCTCTTATCCCTGACACTGCCTCCTTCTCCCTAGTTTCAGTATGAACTTAGCTGCCTGAGTTGGCAATTGGGGATAGAATGGTCTGCAGTAGAGAACTTAGATATTTCCCTCCTGGGCAGCACAATTTGAGATGGGAAACATCTCTAAGTACTCCTCTAATTCTAATCTTCTAGACTTTTATTATTCTACATTTTGGAGACACGCTGATGCTTATGCAAAACAGAAAGTTAAGTTTTCCAATATTTTAAACTTCTAATAGGTATCTGGGTTACCAGTCAACATTGCCATGGGCAACTGAAGAAACAATAATAGAACATAGTCACTTTAGCATTTTTATAAGCTTATTTTCTGATTTCTAACTCCATGTCTTTACTCCATCAGGCTTGGCTTCCTCCCATATAGCTTTCAAAAGTCAAAACCCTCAGCCTGAATTGAAAGCCTTCTTTGTCTTCTAGCTTTAATTTAATTTACATACTCCTCAAGTCATTCATTCACATTGTCGGTAGGATAAGAAATCTTTCAGCTGACCTTAAATTTAAATTTTCCCATTTTTACTGTAGCTCATTTTCTCTCTACTACTTGCCTTCCCAAGCCTGTACAATTGAGGAATAAAAGTTCTGCTGGCCAGAATGGAATTTTTTTGCTTATTGTGACCTATAGATTAAAGAGGGGCTCATTCTCAAAAGAGAAAGCATTATTTCCCCTCACTTGAAGCAGAAACCACTATGAAAATCAGTGAGTTTGGAGAAGAATTTTCTGTAATATAAGCAAGATAGTATGAAGATGCTGAGATACAAAGTTGCCCAGGTCACTATTGATGATATCATGGCAGATACAGAGGGCTTAGAGACTGAATGGAAGATGCACTGAGAAGCACAAGGAGGAGGATGCTAGAGAAATCAAATAAAATCAGAGTGATTTGCTATGGCTGAAATAGCGATTATAACCACTACAGCTTTTATCCAACAAAGCCAAAGGGGATAGTTGAGGCTTGGCTAGGGAGAAAGATGCATGTTTCAAGTGGAGAATTATCCACTGTCCAAGAATCTAGTGATCCCCTTTTCACTTCTGTCTGAGAGGTAGATTTTAAATCCAAAGTTTTCTGTTCTTTGTTGTGTTTCTTTTTTTAATTCCTGATTTGATTCATATTTTAATACCTAAATATTCTTTATAAACTATCATCAATCACAATTGCTCTTGAATTTTGCATTTCATTACTATTGAATAAGAAGTTATAAAAGGAAAGAACATTGTCTTAATTGTCAGTACATCTGTATGCTAAATGGAGACTTAAAATTGATGTGAGAAAGAATGACATTGATTTATTAATTTTAATAAACATCCCAAAGTAGACAAAGTTTAACTGAGGGCTTTTGCCCTTAGGTGAAAGTGATTCAATTGGTTTTGCTGTCTGGAAGGATGATAAGTTGTCAGGTCATATTGCCTTCTCCATTTTTTGCCCCATCTCCCCAAGTCTTCTGGGAGAATTCTCTGTAGGCATAGCATTTATATCAGAGACTAGAATTAGTTAGGCCTGGTGGGAAGAGCAGGTCAAATAATGCCCTCAATTTCAAAACAGAAGACAAAAGAGACAATAAATACCTTCTTCTTTCTTTTATTTTTTTTCCATTTTTAATCTTCCAACAGACATGCAAACCCTGACAACCAGGGTGCAACACATGGTTGGCTTTTCCATGGGATTTCTTTAAAAAAACTTTTCTACTTTGGGAGTTTAGATCTGTTTTAATTCCTCCTTCCTTTTTTAAAGCAGAATTTTCTGGATTGTTGCATGCATTAAAGATAACAAACATTAAAATTTTGTTTCTGATTTCTGAATTTTTATTTATAGGATTTTGTTATTTCATTATTATAGTGTGGATATATGTGTGTATGTATGTGTATTGGAGAGAAATATTATTTTTCTATGTTGGGCTTTTAAAATTCTGATAGCTACAATTTTTTATCTTTTAACTTTTTTTTCTTTAATGCTTTTTTACTTTTCCTCCCTTTCCCTTTGCTAGATTTTTTATCTTTATCTTTATCACTATTTTTCAGTTTTATTCTTCTTAAATATTTTTCTTTTTTTCAACTCTGTATTTATCATACATTTCTAACACATATCTTGTCTTATGTGTCGTTAGCTCTTAGCTGAATGCATGGTAGAAAGTAAGTGCTTAATAGAAGCTTGCTGTTTGGTTCATTGATTTGACAGCATGTAAACTTAACTTATGTAATTGCTTATTGATGCTCTAAGAGTTACTGCTCTTATTGCTACTGAGTTACACCTTTGTAACACCCATTTCATATGTAACTGGGTTTTAAGAACTAACAAGCAACATTCTGGGATTTGAAAAGATGAGCCTTGAAAAGAGATTTGGACTCTAATTCACAATCTTTGAGCTAGGTGAAAAGATGTAAAGTCTATGAGAGAGCAGAGTGAGAGGAAATGGATCAGATTTCATAAACTAAGCAACAGAGATTGTGAGGCAGATTGGGTTCTCAGCTGTGATCAGAACTTAATGAGTTAAGCTGGAGAGATAAAGAGACTGGAAGGGGAGAACAGAGCCATAGCAGAGAGGAAAGAGATGATAGTGGGCCACCTGTCTCTGCAACTATCTTGGAACAAAGAATTCTGGACTAAAGTGACTAGTTATCTCTTCTTCAAAGACTGAAGGAAGTTTCAAAAGACATATTTTATCCAACCTCAGTTCCCTATGCCTCTGATAGCAAATGCACCTCTTTTAAATCCTGATTTTGTGTCACTTAAAACTCCACAGTTGAATCATCCAGACTTACATTACATGTCTATATGTTTAATCTGTGCTGAAAAAGGAAGATGCTTTAAGTCAGGAATTAGCTGGCAATATACAAAAGATAAATTAGGATAGAGAGCTAAACCTCTGTCTGAATGTTAGGAAATGTCTTAAGTGGGGGTTAAGAATCATTATGATTTTATAAATAGCTTTTCATTAGATATAAATTCTGTAAAACTTTAAAAAAAAGGACCATATGGACTTAAGGATTATATTGCCAATAGAAGCTAGCTAATTATCGTAAAAGTTTATGATTGATTAAATCTTTAGCATCAGATACCAAAGAGTAAAATCAGGGAATAAAGGGCAGTGACCAAAGAAAAAGCCATACATGACTGGTTATGAGGAAGGTGATAAAGAGAATAAAATGAAATGAGTATAGTTAGCCCATTCTACAATTTAGAGAGAAAGGTAATGGTGTTATATATGTCGGCTGTCTTACTAGACCGTTTATTGGTTTCTATACCATTTAAGATTGGTCAGTTAATGCAACTTTCCTTTAGCAATTGGTTAAAAATTGATATTGTGAACTAATGTTAAAACATGATGTTAAATGTTAAAACATTAAAATATGAATGCAGCTTTGGAAAAGTAGTGTCAACAGATTTTGGACATTCACAAGGGATTTATGATATTTGGACTAAGCTTTTGGTATGGACCTAAGAACAGTATTAGAATCTTGAATTAATAAGTTAGGAGAGTCTAGACCAGTCAATAATAGTGATTGATTTGTTTTTATTTGTTTTATCTCTAGCACTTAGCACAGTACTTGGCATATAGTAAGCGCTTAATAAATTCGCGTTGACTGAACATGAAGTACATTATCACTGAGAATTATAAAGCTTATGAATATGGAATTGTTTTAAATGTAGGATAACAATACACTAATATATTTTAATCATTGCCAAATAAGATCCTGATTTCCAGAGATGATAACTACACTAGCCAACTATGAATTCAGTATTCAATTCCCTCCAAAGAAAACGATGTGTGTAATCACTGTGACCTTTTCTCAAAGGCCATGTGACACTGAAACTGTGGTAATAGCTAAGGAAAGAGTAAAGTGTTATGTAACATCCATGAAGCTGGACTACAAGTAAATGTCAGCAATAGTTGAATGCCTGGGATTTCCACAAGACATGCCAAAAATACACTTCTGATGTTATTGTTTCACTTTTGCTTTCTTGTTTGAATAAGTATTTATTTTCCCCTTTTCTTCCAGTCTTAAGATCATCAAGAAAACAGAACCATTCTCAGGCTTCTATCTAGACTCCTTCTGTGACTCAATAGGATTTAGGATAATATTAACACATTTTTCATCTCTCCTTATTAAAATGTCAGTAGTCTATCCTTACTTAGTCTCATGAATTTTTGTGCTTACCTGTTTTTGTTTCCCTTAATTCCTATATTTAACCATCAAAGTTTCTATATAGCTCTGACCTTTTAATCAGGAACACTTGGGAATTCCTCTATTTCATTAAAAAAGTTCATTTCCCCCTCCACCTCTCTAGGATTATACTCAATTTTGCTAGATAAATTGTTCTTTGCTGTAAACCTAAATACTTTGCCTTAAGATTATCACATTCTAAGATCTCTTGCTTTACAGTGGTGGCTATCAAATCATGTGTGATCCTGACTGTGGCTCTTCAGTTCACTTAAATTCTTTCTTTCATATCAATGTTAATTCAGACCAATGGGCAAATGAGTTAAAAGGCATGGAATGTACTCTCTTAAAATGAAGTATTAGCTGCTTAGAGTATTTTTTTAATTTGATCTGGAAACTGGATTTTAGCTATGATGTATCTGGGAATTTTTATTTTGCAGTTTTTCTTTTCAGGAGATGAACAATGGATTCTATTTCCACTTTGTTTTCTGGTTCAAAGAGGTCTGGGAATTTTTCCTTAAGATTTATTGAAATATGATATCTAGACTGGTTTTCTGGTCATGATTCTGTACCTTTTTGGAGGGAAGTTCTGTTATGGTTTTGTTGCTGCTTTCTTAGAGTATTAAATGTTATATTATTCTAGAATCTCAGGGACAGCTCAGACTACGGACCTGTAAGCTTTCAGTTCTCCCAATGTGTTTTGATTCAGAGAAAAGTCTAATCACTGCCTACCTGGCCTGAGCTCTACAGGTTCCTGACCTGGGTTTGGGTCTAAGCAATAAAGACTGAGCTTAGCCACTACCAGCCAGCTGGGAAGCTCTTCAGAGTGATAGAACTGTAGACTTTCTTTTGGCCTGACATTCTTCCTCTGATTATTACTCTTTGGGCATAAGATTAAGCACAAGATTTGTACTCCACTCCCAAGCCAAAGTCACACAACTACTGCTTATTTCTGAACTTATTTAGAACAGAACCTGGAACTGGCACTGCTTCTTACTCCAGAATGCTACCCCTAAATTAAAGTCCTAAGTCTATAATCCAAAACTGGATAGTGACAAAAACTTCCAACTGGTATCTATATCCATATCCTGAACAAGACTGTGGTGCCTCAGTATGGTTTTAAGACCTCATCTTACCTATAACCTCAGTCTAGGTACCTTTTAAAATCCCTCACCAACAGACTAGTCCATATATTCCTAGCCAGATACCATCTTCAGTGTCCACAGGCCTTTTGCTTTTGGTCTCCTTATGCTAAAATGAGCTGGAAAAAATTACTATAACTTTTTCTTGGATTTCCTAATCAGGATTTGGTCTGGGGTGCTTTGTTTGGAGGAATATTTTGTGGAGGAGAGGGGGATGGGATCACTATAATTCTTCATGCTATTCCACTATCTTGGCTTTGCCCAAATGGTTATAATTTTTTTTTGTTTTAGTTTTAGTTTTTTGTTTTGTTTGCTGTTTGCTGAGACAATTGGAGTTAAATGACTTGCCCAGTGTCACATAGTTAGGAAGTGCTGAATGTCTGAGACCAGAATTGAACTCAGATCATCCTGTCTTCAGGGCTGGTGCTCTATCCACTGTTACACTTAGTTGCCCCTCAAATGGGTATAATTTATATATTTCTCTACAATGCAAGAAAAACACTGATTAGGACATAGCACAGTGAAATATGTCAAAGTTGCAGAAGGTTAGAAAAAAAAAGTTTGATTAGATTTGATTAGAATCAGTCAAATAAGAGTTAGAAACAAAGACATAGATGCAGGAGATAAGAGTAAAAAGGAGCAATTAAATATGACTGTCATTGTGTATGACTGAGCTCCAATTCAGTTATTGCCACTTTCATCCATAGAGGACAGATATCATAGTTGAGTCTGGCAAATGAGAGGTTTGTTCAGCACATGGTAAATTCTCACTGATAAGATAATCTATATAGATGACAAGCCCCTTCCCCCTTCTCCTTCATCCTTCTGCCTAAGAGATAGACATCTAATCCAAGGTTTCATGTTTTTTTTGGTTTTTTGGTTTTTTTTAATATGTGTTCATAATTCCTTAATAGTCTTATCTTAAAAGTTTGCAGGCTCTAAATAAAAATAAATTATTAATGATAATTGCTTTTGTGTATTTCAAAATTTGTGAGGGGGTATTGAAGTCAGGAGGGCCTGGGTTCAAATCTGGCCTCAGACACCTAACATTTCCTAGCTGTGTGACCCTGGGCAAGTCACTTAACCCCAATTGCCTCAGCAAAAAGCAAAAAATTAAAAATAAAAATAAATTTTAAAATGAGTCAATCATTTTCAATGTTTTCAGGTTGGAGACTCCATTGTTCTTCTTTATTGTTTATTCCTTCTCCCCTATGAGAGTTCATTATATAGGAACAGAGTTGATAGTGATCAGAGAGGAAGTCAAACTCAGTGAGAGGAAAAACAAAGAAGTATCTGTATTAGGATGACATAATGCCTTCCTTTCAAGAGTAAGTTTCAAGGAAGGCAACTTTTATTCCTTAACTAAACAAATATTTCAAATCATGATAATACAAAAGGCCACATTACCATTTAGAAAATTGTCCTAGAGATTCATCCTTACCATTTTTGGCCAGTACTTGTTGAAAATCTTTGATTAATACAATCTCTTCTTTCTTCATATTCCTATATTAGTATGTCCTTCCCAAGTTAGTTAGATAGATAGATAGATAAGACTGATTGATTAGATAGATAAATGATAAGATATTCATGTAGGCAAACAAGTAGCTACCTAGCTAGATGGATAGATGGATAGATAGTTGTTGAATGGATGGGTATCTTTATTTCTCCAGGAACCAGGAAAGCTTTTATTTTTATTTTCAATTATTTATTTGATCTTAATCTCAATTCCAATAAAAAGCAAATCAAAAAATAAAAAGCTCATGACTTGATTTCCAAGTCTGTTTTGCTTTAGTTTCTCACATATATATATACATATATATATGTATATATATATATGTAAAATTTTCCCATCTTCACTTTGATGATCTCTGATGTTTTTCTGTTGCTTCGATACCATGACTTAGAAGAAGCTATTGCCAGCTTGTTTTTCCTGTGTGTCTATATAAATTTTTTTCACATGCAATTCAACCAACTTTCTTAAGTACCTATAATATGAAAGGTATTTTGTATGGTATTGGGAACACAAATATGAAAAATGGGCAGCTTCTGCCTCATAGTTCAATATTTAATTATACCACATATATATATATGTACATATATATAACAGGCATATCCTATATAAAAAATAGATCACATATTGTAAAAAGAAAAGAAATGAAATGTCTCCATAAAATATATGCCAGGAAATAATCTATTGTTAATACCTTCTATGAAATCTTGAAGGAAAGGCAAAAAAGAATGTGGCCTCCCACATTCTTACCTGAATGTTTCATAATCCAGCACTTTTGTGTGCTTAGGATCAGTGGCTGCAAAGACCAGCTTGATGTCTCTGGCACTAGGGCTTCCAATAGCTTTCAACTTTTTCAGGATAAGCTCAATGTTGCTCATAGGAAACTAAAAAAGAAAAAATATATATACATGTATTTAAATGTAAAGAAAAAAAAACTTAGTTGGGTCAATTCTGCTGATGTTAAGCAAGTAAAATACCTATTCTTTTCTGTGACTGTAGACCTTCTAGATTATTACAATAAATAGATAAATCACAGTGGTTTATATAGTCAGAATTTTCTAAAACAATAAATCTGTAAAACAAAAATCATTACTCTAATCAATTCTTTAAAATCATAAAGTTTCTTACAAGATATTTTAAAAACTAACAACAGATATTTTCTTAAAATATAAACTTTACATTGAAAAATAAGGGAAAAAGTATAAAGCATTTGGTCATGGTAACACTAATATAGAAGATAAGAATATTTTAAACTAAGAGACAAAGTAACTAGTTTAATTGATGACTAATTGAATCTGAATATTCAAATTGTTGTTGACTGCTGCCACTGGTATGAAGTACTTCATGAGTAAAGCTCACTTTAGTGAGCTTCAACTTATAAAGCCTTCAAAACATCATCTTACACTGCTACTCAAAATTTAAAATATAGCTCTTTTAATTAGTTCCACTAGATACTTTGTTGTCTTTATCATAAAGTTCAGTTGGGCCTCTTTTTTTTCCCCACAAAGTCAGAGGCCCCTCTTTTTGATATGCACCTGAAGTAAATAATTTGTCTTACGATTTGAACATGATAAATTATGGCTTATTATCTAATTACTCAGCAGAGTAGCACAACTATTGCAATTAACTATGTTAGAGACCCCATGCCTGAATGAAACCAGAGAATGTCCAATGGAAGAATTTTAATAAAACAGGAATCAGCTTTTCTTCCCCCACTTCCTTCATCACTCCTGCACAACATCCCAGTGCATGGCTTGATTTATGTTAGTGTTTCTGTGTGTGATTCTTTGCAAGGGATCTATATAGTAAATGAGATAATACAAATTTGACAGGTAGATGAATAATTATTATAAAAGATATTACATCATATGTCTATAAGATATCTTGTAAGATAATTACATCATATGTTTATACATGTTCTTGAACTATTTGCAAGACTGGCTAAGGAATATAGAATAGTAGGCATAAAAAATCTGCACAATAATATACTAAGTTTCTCTTTCATATAGTGAAATTTTGAAAAGCATGCATTTAAAAATTTTGTATTATCATTTAAAAGTATTTGTATCTCTGTTTCCTAATGAGTACACTTGCCATTTAGAAAGCTGAGACCTCAGAGACTTGGAAAAAAAAAAAAAAAAGAAAGGAATATCAAGCTGAAATATCAGCTCCCAAAATCACAGTCCAAAGTGTATATATCCATATATACATGTTTATATGTTTATATATGTATAGGCAATATGACATTTTTCTATAATTTGAAGTCTCAATATCTCTGACAAAAAATTTAATTTGCTGATATTTATTTTAGCAACTTATCCCAGTGGATGGAACATTTTAAGACCAGATGAGATAACACTGGTAGAATTTGCATCAAAATGCTACAGGATTATTAGACTCATGTAAAATTGTCATCAGGCTGCTAGGTGGCACAATGGATATAGTGCTGGCCTGAGTACAAATCCAGCCAAATTAACTAGTTGTGTGATACTGGGCAAAGTCACTTAACCCTGTTTTCTTATCTGTAAAATGAGTTGAAAGGGAAATGGTATACCACTCCGTGATCTTTGCCAAGAAAATCTCAAATGGGGTCATGAAGAGTTGGACATGACTGAAATGACCCAACAACAAGAAGAAATTATAATTATTATTCTATTAAATAGATGATAATATAATTTTATATTAAGATAAATTGGCAAATAGTTCCTAAACTTTTCATGTATAAACGTTTGCATGATGAATTCTTCAATGAAAAGATATTATATGAACTCAATTTTTAAATTATCATTACTTACTTACTTAGAAATGCTATAATAAACTAAAAGCAGTCACATTCCTATTTCTTTCTTTTACCTTCCCCATAGTAACCTTCCCCTAATTCTTTCTAAACAGATATCACTAATCTCTTCCTGGATTCATATTTTTGCTTATGTTCTAGGTGACCCTTGCTGTAAGAAGTTGCAGCCATAACAACTATCAAAATCCTATATGACTTCTGTTTGGTTAATATCTAATTTTTTTATCATCAGTATAAGCAAATTAACCAGACAGCACAATATATGCTGCCAAATTGTATTGCTTTTCTAAAATTGTTGAGTCTTTTTCTGAAACAGTGTTAGTACCAACATAAAAACCAGGAAACTTGTTTGAACTGTGTGGTTTGTATTGCAAATATGACCTGAATTAATGATATCCAGAAGCCCAAGTTCAGAGGAACAGGCAGACATAGACAAAGTAGATAAGACCTATGGCTAAGTTATGCAGTTCTGTTATATATGCCAGGTTTCTATATAAAACTGGTGTTAAAATGAAGGGGTGGGAGAGGAATAAGGATGAGGTGGGATATAGGAGGAAAGAATGCAATTTGCTGAAAGGCAAAACAAGAAGCTGAGAATGGAAGACCTATTCACCTCATTTGCATGTTGTTCCATGTAGGAGAATGCATATTCATCACAGTTCAACAAAATAAAGTTGTGACCATTGAAGCAAACATGGGCACCAACAAACAGATCCCAAGCCTTGAAAAATTCAGAAGGCTCACTCTTAAAAAGTAATTGTCCAGGTTTCTTAACACGATCTCTTTCCAAGAATTTCCCACCAAGTATCCCTAGAGAAAGAGAATGAATGGTAAATGATTAGTTTTTGCTCTAAAACAAACAAAAAGCTTGTGCCTTGCTTTTATAAAAAGTATCTCACATTTCTATAGCATCTTCCAAAAGACAAAAAGATTGACTCAATACATCTTTGAGAAAGACAGAGCAATTAGCTTTCATTTAAGACCAGATGAGATAATACTAGTAGAATTTGCATTAAAATGCTATAGGAATATTGTTAGGCTCATGTAAAATTGTCATCAGGCAGCTAGGTGGCACAGTGGATACAGTGCTGGCCTGAGTACAAATTTAGCCAGCTTAATATATTTCTAAATAATGAACAGAAAAAAATAGAACTTTAGAAACACAGGAGGACTTATTGGCTATCACACAGGCAGAATCCAGGCTTCCAAGTGCAAGGTTCTCTCCACTGGTACTATGTTTTTTCAGGTACACAGGGTGTAAATAACTTAATCTGATCTTGCATTTCATATCAATGTTAATTCAGACCAATGGGCAAATGAGTTAAAAGTCATGGAATGTACTCTCTTAAAATGAAGTGCTACAGCCTCTCTTCTATTTACTCTCTTCCTAATTTAAGCAATAATCAATTCATTCAAGTGTTTATTGAGTGTTACCTCATGAATATTTTGGCTACCACAGGGATTAAAGAAAAGCTTTATTCTTCCTTCAAGAAGCCTACAATCTAGTCAAGAAGTTAAACATCATTTACATGGACGTACTAACAGATATATGGTAAAAGATAAGAGAATGATGCAAGGCAGATTTATAATTAAATACTAATTGGATCTGTATATAGAAATTATAGCTGACTGCTGCACTGGCAGAGGTTAATAAGGCAGCCAGGTGGGGTGGGAAAAAGGGTGCTAGACTAGAGTGACAAAGACCTAAGTTCAAATCTGGACCCAGACATTTGCTAAGTGTGGGATCCATTTTCCTCAATTGTAAAATGAGAATACTGTTGTGATTGATTTTTGACCTTCATATTTTAGAGGAATTGTGAGATATCATGATGTTATGGTCAAAGTAAAGTGTCAAAAGGCTTTATCACAGCTCTGAAACAATAGTAAAAATAAAATAGTAAAAAAAAAGTAAAAAATAATAATACAATAGTGAGTGATTAATGAATGAATCAGAGTTGTCAGCTTCACTCTCTCTTTCAGAGTCTTTGAAGTCTAGTGATAAGACAAAAGTCAAAATATCTTTGGGGAAGCAGAGGATGACCTTGGTGTCTTTGATGTCTGACCAAGTTCTAAGTGCCTTCTATGACCCCTTAGAACAAATGGTTGTTTTCACATGCATGAAGTAGACATTCCCTTACCTTACCAATGAGTTTGAGGTCCATCAATAGCCCGCACCCTAGTAACACTCTACCACAGGGACCACTATACATGCTATACCTTCTTGGAGCCACACGTTAAAGTTGATTGACAAGTGTATGAAATATTGGGGGAAGAGTAGCACTTCTTCTATGAGGGCTAGCCAAGTCTTTTTTAGGACTATTCATTTACTTTTTAGGAATAATAATATGTACCTTATAGGACTTTTGTGAAGATCAAATGAGATATTTTTAAAGTGCTAAATACAATATCTGGCACATGTTGTTCATTTTTCTGTCATATCCTACTCTTCATGACTCTTTAGAGTTTTCTTGGCAAAGATACTAGAGTTGTTTATCATTTCCTGCTCCAGCTCATTTTACAGGTGAGGAAACTGGAGCAAATATGATTAAGTGATTTGACCAGAGTTAAATATTGAGTGTGTAAGGCCAGATTTGAACTCATGAAGAGGAGTCTTTTTGACTATATTCCCAGCCCTATTGTACCACCTTGCTGTCAAAGAATTTTATAGTTGAAAAGTACCTTGGCTTTTATATAATATGTAATCTCCTTGAAGACAATAACTGTTTTATTTTTGTCTTTATATCACCAACACCAAGCATAATTTCTTGCACAGAGCAGGCACTTAATAAATGCTTGATTTGAATTGAATACAGTTTAAATTTCTAACCAACCATCATGGCAAATAGAAAAAATAGTCAAAGAAATCCCATTCAAAATTACCAAAGAATGTACAAAATACTAGGAATCTACGTTCCAAACTACATATAAAAACAACATAAATAAATAGCAAACAACCATTTATAGAAATAAAAGCAGAACTAAGTAGTTGGGAAAATATATTAATTGCTCATGGGTAGGACAAGTCATACCTAAATTAATTCATTTATTCACTGTCATTCTAACCAAAGTTTCACTTTACAGAACAAGAATAAATAATAACAATTCACATAGAAGGGGAAAAAGTCAAGAATTTCCAAAGAAATAATGGAAACAAATAGAAACAAAAAGGGGACTATTAGTGCCAAATCTTAAACTATACTACAAAGTAGCTATTATTAAAACAATTTGATCCTGGATAAGAAACAGAAATCAAACAGTACAGCAAATTAGGTAAACAATATAGAGAAGCACATGTGTCTGATAACAATAAGTACAGCAACATAGAATTAGAGTACACTAATTAGCAAAAACTGCTGGGAATACTTAAATATCAATAAGGAAAAAAATAGGCCAGCAACCTTGTACAAAGATAACCTCCAAATGGATATATGACCCGGATATAAGAAGTCACATCATAAATAAAACAGAGAAACAAAAAATAAAGAGGAAAAGTCATGACCAAAGATATAAGGAAGATCATAAAAGATAAAAAGTATAATTTTAATCCATAAAATTTTAAAAGTTTTACATAAGTATAAAGTTAAGGTTAAAAATTAAGTGAGTAAAATGTTTATCCTAAGTTTCTCTGATAAAATATTATTCAAAAATGGATAATAAATTTATTCAAATTTTTTAAAAAGTACAATTTCCCCAATTGATAAAAGGTATATGGATAAGAATAGACAGTTCTCAAAGGAAAAATCCAAGCTATCTATAGCTATTCATCTTTAAAATGCTCTAAATCAATAATAATTAGAAAAATGTAAATTAAATAATTCCCAGATACCACTTCACACCCTTTAGAGGGGCAAATATGACCCCAAAATAAAAGGAAAACTGATAAATGTTTCAGGAGCTGTAGGAAAAGACACATTGCCGAGCGGATGATTGTGAATATGTACAAGCATTCTGGAAAGTAATATGGAATTATGCACAAAAATTACTAAAATGTGCGTGAAGTCACATACATACTATCCAGCTATACATATTCTGTTAGGCCTTTATCCAAAAGAAATTAAAGGAAAAAAAAGTCCTTAATGTACAAAACTATCTATAGTAGCTCTTCTTATGGTAGCAAAAAGAAACATAGACTTCTATGAAGTGAAACAAAGTGAAGTCAATAGAACCAGAAGAAGCATTTATACAAATACAACAATGCTGTAAAAACAAATAACTTTTTATAATAGCTTTTTATTTTTCACAACATATGCAATGCAAATACAGTTTTCAGCATCCACCTTTGTAAAATCTTGTGTTCTAAATTTTTTCTCCTTCCTTCCCCTCCATCCCCTCCCCTAGACAGCAAGTAATCCAATATAGTTTAAACATGTGCAATTTTAAACCTATTTCCACATTTATCATGCTCCACAAGAAAAATCAGATCAAAGGGGGAAAAAATGAGAAAGGAAAAAAACAAGTGAACAAATAAACGACAAAACCAAAAATGGTGAAAATACTATGCACATTCAGCCTGCATAGTTCTCTCTTTAGGTATAGATGGCTCTTTCCATGAATTGCCTTGAATCACCTCACTATTGAAAAGAACCAAGTCTATCACAGCTGATCATCACATAATCTTCTTGATGCTGTGTACAGTGTTCTGTTGGTTCTGCTCACTTTACTCAACATCAGTTCATGTAAATTTTTCCAGGTTTTTCTGAAATCAGCCTACTCATCATTTCATATAGAACAATAATATTCCATATAACATTCATATACCTATAACCTATTCAGTCATTCCCCAAATGATAAGCATCCACTCAATTTCAAATTCCTTGCCACAACAAAAAGGATGGCTACAAACATTTCATGCACTCCTACTCAGAATGGTGCAAGCATGTGTCTTTCTAAGTCAAGAAAGATGAAAGGCCCTCTCCACCTTGTTCAACTAGCAAACATTTATTAAGAGCTTACTATGTGACAGAGACTGTGCCAAGCACTGGAGAAAAAAAAAAAAAAAAAAAAAAAAAAGGTATAATGGCTGTCATCATCAAGGACCTTAGAATTTAATCAGCAAATAATGTGTAGCATCTATACAGAGAAGGCTGTAGCAGCCCAGAGGATTTAAAAAGACTTTCTGTGTAAGTCCTGACTAAATCTTGAAAAAAGTCAGTCTGATAGTCAGAGAAGAACAAGTGTAGGCTTCTAAGTAAGAAGAAAAGCGGGAGATGGTACATGGAGGGAAGAGCTATCATAGAGTGCAAGGAATGAATGGAGTGATGTTTAAAAAACCTGGAAAGATAGAAAGGGATTAAATGTAAAGTGCTTTAGATGCCAAAGAGGAGAGTTAACATTTGATGCAATATTAATATGGAAATATATTTAGAAGAATTGTGCATATTTAATCTATATTGGATTGCTTGCTGTCTAAGGAATAGGGAGAGGGGAAAGAGAGTGAGATTTGGAACACAAAGTTTTACAAAGATGAATGTTGAAAACGATTTTTGCATGTATTTGGAAAAATAAAATACTGTTAAATGTATAAAATAAAATAAAAATCAAATTAAAAAATTGATGCAAAAAGTACTCTATCCTAGAAGCCAGAATATTTACCTAAATATAAAATTTCTTAAAATGTCTCAGAAAGTGAGGGAAAATATTTACAAAGAATATTTTTTAAAAAAATAAATGCTAAGAAAAAAAGAAAAAGAAAGAAAGAAATGCCAAGATCACATGCTGACATCTAGAGGATGCAAATCAGGCATATGGATCAGCCTTCCTATATTTTAGAAAATGTCTTATCAAATGTTACTAAAAGACTTATCATATAATAAAGCACTGGTTCTAATATTAGATCCCTGGGTTTCAAGGCCTAGCTTTGTCAGTTACTATTCTTATCTGGATAGCACCACTTTGAACCACTATTTTATTTCCTTTTCTTTTTTCTTTCTTTCTTTGGTGGCAATTGGTGGTGACTTGCCCAGGGTCAAACAGCTAGTGAATGTCTGAGGCCATATTTGAACTTAGGTTCTCCTGCCTCCAGTGCCAGTATTCTATTAACTGTGCTACCTAACTGCCCCTCTGTTTTTTCATCCATAAAATGCATGGGTTAGACTAGATAATTTTTCAGGTTTTTCTAGTTCTAAATCCAGTCTCTTACCTGAATTTCTCATTCGAAGCTCATACACTGAAAGGGTATCATCACTGAGATAATATGAAATGATGAATCTCCGATCCTTATCAATACAATCTTCTGTGTCAAGTTTTGCAAGAAACCGAAGTACATGACTCTCAAGACCAAAACTAAATAGGAAGGGGAAAACAAGACAAAATGAAGGTTTCCAACATTTTTTTTTCTTCTCTTAGATGTACTTAAACTCTTTCCATTATAAAATATTTAATTGTATCTAAACGTGATAAAAGATAATCTTGCAATTTCAAAATGCAAAGTAAAATCTCATGGGAGGTTTTTAATATTGAAAATCTAACTCTAATAGCACTGACATGTTTTTAAGCAACGTTTATATCAACCTACAGCTCAGAGGAGGTAAAACAAAAATAATTCAGGTTTTGGAATGCAACTCCAATGCTCATTCTGCTATAAATCATTAAATGACTATCTTCTACCACATAGATCTGCTATCCACCTAGCTCTAATAGCCCTCTATAACTTGGTTAAATTCCTCCCTATCTTCATTTTCTTTCCACTGCTTTTCCAAAAGAGATCCCCCCAGGCCCACTTTCATCAGGTCAAACGGCTTACTCTTCTTAGCCATGCACATTCATGCTTCTGACTGCCCTTATTGCTTCCTTCTGCAATCTCTCATCATTCTCCCTTTTTGCATATCCCAAATCCCACCTGCCTTTCAAGGTCTAGATCAAGTCCTACCCATTCTGTCACACCTTGTATGACTGTACCTTCATGCATCTCCTGATTTTTCTAGTACTCAGATACTACCATTTAATTTAGCACTGTCAGCTAGGTCAGCTACGGGACATAATGGATAGAGTGACAGGCCTGGAGTCAGCAAGGCTCATCTTCCTTTCTTCAAATAGTGCCAGATAATCAATAGCTTGGCAAATCACTTAACCTTGTTTGCCTCAGTTTCCTCATCTGCAAAATAAGTTGGAGAAGAAAATGGAAATTTATTCCATTACTTCTGCCAAGAAAACTCCAAAATGGGGTCACAAAGAGTCGAATGCATCTGAAAATGACTGAACAAAATAAAAAAAAATTTTGTAAATGCTTTCATATTGTTTGCTATTCTACCATATAAATTTTTTTAGCTCAATTCCTGTTCCTTAGGGTCTGGAACCATATTTATCCTTTAAAAAAAAAAAGGCAAAGGTACTTCTAGCAAGATTTGGACTGGCTGTTTTGTGAAGAAACGTAAGTTTGCTAAAGAACTAGGACTGTACATTCAGCCATTCTGGAGAGCAATTTGGAACTATGCTCAAAGAGTTATCAAACTGTGCATACCCTTTGACCCAGCAGTGTTACTACTGGCTTATATCCCAAAGAGATCTTAAAGAAGGGAAAGGGACCTGTATGTGCAAAAATGTTTGTGGCAGCCCTCTTTGTAGTGGCCAGAAACTGGAAACTACATGGATGCCCACCAATTGGAGAATGGCTGAATAAATTGTGGTATATGATTATTATGGAATATTATTGTTCTGTAAGAAATGACCAACAGGATGATTTCAGAAAGGCCTGGAGAGACTTACATGAACTGGTGCTGAGTGAAATGAGTAGAACCAGGAGATCATTATATACTTCAACAACAATACTATATGATGATAAATTCTGATAGATGTGGCCATTTTCAACAATGAGATGAACCAAATCAGTTCCAATAGAGCAGTAATGAACTGAACCAGCTACACCCAACGAAAGAACTCTGGGAGATAACTATGAACCACTACATAGAATTCCCAATCCCTCTATTTTTGTCCGCCTGCATTTTGGATTTCCTTCACAGGCTAATTGTATACTGTTTCAAAGTCCGATTCTTTTTGTACAGCAAAACAACTGTTTGGACATGTATACATATATTGTATTTATTGGTCAACCTGCCATCTGAGGGGGAGGGGAAGGAGGAGAAAAATTAGAATAAAAGGTTTGCCAATTGTCAATGCTGAAAAATTACCTATGCATATATCTGGTAAATAAAAAGCTATTAAAACAAACAAAAAAAAAGAACTGGGACTGTATTATTTCCCATCTTGGGAAGTTTTCTTGAGATGGTGTTTTCCTCCAAAGCAAAAAATTTTTAAAGTTCTCCAGAAGGAACACATAGAAGAAAGAGTGTGACAGGACTTCTCCCTTACCACATAGAGTACTAGCCATGTCAACACTGATAGTTAGCTTCTCTCCTCAAAGCCTAAGGGGACTGAAGAGGCAAAAGCTAAAGGAGCAAGATATGAGAGGTTTTTTTTATTATTCTAAACAGCTAAAGAGTTTAGCTAGAATTCTGAGTGGAAAAAAAGATATTTTGTGAGAAATGTGAAGGAAATGGAGATCTTTCTTTATCCCCTTCCCCTATACCATGAAGATGACAAATTCATCTTCATGAACCTATTTCCATGATTTGATACTAATATGAGTTTACTGATATGAGTTGAACTAGTTGACCCAAGATTTCTTCCAACTCAAAGATTCTATGATTACCCTGAGCAGTATATCTTCCTCTAGTAGTCAAGAAGCCCTACTTTATGTCCAACTAAAATGCTTTTTCCTTGCATTTTATTTCCTCCAAAGAACAATTAAAATTTTAAGTGATTTATTCTCCAATTCATGGTTAAGAAACATATGATATATATAATATAATCTTATATCCAAAAGTATATATTATTTTTTTAAGTTTGATTCATCCATTGTACACCTTTTTTCTTCTTTTGTTGGATCTTCTGTTTCTTAGGTTTCTGCTATTTTAAAGCCTTAGTTTATTCTAGTTTGTGCATAGGACTTTTTGCTGAATTGTACTAGTTACTATGGAAACAGGGTCATAGGTTTGGGTGGAGCTTGATGGAAGCATATTCTGGACACAGTGATTATGGACAGAATAAAGAAAAAGTAGAAATATCTGTACCTAAAGGACAAACACAAGTGATAGAATAACATTAATCTGTAAGTCATAAGTATGGTTTTCATGACCACATGTGAATTAGAAAAAAAAGAATTATACTATTTATAATCAGAACTCTTCAAGCAATTTTTATATAGTACAGGCAAAATGAAAAAAAAATGCCTTAAACTAAAAAAAAAATCTATTTCCCTGAAATCTAGAACCAACAAATTTACCAAGGAGAATTAATTTTTTCAACTTTCATTTTACAATAGGAACAATTTATCCCTCAGACTATTTCAGGTGAATATCCCTAAAAATAGTAATCAACTAATATATCAAAAGTACAATTCTCATTACAAAGCAATAGAATTTTTCTAAACAAGTCATTGTATCACCAAAAATGTATAAAACAGAATTTATAATAAAATATCTTGGTCCCTTGTATAAGAAATTAAAATGCAAAAAGAGTTCAAGACTTGCTTGTGTAATTGTTTATCTTCATATCTAGACAATTTGTGTCAATGTACAGCTATTGTTAACCAAAAAGATATCAATCACTATGCACACATCTTTTTGTCATATGTACTTCAAAATATTGGAAAGCAGTATTCATGGATTGTGTCAACCTTAACAAAATGAACTCAAACTTTAAATAAGTGCATACAACTGTGAGCAGAGCATCTGTTTTATGACTTAAAAGTTTTAGAGTTGTTTAATAGAAGAAATTGGACATGTCTAAGATCACCCAGCCAATATCTGTCCAAAGAACAACTTGAATTTAGATCTGATTCCAAAAGCTGCAGTGTGGACTTTTCACTCTTCCAATCCTTTCCCACATTTCTTCCCCCCCCCTTTTTTTTTTAACAATTTTCCTATATATAGGACATTATAATCTTCAGAATGAGTACTATTTATTCTTCACTAATTTATGATTATAAACTTCTTTCTACAATTCCTTCTCTCCCTGTAGAAGAATAAGCCAGAGAGGCAAAGGAAAACATTCAGTATATATAACTTTGGGGGCTGACTTTTTCATGAATTTTAGAAATGAGTTCTTAACATATAGACTACCTTTAAAAGAATTCGGCAGTATTAACAGTTTCTTGATCATTGAACTCAATCATAAAATTTTCTGATACTGAATAACACTTCTAAATCAATCAAACTTCCCTATAACATTTTTTAGGGAATTGTTATGTTATATATGAGAAAATACTATCTAAGTTAGAGAGAACATTGACTTACTTTATGGGACTTTAGCTGACACGTTAAAAATCAGGACTCATGCAAGAACAAGTTAATTTGGGCTATTATCACAGCAACATTTCATTGGACTCTAAATTAGGTAAACAGAGTTTTTGTCTTTAGTCATGTATATCCTAAATCCCAAGGAGAAAATTTTAAAATGATTTGTGGTGGAAGGGCAAGGAACTTAGGTTCAGATACCTATCTTTTTCCATAAATTTCTTGAAATCTTTCTGGGGTGGTTTGGGCATAAGTCCTAAGCAGGAACAAAGAGAATCCTCTTCAGAGCCATACCCATGGTAGGGTGGAAATATCCTTTCAACTTTTGGAAGAGGGGGATTCTTGTAAGGAATTGGAGTAAAGTCCACTATAACAAAACATAGGAAAAGAAAGCATCAGTGTTTTCACTCCTCTGATTATGGTCATTTTGAAGGATCTGGTATGTTTTAGAGTGAACATGAAGATCTTTGTAGACTATTTTAAAATATAATAAAGTCCTGGGATGGTATGTTTCAATCATGTTTGTAAAAACCACAAAATTCACAAAGTTGTCTATATATTCAAATAAGGAGAAAAAATCTAAACAGCAAAAAGTAAAACATTTATACTTTGTCATCACATGCTGATATTCAGATATTTTATCTAGTTGTTTTTCCTCTAATTTACTGAGAGATATGAAAATGTACTAAAAAATGTAGAAAATTTATCACCCATCTCCATAGTTTTAACCTGTAATTTTATCCTTCTTTTGCATTCAACCAGAACTACTATATAGATTTAAAATCATTCACTAACCGAATTCCACTCAAAAGAAGGAATGGCTCAGTTTGCTTTCAATCTTTCCTTTCCATCTCTTTTTTCATATATTACTTGAACTTCCTAAAAAGCCACATCAATCAATCAATCAACAAGGGTCAGGCACTGTGCCAAGCCCTTCGGATATGAAAGGAGAAGAAAGGGAAAACAGCCCCTTGCCCTCAAGGAGCTTACTAAGGGAAAGACAACAAGCATATATATCAGATAACAAGGTAAACTTAGAAGGGAAGGCAAGAGCAGCTGGCGGCCTGGGAAAGACATCCTGTACACAGCAGCATTTGAGCAAAATTTTAAAGGAAGCCAAGGATTCTGAGAGTCAGAAATGAAAAGGGGGAGTTTCCCAGTCTGGAGGACATCCAGTACAAAAACAGGGACAAAGGAGGAGATGGTATATGAGAAACCGCATGTAAGCTGATAGGGCTGAAATGTAGGAGGGTAAAAATGTTTTTGCAATAATTTTGGAAAGGTAGGAAAGGGCCAGGTGAAAAGTTGTTTAAATGTCAAAATTACAATCTTAAATATGTGATCCTAAAATAGAGATCCATTAAATTTTTTTGAGTTTGGAGGGACTTGGATATAGTCAGTCCTATAATTGGGGAAAATAATTTTGGCAACCATGTGGATGATGGATTGCAGTGGGGAAAGATGAGGCAAGGGACCAATTAGGTTATTGCAATAGTCCAGAGTAAGAGGTGATGACAGCATGAACTAGGGAAGTGACTATATGAATGGAGAGGAGAGATCATATATGAGAAATGTGTGGATACAGAAAACAATAAGATTTGGCAACTGATTGAAAATGTCAAGAAAGGGAGGGTGAAGGCTCAAGGTTACTAACACCAAGTATGTAGTCTGGGCAGTGTGTTTGTGTGTATGTGAAAATTATATTATTTATCTTACATTCATAACATATTTATATATAAATGCTTATTAGAGAATTATTATTAAATTATTTAATATATTATTAGAGAAGACAGTAATAGGGGAAGTTTGCAAGAAAATGTCTCAATTTACCATTTCATTTCACTACCTTAATTAAAAGACTTCTTTCTTTATGTGAATTGCTACACTACGTTCCTCCTTAAAATTACCTTAAAATTAAAACGATTTTTAAATTGTACTGCAATTCAACTAAGATGTTATGGATTTTTTAAAGTTTGAAAATTGCCAGCTGTTTGCTCTCTCAAAAGAAATGAGTTTGTTTTGAGTGGTATATAATGTTGCTTTCATTTATTTGTTCTTAGTCTGTGGGAGAGGGAAGGAATGAGAGGAAAGAAGAAGGGAGTGAATTGGTAATAATTTTTTTATGGTCAGACAACTTTTAGGCAATTATCAGCCCAGCATGTCTAAAAAGTAAAAGCTTATTTAAATAAATAGAAGGTAATAATACTGTGCATGTTCACATAGCACTTTTATGGTTTACAAAAGCTTTTCTCACAACCACCATAGGAGGTAGACAAGGCAAATATGATTCCTCATTTTACAGATGAGAAACTATGGCTTACAAATGGCCACAGTTATAGCACTATTAAGTGGCAAAGTGGTGAAGGTAGGGTTGCCTATTGTATTTTATCTACATTGTTATGCCTACCACAGAATGGTGACTGGCATAGTATTCTTAATGCTTTATAATTCTTTCCTGCAATGATTAATGAATTAATGAGAAGGGATTCATTCATGTACATTTTTCTTCTTTCTTTGTCAAAGTTCTGATAATTTAATAATAATTATTACATTTAATAAAATTTAAACACATATTTCTAAAAAGTGGGTGCTTTGGGTTTTTTAATCTTTTAATAGATCTGTCACTACAGCTCAAAAGCCTACAAGTTGGAGATCATTTATAACTTTGGTAGAGATTTTTTTTCAACTTCTATCTCTACTTGGATCATGCCAATGTCCTGTGTTTGAAATCTCTTTACACATTTTTATGGAAGAGCCTGGTCCCCATCCTTCCACTAACTGAAATTGTTCATAGAAAAAAATACTAAAGAGAAGAAGACATTCTCAAGAAAGAATCATCTATTATTTCTCCCTGGATCACCCTACATGGAGCTACCAATAGGGACAATTAACTAACTAACTAACTTCTTGTTGTTGTTATTTGACTTTCATTCTCAAAGAGGCTCATGACCTCAGGGAGTTGAAGCCAGGACTTACAAGTGAATTGGATTTAAGTAAGGGAGGGCTCAACAAAGTCATCTGGCTCACTTTCCCCTCCAGAGCCATTAGTGGCAAAATATAGATCAAGACACCTGAGGATGACCCAGGATGCAGTGGAAAACTTTGACCTTTTTAAGCTAAAGTCTTCAACAGGTCTCAGTTTGACTGAGGCTGTACCCATTCAGTGATTAAAGCTAGACAGCAATTAAGGCAAAGAATTTCCTCTTTAGCTAACATTTCCTTTTTTAAGTCTCAAATACAAGTTAGGTCTTTTTGTGGGGAAAGTTGGAAAGGTATAAAGAGAAAGGCTTTTGATCTGTCCTTAACTATTAAGAGAGTCAAATTGTTCCAAATAAAAACAATAGAGCAGTCAGTTTCCCTTTTATACAAGCATGTGTTAAATTTTTACTATGCGTGTTATAACTTTGAAAATAAAAGAAAAAAAATTTTACACAAGTGAATTGTTAGTATTTGAGGGAAAGTACTATGAAATATTTTTCCCTTGAGGCAATTGTGGTTAAGTGACTTACCTAGGGTCACATGGGTGTTAAATATTAGCTAGGAAGTATTAAGTGTCTGAGTCCAAATTTGAATTCAAGTCCTCCTGACTTCAGGACTGGTGCTCTATCCACTGCACCACCTAGCTGCGTAGGGGAGATTGAGGAGGAGGATTCTTTGTTCAAAATTGCATCAAGGAAAATCTTGTAATTTGACCTGCTGTTATTGCATTTTGAACCACCAGGAAAGTTAAAAAAAATTTCTGCTTATGTAATTACAGAAGATTATGATAAAAATCACAATCACTACAGCAAGAATTACTACTAATTCTGTCTCTGTCTCTGTCTCTGTCATTCTCTCTCTGTCTCTCATACACACACATACACACATGAGTATTGTTTTGAACCATTATTTCTCAGAGACCACCTTTAGAGTGGGGGATGGAGAGACGGCTAGAAATGCATCATGGTTTGCAGGAAATGAATAACATAACAAAACAAAACAAAAAAAAAAAAACAGTCCTCGATAATAACTGAAGGTATATTCTCCAACACAATACACACCATTTGAAATCCTGGGAGGGTTGTGTGCTGAATTGCAACCTAATCAAACATGCATTTTATAACTCCAAAAGAATAATGAGTTTTGTAACAGGTCATTTTCTCAACTACAATTTCTTTGTAGCAGCATTTATCCAACCGAAAAAACATTGTTTGGTACTTTCTTGCACTCCAACAGTGCCACCTAGTGCCCTCACAGTGAGGAAGAGATTTCATTTTACTATTCTGATTTCTCAATATCTTATTTATATTTTAACATTTCTGACCCAAAGAGTGCAGTGTTAACCTGTATTTCCCTAAGAAATTCTAATAAATTCATGAAGCTACTGGAGTTCAAATGAACAACCAAGATTCCACTTTGTATTCATAAAATTCAAGTTTTCAAGCTTTGGCACTTTACCCTTCCAAATACAATTTCAGCATCCACAATTCCCTAATTTTCCCTTACAGTCATCTTACTGGAGCAAAATTCTACTGGATCCTGGAATTCTAAATGATTTAATACCTCCAATATTTTATCCACACTTATGGAGATTTTAATAAGAACTTTTTAAAGTTAAAGATATCTTTACATGTTTACTAAATCTTTTTTCCAAAAATAATTTCAAATTAGGTATAAGTCTAAAACTTTTCCCCAATATCTGTGGCTTCCCAATCTCATCAGGGATAGCTGGTAGGAAATGCTTTCAGAATTCAACAAATGTCTAATGGGGAACTATAATAAAAATGTTTTTCTTTTTTTTATTTTTAATAAACTTTCTTTTCTTTTTAAATTAAAATCTAAATTTTCTTTCTCCCTTTTAGCTCTCACTACTCACTGAGAGGGCAACCAAAATGTTATCAATTATACATATGAAATCATATAATGCATATTTCTATACTAGTAACATAGAAAAAAAATAAATTGAGAAAAATATATTCAATTTACACTCAAAGTTCATCAGTTTTTTCTCTGGAAGTGGACAGCGATTTTTCAACATAAATCCCTTGGGCCTATCTTAGATTATTGTATTAGTTAAAGTAGCTAAGTACTTCACAGTCGATCATCATTACAACATTGCTGTTATTATGCACAATAATCTCCTAGTGCTTCTAATTTCACTTTGAATTAGTTCATAGAGATTATGCCATATTTTTTGCTGAAACAACTCTACCTTATCATTTCTTATGGAGCAATAGTGTTTCATCACAATCATATGCCATAATTTATTCAGCCATTCCAAAACTGATATATCCCCTCAATTTCCAGTTCTTTGCCACCAAAGCAGCTATAAATATTTTTCACATGTAGATAGATCCTGTTGAGTGAAAGAATCACCACTAACACAAACTGAGTCCCAATTTTAGTCTTTTGGCATAGTTCCAAATTGTTCTCCAGGTTTGTTAGAGCAATTCATAACTCCACCAGTAGTCTATTATTTTTTAGTCTTTATTTTTCCTCCTCCCTTCCAGTGTTTATCATTTCTGATAGTGAAGTAATGCCTCAGAGTTATTTTAATTTGCATTTCTCTAATCAATAGTGATTCTGAGCACTTTTTATATAACTATAGAAATCTTTAATTTATTCTTTTGAAAACTGGTTGTTCATATCCCTAAATGATTTACCAAATAGGAAATGGCTCATATTTTTAAATAATTGACTCAGTTCTCTATATTTTTTTTAAAATGAGGCCTTTATCAGAGAAACTCACTTTAAAAAAAAATTTTGAAACCATTTCTTTGCCTATGGCATCTTTTATCAAAATGTCCTTTCCCTAATTATCTTTGTTAAATTAGATCTATTTTGGCTTTTTTTTTGTCTGAGATGATTGTGACTCCTGCCTTTTTTGCTTCCACTAATGTATAATGAATCCTATTCCAGACTTTTATTTTAACTCTGTGTCTGTTTCAAATGTTTCTCTTGTAAACAACATATTGTTGCATTCTGCTTTCTAATCCATTCTGCTATCTGCTTCCCTTTTATGGGTAAATTCATCCCATTTACATTTATAGTTATGCTTACTAACAGTATATTCCCTCCATGGTATTTTGTCTGTTTTTCTTCTCTCTATATTTTTTTCTGTTCCTTCTCAAAAATACTTCTGATCACTGTCTTCTTAATCTGCCCTCCCTTTTGTCATCCTTCTTCCATCTTTTATCCCCTTCTCTTCCTATTTTCCTATTGGGTAAGATAGATTTCTGTACACAACTGATTGTGTGTGTAATATTTACTACACACACACACACACACACACACACACACACACATACACATACACCCTAACTCTGAACAAATTCCAATGAAACTAATACTTAAGCATTAAGCATTTGCCACCTCCCCTATTTCCCTCTCAATTATAAAAGTTCTTCTGTTTGTACCGCTTTTAAATGAGAAAACTGTTCCCCAGAAAACTCTTCTCCCTGCCCCCTTCCCCCAGTGCATCCATCTTTCTCATCCCTTCATTTTTTAAATATCATCCCAGCATAATTAAATTAGACTCAGGCCTTTTGTCTTTGTAGAATCTTTTGAATTGCTCTAATAATGATAAAGTTCTTAAAAGTTACATATATTATTTTCCCATAGAGGAATGTAAATAGTTTAATGGAGGCTCTTATGATTACTCTTTCATGTTTACTTTTTATACTTTTCTTACATTTTGTTTGAATGCCAAATTTTCTATTGAACTCTGAAATTTTCATCAAGAATATCTGAAAGTCTTATTTTATTAAATATTCATTTTTATCAGGAAGGATTATACTCAATTTTAATAGGTAGGTTATTCTTGGTTGTAATTCCGTTTTCTTTGCCTTTCAGAATATCATATCCCAAGCCCTCTACTCTTTTAACATGGAAGCTGCAAAATCTTATGGAAGCCTCTGTATCTAAAATATCAGGGCAGTTTCCCTTTATAATTCCTTAAAATATAATGTCTAGGCTTTTGTTTTTTTAATAAAGGCTGTCAGTCCAATAATTCTTAAATTATCTCTCTTTGATCTATTTTCCATGTCATTTGTTTTTTCTGATATTTCACATTTTTTTCTATTTTTTCTTTTGCCTTCATTTATTCTTTCTTGATGTGTGGAGACATTAGCTTCCACTTGTCCAGATCTAATTTTTAAGGAATTAAGAATCTTCAGTGAGTTTTTGTTCCTCTTTTATTATTAGGCCAATTCCATTTTTCAAGGTATTCTTTTCTTTAGTATTTGGAGGCCTTTTTAATCACACTGTTAATTTTTTTCATATTTTTTGTGCTTTACTAGGGTTTTTCCCCCCAATTTTTCCTCTATCACTTTTATCTCTTTAACTTTTCAAGGAATTCTAGTTGGACTTGTGTCCAATTAGCAATTTTCTTGGGGGGAAGGGAGCTTTGCTTTTAGCTGTTTTCATATTATTGTCATCTTTTGAGTTTATATCTTAGCTTTTCCTCTCACCACAGTACTTTTTTTATAGTCAAGTTCTTTTTTTGTTGTTGTTGTTGGCCTATTTTTTCAGCCTATCAATTTTGAACTTTTTGTTAAAGTTAGTTTTGGTTCACCTTGTGAGTGGAAGGTACTGTCCCAAGCTTCAGGCTTTTTTCTGCTGACATTTTCAGAAGTAATTCTTTAAGTCTTAAAGTTCTTGGTGCTTGTAAGGTAATGTGATCTTGTAAGAAATATGGTCACTTTTCTCTTGATCTGTGCTCTGGTATTTATTCAGGAAAGGCCCCTGATTCCTTATGACTACAAACACTAATGCTCTTCTTGGCTCTGAAACTGTGACCAAGTCTGCTGCTCTCCTGTAGCTACAAATGCTATTGCTCCTATTTGCCTTGGAACTGCAACCAGGATTCCTGCTCCCTTGTGATCAATTACAAGTGCTTCTCTCCACTCTAGAACTGCTTAAAAAACAACAAATGGGATAACCTGTGCCAGCTACAGCTAGTGCTAGCAAAAGGTCCTCTTGTAAAGGGCTGAAACTCTTAAAAGGTGTGCTTGAATCAGACAACTGAGCACTTAAGGCTAATTACCTATTGGACTCTATTAGCATATGTTTGGAATTTCTCCTCTCTCAGTTAATGCTGGCTCAGTGGTTGGAGTTAAGAAAATTGTAGGTAAGGATTAGGGGGTGGAGTGAGAGAGGCAGAGAACTTCGTTTGGCCGCAGGAGGAGGAGGAGGAGAAAAGTGTGGAGAATCTGGACTCTAGAATCAAGGAGGGATCCTTGGCAAAACTCCTGGCAGTTTTGTCCATCTCTTTCACTTCTCTCCCTGAAGACCAAGGACTTTTGCTTATTCTGACTCTGGCTGTTCTTTAGGCCTTCAGGGAGCTAGCCTGGACTTTACAATCCTCTATAATTTCTTTCTGACCAGTTATTTGACTCTTTTACTCTCTCTGGCTGAGAGCTCCTGAATCTTCTGTTGCTAATATCATTTGTCATGGGAACCTTGAAATTCTACTCACTTTTGATCCTGCTGAACTATGGACTATCCTACACCCTAGGATATTACAGATTTCTTCTTCAACTTCCTACATTGTCTGAAGCTGTAAAAAATATCTCACTCAGAACTCTGCCTATGCCACTCCAAACTTCGATTTAAGGAGCTATGTTATAACTAACATTTGGAGGAGAATGTTGGGAAAGTTCAGCTGGGTTGCTTGCTGCCTGTGCTGTGCCATCTTGATTCTCCATGATAAAATGTTTTATAATCTTCTTTTGGACCAAATAATCATAGAATTTTATAACTGAAAGGGACTTAAGAGATTATCAAATCTAAATCTCCCATTTTACAGATGAGAAAATTGATATCCATAGAGGTTAGAGAATTTGTATAGATTGGTAAGACTACTGAGAGCAGAATTCGAGAATTCCTGTCAAAGAATTTTTTACTATACATTATTGCAATTATAATCAATTTGATATTTGGCTATTCGGTGGATCCATGGCTTCTTAGATATGAGTACGTGTTTTACTATTTTAGCATGCTCCCCTCTCTAAACCTTTATTTTCTCTGTGATTGTTTTCCATTAATCTCTCATGAAGAATCCATCCAATACACTGAAGGCCTACCTCTGATTTTTCTGAAATTTTCCAAGAACTCAATGTGCCCTTTGGACTAGTTGTCCTTTTCTCCTTCTTTTTGCTCCATGACTAGTCTATATTTCTGATTATGTATGTCTTTTATACCATTTCTCTTGTATAAATTATATGATCAAAGTAAAAATTCATTTTCACATTATCTCTAGATTTCTTAAAACATTTTTTAAATACATAGAATGCAAGAATATTGAAATAAAGATGTAATTTTTTCCAATCCAATTCCATGGATCCCCTAAAATCTCTAATCATGAACCCCAGGGTCAAGAAACTTTGATTTAGTCCAATCCATATCTGAACATAATATTATCCTACATTTCTTGCTTCCAGCATGAGGAGCTTAGATATTACTGTAATTATTTCCATATCTTCCATTTGATTCTATTTAACTGGACTATTTAAGCATTTATGAAATCAGCATGAATAGTTTTCTTATTAGTTTAGCCCATTTGAATATATGAGTTGAATAAGAAAGCCACATTAGTCAAGGTGGTTAATAAACACTTATTAAATGCTTTACTTTGTGCCAGGTACTATGCTAAACTCTGAGAATTGAGGAGTTAACTCCAAAAGACAGAAAATTTTAGACTGTTGTTTTTTTTTTTATTTGAATTTTAAAATATTTCATTCTATCCCAATTACATGTAAATTTTTTGATATTATTTCTTCACTGAGGAAGCAAGCAATTTGATATAGATTGTGCATGTGCAGTCATCAAAAACTTATTAATCATATTGTGGAAAAACAGACAAAAATCATCAAGAAAAAAATAAAGTTTAAAAAATATGCTTTGATCTGCATTCAGAGTTCATCAATTCTTTCTCTGAAAGCAAATATCACTTCTCATCATGAATCCTTCAGAACTGTCTCAGGTTATTATACTGTTGAAAATACCTAACCCAGTTGATTATCATGCAATATTGCTATTACTTTGTATGATATTCTCCTGATTCAGCTCAATTCATTTTACATCAGTTCATGTAAGTTTTTTTTCAGATTTTTCTGAAAGCATTTTGCTTGTCATTCCTTATAGCACAACCATATTCCATCACAATCATAGATCAGAATTTGTTCACCATTTATGAGTAGACTATTTTAACTAAGATCCCTATTGCTTTGATTACAAAGAATATTTATTATACTACTTGAATCATTTTACATCAATCATTTAACAAGATAAATAAAAATCCTTTCTTCTCTTGACTCCACATGCTTAAAGCCACTGCAGGTTTTCCAACCATACTCAGAGAATGGAAAAAAAAGGAAGGAAGGAAGGAAGGAAGGAAGGAAGGAAGGAAGGAAGGAAGGAAGGAAGGAAGGAAGGAAGGAAGGAAGGAAGGAAGGAAGGAAGGAAGGAAGGAAGGAAGGAAGGAAGGAAGGAAGGAAGGAAGGAAGGAAGGAAGGAAGGAAGGAAGGAAAGAAGGAAGGAAGGAAGGAAGGGAAAAAATGTGCTAGAATATAGCATATCAGACGGGGGGGGGGGTAGATAAAAAGGAAGATGTCTTAACAATAGTCAGTTAAATACTAGACTAGGATACTATGGTAAGGAAAAGGATAATGCCATACAATTTTCTGCTATTGGAATCTTTAAAAATGTAGTAGATTTTCAACTGAATGATTAAATATATTTATTCCATAATCTCTGACAACTTCTATATTTCTGTGTCATAGATTTCCCTTTTTCCTATTCCCAATCTCCTTTTGAATTTTTCTTTCTTTTCACTTTTTATGGCTTTTCTCAACACTACCACCAACAAAAAGGTGGGGGGGGGGATATTTCAAGATATCAGAAAACTAACATTCCCTCACAGGGGCTTACTAAATGCTCATTCAACAAATGAATTTTTAAAAAATGAATGGATGGTATTCTTATTAGCATTCTTAAATATTGGACCATATTGGAAAAGCACTGAATGGTTCTGGCTGCCTGCATTTGTGTTAACTTCTTCCTCTAATGATTGACAGGAAATGCTATTTCCTGTGGTGCTAGATAGGAGTGATGAAAGAGAATCAAGATTCCATTGAGATAAGGAGCATGAGGTAGTAGAAGGTGGCAGGGAGATTATCTGCAGACTAGTTTGGACCTGAAGGGAATTGAAGAGAAGCAATAAAATTTGCCAGTTCTGAGCTGATCAGGACCAAATGAGTAACTACTAAAAGTTACATGGAAAATAAGAATGTCAGAAAAAAAATATGATTAGCAATCAATGACTTTATTAATTTGACCATACAATAAACTAAGGAAAGGAAACATAAGGATTTCCAGATAAAAGAATGTTTACTTCTATTATATGTAATATTTTCTATTAATTATAGAAACCATTAAGTGTGATATTTTCATGTTATCTGAAATGTGAGATAGTCAAAGTAACTACAAGGTACATTTTTTTTTCATTTTTGGTTCATATTCATGATCTTTAAGCTATATTGTTTTTTGTGAAAAATTAAAATTTATATGAAAAGAAAGAAAATTTAGCAAGAAATTATACTCTAATGTTCACATTTAAATGAACTATAGGGACTTTTAATTTGATACCTTAATCCAATAACTACATATGTATAGATATGATTTACATATGAATATAGAGTTTGTGTAAAATTTGTACATATATTTATGTAATAATTTATATATAATATATATTTAAAGGCAATCCAAATACTAATTTTTAATGCCCAACAAAACTCTAAATTATAAAAATGGACACTTTATACCAAATTAGTAATTTAACATAAAGATTCAATGTGGTGGCTCTTTCAAGTTGTAGCCCCATGTCAAGAACCTACTCTTCAAGGATGATGAATTTTATTTTTAGGAATATAATCTATACAAAGAGTTGAATCAGTTTTTAAGTATGTGATGAGGTCAATTTTTAAAAGTTTTTATCCATAAATAAAATTATGAAACCTTAAATTCTACTTAGCATATTCAGAGTAATGCAAAGATAAATATATTCATTTAAATAACAATGAATAGCTAGTTTTCCTCTGAATTTAGTTAGTTAAGAGAACATATGGTTAAAGGGTGGTATCTGAGAATAGGAGTTAGATTTCTAGACCACAGTTTTAATACAAAAATGATGATCCTTTAGAAAAAAGATAGAGTGAACCAATGAAGGATTGAGAACTTGAGAATTTTCCTTAGAAGACTTTATGCTGAAAACAGATGGAGAGGTGGGGAAAAAACTACCCATATAAATCTGCTAAAGTGGATACAATGGATAGTTGTAGATAATCCAATGGTAGAGTATCAGTCAAGAAGACCAGTAATTTATAAAGCTCAAGGACAGAGGTAATAATTAAAATTCTGTTTTTCATTTTCTATGCACAATTGCATATAATATGGGTTAAAATGACTTTTTGCCACTTTGAACACTATTGACTACTCTCAAGATAAGCTCTCCTTTGAGTTCCATGATATTGCTCTTGCTTAGTTTTGCTCCTCTCTGACCCTTCTAAATCTCTTTTATTTAATTGTCATTCTTTTTTTCCAAATATTCCTATCAAGTAGAGCTTCTCCTAAGATATTAGCATAGATACTCTTTCTTTTTGCTCTCCTAAGTTTTTTCTTTGGACATATGATCAGGTTCCTTCAGGAAAAAAGGAAGGAAGGAAGGAAAGAAGGAAGGAAGGAAAGAAGGAAGGAAGGGGAAGGAAGGAAGGAAGGAAGGAAGGAAGGAAGGAAGGAAGGAAGGAAGGAAGGAAGGAAGGAAGGAAGGAAGGAAGGAAGGAAGGAAGGAAGGAAGGAAGGAAGGAAGGAAGGAAGGAAGGAAGGAAGGAAGGAGGGAGGGAGGGAGGTAGAGGAGGAAGAAGGAGGAGAAAAAGAAGAATGAAGAGAAGAAGGAAAAGGAATAGGAGAAGAAAGAGAAGAAAGGAGGATGAAGAGGAAAAAAGGGAAAAAGAAAGAGAAGAAAAAACAATCCTGACTTCAGTACTTGACAAAATTCTGAAATGTATTATTAAAAGGATGATTCATGGGCATTTCCAGAGGAAAATGATGATCATTAAAAAGCAGTTTAACTTTCACAAAAAAAAAAAAAAAAAAAATGATTACATTTCTTTTTTTTTTAACAATTACTGACTACAGTGATAAATTCAAGGGAATGGCATAAGGGCAAAGTGCAAATTATTTGGAAAAAGGATTAACTTTGAATCAATTTCATTTTGTAATAGCAATGATAATCCATGTGCTCTTCTACTGAATTAAAACATCTCACTTTAGGTAAAACTTTATTAGTAATAAGAATAATAGGCAGCATTTATATAGTGCTTGATATGTGCCAGCCACTGGGCTAAGCACTTCACAAATATCTCACTTGTTTTTCACAACAACTCTGCTTATAACACCCCCATTTTAAGAGGAAAGAGGAAACTAGATTAGGGAAACAAAGATTAAGTAATTAATGCAAACATACATAGCTGGTAAATGTGTAAAGTTGGATTTTAACTCAGATCTTCCTGATTCCAGACCCATTGAGCCAACTAGCTGGTTTCCATATCTTAAGTTAAGTGAGTGAGAGATTTCATGTTAAAAATATGCTTCATTGGTCTCTTTTGTTATATTTTGAATTCTGTAGTTTTTAAGAATAAATATTACTAGAAGAAACATGCAAAAATTGTAGCTCTTAAAGAATATACTCCAGTGACTATTAGAGATATTGCAACAGGTATTGGAGTGATTAAAATCAAATATTTTGAATCATTCAAGGAGGGGCAGAGCCAAGATGGTACAGTAAAGGTAGGGATTCACTGAGCTCTATCCCCAGAGTGCTCCAAATTCCTTTAAATAATAACTCTAAATAAACTTTGAAGGGTCAAAAAACCACAAAAAGGCATAGTAATTTTCCAGTCAATGACAACTTAGATCAGCAGGAAAGGTCCACCAGGGTGAGAGTCCAACGCACATTCCAAGTGCACAGTTGCAGTGCAGTCCTAACCTCAGCTATAGCCACAGCCCCAGTACTAACAAAGCAGGAACAAGCATCTGAATCAGCAACAACACTGGCCTCTCAGCTCAGAGACACCAAAGATGACTTAGAAAGTTGACAGAAATTGTCAGTAAGATGAGAAAGCTTTGAAAAAAATAAATAAGGAGTGAGCCTGGGTGGCAGTGGTGGCTGCAGCTTCTAGAGACCTCAGCCTGTAGAAGATCTCTTTACTAGCTAGCATTGAAGAAAGACTCTGTTGCTTTATAGCTACAGTGAAGCAGGTACACTCCTGATAATTCCAGAGCAGAAAAGAGAACTTGTGATCTTCTACAAAGATCACTGAAAATAGTTTGGGACAGTGCACCTCCACCCTGGAAACCCTATTTATTTTTTTTAATAATAGCTTTTTATTTTTGAAATATATGCAAAGATAGTTTTCAGCATCCACCTTTGTAAAACTTTGTGTTCCAAATTTTTCTCCCTCCTTTCCCTTGATCTCTCCTAGACACCAAGTAATCCAATATATGTTAAACATTTGAAATTCTTCTATCCATATTTCCATAATTATCATGTTGCACAAGAAAAATCAGATCAAAAAAAAGAATAAAAAATTAAAAAGAAAACAAAAAACAAGCAAACAACAAAAAGATAAAAATATTATGTTATGATCTACATACATTCCCCACAATCCTTTTTCTGGATGCAGGTAGTAGAGCCCTACTTTAACAAAGATTTAAAAGCTGAGTAAAGGGCTGGGAAAATGAGCAGACTACAGAAAAAGATTCTGACCATAGAAAGTGACAAGGAAGATCAAAATACACACTCAGAAGGTGATAACAAAATCAAAACTCCTATATCCAAAACCTCCAAGAAAAATTAAAATTGGTTTCTGGCCATGGAAGACCTCAAAAACTCTTCAAATCAAGTAAGAGAAATAAAGGAAAAAAATGAGAAACAAATTGTAAAATCAAGTAATAGAGATAAAGAAAAGAAATGAGAACTGAATTAAGAGTGGTGCAAAGGAAATTTAAAAAGTTAATGAGAAAAGGAATGCCTTAAAAAGTAAAATTGGGGGCAGGGGCAGCTAGGTGGCAGCTAGGTGGCGCAGTAGATAGAGCACCAGCCTTAAATTCAGGAGGACCTGAGTTCAAATCTGATCTCAGACACTTAACACTTCCTAACTGTGTGACCCTGGGCAAGTCACTTAACCCCAGCCTAAAAAAAAAAAATAAATAATAAAATTGGACAAATAGGAAAAGAGATAAAAAACTGAGGAAAATAATTCCTTGAAAATTAGAATTAAGCACATGGAATCTAGTGATTTTATGAAAAATCAAGAAACAATAAAACAAAAACAAAAGAATGAAAAAATAGAAAACAATGTGAAATGGTTGTAAAAATAATTGCCATGACAAATAGATCTGAGAGAAATAATTTTAAAATTATTTGTTCACCTGAAAACCAAATCGAAAAAAGAGCCTAGACATCATCTTTCCAGAAATTATCAGGGAAAATGGTCTTGATATTCTAGAACCAAAAAATAAAATAAAAATTGAAAGACTAAACTGATCACCTCCTGAAAGAGATCCCAAAATGAAAACTCACAGGAATATTATAGCCAAAGTCCAGAACTTCCACATCAAGGAGAAAATTTTGAGAGCATCCAAAAAGAAATAATTCAAGAATAGTGGAGCCACAGTCAAATAACACAAGACTTAGAGGCTTCTACATTAAAGGATCAAAGGGCTTAGAATATGATATTCCAGAGAGTATCCAGGATTACAAACAGGATTAACCTACTCAGCAAAATTTTAGGCAGAAAGATAAATATTCAATGAAATAGAGGACTTTAAAGCATGATGAAAAGATGGAATAGAAAATTAGTTTTCCAATACAGCACTCAGAAGAAGTATAAGGAAAGGAATATTATAAGGGACTTAAGATTTATCTATTTGCATTTCCACAGGGGATAATGATAATTGTATCAGGATGAAAGGAGAGAGAGAATAGACTAAATGAGGGATGCAGTTAGCAATAGTTAAATGGGAAATGAACTTTAAGCAAGTTTTTCTGATGAAAGCTTCATTTCTCAAATGTATATAAAACAGTTAAATTTATAAAAGAAAATCCATTCAAACAATTGATAAATGATCAAAAAATATTAATTATACCCAAAGGGCTACAAAATCATGCATATTTTTTTACTTAATAATACATCTACTAAGCATAAATTTCAAAAAAAATTTTAAGCAAAAGGGCCTATTTGCACAAAAATATTTACAGTAGCTCTCTTCTTAGAGCAAAGAATTGGACATTAAGGGATGCCCATCAATTAGGAAATAATTGTGGTATATGATTATGAAGTAATATTATTGTTCTGTGGGAAATGATGAGCAGGATGCTCTTTTAAAAAATCATGGAAGTCCTCCATGAACTCAAACAAAGTGAAATACACTATGTACAAAGTAATAGCAATGTTGTGGTAAGATGAGTGTGAATGACTTTGCTATTCTTAGCTTCTTAGCATTGCAATAATCTAAGGCTACTTTGAAGAGTTTATGATGAAAAATGATATCCATACCCATAAAAACAAGTGATTGTGACTGAATATAGAATGAGGCATACTCTTTTTTTTTTTTGAGGATTTTTTTAGAGGGTGATCTATGGTTTTTTCCCACAACATTACTTTTATGAAAACATTTTACTTAATTTCCCATGTACCTTCTTAAAGAAGGCTGGAGGTCGGGAGGAAGGGAGAGAATTTGGAACTCAAAAGTTATAAAAACAAATGTAAAAAAAATTGTCACATGTAGCTGGGGAAAAAAATAAAATATTAAACATATATACTTATATGTGTGTGGGTATGGATATATGCATATATATAAATATGTGTGACATGTATATGTGTACATAAATATATCACATATATATGTACACACAGAGAGAGAAAATCATTCAAACCCATGGTGAACTAAGACCAATTGCACCTAAGTTTAAAGCAAATAATAGTATTTAAAGAATTGAAAACAAATGCTTGAAACACCTGTTTCCCAAAAAAAGAAAAAAATTCTCAGAAAAGAAGCAAACATTCAGAAGGAATTTGTTTGCTGAAGGAATTGTTATTGTTTCCTCCATTGTGTGTGGTATAAAACAAGTTGAATAGTGAGAAGACTATTAAAAAAAAGCAAACACATCATGAAAAATAAAAGACTTTTCATTGACAAAAAATAAAATATAAAGATGAAAGTTCTTAAGAAGGGGAAAAGGTAATTTTAATGATAAAATTCATTTTTTTCATTCAAGAATATACCAAAATCTATGTCAAAAGAAGTATATAGTTGAGCCTGTAATATCTGGATGCTCTCATCTGCATACACCCAAAATTTCTATAGGGATTTTTTACTTTCAGTGAGCCAGGAAATTTTAACCACATGTGGAAATTATAAATTCTGATAAACATACTGACACAAGGAATTGGTCTGGAATTATAATAATTCTCAAATGGGGATGGAATGTTGCATGAACTTGTGCCATGCTTCATATCACACACACACACACACACACACACACACATACACACACACACACACACACACACACACAGAAATTTATACAAGATATGGAGATCAATAGGTTTCATTGGTATGTGAACTTGCCTGATTTAAACCCCATTAAAGGCTATAATAATTAAGATTATGCTTGCAAAAGTTCTTAATATCCAATGTTGCATGTGTGGTTTAATAACAAAGAATTAAAGAATATGTGTCAAAATATTGTGAAGTCAATGCTAAATCATACAAAGCAAATAACTGGGGGAAATAGGGCTACATTAATACCAGTATGAGAAATGCTATGCTGTGAGAAATGTTAGAAAAACCTGTAAAGTCTTAGATGATCTGATGAAAAGTGAAGAGAGTAGATCCAGAAGAGCAATCTACATAGTAACAGCAACATTGTAAGAATAATCAACTGTTACTTAGTAACTCTGATCAATACAATGAGCTACTATAATTCCAAAGGACTTATAACATAAATATAAAATATTGTTCACCTCAAGATGGAAAACTTGAAGCATATTTTTTCCCTTTATTTTACATTTTTCCCCAGAACATGCTTTGCTAATGTGGAAATATTTTCCTTGACTGTGTATGCTTTATAGGTATCATATTTCCTGTCTTCTCAATGGATGGGAGACAGATAAAGGAAGAGAGAATACAAAACTGAAAATAAAAATGAAATATTTTCTAAAAATTAAAAAAATTAAATAAATCATATTAAATATTAACTTTTTAAGATAGAAAAAGTTATAAAGTTTATTGTAGAGCAATAAATTAATTATATTACTTCAATCCAGCTAACTTGTATATGACTATAGCATACTACATCTTTACTAAAGCATTTGAAAAAGTATTTCTTATTATTGCTATGGACAAGACAAAAAATAAATAGGCTAGATGATGATGGAATTCAAACAGGATAAATGAAAAAATTCATGAAGCAGTGAAAAAGTGTCAATATCAACTTGGGGGAAGCTTTCTAGCACTATTCCCCAGGCATCCATCCTTGTCCATTTGCTACTCAACATTATTTTCAATGACATGAATATGGACAAAAATGTCACATTCATCAAATCTGCATGTAACTCAAACCTGGAAGGGATAGCTAAATAAAACACCTGATGTCCAAAAAGTTTTCAGAAAGCTAACATGATGGGCCAGATTCAATAAAATTAAATTTAATAGGAATAAATTGAAAGCCCTACCCTTGGGTCCACAGAATCAGTTATGAAGTAGGAGAGATATTGATAGACAGTCATTCCTATGGGGAAAAGATCAAGGGCCTTTAAAGTAGGGCTTCTTACATCTTTTTTTTTTCCCCATTCATGACCTCTTTTCAGCAGAGAAGTTTTTACACCACCTCAGGTATAAAGACATATAAAATAGGTATACAAATCAAACATTTACTGATGATAAATCACAATTTTGCAAACCCCACATTCATTTACACAACCTCACACGGAATCATGATTCCCACAGTTTAAGAAGCTTTACTTTAATGGATTACAACTTGATTTGAATCAAACTAACCAAATAAAAGCTCTAATGCACAAACCAAATGACATGATATTCTATCTCTCTTGTTAGACCATATTTAGATTACTGTGTTCATTTTAGTACAACACATTTGAGGTAGGATATTAAAAAGTTCTGGTGTGCCAAAGTAGAGCAGCCATGATCCTGAGGGGACCATAAATTATTGCAATATGAGGATGTGTTGAAAGAAGAAGGGATGTTTAGCTTGGAGAGAAGGTTTAGAATAAATATGATTTAGGCCAGGTATGAGAAGAGCTATGTGGGATACCAAGAATGGCTGCAATACTTCTATCCTTCCACTATAATCTTAGACATGGTCAGAAAATAGAAAGCAGAGAGTATGAGCTCCTTGAGAAAAGGAATTCCTATTTTCATAATTGTATCCCCAGTGTCTGACACACAGGAAGTACTTTCAAAATGCTTGTTGATTGATTTGTCTCTTCCTCCTTCCCCAACCTCTATCAAAAAAAAAAAAAAAAATTTTAAAGTATATACATTGTTTCTGTTTTCAAAATATCCACAAAGTTTATGAGACCCATGAGATAATGCTCACCTCCTTATATAGAAATTTTTTATTTAAAAATATGTATTCAAGCTAACTGAAGCCAGAGGAGTGAAGTAATTTTCTTATGTTGTTGTTGTTATTATTATTATTATTATTATTATTACAAGTGGGAAAATGATATAGCCAGGACTGTGATCCAGGTTTTCTATTGCTCTTGTCGTCTATTCTGAGCAAATTAATCAAAAAGCTGACACACATCTCCATGTCATTTTGTTCTTTACAGGTAAAGCTTAAGTTTTAACATTTTCTATTGCTCAATGTAAAGAATGTATGATTTTACTTAACATTTTAACTTGAAAATGGCAGTAGATATCATTAAACATTTTTTAAATTGCACACCTTTAACAAGTTTGCTTTTTTTTTTCAATGGAATCTTAGAAAAGGACATGTTTGCTGTCACAAACACCGACAGAAGAAAGTTAACTACATATTAAATCCTAATCATCACATTCACAATGAGCTGCAAGACAGTGAAAACTACTGTACTTGGCTTTCTGTTTCAATTTATCTCAACATAATACCTTAGCTTGCATATTCAGAATTTTAAACTCACAAAGGAAAATCTTTTCTAGAAAAAGGATTTTTCAGATATTTACCTTTGGAAAAAACACATTATGTATTTGTCACTTACTAATTCCATACTTTGTCTTATAATATTGCTTTGTAAATTCATCACAATCACAAAGAAGTACTTTTCTCCCCCAAATATTAATTATTGCACCGATTTTCAGGTCTTTGTCTTTATAAAATTCCTGATCCAATGCTCCTGTCTAAAAATAAATAAATAAAACAAATTAAGTCACCACCAGAAACATCAAGATAACATGGCAGCTTCCTAAAGAAAAAAATATATAAATTAATATATCCAATTTCAAAAACAAAATTATGTGTAACATTAAGTAGGGCATTTAGAAATATTTCTAGATACTGATATTGATTGATACTTTCAAATATAATTTATTTAGCAATAAGATTCCATTACTCTAACATTTAACCACATATAAAATTTAATAAAATGACAAAATATATTTTCTGCTAACATTTCACTATCAATATCAGGTTCTAGAGAATCATTATAAGAAAACATCAATAAATTTTATCACTTCTAAGTTTCACAGGAAAATAAATTCTGTAATTTTCTTACCTTACAATTATCCAATAGATAACGGGCTCGATTTCCTACTAATCCTCCAAAAACATTAAGAATTGTTCGATCTGTGATTTGGCCAGGATTATACACTCCAGTTGGAGCAAACTAACAAGAAAGAAAAGTAGAAAACTGAGTAAAAAGAGATACTAAAGATGTGTTGGCTTCAGAACATAAAGATGGTGAATGTAAGTAGCCCACCTACTACAAACAGAAAATGTGCTTTGAATTGCTTTTTCTTTGTAACCAAGGAGGAGGTAGGCATTTTGTAAAATCGTTCCATTTCTATGCCTTTTCTTCAATTGTGTCTCTCTCTGTTCCCTCTTTCTTATTTCATCTTCATTCTTTAAATCCTGCTCCCCTCCCAAATCCTTCATCTTTGATAAAAACCTTCCTCTGCCCCTCCCCCCAAGCCTTATCCCCATAGTCTTTTTGGATCCTTCCCTTCTTGGAACTCTAGTCACACTTAGAACTTTTAGAAGTTTAGGATTTAGAAGGCTGTTTTTAAAAAAGAAAAGTAATATTGGGGGATGACTTTGATGGCAGACATGGATGTATGAGTATATCTATCCTATCTATCGAATATATTTAATATATATTATTGGTATACCATATATTTAATTTCATATATACATGTATAAGAAATTGAATATATGAAATAATATATAAATATGTAGCATTATGTGTATCTCTATATATAGAGAGAAATACAATTAAATTGGCTGGTATTAATTCTTTTATTTATTTGTGTCAACAAGCATTTATTAAACACTACTCTAGACACAAGGGAAACAAATATTTTTTAGATCGTTATGCTAAAAAAAAAGAAGAAGAAGCATGGCAGAGCTAGCCTTGGACTTTGGAAATCCTGGCTTCTAGACCTACCTCTTTTACCTGATGATTGTATAATTCTTGGCATATCACTAACTTATCAAAGTTCTAGGCAACTCTCTAAGTTTATTAATTTGTTGGAAAAGTTCTGTTTCACATGAATAGAATTTTCTCATCACAGAGTTCTTTATATCAGGTCCAGTCCTTATCTCTATATAAAAAGTATATATAGATGACCCTTTCTCTCTCTCTCTCTCTCTCTCTCTCTCTCTCTCTCTCTCTCACACATACACACACACACACACACACACACACACACACACACACACACACACACACAGATTTACACATTTTATATATATGAAATGTGTGTATATATAATATATATATAATATGTACAATATACATCTGTATATATGTGTGTGTGTGTGTATATATATATATATATATATATATATATATATATATATATATATATACACTTTTCCCCTACCCCCTGCTATTTTTAGAGTAAAGTACACTGGCATATATAGTGGTGTCCCAAGCACAAAAGTCCTGCATGTGGCTAAGAGTCTATTGTCAAAAGCCAAGTCTACCAATTCCAATACACTTGGGATAGAAAATGCCATCCACATCCAGAGAGAGAACTATGAAGACTGAATGTGTACCAAAGCATAGTATTTTCACCTTTATTTGCTTGTTTTTTCTTTCTGATGGGTTTTTTTTCCCTTTTATTCTGATTTTTCTTGCACAGCATGCTAAATATGGAAATTGTGCTTATTTAGCCTATTTCATATTGCTTGCTGTCCTGCAGGGAGGGATCAGAAGGGAGGGAGGGAGAAAAATTTGGAACACGTAATCTTATAAAAATGAATGTTGAAAATTATCTCTATATGTATTTGGAAAAATAAAATACTATTTAAGGAAAAAAGCAATCTCCCTTCCTACTGAAAAATAATGAAAATGTGTTACTGTGACTGAAGGCTTTTAGCTCAGAAGTTCTTAAAGAAAAACAGATAAGTTTTTGCTTCTGATGGATTTTAAAATATGTGGTTATTACTACAAGTAGTTGTCACTAGTGCTAAAAGGTAAACCATCTCGTAAGAAATAAAATTACCCAGGTTTTGAAAGTATAATGACAAACCTTCTAAAACTCTATCTTCATGCACAAATTAGTTAAGTCATTTTGATTGAATTGAATGTCCAATACCACTTTTGTCCTCAACAGTCAACTAAAAATCACTGATTAATAACTAAATAGTAATTGGCCAAAAATGGCTAAATCTATTTATATGTGTACACAGAGCCTACATGGATGATGTCACTCCATCTCTACAGAAAAACTGTAAATGTCAAATGCAGATAAATGTTATTGAATCATAAATTGAACTTAAATTACTATGGCTTGGGAAAATATCTTTAAATTCTACTTGTTTTGTTATATAAACCTGTGTAAAAGAAGTTGTATAGTAAATAAATAAATAATGAAGAGTCTAAAAATTCCCTTCGACCTGAATTCTTTCCTTGCTGCCCTTTAAACTCAGTATTTTCAGATTCCAATTTTTCATATTCCTGTATGTATTGTATGCAAAGATGAATGTGGAATGAAGCTCACACAATTACAGTGATTTCAACACTCTGGCTAATGCATGGTAACTGTCATCATGTTCCTAACGAGTGACAATTGAAATAATGAGTCAAGTCTTTAAGGTGGAAGAACAAATTCCAATTTTGCATGATTTATATATTTATTTTTACCTTAGGTAGCTTTCTCCTATTAAGGAACAATGAAATAGCATCCCTGCCTGAGTTGGCAGGTATCACTTCTTTGACTTCAATGGTATCATCAGATAAAAAGTAATGAAGAACAAGTTCTCTGGGGTCACCAAACATTGATTCTGAGTCATCCCACAAGCAGTAAAAACGCAAAACATGACCATCATGCTCCAGAAATTGTCTCAGGGTATCAAAGCGTTCATAAGGACGGAGGGGGTTCATACGGTCTAAAGTCTATAAGGCAAGAAGAGATGAATAAATATGGTCTTATAGTTTATCCTGAACTGCAAAGCACACAAATAACACAAATACATCTTCTTCTCCCCTAGAATGTTCTAAGGAATTTTAAATAACTTTACCTCACCTAAAAAAACCAACAAACTCCTCATAAAAACCAGGCATGCTTTTGAAGTGTCTGTTGTTGAAAGTTCTTTGAAATAGACTTCTGCAACATTTTTTTAAAAAACATAAATTTCTAAGACCTTAAATAATTCTTATTTGTCCTTTGGCAAAAGAACATTCTAATCTTTACTTATCCCAAAGAAATCATAAAGACAATAACTCTTGGAGAAAAATGAAAACATTCAATGTTTTTCCTTCCTTAAAAACAATACTTTGGGTTATTTATTTGTTAAGAGTTTCACTTGTATCTGCCACCATAATGCCATGTTTATTGCAATGGATAACAATATAGAGAATAGGAAAGGGAAAGGCAGTAGGGAAAGCAATGAAAAAAATTCAATGGAAAATGGATTGTGGAGCTGAGCACAGGGGCTGGGCATAAAAACATATGTATGTGTATGTTCACAGAATATCCAAGTTGAATAAACTGAGGAAACTTTTTGTCAAATCCAATACCATATGAAGCCCAAAGCCTGGCTTTTACCTCTCCTTTAGCTGCCTTGACCTTTGTATATTTCCTGATTTGAATCCTGCTTCTGGCATCACTTTTCACCCCTACTTACCCATTAGTGACCACTCCACCAACAGTTCATTCATCCTTGTGCATGTCTGCACAAGTATGTCCTAGATGCTAAATCTGTTGCTCAACTTTCCCCCCATCCTCCACTAGCTCCCTGAAACAGGAAGGCTTTAAGGCTTTTTAAGGGAACTCTTCAGTTGTTCTCTATAACAGAACTGGGAGAAACTGCAGACAGAGCAAATCAACTTAGAGAAATGGAATATTACTAGTTCTTCCATTCCCCTACCAAAATTTCCTTCAGAAAAATATTGAAGTAAAGATAGCCTTCTGGACTTAAACCTTATACTTTATCTGCAAGTTCCCTCTCTAGAGCAGGAGTTCTTACCTGGGTTTATGAACTTTAAAATATAGATAAAATATAGGCAGATAGATTAGGTAGATAGATAGATAGATAGATAGATAGATAGATAGATAGATAGATAGATAGATAATCAATGTGATTAGTTTTCTTTGTAATCCTATGCATTTTATATTATGAATTTTTAAAACACTATTCTGAGAAAAGGTCCACTAATTCACTATACAGTCAGAGAGGTATATGACACACAAAAAAAGCTAAGAACCCTTGGCCTAGAAAGACATTTAGCCCTATCTCAGAAAATGTCTTGCAACTAGTCTGTCTGGGCTTCCCCTGTAAAACATCCGCATAGATATGTCCTGCCCCCAGCTTAGACATAAAGGAACTTTATGGACCTAAGAAGAGTGTAGGGAAATCTCATATTTACTTCCTAGTTCTACCCCTGATTTTTTTCATAGGCCATCAAAACATTACCTCTGACATTCCCATGCCTTGAGTGAAATAGCTAGCCTCAAATGTAATCCTCTACAAAAGTTCTCTTTAAGGTTAACAAAGCTCTATATATGTTACCTCATTTGATCCCCAAAACACCTGTGAGAGAGAGGTGCTCTTATTATCTTCATGTTACAGATAGGAAAACTTAGGCTAAGAAAAGTTAAGTGATGAAGGCCCAAAAAACCCACAACTAGGAAGTATCTAAGACAGGATATGAACTCAAACATTCCTGATGCTTAGTTCTGCACTGGGCCACCCAAATTCTGGACAGCACACTAGATCTCTAACTCTATTAATTCCCTGATTCTTTCTCCCCTCCCCCACATGATGACTACTAGCTTCAAATTTTTAAAAGGATTTGGTTCATTATTTCCTGAGTTTCAAATAAGAGAGAGGGAAGGAGGGAGGGAGGAAGAGAGAAAAAGTAAAAGCCAGCACCTCAAAACAACAGGTTAGAAAAGGATCTACACAAAATATCATTAGACAAAGACACTTTAGGAAAATAAAAAAACAAGCTGCTTTTTGACAGGTTAAATATGCAAATCTTTCTCTCCGCTGGCTCCCACTCACCAAAAGGAGCCATCTATTAAGAATAAGCACATTTGTGCTGAAGCTGATTGCTAAATATTCAGGATAAGCATTCATACCTCAAATCAACCAATAGTGTAAATCAGGCTTTGTTATTTTGATGATTGTCTCTAGGCTTAAGAAACTGTTAGAGAAAATGTTAATGATGAAGTTGAAACTTAAAAATGTGTCCTATATACATTCCCTCTCCCACCTCCTCAAGCCAGTTTTTAAATGTTTACCAGCACATACCTGGGTAGGCATTAAACATGAGTCAACAATGAATTTTTTTAAGTTGCTAGAATTTATAAAATATATATTATATAGGAACTTTTATCTCATTTTATTTAGCATTGGTCAGACTAAAACAATGCCAGATCTGGACATGACAATTTTAAAAAGGAGCTAAGGAGACAAATATAGAGTTGACAAATAAAACTTCTGAGAAATAGAATTTATTGCAGGCTGGTAAAAAGAAATTTCTGGAAATTTATTCATATCTATGAAGGGTTATTTTACAGAAAATGTTGAGTAAGCCTTCCTTAGGGAGAGAATAGAAAGAAAGGCATAGGATCCCAGAATGTGAAAAGAAAGAAGGACATAGGATCCCAGAATGTGAAACTAGTTTAAATATATTTTAAGGAAGTAGGTTTCACCCTTCATCTCAATTAATGCAATTAATATAAGGATAAGATGAGATGTCGATGTTTAAACAAGATGCAACAATACCCTGAATACTTTTATGCCCATATATGTTTGGAACATCCCTTTGATTGAAAGAATTAATCTATGTATCCAGAAAGTAATAATATAATAGTAGTTATGAAGGAATTTCCCCACAATCTCACAATGATGATAGTCATTCATGATTAAGTTGAAATGTGAAAATAAGATTCAAAAGTCCTGATCACTCTATCAGATAGGAAATTCATTAGCTAAAAAGATCAGTCCTACTCCTTAGGCCTATAAAAACTAGAAATAAAGAGGTCTACCTAGTAAAGGAGATTCCAAGCTTGGGAGACAAACCATTGCAACCTATACAAGAGGGCAGGAAGCTGAAAAGTGACCATACCCTATATCACCAGAGTAACTGGACCAGTAACAGATAGTGCATTGAACCAAGAACAAATACACTTAGGATAGATGGATTTGTACTTCTGAATACAAAGATAGCCCCACAAAATTACCTACTAGTATACCTTGGGTATAATCAATCATCACTTAGTGACTCAACTTTCAAATGCAATTTGAGGAAATATCCCAAGTCAGAGATGAAACAATATTGAAATATCATTTATATAGATTAAATAAAAAATGGGCTCACCTGGCCAGTACACCCAGTATCTATGTAACCTGTGCTCTTGTTGTGATGGAACATATTTCTAGGCTTTCAGAAATTACAAATATGATGAATACAGAAAAGCATGGAGAGGTCTTTATGAACTAATACAGAATGAAACAAGCAAAATTAAGAAAACAATATACACTATGATTACAACAATATAAATGGAAAGAAAACCCACAAATCAAAATTGAATATAACAACAAATTTATAAAGATTAGCATGACTCAAATGAAGATATATACCAACCCACCACTTTGTAAAGATGAAAGGTCCACAGGTATTATACATCACAAATGTTTTCAGACTTTTTTCAATATACTGATCAGTTGTGCTGATTTTTTATTTCCTCTTTTTAAAAAAATTATGCTATATATTGGATTACTTGCCATCTGGGGAAGGGGTGGGGAGAAGGAAGGAAAAAAATTTGGAGCACAAAGTTTTGCAAGGGTGAGTGTTGAAAATTATCTATGTATATGTTTTGAAAATAAGCTTTAATAAAAAAAAAACTTATGTTATATGGGATGGCCTTTTGGGAAAGAGAGATATTAGGAATAATTCATAGCTATAATTAATAATATGATAATTATAATTTTTTAAAACCACAGAAAACATCAATATAACTTTTATTTTTTAATTTTATTTTGATTTCTTATTATAGCTTTTTATTTACAAAACATATGCATGGGTAATTTTTCAACATTAACCTTTGCAAAAACTTCTGCTTCAACTTTTCTTCTCCTTCCCTCCAACCCCTCCCCAGATGGCACATGGTCCCATACATGTTAAATATGTTAAAGTACAATATATGTATACATATTTATACAGTTATCTTGCTGCACAAGAAAAATCAGATTTAGAAAGAAGGTAAAAATAACCTGAGAAGAAAAACCAAAAATGTAAGCAAACAATAACAGAAAGAGTGGAAATGCTATGTTGTGATTCACACTCATTTCCCAGTGTTCTTTCTCTGGGAGTAACTAATTCTGAATAAAACTTACTTTTAAAAAAAGACTCAAATTTGTCTGACATGATACCAGGATCCCTCATCAATGGGAAATTTATTACTAATTTTCCCTTCATCCAGAACTCATGATCAGGAATCATATAAGATAAATGATGATCTATGGTATAGCCTATCCTTTTTGCTTTCTATTTTCCTTTGCTAACCTTGTTATGTGGAGAGGAGAAAGAGGGGAGGGTGTAGGAGACACTGCAATTGGTCATATGGAAAGGTACAAACCTTCCCAGGAATGTCTTAACAAGAAGCTGTAGTGTGATGAATTGAGGTCCTAATTCTGGAACACAGATAAGGACCAGGATCCTTGAGAAGAAAAGACCACCAGCTTTTGTGAATTTTAGCAGCCAGGAAAATTGAAGGAGTTTTCTCTTTTATTCAGTAATTCTACAAGAGGGACTGAATACCCATCCTCCCTATTCCTTTACCACAAGATGCAACTGAGTGGTGCAAACTCTCCATGTTGGAATTTACATTCTCTTTATCACACTCAAAGATTTAGAAGAACTACAGAAGATTTGGATGGAAATGGAGGCAAAAGCTTCTATGTGTATTAGAGTTTTTCACTTCCTATCTATGTACCTCACACTATGAGATCACATGCTAAGCCTGAATTTATAAATGCAAATGAAAGTTGAATCCAGACATAGTTAAGAACTTACAGGCTGGGCACAGATGATTGTGTACTTTAATATTCTGAGCAATATTCTATTTCATACTGTAGATTAATTTTGGGATTGGTCAACAAGAAGTTAATTCAAGTTGTTTTTCTTATAAACTTTTTCAGATTTATACATACTTCATGCTTCACATACTCCACGTATTTTATTCAATCCTTCATAATTCACATTCACTACAGTCTATTAGTTAATGACGGTAAGATATATACAAAGGACAAGAATTCATAAGGATGTATATTTCTCTTTAGTTCTCTCTACTGACTCTAAAAAATGACAATAGGAATATTTTGTATTTATCTAATCTTTCAGAGAATTCACAAACACACATAGTATATGAATTGACACATATAGAAATGTATACAAATCTGATTCCACAGGAGTTTACATTAAATATTCTTCGTTAACAATATATAAGACTTATGTGAGTTCTCTGTGTGTGTACATCACTGTTGGATAAAACTGATTGAATGTGTATGAGGGGAGGGAATAGGAAAGATAGTGATTAATGAACAAGCATATGTAAAATGATTTACAGCTTTTGACAGGGAATAAAAATATAGTAACAACAATAGAATTTATATTGTAAATTTTTTTTAAAATATCACAGTTGATAAATTATATTTTTTTTAAATGGAATCAATTATCCCTTCCTTTCCCCAAATTCAAGCATTATTGAGAGTTGTCTTACAAAAATCATGAAATCTAAGATTTGAAAAAAGAATTCACTTGTAAGACTTATGTAACTTATCTGACCAAACATCCCTGAATCATCATCTAGGTACCTTGTCTTAATTTAAGAATATCATCAGAAATCTAAAGACCTTGTCTAATGCTTTATTCAAATGTAGGTAAACTATATGCTACAAATTTAGTAGAAAAAGTAAATTAAGGTGGTCCCAAATAACTTGTTTTTAAGGAAATCAGAGCCCTCTGTATTCACTATATCCCTTTTAGATTTTCAAGATATATTTAATATCAAGAACTGTATGTTTAATACATCCTAGAATTTTGTCAAGAATCTGAGTTAAGCTCTCTGGCTTAATTTTTAGATTTTATTGTATTCATTTATTTGAAACCCTGGGCCTCATATGCCCTTGTCGAATCCTTCAAAACCTCTATGACTTTCATCAGTTTTACAAAGAAACCTGACAATCAAAATCAATGTTGCAAAATTATAAATAACAAGTTTGGTCTCAGAAAAAGAGAGACAAGATGGCATCTGATGCCTTGCAAGGAGGTGTGGAGAGCTGTCCAAAGGCATGGAAGATTCTATATAAAGGGTTGGGTTTTTTGTTCATTTCTTTTAGGGTATTGATCAATTTCACTGAATTCTTTTGTTCTCTTCTATCTTTGCAAGTCTCTTGGAATAGGAGACAAGGAGATAGAAGAAAATTTAGGCAATATAAAAGCAAAATATAGCAATTTGGGAGCAGCTAAGTAGCAAAGTGGATAGTGCAGCCCTGAAATCAGGAGGACCTGAGTTCAAATCTGGTCTCAGACACTTAACACTTCCTGGCTGTGTGACTTGGGCAAGTCACTTAACCCCAATTGCCTCAGCAAAAAACAACAACAAAAAATGTCAATTTTTTTTAAATCTTCATTTTAAAAGAAGACTAATTATATCTAATACTTATTTCAGTACTATGAAATGTAAGGCATCTGCATCTTATTACATGAACTCCTATAGATGCTCTCTGACGATCTCTCTACTTATCCTGGATTCCAAAACCCTATTAATCATTCCTCTTATAATTATATCCTCTTAATGTTCAATGCTGTATCATTGATCTACTCCTTTTATCTATCTTTAAGATAATTTGCCCTTCCAGAGCCATATACAAATTATGTTAACCAATCAAGCATTTATGTGCCTACTATATACCAAGAAATATATGAGATAGTAAGCATACAAAAACAAAAGAATATTATTCCTCCAGAAACTTAGTCTAGCCAGTGGGGATAATATGAACATATATTGGCATATATAAACCAGATACAGGGTAATTTGGGGAAGATGGTATTAGCTGCAGAAAGGACAAATCAAATATGAGGTTTAAAATAAACCCTGAAGGAATTTAGGAGTTTAAGAGATGGCAATGAGGAGAAAGTAGAATGCTAGGAATAGCATTCCTGCTATACTAAGGCAGAAATGCAAGTGATGAAGGACTAGGACTGAGAAACAGATAGATGTATTTCATTCCACTATGTCTCAAATTTACCTCCCTGAAAAATATTTCCCAAGCCCTTCATCAGGTGTTTGAATGCTTATTGCCTCTGTTTCTTTATACACTGCTTTTCACTATAATTCCCTATTAGGATTCCCTCACCTAAGTCTTAATATAAAATGCAATTCCATTTCTCCTTATATTTGACCAATCCTAATTTTTTTTAACAAGGAGGCACATTCCAGTCATGGATCCCATCTTCCCAAATCTCAGTGATACCTCCTGAGTCTGTCATACCTATTTCTTAATCTATGGTCCAAGAAATCCAGATTTTATTAATTAAGCTGTTTGCTCCCCACTTGCAGTTTTCTCTTTTGAATCTTTTCTGAATTCAGATGAAAATATCATCTATACACAGCAAGATCCTCATAGTCTCATCTAAAACTTTTTCATCCTTAACATGCTTTCCAGATTAATTCCAGTAGTGGTATTTGTACTCACATAGATCAATTTAAAAAGTGGCTAATAAGGCATCAATTGTGAGAGTTCTCATCACAGCCTGGAAACATAAGTTAGAAAGCCTAAAAATATTTCTGTTGCAAATTTCAGATATATACTACTTAAGGACAATGCTATTCATCTATTCATTCTCTGATATATACCATATGATCTCTCACATAGTGTACTTATACCTCTAGTATGAATTTTTGGAGGGCAAGCATTAGTTTTCACATCAGAATATCCATCTTTCTCCTATTCAGAAAGTATTCTATTTCTATTCTTCTATTTCTTCTGTGTCACATTCTTCTAGCTTCTAACCTCCTGACACAGATTATCAGACCCTTTGTCCTCTTCAGATTTATTTTCTTTTTTTGATTTTTATAATTTATTCATTCAACAAACATTAAGCATCAGTATCAGTCACTGTGAAGCCCTTCTACATTTTTAAACATTTTTAAAGAACATTATATAATCAGGATGTAAAAGTACTTCTTTTTAAATAGGATTTTATTTTTCCAAATATATGCAAAGATAGTAAGACCTTGTGTTCTAAATTTTTCTCCCTCTCCTTCTTTCTCCCCCTCCCCAAGACAGTAAACAATCTGACACAGGCTTAATATGTGCAATTCTTGGATTGTTACTTCTTGAGCTTATTTTTCCCCCAGAGAGAAAAGACCATTTCATGCTCCAAGTACAGATAATTATGACTTCAGTGGCTCATGGCCCACAGAGACACAAAGGGTTCCAGAGCTACACGGACTTAGATTCCATCCCATAGTAGATTAGGTTTTGTATCCTTTTCTACCCACTACATGAAGTTTCTCTAGAAAATTTTCTAAAACAAAGCTTAGGTATGGATCTTGTCTTAGGCTTCCCCAAAATGTAGGCAACAGGGCTTCTTTGAAAAAGATACTCAAGTTATGAGTATAAATTATAGAATAACATTTCCTTCATAGAAAATTCTTAAGATGCAAAAGACTCACAGCAACACATTTAACAAATACAGAAAACAAAATATCTCCACTAGCTTCTTTCTAGTCATTATATTTCTCCTTATAACATAAAGACAATTTTGTGAGACTGAACAAAAATTTCAGTGTATAAGAAATTCAAAAAGTCCAAATCTCCTGATTGGCCCCACCTTAGTTATGGGATGATTTTGCTGGTGGTCGTGTTCTCCTGCAAGAAGCATATTGTTAAAAACTTGGAAAGTTATCTATGAACTCAAGCAAAGTTGCAATATACTGTGTATAAAGTAATAGTAATGTTCTGGGATGATCAGCTGTGAATAACTTTGCTATTCTCAGCAATACAATGATTCACAAATACTCTGAAGGACTTATAAAGAAAAATCCTAATCATACCCAGAGAAAGAACTGATTGTGTCTGTAGCATTCTCTCTTTCTGTCTCTCTGTCGTGCTTTCTCTCTCTCTCTCTGTCGTGCTCTCTCTCTCTTGCTTTCTCTCTTTACTTCCTTTTCTCTCTCTCTCCCCTTTATTTTTCTTAAGGGTTTTGTTTTTGTTTTGTTTTTCTGAAGTGGGAGATCTATGTTTTCTTTCACAACATGACTTTTGTGGAAATGTTCTCCATAACTTCACATGTGCTTTTTAATGGAAATTGGGGTGAGGATAAAGGAGAGAATCTGAAACTCAAAAGTTTTAAAAACACATGTAAAAAATTGTATTAAACGTAAGTGGGAGAAAATAAAACTACAAATAACCAAAAAAAAAAAAAAAAAAAAAAAAAAAAGTAGGAGCAGCTTACTGTTAAGGAAATCTCTTCCTAATGGATAGCAACACCTGACTTGGGATCTCTTGAACCCAAAAGGAAATTGCCAAGCTAGAGACATCAATTTCTTAGCTCTGAAAGTTGCTGACCTGTGATCATGGAAATCAAAGAAAGGTAATGCCATTGAAGATCCCTAGTCCAACAAAGCAGAGTTTCTCAACCCTAATTTGAGTTGGTTGTGTCAGAAAAAGTAATACTGCCCTCAGTGTACTGCAAACTCTTCCTGTTCTCCATGTAAGTTTGTTAAGGCGTCCCAGAGGGCATCATAATACATAGTTTGAATACTCTGATCTTCTAACTCTTTTCTTCTGCAGTTAATGTCCTTTTTCAATTTGAGTCCTGACATAGTCAGAAAGGCTCAGTCTTCTACTTCGAGTCTCTATGGAAGCCCAGACTAGTCCAATGTATAAAGGGTACTCAGCTCTGAAATAGTAAAAACCAGACAAGCATAATCTGCAATATAATTAGCATTGCCAGGCAACTAAGTGGAGATGAAAGAGATCCCTTAATCAGCCAATGTCAACCTGATCTACCCCTATTATAGGAAAAAAGATATGGCAGGACAAATTCTGAATCTTTGTATCCCACCAAATCAAGTCTAAGTTACTATAAATTTTCTCAACCCCAAGATGCCCACTGGAGAGTTACTGGAGCAGAAATTTTCAGTGTAGAAAATGAGAAAGCTTAATTCTTTTGTCCACTTAGTAGGACATCCAAACAACAGCTTAATGAACAAAAGGGAGATTATATTCAAGGAGCATTTAACCTAACATTATGTTTTCCAATTTGTCTCAGGGTTTGCTACATTTTTTCATAATAAATATACATTGTATTTGTTAATCCAATGAGAGGAGAAGGTTCAATTTTAATACAAATCAAAACTTTGTCAACTCTCACCTTTTTCCTCTCTTTCATATAAGGATCATCTGGACAAGTTCCTGAGGGATTTACCGTGATACCCATTTTCCTCAGAAAATTTCTTGTGAACGGATCACAGTCATAAATCTTGAACACTCGGGAATAAAAGACAATGTCTATGTTGACATTGAAATCTTGTATTGTATAAAAGTTATCCTCATTAGGTGGTGGGAGTGGAATCCGATGACGTCGGAGAAAGGTTCCTATAGGATGAAATAAAAGTAAGTCTTTTCAATGATTGTGAAAGCTGACATTTATATAATACTTTAAAATCAGCAAAACAATTTTACATGGAGCATCTCATTTAACTCACAAAATGAAAGAAATGAAGAAAATGAAGCTCATTGAACTCACAGTTAGTGTCAGAAATAGACTCAAATCCAAAACTTACTAACTCCAAATCCAACCTTTTTTATGCATGAAATGCTTTCTCTTTTTATTGAAAAGATAAAAATTCACTTTCTAAAGATTAAATAAAAGAGGACCTTACAGAATCCTGTTAGACCTTTGAGCATTAGATTCCAACCTAAAGAACCTTATTTCACTAGTTAAGAAGAAGAGATAGATATGCATTTTTAGCTGGAATTGGAAAGAGAAAAATGCAGCACTGTTTTCTGTTACAATCTTCCAGGGTTTTGTACTGAAAGAATTCTTAAAACAGTAGGGGACAAAGAAGACAAAAAGAAAAAACCATTGAAGCTGCAACGACAGCTTTAGAAATAATAAAAATAGGAAAGGAAAATGAAATAAAGCAAAATAAAGGTGTAATCCCTTGGAGGACTTAAGAAACATTGTTGACCATTTTCTATTGGTCCATTAGACCAATAAAGATTGACCATAAACATATCCAGACTAGCTAGGTGGTACAGTAGATAGAGTGCTAGACTTGGAATCAGGAAATCATCTAACCCTGTCTACTTAAGTTTCCTCATGTGTAAAGTGATATAGAGAAGGAAATGGCAAACCATACTAGGATCTTTACCAAGAAAACCCCAAAAGGGTCACAAAGAGTCAAAAATGATTGAACAACAACAACAAAAGAGATATATCTATTTATGCCTATCCATTCTGTATCTGCACCTAACTAGATTTTTGAGGAAATGGGTGGATAAGAAAATGGAAGAACTACTAGCTACCTGAATTTTTACTGAGGGGATGATGGATTAATTTTAGGGACTGGCATGTTTGTAGATGTATGTGCTTATTGTGGTAGAAGAAGAATAATATCAAAAACACCACAGTTTTCAAGATGTACAAGCAAAATATTCACATATTGAACTCACAAATAATTGAAATTAAATAAGGCTTGAAATTACTTAACTCATTGGCACTAAATGGCACAAGTGTAAATATCAGTCTACACTGTAGAATATCAAAAAATATGGACGATATATGACCAGATACATGTAAATTTCCATAATTCGGTTATTGTTGGGATTATCATAATTTATAATACATTTCATCCTGGAGCTAAATTGTAATTACTATGTTAAATATGTGACTTATTTCTCTTTCTTTTTCATAATCATTGTTCCATATTTTTGGTGCCTATTGACACTTGACAGAACTGTCCTCCAAATAACTATTTAATATAACAAATAAAATATGTTTATAGCAGATCTGATCACTAAACACAATATGGACTTTCTCTGGCAAAAGTAGTTTCCAGCTCATGCTGCATATAAACTGTGATAAGAAAAATTTCTATTAACTACATCATAATAACAGTGGACCTAAATCTTTCTAGCCACTACTATCTTTGGGAGTGTCTTTACATTAATTTAAAAATGTATGTTAGAAACTCTGAAGGTTTTTTTTTTTCATTTGATGGCCTTTTTGCTTTGTATTGTTTGAGTAGTAGAGGGGTAAGGAACTGGAGGGGCAGGCAGGGGGGAAAAGAAGGGGAATGTAGCAGAAGAAATACTTCTTCAATTTCAGTGTAATTTTTTAAAGCCAGTATGGATTATACATATGTGAAAGATGACATATGGCAATCATTACTGTATGTATTATCACCAGCATTTGTTTCCCTTGTGTAGGCCCAACCTATAAATGTTCATTGTTTCCACAGGCATTTGTTAAAAACAAACTAACTAACTAATAGCAGCAACAACAACAAAACAGGATTCATGGCATTAATTTGAAAATTGTAGACCAAAGGAGATTTTTAAAAAATGTATCCTTGAAAAATATAAAGAGCCACCTGTCAAGGTTAGGTCAGTGATACTTTCCTCTATACTTTTTGTGACCTGCTCCCCCTGGTCATCAGCTTGAATGCTTTGACCTACTCCATTTTGGGGTCAGTTCTCCTTTCTTAGGCAGCCTGGTTCCTCTTTTACTCCTTTCCCAGAGGTTTACCATACTGGTCCTAAACCTGATCCAGCCATCCAATCAGATTTACAGCTCAGAACTCCCAACTCAAGCAAGTCACTAGGGAATAGCAATTTTAAACTTCTTTGGAGTTTCCTGTCATGCTGTTATAACTGAGTCCTAGTATGAACACTATCCTATAGTACTCCCTCATTCTCAACCTGTTCCATGACTATAATCCATAGGTGGTAGGTAAAATACCATACTTGGAATCAGGAATCTGGCCTCAGCTACTAGTTTGTGATTATGGGAGTTACTTAACTCTGTTAACATAATTTCTGCCACATATAGGTTTTATATAAATGCTTATTCCTTTCTCCTTCCTTCCTGGCTTTGTTGTATTTCCTACTCAGAATCAACATAGCACGATTTTGATAATCAAAGAATGCTGCTTAATTATTTTATATATTTATTGACTCATGTCATAGATCTACTATACACACAAGACTAAATCCATAACTGGCTAATTATGAAAATCTATACCATAAAAAATTTGAAAAACAAGAATCAAAGAATCATTACTAACTGGTTTACAATCTTTGACATGTCAGTTATTATGATTTTTTAAAGAAAACTGACAATAAGAACAAAAGGTTTGGCAATTGTCAATGTTGTAAAATTACCCATGCATATCTGTAAATAAAAACTATTAAAATATTAAAAAAGAAAAAGAAAACTGACAATAGTGTTCTGTCTTAAAACTACATAGAAAGTCATAGGTCAAGCTGGGTATAAAATTTGAGAATGCCACATTAAACATTTTTTCCATAACTAAATATAGATGTTTCTGTTTGTTGTTGGAGTTATAAGTAAAATAAGTTTGCAACATGGTTTTAAATTATCTGGTTGTAACATTTTTAAATTACTTGGTACATTACATTGAAATAATAAAGCCACAAAATTAAAACCATCCTAGGATATTCAAAACTTATATAAAAGATATAATTTCACTGCAAAAAAAAAAAAATGTGCTTCTATTAGCCTTCAATTCACGGTACTGAAATGTGCAAATTATTTAATCATTGAAGATTAGTATTTAAAACAAATTGCATATTTAACTATTTAGAAGAAAGATGGGCACTTCAGGTTTTTCAGGAACCATTTATACTACTAGTAAAAAGGAAACCACATATTTTGACAGTTTTAGAAATATATATAATGAGGTGTCTTCAGATTTTTTAGCTATCTTCAACAAGTACTATGTTAATAAAATTCAGATAACAAAGCTATTGCTTTCTGAGTGCTATGTGCTATAAATAGGGATGAGCTACATGTATCCCTCTATTAGAAATAACTTCTTTTCAAGTTTCCAGCCAAACATTCTCTCACAGATGTCTGGTGAACATATTGTTTGGGCCAAGAAAAAGCAAACAACAAAATGCAAAATTTAAATTATATAGGCTAGAAGAGCCTGCAGTCACTATCAAAATGAGATTGAGCTGGTAGCAGGAGCTATCCAGAAAGACACTTCATCCTACCTCTGTTGTCATATGTCTGGAAAAGTCACATCTGTTAAGTCTGCTGCTTCAGTATTTACCACCACTGCTATGTTTCATCACTGACCTAAAACATACCCAATCCAACCCACAAAGACTTAATGTGTGCTACAGACAAAGCTCTTTTCCATAAAATATCAATTATTTCCAAAAATATCAAAAACACATCCATAAAATATCAAACAAATAATAAAATCTCTGCCCTTAATGAGTTGGCACAGGGTGTCCCAAAAGTCTTAGTGCAATTTAAAGTTATTAAAGCTTAAGACTACACTAAGACTTTTTGGACACCCTATAATCTACTGGAGATAAGGAAAAGGATAGAAAGCATATGATATGTAAATTTTTTAAAGGATATGATAGTTTTCTTAGAACATGCTAGATCTCACATGTTCTGCTGACACAAATTTTAAGATCTCAATTTCCCTTAAATACTATAGTGAGGCAACAAAGCAGTATTTCAACAAAGGAGCAAAGATTTATAAACCTGATAAATGATTTAATCAGGTACCATTTGAGGAATTATCATCTTTAACCATGATATTTTTCAGGGAAGGGAACAGTACATGATAAAAAAAGGAAAAAAAGAGAGCCATATCTCAACTAATAATGATCCTCCAAGCAACTCTCTTGAGTCTACAGGAGGTTCCTTCTTCTAATTGTTTCTTTTTAGATATCTATCTGTTTATTCATGTAACCATTACTTATTTAAATTTTAAAGAAAAATGAAAAATAACATGATTTAAAACCATAAATGTTTATTACATCTCATGTATATATTTTAAGTATATAACCAATTTAACATGAGAATTTCAAAAAATTAAAATAAAAAATACAATTTCAAAGCTAGATTGCTTATATATGTCTCACTCTGAACTTGCTTCTCTTTTTGTTTGTGTATTTCCTTCTAAAATGCTTCAATAACTATTAGATTTTAGGGCTTTGTTTTTGTTTGGTTTTTGTTTGTTTGGAGTTTTTCTGTAATACTGTAGCCCTTTCTTCCCACAAATCTATCAGGAAGAGAAGGAGAAGAATCATCATTATAAAGAGGCAAGCAAAATACTCATGGATTCGTCATGTCCAAAAAACACTATGTCTCATTAACATCATTATTCTAGCACTTCCAGAGGTGAATAGCATGCTTCATTACTAGTCCTCTAAGTTGGTCCCTGCATTAATCATAGTTCTTACATCTTTCAAATTAATTTATTTTTTCAATATTACTGTCATTATTGACAACATTATTGCCATTGTATAAATTGTTCTCCTCTCTTGGATTAATGCCTTGCCATGGCAGAGGGGCTTGCATACATAAACTCAATGAAACTATGAATGCTATACAAGGTTACCCAAGATGGACAGGATATAATGGAGAACTCCTACAGAAAGAAGTGATTCACTGGAGAAAAAAATGACAAAGCACTTCAGGATTTTCGCCAAGGAATCTTGACAATATCAAAATGATAAGAGAAATGACATCGGAAAATGAGTCAATCAGATTGGAAAATGTCTAATATCCTAAGGAAGAAGAATGGAGGACAGGCAGAAATAACTCTAATACTAATGAAACAGCTGAGTCAAAACTGAAAGGAAGCTCAGCTGTGGATGTGTTTAGTGACAAAAAAAAAAAAACAAAAAAAACAAAAAAAAAAGACAATTTAATGCTATAAAGATTACTAAGATCTAGGAACCAAGGAAAGCTGAATGTGATCAATCAAAGACTATCAAGATCTTGGATACTAGTGAACTTAAATGGATGGGAACAAGTGAACTTAATTCAAATGATCATTACATATACTACTGTAAGAATTTCTTAGAAAAAATTGATAGCTCCCATAATCTATAAAAAAGTGAGAAAAGCAGTACTAAGGTATAATGTCAAAAATGACAGTGATATCTGTTCAAATCCAAAGCAACTATTCAACAACACAGAAATATAAATCTATGCATCAATCACTGATACTGAAGAGGTCAAAGTCGATCAGTTCTATAAAGACCCCCCAAAAAATGTCACATTCATTATAGGGAATTAGAAAGCTAAAGTAGGAAATCAAAAAATAACTGGAATTACAGGAAAATTTGGCTTTGGAATACAAAAATGAAGCAGAGCAGAGACTTTTATCAAGATAAATGATTGGTTATAACAATGATTCTTTTTCAACAAAACAAAAGATAACTATGCACATGGACATCACCAGATGGTCAATATCAAAATCAGATTCTTTGCATCCAAAGATGAAGAAGCTTGATGCAGTTGGTTAAAATAAGACCTGAAGATGACTGTAGCTCAGATCATGATGTACTTATTGAAAAATTTAAACTTAAATTGAAGGAAGTAGGAACATATAAATAAAACTTAAATAATATATGAAGTGAAAGTGAGATTGAAAGAATTTGATCTGGTAGATAGAGTACAACTATGGAAAGAGATTCACAGTATTGTACAGGATGCAGCAATTAAAAAACATTCCAAAGAAAAATAAGAGCAAGAAAGTAAAATGGCTGTCTGGTGAGATTTTACAAATAGTTGAGGAAAGAAAGAAAGGGAAAATTAAAAGAGAAAGGGAAAGATAAATCTAAATGAATGAAGAATTCCAGAGACTATCAAAGAAGGGTAAAAGAGTTAAATATGCAATGCTAAGAAATACAAGGAAACAATGTAATGGGAAAAATAAAGAAATCTCTCTAAGAAAAGTAAAAATGTCCAGGAAATATTTCATGCTAGAATGGGCATGATACAGACAAAAATGTTCAGATTGTATAAGAATTGTGTAAAGAAAAGAGCTTAACATCACCAATAACTACAATGGTGTGGTTACTAATTTAGAGCCAAACATCCTAGGGAATGAAGCCAAGTGGTCTTTAGAAAAGATGGATAACACTAAGGCTAGTGAAGGTAACAGAATTCCAACTGAATTATTTAAAATCTTAGAAGATGATATTGTTGAAATGTTGCACTCAATATGCTAGCAAATTTGGAAACCTCAACAGTCGCCACAGGATTGGAAAAAATCAGTTTATGTCCCAAACCTAAAGAAGGACAATGCTAAAGAATGTTCAAATTACTGAAAATTCTGTTCATTTTAGATGTCAGCAAGATTGTGCTCAAAATTCAGCAAGCTAGGCTTCAGCAATATGTGAACTACGAATTACCAGAAGAGCTGACTGGTTTTCAAAGAGGTAGAGAACCAAGAGATCAAATTGCCAACATTTGTGGGATAATGGAGAAATCAAAAAATTCCAGATAAATATCTACTTCTGCTTCATTGACTACTAAAGCCTTTCATGGTGTGATCAAAATAAAATATGGCAAGTCCTCAAAGAGATGGGATCATCTTATGTGTTTCCAGAGGAATTTGCATGCATGTTCTTAGCTGTGAAAGGTAGGATTCCTTTTCTAATATTGCAGTTTCTTCATAATGAGCCTTTTTATATCTAGGTCATATATCTGTTTGGAGTTTATTTTGATATATGATATGAGATGTGTGTCTAAAACTAACTTTTTCTGGGTAGCTTTCTAATTTTTCCATAAGTTTTTTTTTTTTTTTTTCTTAATGGGATCTTTCTCCAATAGCTTTATTCTTGTGTTTATCAAACACTATGCAATTGGTTCTATGCAATGTTCACTGGTTTCTATGTGGTGTATTGTATCCATTCTATTGATCAACTTTTCTATTATCAGAGGATAAAGTAAAATTTGATACTGTGTAAGGTAACACAGATTGGGATCTAGTTCTGCTAAGATCTCTCCCTTCTGGATTTCTTCGACAAGATCTAGACCTTTTACTATTCCAGATGAATTGTTATTGTTGTTCTTGTTTTTCGAGCTCTCTTTTTTCCTAGCTCTCTACTCTTTGGTAGAGATTTTTTGTTTCTTTGGTATGGCATCTAATAAGTAAATATGGATAGTATAACCATTGTGATTATATTGACAAACCCAAACTAATAATAATTAATAACTTTCTAAATATTTGTTTGTCTTCATTTCTGTAAAAGTATTTTGTAGTTGTATCTCTATATATGTGTAATTATTCTATGTGTCTTATTAGATGAACTCTCAAATATTTTATGCATTTTGTCTTTACTTTGAATGGATTTTCTTTTCCTATCTTGCTGAGTTTTGTAGATAATGTATGGATAATGTGGTGTTGCACACAGTGGTGTTTCTTTCCCGTACTTTTTCTAAAATTATTGTTTCAGATTATTTTTTCATTGAATTTCTAGGGTTCTCTCTGCTACCTATATAAACTACAAAAGGGAGAAATTTTGTTTCCTCTTTTTATAATGCTTTAAATTAGCTCTTTTTTTTTGGGGGGGGGGGTTATTAATGTAACTAGCACTTTTAGAGTTATATAAAATAATAGCACTGGTAACAGACAGCTTTGCTTTATCCTAATCTTGTTTTAAAGACCTTTAGCATAATCCACTTCAAATAATTCTAGTTCTTAGTTTTAAATACTATTTAGCATATTTTAAAATGTCCATTTATTTTAAGCTCATTAGTGTTTTTAATAGAAATGGATTTTTTATTGCATCTTTTGAGAAACCCTGAGATCATTTTTGTAACTGATATGGTTACTAATTTTTATTGTTTTTCTAAAAACAACCAACTCTCTATTCATAATATAAATCCAATCTGATAATTAAATTGTTAAAAAATATATAACTACAGCCTCTCTGCAAAATTTTATATTGATATTTATTGGGGATATTGGTCTGGAGTTTTTCTTTCTCTGTTTTCCCCTCACCTTTGGTTTCAAGAACATATTTCTGTTGCAGAAGAAATTTGGTAGGATGTCTTATTTTCTTATTTGTGCAAACAATTTGAGAAATATTGAAATTAAATTGTTCTTTGAATGTTTGATGGAATTCAATTGTAAATCCATCTGATTCTGTGGTTCTACCCATTCACACTTAATTGGAGAATTCATTTGTTTTGTTTTGTTTTTGAGAATAGATTGTTCAATTTTTTATTATTTGTTCTATTAATCTCAATATTTGACACTTGTATAGATATTTGACTTTCAGTTATCAATTTGGAAAAGAAAATTGAGAAATGTATTTTCTAATAATTCTCTTTATAGCTTCATTATTGTGAATTCTACTTTTTTCATTTTTGGTATTGGTAATTTAGGTTCTTTATTATATATTTTATTGCATTATATTGGTAAGAGATGTGTTTTTAACTCATTTATTTTTACAATGATTTGTTGTCTCTTATTCTTATTCTCTCCCTCCAAATAGAAATTTTTTTTAAAAAGTAAACTCTCATTACATATATGCACAATCCAAAAAATAAAAGTAAAATCCAAATTCTGACAAAAATATATGCAACAGTCTGCATTGAAAGTCATTTCTCTGATAGGAGGTTGAATGTTTCATCTTCAGTACTCTAGATTCATGATTTAAGATTGCATTAATCAGAATTATAAAGTCTTTCAAAATTGTTTTTCTCTTTATGTTGACATAAAAGTCAACCTGGAAAGCAACTTGGAATTATGACCCCAATCTTCCTAAAAAGTGGTCCAATAATATCATAACTGGGCCTATATTATAAAGAAATAAAGAAAAAGAAAAATAGGTGCAAAAAATATTTACAACTCCATCAAGAGTGTCTTAGAATACATTTTAGTTCCAGTACCGTTAACATTTGTTATTTTTTTTTGTCATCTTTATCAATCTGTCATAAGATAAAGCATTGGAACTAATTTGAAAATTTCTAATTATTAATGATTTAAAGAAATTTATGTGGTTGTTGATAGTTTAGACTTCTTCCTTCAAAAACTGTCTGTTTACATACTTTGACCATTTATTTATTATTATTGTACTGTCTTCCATAAATTTTAGTCAATAACCTTTATGTTTAAGTTGTGATTCTCAACATTTTTGATATCATATTATAGTACATGCATGATATTTCATTCTATTCCAATTCAATAATTAACCGATAATCACATTCAACTTTTCTAAATTTCTATATATAGCCTTAGGTTCTTTTTTTGCTTAGATTTTTGTAAGATTAACTCAAATCTGAGAGGGGCACACTGACTTCCCTATTTTCATTAGCAATTTTGCTATTTATTTCTCCCTATAATTCAATATAATTTTTGTTTCAAGAATTTAGAAGCTATGCTATTTGTTGCATGTATTTATATAAAGAATTTATTATTTTATTATCTAATATGACTTTGAACATAATATAGATTTACTACTAAAAGTGTCATCATATTGCTGTCATGCCTGAGACTGTGATGATTACTTCTGTTCTTTTAAATTTGCCTATAGCATAATTAATTCTGCTTCAAATCTTCATTTAAATTTCTATGAATGTTTATGATTCAGGTGTTTTTCATGGAAATATATTTATGAGTATAGCAATTATCTTTACCTACAGAAAAATAGATGGAGAAAGAAATAAGAAAAGTTTCGGGGATAATGGCATGCTGATAGAAGGGAGGGCAGATTGGTGGAGGCTGTAATTTGAAGCAAAATACTTTTAAAGATGTACAAAATAAAAGAAGAGACAGACTAGGACAAATGGGGAAATAGGATGGAAGAAAATACATGATTAATAATCATAACTGAAAAAATTTACAGCAAATTTCTCTGATAAAGGTTCCATTTCCAAATATATAGAGAACTGAGTCAAATTTAAAAAAAAAATTAAAAAAAAAAAAGAGTCATTCTCCAATTGATAAATGGTCAAAGGATATGAATAGGAAGTTTTCAGATTAAGGAATCAAAGCTATCTATTGTCATATGAAAAAATGCTCTAAATCACTATTGATTGAAGAAATGAAAATTAAACCAATTCTGAGGTACCACTCTACACCTATCAGATTGGTTAATGTGAAAGAAAAGGAAAATGACAAGTTTTGGAGGGGATGTGGGAAAATTGTGACACTAAGGCATTGTTGATGGAATTGTGGACTAACATCCTAGAGACTAATCTGAAACTATATCCAAAGGACTATAAAACCATGCATAACCTTTGAGCCAGCAAAGTTACTACCAGGTCTGTATCCCAAAGAGATACAAAAGGGAAAGGACCTATAAGGGAAAAAAAAGTATAGTAGCTCTTGTAAAAGTGACAAAGAATTGAAAATTGGGGGAATACCCATCAATTGGGAGTTGGCTGGACATATTATGGTACATAACTATGATGGAATACTGTTGTGCTATAAGAAATGATGAACAGGATGCTCTCAGAAAAAAATCTGGAAAGACTTATATGAACTGATGCAAAATGAATTGAGCAGGACAACATTTATATTGTACACGGTAACAGCAATAGTGTGTGATGATCAATTGTGAATGATTTAGATATTTTCAGCAATACAATTATTCAAGGAAATTCCTCAGACCTTACAATGAAAAAAGAATTGAAGGAGTATCAAGCATACTTTGTAAAAATTGCTGTACATGCATAACCTACACATCAAGTTGCTTGCCTTCTCAATAAGAAGGAAAAGGAAAGTGAGAGAATTTTTAACTCAAAATTTTTTAAATGGATGTTAAAAATATTTTTACATGTTAAGTGGGAGAAAGACATTATTTAAAACAAAATGAATTGTGTTTGGAATCTACTTTTTTTTTGCTTTCATTTTTCTTTTTTATTGTAACTGAGTTCATTCCATTTATGTCCACAGTTATAGTTAATTGTGATTTCCCTTCATCATATTATCTCATATTTTGTGCTAATGATCTCCTGACTCTCTCTCTCTCTTAAAAAAGAAGGTGGTGGTGATTTATAATTAAGAAATCTGTTTTGATTCTACTGAACCTCCTTTTCTCCTGACCCAGTCCAAAATCATTGGCTCTAATCCTTCCCTTCTTTTTTCCTCTTTCTTCCTTCCTTCCTCCCTCCCTTCCTTCCTTCCTCCCTCCCTTATTTTCCTCCTCCCTCCCTACCTTCCTTCCTTCCTTTCTTTCTTTTTTATGTCTTTCTACCTTTCTTCCTTCCAACCTTTCTTCCTTTCTTTCTATCCTTCCATCCTTCTTTCCTTTCCTTCCTTCCTTTCTTTCTTCTTTTCTTTATCTTTTCTGCACAATTCAAACTCCTAAATTGAAGGGTTTGCTTGTGACTAATTCTTTCTTAACCCTATTCTCATTCTTAATTAACCCTTTCCCTCTTCTCATTTGTTTCCCTGTTGAGTTTAATGTATTTCTACACTAAACTGTGTGTGTATTTGTATGTGTGCATATGTGTGCTCATGTGTTCAGTCTTTTGTTCAATTCAGGTGAGAGTAAAGTTCATGTGAAGCCTTCTTTCCCCATACCTTCCTCTATATTTGGTGGAGTCTGATTATGAGAAATAGTAAGTTCTAGCTTTTCTTCCTCATTTCTTCCCATATATTTCCTTTTCTTTCTTCTCCTAATACCATCAAAACAAAAAAAAAATAAAAAACAAAAACTTTTAAAACCTTACCATAGTCCTGTGTATATCTAATTCATTGTTCCCCTTGAAGACATTAAGATCTTAACAAAAGACTTCTTTCCTTTTTATACTTCATCACCATTTAGCTTGTTCCAAGTGTTTAAACCTTTCTAGATTTCTATTTTGTGTTTGCATTTCAAAATTTCTACTCAAATTTTTTCAATCAAGAATTCATGAAAATTCTATTTTTCATTGACAGTCCACCATTCTTTACTATAAAAATTATATCCTATCTGTCTTGTAAGGTGAATTATTCTTAGTTATAAACTTTTTAATTTTTGCCTTTTGGAATGACGTATTACAAAATTTCCTCTCCTTTATGATAGCTCTTCCAAAATGTTATATATTCTTAACAAGGGTTTCTTGGTACTTAAACTCATTCTTTTTTAATTTCTTGAAGTTTTTTTTTTTCTTGAAACTCATTCTTTTTGATTTCTTGAATTTTTTTCTTTGACTTGAAAACTCTTTAGCTATGATAGTTAACATGAGTTTTCATTTTGGGATTTAATTTAGTAGATGGTTTTTGTTTCTATTTTTAACTTTTCCCAGTAATTCTAATTAGACCTAGGCTGTCTTCAGTGATGATGATGTTGTTGATAATTTTCTGGGAGTCTAAAAAGTTTTATATTACTTGTTTTCTCAATTTGTTATTTTGGGATTTTATTTTATTTTAACCTAGAAAACCTTAGTTTTCCTACTTTTCAATAAAGTTATGCCTTCCACATTGCAATCTTTCCCATTGTGGTTGCAATATGGTGCATGTTGATATAAGAAATTAAATGGAAATTTGGGAGTGGAAGAGTTTTGCTAAAGCTGTTTGACAACACATATAGATAAGCAGATGATACAGAACCCTACTACATTTTGCAATAAGCTGCTGTAAACACCCCATAAAAGAAAAAGAAAAAAAATTCAATCTTTTCTGGTACTGAGGAAAGGTTAAAGAAATTTATACAAATTTACAAAACATTTTCTAAATCATGGTGTGCCATTTCTCTAACTCCCATAATGTGGAAGGAATAACTGTACTTTGATTTTGTTCTAATATTTCTTATTGCATTACTGAGTCACTAAATTCTCTTTCATCCACTTTGGTTTTTATCAGTTCAATACTCATATGAGATTTTCTATTTCCATTTAAGCTATTTATTATCCTTTCAATTCTTTCCCCAATTGAATTTATTTTACTGATTTTTAAAATTTTCTTAATCTTATTCTTGGTCAAGCCTAATCACCTAAACCAGACTCATGAATCAAGTCAAGTGATAAGTTATCATGAAATAACAACAAAAGCCCCATTGACAAAATATTAAAATAATATTATTTCTAAAATTAGATAAGATGATACTCCCCTCTTCATAGCTATCACAGAATAATTGCTTAGGATAATATGAGATCTGATAAAAATTCTCCCCTAAACAGGGACTTCTTTGCTTCAGGCAGGCAGAAAGCCAAATGGCTTCTCTAACCATTAAAGAAATAGACCAGACTTTAAATCACCAAAGCCTTTATTTGGTTGGGAAAATACTAGACAGGTCCAACAATGAGGAAGGAAAAAAAATCAAGAGAATGGTGATACAAGGGAGAAGTGGAAAAGAAGGCTCCAGCCAAGGTTACATCAGCATGTGGATATAGTTCAGTCTTTGGTAAATGGTAGTCAGTTTGCTGATTCTCCTTAGAAATGGTCCTGCATGGGTCTTCCCAAAAAGCAGCCACAGAATATGCTTGACCATGAACAGAAACACCAATGGTACAAAATAGTTATTACTCTTACTGCCTTTCACAGTACTTCAAAGAAGGAGGGATGGGAGATGCTTGGGAATGAAATTCTGGAATAATATTTAATTAAGCTATAGGGAATATTTAGAATGTTCCCTAAAGAAACCTCAATATCTAGATGCTTCCACACAGGAAAAAAAAATAAATAAATAAGGGCAGAGCCAGAGAGTTTCAGTTAAGTCTATGAACAAAAGAAGTCCATCTTGAGGTTTGTCTTCCCAAAGGCTGTTTCCAAAAAATTTTCGTAATATATAGGATGTCCCCGTTTTTGGGACAGCATTGATTTATCAAAGATGCTGCCTCTGGAATTCAGGACATTGTGACAGGACCAGCATTTTTCTAATGCAACTATTTTGGTCCCAGTTTCCCTGACACAACCCCTCTTCCCTGCCCCATAACCTGATTGGTGCTCAACTTTCCTCATGTAGCTTCCTGGTCTAGAGAAAAACAAACAAATAAAAAATTCCATCCATGTAGTTTGGGCCTCTCAGACTTGGTAGATGCCTGAGACCATGTCAGTTGCCTTTACCTGATGACTAATTGGCTAGAAGATTTTCCATATAAAGACAAGGAGGGATCACAACTAGGGAAGTGAGGGGTCATTACATCTTCATTATATATTCTTAACTGTTTAAAGGCAAAACAAATTTCCATTATTAAATATTCAGTGTCTTGCAAATGCTTCATTTTGTTCTAACACTGAACTAATATGATGTCGGCCTTAGATTCATTACTCCAACAGATACTTAGTGTGTATAATCAAGATAAGATGAAACTATTGTTTTAAAAGTCCATTCCAGCACTTCCATAAAACTAGATGCCTGCTTATGGCACAAAAGACAGAAAACCCAGTGAATATGTGGTAAAGAGCCTAATCTCAAATCTTCTTCCCAATAAAATAGGTCCTGATCAGCAGAGAAAGAACCCATAAGGAATAAGAATATGTTCTGGCACAGATCTGGTATTGAATGCCTATCTATGTTCTGCTATACTATATCATAAATAAATATTATCTGTAGTGAGATCCTGAGAAGGAAGAAAGCCAATATAATCAATTTGGCATTCACAAATGGGTTGAGAATAATATGATATGCTATAGCAATCCTTGAAAGATGGATATTTGAACCAGAAGATCATTATACACTTCAACAATGATACTGTACGAGGATGTATGCTGATGGAAGTGTATTTCTTCAACATAGAGAAGAACTAATCCAATTCCAATTGATTAATGATGGACAGAACCAGCTACATCCAGAAAAGGAACACTGGGAAATGAATGTAAACTGTTATTTTTACCTTCTGAATCCAATTCTTCCTGTGCAACAAAAAATTCGGTTCTACACACATATATTGTATCTAAATTATACTGTAATATATTTAACATATATAAGACTGCTTGCCATCTGGGGGAGGGGGTTGGGGGAGGAAGGGAAAAAATCTGAATAGAAGTAAGTGCAAGGGATAATGTTGTAAAAAATTACCCATGCATATGTACTGTCAAAAAATGTTATAATTATAAAATAAAATAAAAAAATTAAAAAAAAAAAGATGGATATTTGATTAATAAGAGGAGCATAGCTGTATTATTCTTAGCTAAGAGAATCATACGGTCCTATACTCACTGTAATATAGCATTATCATAGCTCCCACACTAGATTTATGTAAAACCTAATCCCCAATTTCTGCTCTTCTGGTAAGAGCATCAACTCAGTTATTCAGTTCAGTAGAAGTTGTATGATTTGATGGATACTAAAATGCCCTAGAATCTTTATTGGGTGGAAGACATAAACAAATTACTAACTCCAAAGTAGACAAGCATTTAGTTGTATAATTTTTGTCTCATCAAGCATTTGACTACTCAGCCAAAATCATGGCTACCCTCAGAAATTATTATAAATTAGCATCTTGTTTACCATGTCTCTCAAGGATCTCTAATATCAATAATGTAGTTCTCAGGATATAGCACTGCCCACAACCCTTTTTCTCAGGGTATCTCTTATTTCTTGATTAATGGCCACAAAGATTCAATTGTATATACATTTCATATCATAGAGAACTATCAGTTTAATAAGTTAAACAATGTTTCTCAAGAGTTATGTTCATACTCAATATGTCTTAACTGTGTGAACCTGGGCAAGTCACTGAACTCCAATTGCCTCAGCAAAAAATAAAAGAAAGAGAGAGAGAGAGTGTTATGTTCATATAGGCAGGGATTCAATGGGCTAATGGAAAAGGTAAATCACAGTTAAGGCACTAAGACCATAGGGGTCTATAGAGCACCCAGTTTGGATATTTCATTTCTAATGAAAACTATAAGTTTATTATATAATATATTGCATATATAATATAATGCATATTATTAGAGCATCCATCTTACCATCCAAGTCATAATTGATAACTCCAGTCAATTAGGGTCCATTAATAGACAAGCAATTGTTCTTCAAAAGTGGCATAATGTGACCAAGTAGGATTTATACAAGGAATGCAGGGCTGGTTCAAAATTAGGAAAACTATTAGCATAATTGACTATATCAATAACCAAATTAACAAAAAAACATATGGTCATCTCAATAGATGCAAAAAAAGCATGTTATAAAATCCAACATCCATTCCTAATAAAAACTCTAGAGAGGATAGGAAAAAATGGACTTTTCCTTAAATTAGTCAGGAGCATATATCTAAAACCATCAGTAAGCATCATATGTAATGGGGAAAAACTGGAACCTTTCCCAGTAAGATCAGGAGTGAAACAAGGTTGCCCACTATCACCATTATTATTCAAAATTGTATTAGAAATGCTAGAATCAGCTATAAGAGTTGAAAAAGAGATTAAAGGAATTAGAGTAGGTAATGAGGAAACCAAACTATCACTCTTTACAGATGATATGATGGTATACTTAGAGAACCCCAGAGATTCTACTAAAAAGCTATTAGAAATAATTCATAACTTTAGCAAAGTTGCAGGATATAAAATAAATCCACATAAATCCTCAGCATTTTTATACATCACCAACAAAATCCAACAGCAAGAAATGCAAAGAGAAATTCCATTCAAAATAACTGTCAATAGCATAAAATATTTGGGAATCTACTTCCAAAGGAAAGTCAGGAATTATATGAGCAAAATTACAAAACACTTGCCACAAAAATAAAGTCAGATTTAAATAACTGGAAAAATATTAAGTGCTCTTGGATAGGCCGAGTGAATATAATAAAGATAGCAATACTCCCTAAACTAATCTATTTATTTAGTGCTATACCAATCAAACTCCCAAGAAACTATTTTAATGACCTAGAAAAAATAACAACAAAATTCATATGGAAGAACCAAAGGTCAAGAATTTCAAAGGAATTAATGAAAAAAAAAAAATCAAATGAAGGTAGCCTAGATGTACCTGATCTAAAACTATATTATAAAGCAGCAGTTACCAAAAACATTTGGTATTGGCAAAGAAATAGATTAGTTGATAAATGGAATAGGTTAGGTTCACAAGACAAAATGGTCAATAACTATAGCAATCTAGTGTTTGACAAACCCAGAGATCCTAACTTTTGGAATAAGAATTCACTATTTGACAAAAACTGCTGGGAAAACTGGAAATTAGTATGGCAGAAATTAGGCGTGGACCCACACTTAACACCATACACCAAGATAAGATCAAAAGGGGTCCATGATTTAGGCATAAAGAACAAGATCATAAATAAATTAGAGAAACATAGGATAGTTTACCTCTCAGACTTGTGGAGGAGGAAGGAATTTGTGACCAAAGAAGAACTAGAAATCATTATTGATCACAAAATAGAAAATTTTGATTACATCAAATTAAAAGCTTTTGTACAAACAAAACTAATGCAAACAAAATTAGAAGGGAAGCAACAAACTGGGAAAATATTTTTACAGTTAAAGGTTCTGATAAAGGCCTCATTTCTAAAATATATAGAGAATTTACTCTAATGTATAAGAAATCAATCCATTCTCCAATTGATAAATGATCAAAGGCTATGAACAGATAATTTTCAGATGATGAAATTGAAACTATTTCCACTCATATGAAAGAGTGTTCCAAATCACTATTGATCAAAGAAATGCAAATTAAGACAATTCTGAGATACCACTACACACCTGTCAGATTGGCTAAGATGGCAGGAAAATATAATGATGAATGTTGGAGGGGATGGGGGAAAACTGGGATATTGATGCATTGCTGGTGGAGTTGTGAAAGAATCCAACCATTCTGGAGAGCAATTTGGAATTATGCTCAAAAGGTTATCAAACTGCATTTGAACCAGCAGTGCTACTACTGGGCTTATATCCCAAAGAAATACTAAAGAAGGGAAAGGGACCTGTATATACCAAAATGTTTGTGGCAGCCCTTTTTGTAGTGGCTAGAAACTAGAAAATGAATCAATGCCTATCAATTGGAGAATGGTGGGTAAATTGTGATATATGAATGTTATGGAATATTATTGTTCTGTAAGAAATGATCAGCAGGATGAATACAGAGAGGCTTGGAGAGACTTACATGAACTGATGCTAAGTGAAATGAATAGAACCAGGAGATCATTATACACTTCAACAACAATACTGTATGAGGATGTATTCTGATGGAAGTGGATATCTTCGACAAAGCAAAGATCTAATTCAGTTCCAATTGATCAATGATGTTCAGAATCAACCACACCCAAAAAAGAAACACTGGGAAATGAGTGTAAGATGTTTGCACTTTTGTTTTTCTTCCCAGGTTATTTTTACCTTCTGAATCCAATTCTCCCTGAGCAACAAGAGAACTGTTCAGTTCTATACACATATATTGTATCTAAGATATACTATAACATTTTTAACATGTATAAGACTGTTTGCCATCTAGGGGAGGGGGTAGAGGGAGGGAAGGGAAAAGTCAGAACAGAAGTGAGTGCAAGGGATGATGTTGTAAAAAATTACCCATGCATATGTTCTGTCAATAAAAAGTTATAATTAAAAAAAAAAAAAAGAAAGAAAAGAAAAGAAAAAGCTTTAATTTTTTTTTTAAAGTAGCATAATGAATGGCCAACTCAGAGAGACTGATTCCAGAAGTAGTTTTCTTCTTGTTGTTGCTGTATAGTTGTTTTTCAGAACAGTCACCACCCTATTTGGAGTTTTCTTGACAAAGATACTAGAGCTGTTTGCCATCTCCTTTTCTAGTTCATTTTACAGATGAGGAACTGAAGCAACCAGGGTTAAGTGATTTGCTCAGAGTCACACAACTAGTAAGTATCTGAAGCTGAATTCATGAAGGTGAGCTTTCTGACTTATTGCCTGGAATTCTGGAATCCACTGTCACCTAACTGCTCTAATGTAGGATTCTGGGAGTATTTCAGAGATATCCTAAATTCTGCTAAGGTAGAAAAACCCTTTCTTATCCTGGTCTCCAATGTCCTGACACAGTTTATTGTTTGTCTTTCACTCTCAAAGAGGACCATGACATTAGGGAAGTGATGCCACGACATGCAAGTGAGTTGAATTTAAGGGCTGTGCAAGGTCATCTGCCTCACTCTTCCCTCCAGGACCATCTGGATATAGTGGCAAGATAAGAGATCAGGATGACTTGAGATGGCCCTGGATGAAATGGGAGACCTTGCCTTTTAAGCTAAGGTCTTCCACAGGTTTCTGAGTGCACTCATTCAGTAATTAAGGCCAGGGAACAATTGAGGCAAAGAATGCTCTCTTTAGGTTAATCCAAAAATGAATAGATAGATAGATGAATGAATGAATGGATAAATAAATGGATGAGTGGATAAATAAATAAGTGAATGAATAAATCTGGGAGGGGAAGACCCACAGGGCTGACCCTCAATCTTAAATTTTTCATGCTATATTTTGAAAGTCAGACCTATAGATCCTTACAGAAGAGAGCTCATTATCTTTTACCCACTTCATATGACAACAAAGCCTCTTCTCCTTTCATCCTTGAATTACATCTCTAGAGTGGACAGCACTATTTACCCTGACACAGCTGACTAGCTCAAATATCACTGCTTAATCTGCCTAACCTAGTAATGTGATCTAGCAGGAAAGGTCCGTACCATATCTAAAGCCTGTTGCGTCAGCAGCTATGGTTCTGCCCAAAATACAGCATCTCATTACAGCCTAAACTTGCCAGTAATAAGTAATGACATGTCATGGGAAGGAGACATAAATGCAGTACCCCAATGCCTTTCAACTTAAAATTTCAACCCTTTCCCTTTCTTTCCTCCATTGAAGGAATAGAGAGAGAATTCTTTTTATTTATTTATTTTAAAAACAATTTTTTTTTTTTTTTTTTTGCTGAGTAAATCGGAATTAAGTGACTTGCCCAGGGTCACACAGCTAGGAAGTGTTAAAAGTCTGAGACCAAATTTAAACTCAGGTCCTCCTGACTTTAGGGCTGGTGCTCTATCTATTGAGTCACCTAGCTGCCCCTCAGAGAATTCATTTTTATGGAGCCAAGTAATGAATTTTCTATTTTATCTATCTGACAAAGGACCATTCTCATCTGGATCTTCCAAATGATTTGTTTGACTTAGCAAGAGCAAATTCTCTCTAAGCTATCTCAGATGATGGAACTCTTTAATTGATAAAATGTTTAAATTTCCCCCATTAGACCACACTCTCATTAGCCTTTGTTTGAATGGTTAATTAGTTTGATGTTTTAATTTTTCCTTTAACCACATCAGTTCCTCAGTAGTGAAAGCATATCTATATTCTAACATTCTTGTAGAGGAAGTACCTACCCAGGAAGTAGTTTGCTAAGGTGTATCATCAGGATTAATTCAAAGTATTCTTATTTCTTCCTTTCATTCTTATTCATCATCACTCCTGTACCTATTCCTTTACAGCCCTAATCTTGGCAAGCTTTAGTATATTAACAGAGAAATCTCTGGAGAATGTATTCCACTTGGATTCTATTAGTCCTCATCTCCATTAGCATTTCTCTTTTCACCCATATTATGGCTGATTTCATTAACCACTCCACTGCCTAAAGCATGTTCAAAAACTCATTTGCCTCAATTTCCACAATAGTAAAATGAGGATAAAAGCAAAAATACTTTTGCAGAGTGAGGGTAAGAATCAAATGAGATGATATTTATAAAGCACAGTGCCTGGCATATAGTAGGTACAATATGGATGCTTATTCCCTTCCCATTACCTTTTGCCTCTAATATAAATAGATAATTTAACTTCATTATACTCTTCATGACAATATAGCCTCTAAAATTTTTAAATAAAAGTCAGAGAATATTTCCACTGTTCCTCTGCAAATATCCATCATGCTAATCTCATAGGACAATGGGAAACTTTCTCCTTATTCCACTAAGAGGGTGTTCCACATAAACCCCAAATATTATTACAACAGAAAACTAAAACCTTGTATCTGGCTTCTCCATCGAACAAGACCCAACACTATTCTGCCACCTAAGAAAATTAATTTAACCTGCCAAGAATACCAAATGTTCTGGATCAGAACTAACCTAGGCCAATTCAGTGAGATAAAATACAAGTAGATTTATGGACCATAAAATGCAATCAAAACTATTTCAATAAGAGATTGAAAAAATTTTCTTCACTGAAAAAGAATAAAGACAAAAAGTCTTTTAGCTCTATTCACTACAACAATACAGGCTCAGCAGTCACAAGAGAGCTCCAGGAAAACCTTTGATAGCAATAATCCCCATCTGAGCCATATATGTTTCTAGAGGCAAAGAAACCAAAAGTCCTGCAGCCTTTCCTTTAAAGGACCACCCTAGCCTCAATGACATCATATCCATCCCCTGGTATGTATGGCATTGGATGGGATTAATATGGAGGATGGCAAAGGGAGAGTTTGGGACTTGGAAGAAGAGGGGAGAAGGGAATACAAGAGGGAACAGTAGCAGAGCAGGCAGAATAACAGTGTCATTGTGCAAAACACAGATATCAGTTCTACCAAATATCTTTTCCCTCATTTTTCCGGGAACTTTATAGCAATCTTTGTAGAAAGTCATCCTCCCCTCCCTCCCTAAGACTCTGTTTTGTAGTTATTCTCTTCTGGGTTGGTCTCTTGAACATCTTTGGACGCACAATATTGCTTCATAGTATTCAATGTCTTCTGTTTATTCAAATTTCAGCCTCAGTTCTTGATTTGGAAATCTGCCAAACTCTAGTATAGTTTTACTGGCTGAGGTAGTCATACACTGTTGGGTCCCGCTTTTGATTGCCTGGATTCCTGAATTTTGATGCAGCCCTGGCTTCTGCTTTCCCTGATGTCTGTACCCAGAGAGGCAGAAGATTTCAGAGCTGCCTCAATTATCTAGGTTCTCAGCACTATTATCTCCAAGACCCTAGGAAGCATTTCAGGTCAGATGCTGCTGATTTTCCTGAATCCCTGGACAATCCAGGTGAGCTGTGCAAACTCCTAGCTCCATGCCCAAGGTCAGAGGACTATGGATTTCCTCACTGTCTTTTGGAATATGGTGATGTAATGAAGAAGTTTGAGGGATTTGGAAAGTACTATTAAAATACTTTCCATTTAACTTTAAAACTTGTGTAGAAAATACTTCTTATTTTTCCAAAATATTTTCACTGGCCAGTCTAAAAGAAAAGCAATGGGAAGCAGAATTGTTAGACATCAATCCCCCCCCCCAAAAAAAAAAAGAGAAGGAAGATGAGAAGAGAAAGGAGAGATAGGAAAAAATGGGGGGTAGAGAAAAAGAAAAGGGAGAGGGGAAAAGAAAATAAGAAAGAGAAGATGGAGCAAGTAAAAGATGAGGAAATATAATTAATATTATAGGACTTCTACAGACTCCTTCCTAGAACCCACTGACCTCAAATGTATCAAATTAATGATACTGATTCTGGAAAGGACTGGTAGAGATGTGTGCTTGTGAAATTTGAGTAAGGAATCTCATTTCAAAGTTCTTCAAATAGTATCATGAAAACATATTCATTCAAATAATGTTTAGCAGTTAGGCAGACCATTCCTAACAGAACATCAGAACAATGTATTCATTATGGAATTCAGAAAAATTAAATTTTTCTCTTTCTATAGTTCAAAAACCTTACATACTTACTCATAAATTTAAAAAGCGTTTGTCCCCCTAAAAACAAACCAACAAAATTTTGTTTTGTTTATGTGCCTGATGTAGACTTTTGTTCTATTTCCAAAGCAGAAAGAAATACTGTTAACATACCTTTTTTTTTTAAATTTTTTATTATATATATATTTTTATAATATTATCCCTTGTATTCATTTTTCCAAATTATCCCCCCCTCCCTCTATTCCCTCCCCCCGATGACAGGCAATCCCGTACATTTTACATGTGTTACAATATAGTCTAGGTACAATACATGTGTGTGAATATCATTTTCTTGTTGCACAATAAACATTAGAATCCGAAGGTACATGCAACCTGGGCAGACAGATATTAGTGCTAACAATTTACATTCACTTCCCAGTGTTTCTTCTCTGGGTGTAGCTACCTCTGTCCATCATTGATCAACTGGAAGTGAGTTGGATCTTCTTTATGTTGAAGATTTCCACTTCCATCAGAATACATCCTCATACAGTATTGTTGTTGAAGTGTACAGTGATCTTCTGGTTCTGCTCATTTCACTCAGCATCAGTTGATTTAAGTCTCTCCAGGCCTCTCTGTATTCCTCCTGCTGGTCATTTCTTACAGAGCAATAATATTCCATAACCTTCATAGACCACAATTTACCCAACCATTCTCCAACTGATGGACATCCATTCATCTTCCAGTTTCTAGCTACAACAAAAAGAGCTGCCACAAACATTTTGGCACATATATGTCTCTTTCCGCTCTTTAGTATTTCTTTGGGATATAATCCCAGTAGTAGCGCTGCTGGGTCAAAGGGTATGCACAGTTTGATAACTTTTTGGGCATAATTCCAGATTGCTCTCCAGAATGGCTGGATTCTTTCGCAACTCCACCAGCAATGTATTAGTGTCCCAGTTTCCCCACATCCCCTCCAACATTCATCATTATTTGTTCCTGTCATCTTAGCCAATCTGACAGGTGTGTAGTGGTATCTCAGAGTGGTCTTAATTTGCATTTCTCTGATCAGTAGTGATTTGGAACACTCTTTCATGTGAGTGGATATAGTTTCAATTTCTTCCTCTGAGAATTGTCTGTTCATATCCTTTGACCATTTATCAATTGGAGAATGGTTTGGTTTCTTATAAATTAGGGTCAGTTCTCTATATATTTTGGAAATGAGACCTTTGTCGGAACCTTTGTTTTTAAAAATATTTTCCCAATTTGTTACTTCCCTTCTAATCTTGTTTGCATTAGTATTATTTGTACAGAAACTTTTTAGTCTGATGTAATCAAAATCTTCTATTTTGTGATCAATAATGATCTCTAGTTCTCCTCTGGTCATAAATTCCTTCCTCCTCCACAAGTCTGAGAGGTAGATTATCCTCTGTTCCTCTAATCTATTAATTATCTCCCTCTTTATGCCTAAATCATGGACCCATTTTGATCTTATCTTGGTATATGGTGTTAAGTGTGGATCCATATCTAATTTCTGTCATACTAATTTCCAGTTTTCCCAACAGTTTTTTCCGAATAATGAATTTTTATCCCTAATGTTGGTATCTTTGGGTTTGTCAAAGATTAGGTTGCTGTATCCTTTTTTGTCCTTTGTATCTAATCTGTTCCACTGATCTACCGGTCTATTTCTTAGCCAATACCAAATGGTTTTGGTGACTGCTGCTATATAATATAGCTTTAGATCAGGTACACTTAGACCACCTTCCTCTGACTTTTTTTTCATTAGTTCCCTTGCAATTCTCGACCTTTTATTCTTCCATATGAATTTTGTTGTTATTTTTTCTAGGTCATTGAAGTAGTTTCTTGGGAGTCTGATTGGTATAGCACTGAATAAATAGATTAGTTTGGGGAGTATTGTCATCTTTATTATATTCACTTGGCCTATCCAAGAGCACTGAATGTCTTTCCAATTATTTAAATCTGATTTTATTTTTGTGGCAAGTGTTTTGTAATTTTTCTCGTATAATTCCTGACTTTTCTTTGGTAGATGGATTCCCAAATACTTTATACTCTCAACATTTGTTTGGAATGGAATTTCTCTTTGTATTTCTTGCTGTTGCATTTTGTTAGTGATATATAAAAATGCCGAGGATTTATGTGGATTTATTTTGTATCCTGCCACTTTGCTGAAATTTTGAATTATTTCTAGTAGCTTTTTAGCAGAGTCTTTGGGGTTCTCTAAGTATACCATCATGTCATCTGCAAAAAGTGACAGTTTAATTTCCTCATTTCCTACTCTAATTCCTTGAATCTCTTTCTCGGCTCTTATTGCCGAGGCTAGCGTTTCTAGTACTATATTGAATAGTAATGGTGATAGTGGGCAACCTTGTTTCACTCCTGATGTTACTGGGAAAGGTTGCAGTTTATTTCTATTGCATATTATGCTTACTGAAGGTCTTAAATATATGCTCCTGATTATTCTAAGGAATAGTCCATTTATTCCTATACTCTCAAGAGTTTTTAGTAGGAATGGATGTTGGATTTTGTCAAATGCTTTTTCTGCATCTATTGAGATGATCATATGGTTCTTATTAATTTGATTATTAATATGGTCAATTATATTAATAGTTTTCCTAATATTAAACCAGCCCTGCATTCCTGGAATAAATCCTACTTGATCATAGTGTATTATCCTGGAGATGATTTTCTGAAGTCTTTTTGCTAATATCTTATTTAAGATTTTAGCATCAATATTCATTAAGGAGATTGGTCTATAGTTTTCTTTCTCAGTTTTCGATCTACCTGGTTTAGGTATCAGTACCATGTCTGTGTCATAAAAGGAGTTTGGTAGGACTCCTTCATCCCCTATTTTTTCAAATAATTTATATAACATTGGGACTAATTGTTCTTTAAATGTTTGGTAGAATTCACATGTGAATCCATCTGGCCCTGGGGATTTTTTCCTGGGGAGTTGATTAATAGCTTGTTCTATTTCTTTTTCTGAAATGGGACTATTTAAGCAATTTATCTCCTCCTCTGTTAATCTAGGGAGCCTATATTTTTGGAGGAAGTCATCCATTTCACTTAAGTTATCAAATTTATTGGCATAAAGTTGGGCAAAGTAACTCCTTATTATTTCTCTAATTTCCTCTTCATTGGTGGAAAGATCCCCCTTTTCATTTGTAAGACTATCAATTTGATTTTCCTCTTTCTTTTTTTTGATCAAATTTACCAAAGGTTTATCTATTTTATTGGCTTTTTCATAAAACCAACTCTTGGTTTTATTTATTAATTCAATAGTTTTTTTACTTTCAATATTATTGATTTCTCCTTTTAATTTTTGTATTTCAAGTTTAATTTTTGGTTGGGGGTTTATAATTTGGTCTTTTTCTAGCCTTTTAAGTTGTAAGCTCAATTCGTTAAATCTTCTCTTTCTCTATTTTCTTCAGATAAGCCTCTAAAGATATAAAATTTCCCCTTATTACTGCTTTAGCTGCATCCCAAAGATTTTGATATGATGTCTCATCATTGTCATTATCTTGGGTGAAATTGTTAATTGTTTCTATAATTTGCTCTTTCACCCAGTCATTCTTTAAGATGAAATTATTCAGTTTCCAATTACTTTTTGGTCTATTTACCCCTAACTTTTTACTGAATATAGCTTTTATTGCATTGTGATCTGAGAAGAAGGCATTTATTATTTCTGCCTTCCTACATTTAATTTTGAGATCTTTATGTCCTAATATATGGTCTATTTTTGTATAGGATCCATGAACTGCTGAGAAGAAAGTATATTCCTTTCTATTGCCATTCAGTTTTCTCCAAAGGTCTATCATACCTAGTTTTTCTAATGTTCTATTTACTTTTTTAATTTCTTTCTTGTTTGTTTTGTGGTTTGATTTGTCTAAATCTGAGAGTGCAAGGTTGAGATCTCCCACTATTATAGTTTTACTGTCTATTTCTTCTTGCAGTTCTCTTAACTTTTCCTTTAGAATAACATACTTTTTTTAAAAAAATTAAAACCAGAAAATGACTCACTCAAAACATTTGAACTCTAAAGAACAAACCAGTTAAGGATTCAGAAGTGTCTTACTATTCCACTCACTTAGAAAGGATATTCCAAAATCCATTTAAGTAAAGAGAGGTATTTCAACAAAGTACCAATATTTAGAGCTTCAATAATTGTAAGAAAATGTTTAAATGGCTCTTCTTACCATTTTTCAATTGAACCATATCCTAATAGTCAAACTTAAAGCATTGATCAGAGCATTTGGCAAATAAAATTGAGCAACAATACAAAAACAGTGCATTCTACACAAAATTAATCTGATCAGTCACATTAAAAGCAGATGACTTATCTTCTGATTATTTACACCAAGTATCTATTATGCCATATAATCCTCACCATAACTCTGTGAAGTAAGTAGTACAGGTATCAACAATCCCATTTTGTAGATGAGGAAAATGCAAAACAGAGAGAGGTGACATGAGTATCTGAAAGATGCCCAGCTAGTAAAAATAGCTTTCCCTAAACTATAACCTAAGTCACCTGACTTCCAGTGCAGCTATTTCCCACTAAAGAAAATGTTTCTATATTTAAGGGGGTTGGAAAGAGAAAGGGAAGGAGAAGAGGGGGAGAAAGTAACAGATAAAAATAACAGCAATAACAAAAGCACTAGGTTTTAGAGGACATAGAAGAAGAGGAAGAGTCATTTGCATTTATACCACTGATACTATTTCTAAGAAAGTCACTCTTACTGTTCTGGATCTTAAGTTATTGATCTATGTTAATTAATAATTAATAACTAAATAATATTATTAATATAAATTAATATAGTATTTATAATATAATGATATAATTATAATAATATAATAGTTAATAATATAAATTAATGATTAAATAATAATTAATAATTGATTAATAAACATTAATAAAAATATTATGATTGAATGGACTCTAGAATACTTTAGAATTTACTAAATCTGTGATCTTGATAGAAAAACAATAACAATAACCATATATGTTGATACACACAACTGTAATGTGTGATAGGCATATTGTAGACACCATATAAATGCTTGGGAAGCTAGCCAGCACAGTGGATAAAGTTCCAGGCCTTGAATCAGGAAGACTCAGCTTCTTGAGTTCAAATCTAATCTCAGTCACTGACTAACTATGTGACCTTGGACAAGTCACTTCATCCTGTTTGCCTCAGTTTCCTCATCCATAAAATAAGCTAGAGAAGGAAATGGCAAACTGCTCCAATATTTTTGCCAAGAAAACCCCAAATGGGATCACTAAGAGCCAAGCACAACTAAAAATGACTGAACAGCCACAAAAATAAATGCTTATTCTCTTTCCTTCATTTCCCTTTTTCCCCCAGTGTCTTATTTACTTCTGGAAACATATTCACTAGAAAAATCTACATCAAAAACCTTGTATCCAAAGTTGAGGCTAGTTTTATGAAGTTGGTCAGGAAATAAAAGACTAATTTTCCCAAAGTAATCTAAAATGTCACATATATATTCACATATGTACGCACACATAAATATCTACACATATGTTTGCATACATGTACATATATATAATATGCAATTATTTATATATATATATATATATATATATATATATATATATGAAAAATCACTCTTCTCATTCATAAGTAGCTATATAAATAAAATAGTAATGCTAGTGCTCAACAGTCTTTTCCATGAAGGCTTTCATGAAGACAAAAAGGTAGTAAAGATAAACAATTTAGCAGCCAATTTAAATAGATACCTTGTGGCATTCCACTATTTTTCAGCTGTGGCTCAAGTACTTGAATTGTGTCATCTTCAAGATAGAAGTAGATTTTACAGTGTCTTATTCTATATAATTCTTTATCTTTATCTGGCACTTCATCTTCAAAATAGGCATCAAAACATAACACCTGTGAAATAAATGTAAATTTAAAAGTTCAGAAAATATATTCATTTATTTTTAAGGTAACTGTATGTGTTTTTAAATAGGTACCTTTTAGCAATATCACCTATATATAACTATAGATATAAAATAAAAGTTATACTATGTGAATATTATGTACTTTCAACATCAACTGGTAAATATAAGGAAAAATCATTAGAGCAGTGAGACAGTCATACATTTGAACTGTATCTAACAAGATACAGCTCACAGTGGATTGCCATTAGCAGGTATTTTACAGATAATATGCTTCTTGGAAGTTAAGAAATCCTTCAGCTATGCACGTCACTGCTATCACCTCCCACAATGAATAACAACAATAATTACAAAATATCTTGGTTTTAGGTAAACATTCATGTAGCCTGAGAGACCACAATCCCATTTCCCAAGGCATTTTAAAGAGACAGAACTACATTCTTCTTCCAACTAAATTGAAGTTCTTTCAAGGTAATACTGCATCTTACATTTCTCCTGGTTCCCTACAGTACTGGTTTAGAGGGGAGAAAAATCACTAGTGGTCAAAAAAATCTCTATTGGTGGAATGGTTCACTGACTGAAGGAAAAAAAGAAAGGAAGAGGGAACCAAAACAAGTATAAAAGGGGAATTCCTTGAAGTGAGATGAACAATTGCTGTTCTGAACTCCAGGAAGAAATTTAGGTTGATTATTCTCACATAATATCCCAAAAGATTTTTTTACTACATTCTTACCCAAAACCAGATGATGATGATGATGATGATGGCTATCATTTAAATAGAACCTACTATGTTCCAAGCAGCATGCTAAGCACTTTACAGCTATTAATTCATTTGATTTTTACAACAACCCTGGAAGGCAGGCTGCTATTATTCCCATTTTGCAGTTGAAGAAACTGAAGCAAACAGGTTAGTAGATCAGGGTTAAGTAGATCAATCCCAGGATCACACTGCTAGTTAGTGTCTGAGTATGGATTTGAACTTTGGTCCTCCTGACTTCAGGATCAGCACTTACTCTAGAATGTCACCAACTATAACCCTAATAATATAGCCTAAGGAAGTATCAACAGATTGTTATGTCCCACAGGCACCTCAGACTCAATATGTCAGAAACAGCACTCAATATCTTTCCTTCAAAATCCATCCCTCTTCTGAACTATACCATTCTAGTGATCTCCCTCAAGTCTTTTCTCACTCCAAATCATTTTCCCCACAATTGCTAAAGCACAGGTCTGACCATGTCACTCACCTACTCGATAAATTTTCATGTTACCTATTGCATCAATGATCAAGGACATATTTTTTGGTATTTAAAGCCTTTCAGAAGTTTCTGAATCTCATGACCAAGACTCAAAAGTTTCTTCAGTTCCCACTAAGTCTCCCTGCCCCCACCCACCCCCAAAAAAAACTCATAAAAAGAAAAAGAATTGTGTGCTAAAGACAAAACAATTGTAACTGTCTCTACATTAAAAGCAAAAAGCTTAAAAAAGGTAATATAGCCTTATAAATAAACTGTAGAGATAGCTAATCCCTAGTGTTGGACAACAACCCTTCACCACACTCTGAGTCAGGATCAATAATTCAAACCGTCTGACACACATTCTGGGATCCACTCAGCAATATCCCTGATGCTACACAGTCTCTGCCAGCACATTCCAACCCCTGCCTTCATCCCCAGCATTGTTAAACAAGCAATGAACTTCGTCTCTGACTAATTACATGAAGATAGTAATGAGGTAAGACACATAACAGGTAGAAAATTCTACTGTGCTCAAGTTAGCCCCCTAGTTAGGGAATACCAGAATGGCAGAAAATCTACTTCCTTCAAATATGCAAAAAGTGTCAGATAATGACTCATCACAGAGAAATGAAGAGCAGGAAAAAACTATAGCAGGGACCCTGGTGTGAATAGTTGTACAAGATCTGAAGGAAAGGGAAACACAATTCAGCAGGAACTAGCCCTGTCCAGTAAGAAATTATATGGGAAAGTGAAATTATTTTTAAAACCTATGCCAATGAAAAGTTAATTTCCCAAAGTGGGAGATAAGTCTAACCCCAGATTTAAACATACCAATAAAAGAAAAGGAATCAGAAAATAAGTGATAGGAGAATATAAAAGGGGAAATACAAACTACCAAAGATCTCAGAAGGAATCTAATGGGGGGAGGCACCTGGATGGGGATGATCTAAGAGGGGAGGTACCTAGGATGATATAATGGAGGAAGGTACTAGAGAGGCTCCTGATATTCTAATGATGACTAAGATATAAGACCTTTATCCTATCAAACATCAAGAGGGAATGATTATACCTTGATGTCTTGGGGCAGAGTAACTGAGGTAGGACAATTAGAAAAACTGAGTCAGGACATTAAAAAGGAAGTGTGGTACAACATTCCACACTCTCTCTCTTCTGACTATTCAAATCATTAATTTACCTTCCTCTAGAATGTCTTAGCACCATAATTTTGACCAACACTATGTGAAGCAAATAAACCAAAATAAAACTAGAAAAATCCAAGGATTTATGGCAAGGACAAGTGTCTCCCTGATAACCCCAGAGTTAACAGCAGTACAAGAGGCTCCCTGTTGCAGCATGTCAGATCCTTTGCAGTTGGGGATCATCTTAGCCACAGAATCCAGTTTGAGATGGACAGTTCATATTGAGTTAGGTCTGTGGTCATTTGTGCATTTAACACAGCTTCTGCTTACATAGGGAGTAGCAGGGCTCAAGACAGTCCTGCTCCCCATCCTAAAAGAGGCACTGTCTGTCAGGGACTCCAAAAGGGGGAAAAAGTGGGGCCTGTGTTCCCTCTCAATAGAACAGAAGATGCTACTGGGATCCAGATTTCTGAGCAGATTATGCACAATTAGACCAAGGCAGGCAACCCCGAACTCTTAGAGGCCTGATACCAAACTGCAAGGTCCTTTGAGAATGCTGAAATACTAATTAAGGGACTAGGGTTACAGGAGTGAAGAAACAGATCAGAAACTGCCAGTCCCAAAACAGGTGTCTTATTTCTGGTTGTTTCTAAAAAATAATCCCCAAAACTGAGTCTGCCAAGGCAATTCCAACAGAATAAGGGATTTCAAAGTCAAAATATAACCAGAAAATCAGAGTCCAATAAATTTAAGCAAAGAGTAAAAATGAAAAGGACTTCCAATTCAATCTGAACTAGTGAGATAGGGGGTAGAGCAGAAGTACCTAAGGCAAAGTGAATAGGAGCTAGGAGTTCTCATTCAAGAAAAGTACACCAGTTTCCCCAATTTCCTATTTCTTCCTCCATTTTTTCTCATGGAAAGGAATTGTCAAATAACCATCCCACATATAAATTCCAAGAGTGAATCATACATATATATAAAACAGACTAAAAATCCCTCAAACATAACAGCAATAATTATATAAGTTTAACAATTTCCATCCCAAGTCTTGAACACAGTAATACAGTTAAAATTTTAACAATAATTCCACCACTTTCCCATTCCCCCATATCAGTCCAAATTACATCAGAGCAGGGGCTATGGTCTTCTCAAAAACTGCTTCCTGCTAAAGATGGGTGGAATTGATCAGTCCAGGGAGGGGGCATGTGACCCCTTTCAGGAAAGTTAACAGAACTTCACTTTAACGAGCCATTGTTCTTCTCTTATACTCAAAGATAACCAAATCTAGACTGCATAGGCAACAGTAAAATTATTTTCCACAATTTTAAAAATGCCCGAAAGAATACTCAGAACAAATCTGGCATGCAAAGGTAATAGTAAAATTATTTCCTACAATTTCAAAATCATCCTAAAATTTCTAATCAAATGTTTTCTCCTGCCTGAGTTTCAATCAGATAAGGTTTTATTGCCCTTTACTCTAATAGGCTTTGAAAATTTGTTCCTAAGAAAAAATCATTAGCCAGTTTAAAAAAATACTCATAAATTAGTGCAACATGTTAAAATTTAAAATCACAAGCAAATTTTATACTAAATACAGTTGCAACATTGAAATAACCAATTCCCAAATTTCTTAATCATTGTTTAGCAGAGCTTTTAACCAACAGAACAGACAAGTCACACAGAACACAGATCACACAGACATAGACTGCACAGTTATAACATTAAACAAAACATTTAACACATATAACCAGAGTGCCCAAAAAGGCGCTCACAGTCAGATCAGACCAGATGTGTCTTAGAAGACACAAAACCAGAGGGATCATCAAGTGTCCTGGAATAATATCCTTCTCAGAATTTAATTCCCATCAGCATTTTATTATTCTGAGAATCCAGATGCTAGCACAAACAGAACAGGTAACCAGATCAGATTATGTCCTAAAACAGACATCCAGACTTACTCTCACATGGGTGAAATGAAGGTGTCCACTATGGCGTGGCTGCAATTGAAAACTGCTCTCTTTCCTGGAGACTCTGGAAAAAAATCCAGAGGGCTAGTCTCTCCAGGCCAAAAATTCATATCTCCGGACGTCCTGAGGCCCAAGGCAGAAACCCAAAGGTCCCTAATCTCTAATCCTGCTCTTATTTTCTAATATCTCACTCGGGCCTCCAAAATGTAATGCCAAAGAAACTGAGGCAAAATAGAGATTAAAGAGTTATTAATATTTTATTTGAAAAGGAGAGATTTACTGGGACCAAATGTATCCATGGTTTTGTCCCAGGGCTGAATGACACTATCATCTCCAAGAATCTAGCAGTGAATGTCAGATATAAAATTCTTTTATAGGGTAACAAAAATGATGACATAATGGGGGGGGGGGGGTACCTGAGATGGGAATGACCTAATGGGGGTAGGCACCTGGATGGGGATGACCTAAGGGGGGGGAAGCACCTAGGATGACATAATGGAAGGAGGTACCAAAGAGGCTCCTGATATTCTAATGATGTCTAAGATATAAGACCTTTATCCTATCAAACATTAAGAGGGAATGATTATAGCCTGAGGTCTTGGGGCAGAGTAACTGAGATAGGATAATTAGGGAAACTGGGTCAGAACATTGAAAGGGAACCGTGGCACAACAAAACTAACACATTAAGTAGGCTATAAATAAAATTTTCAATAACAAGTAACAAATTCTTCAAGAAACTTTTAAATATAAAGAAGAATAAATTAACAAAAGAATATTCGGCACCTACCATAAATAGAAGTAAGTGGAATTCTATGTTCAGAAAAGCAAGGAGCTGAAGATGCAACCCAAAATAATGTGCCCCCAAAATCTGAGCCTATCAACATTCATTTTTGTAAAACTTAACCTTGCATTCCAAATTTTTCTCCCTTCTTTTTTTACTTTCCCTTCCCAAGACAGCAAACAATCTGATAAAGGTTAAATGTGTGCAGTTCTTTTCATTTTTGTCACATTGTACAAAAAAAATCAGATCAAAAAGGGAAAAAACACAAGAAAGAAAGAAAGGCAAAACAAACAATAACAATGAAGGTAAAAATACCATGTTTAATCCATGATCTCCACTATCATCTCTGTGAATGCAGATGGCATTTTGCATCTTAAGTCTATTGGAATTACCTTGAATCACCAGATTATTGACAAGAGCCAAGTCTATCACAGTTGATCATCACAAAATCATGTTGTTACTGTGTACAGTGTTTTTTTGTTTTTTTCTGACCCTAACTATCAATGAAAAAACTTGCATATTCAATAAAAGAGAGGCACTGAAGGATTTCAACTAACAAAAATTAGATATGAGCAGATTATTTAACTTGCAACATCTCAAACAATGGGGAAACACAAGACAGAAAAATGGCTTCAACCACCAAGGAAAACACAAGTAATAGAATTGCCCTATTGCCAGAGACTATCAAAAGAAAAGAAAAAAGCCTAGAAATAGAAAAACCCCAATTGTAACGTTGCTGTTGTCTCCAGAAGCTGCCAATAGCTCTCTGGGAGGAGATCTGCTGTGTCAACTCAAATCTCTCAGACAGATTCTTCTTCCTGTAGAGAACCGTTGTCTCCAGACAGTTGCCGTTAACTCTCGTACAGAGTAGTGATTTCCCTCTTTTATCCTCCCAGAGAATGGGCGTGGGATAATGCAAGGGCTTCTGGGAAAAATTACTTCAACCAATGAACTTGCTCCTCCTAAGCATTCAAGCTCTTCCCCAGGAATTCACAAGTAAAAACTCCCAGTAAAGGCCTGAACTAGAGAATTGTCAAGTACCGACTTAGCACTTAGTAAGAACCTAATATCTCATTATCTCATTAGCACTTAGTAAGAACCTAACACCCAATGGACTTTTTAAAATAAGAAACAATAACAGGGACCACAAAAGATTTTTTTCTAAAAGTAAATAAATAAAATAAAGATGAAGAAATTTAAAAAAAAGAGAAATAGAGCCTCCAAAGTGTTTTACATCCACTATCTCATTTGAGTCTCACAACATTCCTGGATAATTAGAACTAGATAAGAGACTGCTTAACAGAGGAGAAAATGATCATTAGAAAGTCAGGGAGTTAAAGTGGACCAAACAATTTGGAATACAAGGATCCTCATTTCCTCCCTCAGCAAATGATACTTCTAAGAATAAAGTACAACAGGATAAAGGAGGACTAAGAAGTAAGACTTACAAGAGAAAAGCACAGAAGTTTTTGAGAAAATTGAAAATTAGTACTTGAGAAGCTTTAAATCTATGAGGAACATAAAGAGACTAAAGAAGAAATAAATCAAAGAAAAAAATTAGAATAGACAGAAAGGGAAAAGGGTTAATTAAGAGATCAAGGTAAATAAATTTTTTCAGAAAAAAAAATGCTGAAAATTTTAAAATCCAATCTACCTTTCTGACATCATTAGATATTCTTCACATGTACAGACAATAGGTCTTTTCATTGCTCCTCATTAACAGTAGCCCAACTCCTAACTTTCTGACTTCTATTGACAGTCCTCAATGCCTCAATGCCTCCCTCCTCAACTTTTTAGAATCTCTGGTTCCCTTAAAGGCTCAGCTTTTAAAGCACTTTCTTCTACATTTTGCTTATACCATCCAACTGCTAATAACTTATTCCTCAACCCTCCCATTTTCTTATGTCTATTTTGCATATACTTGTTTATTTGTGTCTGCATGTATGTTGGTGTCTGTGTTCCCATGCAAGTCACTTTAAGTTCCTCCAGGGCAAAAACAAATGAATGAATGAATGAAAAAAGCATTCAGTAAGTATTTATAATATGCTGTGCATTATGCTAAGTAGTGGGGGATACAAATTCAAACAAGCAAAACAGTCCCTGCCCTCAAGGAGCACAAATTCTAAAAGGAAAGACAACATTTTCAGAGATATAGTAATAAATAAGGAATATTTTGGACAATTAAGTAATAGTGAGGAAATTCACAGTGCTAATAATCACAGTGCTAATAATCTTTGCCAAAAACTATTGATTTTGGAGCTAATGTTAGAAAACAGAAGAGACAAGCAGAGAGATGACAGTTGTATGAAGTAGCAAGCTATGATGATATCTGGGAAGGAATATGATAGATCTAAAATCAGAAAAATTAGGTAAATGCTGAACAATCAAAGTCCAGGATCAAAGGATTATCTCTTCAGTCTTGATCTGAGACTGGAGAGCTGGGAGACTGGCACAGAATTTTTTGTACTTAATACTGGTTTATTAATGCTTGTTTAGAACATACATAGTAAAGAATATTCTAAAAGTATGACCCTTAGTGGTATGGGACCAACAAGATTTACACTGTGTTTGTTGTGGGTGGGGAGAGCAGGGAGATGGAGAAGGAGAAGGGAGAGAGGAAAAGAGAGGGGAGAGAGGAAAAGAGAGGGGAGAGAGGAAAAGAGAGGGGAGAGAGGAAAAGAGAGGGGAGAGAGGAAAAGAGAGGGGGGAGAGGAAAAGAGAGGGGGGAAGAGAGAGAGAGAGAGAGAGAGAGAGAGAGAGAGAGAGAGAGAGAGAGAGAGATATTCTTGTAAGGGGGAAAAACAGACATTGAGATTTTTTTTAAGAGAAGTGAGGATGAAGGAAAATAATTGAAACATCTTGGACTTTATAAATCCAACAAGCTCCCTGCAGGTTAATCAATGTATTTTATAAAAACAAAGTTGCAGATTGGAAAAGAGTACCTAAATGAGGAGAGGGAAGGAAAAACATAAAAGGAAATAGGTAACAAATCTTTTCCAGGTCCATGGGTATAGAAGGTAGGGATGATGACCCTTATATACTCTCAGCAGCAAAATGGAGGGACTGAAGCTAGAGGAATAAGAAAGGAGACTACTAGGGAAGGTCTCAGTAGGTGGAGTTCTCTCTACACAGTACTCCAATGTGAGAAAAGGTATGTATTTAGCAATGGAAGATGGGGACTTCGTGACATGATTAATCTAGGGAAAATCAGTGCCAAGGGAGACTATCTTCTCTGAGATTGTTGTGCCAAAAACAACATTGTGGCCCGAGAGAAATAAAATGCATTTTGTTTTTCTTCCCAGGTTATTTTTACCTTCTGAATCCAATTCTTCCAGTGCAACAAGAAATTCGTTTCTGCACACATATATTGTATCTAGGATATACTATAACATATTTAACGTGTATGGGACTGCCTGCCATCTAGGGGAGGGGGTGGAGGGAAGGAAGGGAAAATTCAGAACAGAAGTGAGTGCAAGGGACAATGTTGTAAAAATTACCCATGCATATGTATTGTCAAAAAAAAAAAAGTTATAATTATAAAATTAATTAAAAAAAGAAAAAAGAAAAAGAAATAATATGCAAGCTACTAGATGTGTTAAAGGTGGGAAAAGACCCAGAAGTAAAATGGCACAGCCAATAGAAGAAGAGTGATTATGGGGAAGTGTAGGTATAAATCTGGACCACCACAACAGGAAACAGTAAGTTAATTGCAAATATGGGACAGTATTCTTAACTATATAACTCCACTTAGAATATGATACTTTTAGTCCTGAGATGCAACACAGAAAAGGGACAAAGAAGGCAACATCTATAAGGGCAATAATACACAAATTGGGTAGAAAGAGGAACTCATGCCTAATATTTCAGAAGCAATAAACTTATAAAAAAAATTTACATTTTAAAGAAAAAATAAGAGAATAGACCATGAATCAAAATTAAAATTCAGAATAAATAGAAAAGGACAAAAATCAATGAAATGAGCAAAGCAAATAAAAATTCAGAAAACAATATAGAAAAAAGAGAACAAATATAAGAAATTAGAGGTAAAGAGAAAAGGGGAAATGTTTAACCATTTAACTGAGGGTAGGAAAAGAAGACATGGAATAGATAAGCAAACAATAAAGGAAAATAAGTCAAGAATTTAGGTTTGACAAAAAGAATAGGAAGAGAAGGGAATAAAGTCTCTGGGAAAGGGTTGCAGCAAAGAAGTCTAAACAAAACTAATGTGAAAGTTCAAAGTGTTGACTCTAGGAGTTCTGGGGTACAGCCAAGATGGAAGAATGAAGCCAGAAAGCTGTTTGATATTTCCTAGTCTCCCTCAAAAGCTATTTGAAACAAAGTCTCTGAACAGAGTCTGGAATGACAGAGACTACAAAGAGGGAATGAAACAATTTTACAGCTCAAGATTGGTCAGAAGGACTTCAAGAAAAGTCAGTATCACTGGAGTGAGAGGGGTACTCAACCCAGTACAGACAGTGTGCAGGAAAGCCAATGGAAAGGTCTTAACCACAGCAAGTGAGACCCTCAGTTCTGGCTCAGTCAAACAGTAGCAAAGTAGATAAGTGGGGCACTTTCCAGTCCCAGTAAAGATGGCAAATTGCCAGTCCAAAAATAAGGTAAACTAGAGACAGGACTAGATCAGGCTAAATGCAAGGGACTTTGTGCTCAAAGCTGCATAAAAAGCTTGGGACAGAGCCCCCTCTACCCCAGGAGAAGAGCTCACTTTAAAAGACATAAAATGGGTGGTGGCAGAATAAGAAAGAAAGAAAATAAGAATCAGAAATGAATCTTGACCACCAAAAAATACTATGGGTGACAGGGAAAACTGAAAAACCAACTCAGAAGAGGACAAAATACCTACATGCAAAACCTCAAAGAGGAGTATAAGTTGATCTCAAGCCCAAAGAGTCTTCTTAGAAGAGTTCATAAAGGATTTTCAAAGTCAAATAAGAGAAGTAGAAGAAAAAAATGGGAAAAGAAATGAAAAGTATGCAAGAGAGTCAACAACTTGCAAAAGGAAAGACAAAACTTTAGTGAAGAAAACAATTCCTTAAAAGATATAATTGATAAAATGCAAAAAAAAAAAAAATCCATTGAAGAAAACACATTTAAAGTAGATTTAATTTTTAATTTAATCAGATGGAAAAAGCAATAAAAAAAAAGCTAATTGAAGAAAACCATATGTTAAAAACTAGAATCTGAGAATCTGAGACATCAAGAATCAATCAAACAAATGAAAAAGAATGAAAAACTGGAAGAAAATGCAAAATAACTCATTGGAAAAACAGTTGACCTGGAAATGGATCCAGGAGAAACAATTTAAAAATTATTGGTCTATCTGAAGGCCACAATCAAAAAAAAAAAGAGCCTGGATAGCATTCAAAAAATTATCAAGGAAAACTTTCCCAATATACTAGAACCAGAGGGCAAAATAGTCATTGAAAGAATTCATCAATTGCCTCCAGAAAAAGATCCCACAAAGAAAATGCCAAGAAATATTGTTGCAAAACTCCAGGACTACAATCTCGAGGAAAAAATACTGCAAGCTTCCAGACAAAAACAATTCAAATATTGAAGACCCACCATCAGGATTCCCCAGGAACTGGCAACTTCTATAGTAAAAGACTGGAGGGTCTGGAATTCTATATTCCAAAGACAAAGGACCTGGGATAATATCCAAGAAACCCACTACCCAGTGAGACTGAGAAACATCTTTCAGGGAAGGAGATAAATCTTCAATAGAGAAAAGGATTTTCAATCATTTCTATTGAAAAGACCAGAATTAAACAGAAAATTTGATCTACAAACAGAGGACTCAAAAGAACCATAGAAAAGTAAATAGGAAAAGAGGGTGAGAAATATATATATAAATAAAATTGACTCTGATATGATGATATTAAAGAAAAAGACATTAAGGAGTGGGAAAAGGAGTGTTCTGAGAAAAGAAAAGGAAAAGGAAAATGGGGTAAATTAGATCACATGAAAAGGCACAAAAGACCTATCATAGAATAAGGAAAGAAGGGAGGGAGTGAACTTTGAAGCTTAATCTTATCAGTTTTGGTTCAAAGAGGGAATAATAAATATATTCAATTGGATATAGAAATTAATCTTACTCTATAGGAAAGTTGGAAGAGAAAGGGAAAAGAAAAGGAAGAAGCTGGATAGAAGGGAGGGCAAAAACAAAGAAAAAGGAGTAAAATAAAGGAGGAGATATTATAAAAGGGTGGGCAGATTGAGAGGGGTGTTAGAAACAACGTACTATTGAAAGATAGGGTGGAAAGAGAGAAAAAAAGTATATGCAGGGGAGAAAATAGGATGGAAGGAAATATACAACTGATGATGGTAACTGTGAATGTTAATAGAATGAACTCTCCCATTAAAGGAAGCAAATAGAGTGGATTAAAAAACAGAATCCTACAATATGCTGTTTACAAGAAACACATCTGAAGCAGAGAGGTACATAATAAGGATGAAAGGCTGGAGCAGAATTTATTATGCTTCAGCTAAAGCCAAAAAAAAAAAAAAAAAAAAAAAAAAAAGCTGGAGTAGCAATTCTAATCTCAAACAAAGCAAAAAGTAAAAATAGATCTAATTTAAAAGAGATAAGGCAGAAAGCTACATTCTGTTAAAGGGTTCCATAGATAACGAAGTAGTATTGCTACTAAATATAGATACACCAAGTGTTATAGCTCAGAATTAAATAAATCTAACCATCTAGCCACAAAATAAGCAAGGAATAAATTAGGAAGGTTAATAAAATCTTTGAAAATTTAGATAGAGAAAAATTGAATGGGGATAGAAAAACTATTTTCTCAACAATACATAGCACCTAAACAAGAACTGACTGTGACAATCAAATGCAGAATGGCAGAAATAGTAAATGCATCCTTTTCATATTAAAATGCAATAAAAATTATATTCAATAAAGGACCAGGGAAAAATAGACTAAACACCAATTGGAAATTAAATACTCTAATACTAAAAAATGAGTAGATGAAACAACAAATCATACAAATAATAAATCATTTCATCCAAGACACAATAATGAAACAGCAAACCAAAATTTATGGGATACTGCAAAACAGTTCTTAGGGAAATTTTTATTATTTGTAAATGCTTACATTATTAAAATAGAGAAAAGGAAAATCAATGAATTGAGTGTAGAACTATAAAAAGCTAGAAAACTCCCAATTAAATACCAAATTAGAAATTCTGAAAATCAAAGGAGATATTAATGAAACTGAAAGAAAACTACTAAGCCAATTAATAAAACTAAAAGTTGGTTTTATGAAAATACCAATAAAATAGATAAACCCAAATTTTGTTAATTGGATTAGAAAAAGGAAACAGAAAAAACAAATTACCAGCATCAAAAATGAAAAGAGTGAACTTACCACTACTGAAGAAGAAATTAAAACAATAATTAGTAGGTATTTTGTCCAACTGTATGCCAACAAATCTGACAATCTAATTGAAATAAATGAATATTTGCAGAAATATAAACTGTCCAAATTATCAGAAGAGGAAATAAAACACTTAATTAGCCCCATTTTAGAAAAAGAAATTGAACAAGCCATCAATAAACTCCCCAAGGAAAAAATCTCCTTGATTTACAAGTGAATTCTATCAAATATTTAAAGAGTAATTAATTCCAATACTATATAAACTATTTAGAAAAATAGACAAGGAAGGAGTCCTATCAAATTCTTTCTCTAACACAAATACACAAAAGTACTGATACCTACTAAACCAGGAAGAGCCAAAATCCAGAAAAAAAGAATATAAGCCAATGTCCCTAATGAATATTGATGCAAAAAAATTAAATAAGATATTAGCAAGGAGATTACAACAAAGTATTAACTGTAAAGAAGGGATATTAAAAGAATATAAATATGCTAAAGATAAATGGAAGGACAAGTAATCATAACTTTTATAATTTAAAATGTGAATGGACTAAATAATCCAATAAAATGAAAAGTGTTGGAAAGGATAAGAAAATGAAACTTCACAATTTGTTGTTTTTATAAAAAATACATCTAAAAATCAAATAAACATGATTTCAAAATGTGAGGTTAGAACAATATTTGTTATGCATCAGTTAAATCCAAAAAACAAGAGTTACAACTGTGTTCTCAGAAAAAAAAAAATAAATAAATAAAAATAAAAATTCAGAACAAAGGAAGAAGAGGCAAAAATGGAAAATTTAAAGGAAATTATAAATGGATTTCTCAAGGAGTTTAGTGCAGAAAGAAAGGAGATGAGATACATTATTAGATAGTGAAGATGTTTGGATGAAGTAAGGGTTCATTAAAGATGTGGGAAATGAGGATAATAATAACACCAGAGCTGTTGTGAAAATAAAATGAGATATTTCTAAAATATTTGACAAATTTTAAAGCACTATATAAAATGTTATTATCATCACCATCATTATCATCATGGGCAGTAGCTAAAGCTAGGGAGAGAATGAAGGTTAGAGAGTTGGGAAAAATCTGCTGAAATAGACAGGAGGGTATAGGATCTACACAGAAGGGTGTAAATGTACAAGAATAGGTTTTGGTAAGAAGAAGAATTATCTCTTTATCAGAAATAGGAGTAAAAGGGAAGAAGGAAAAGATTGACTTGCTGCAGTAAAAATTCAATTTAGATAACATAAATCCATGGCAGACCCAGATGGCAGTCTTATGACTTTCTTCAGATCCATTCAAAAGCATATGAATAGGAGCAAAAGAAAATTGAGTAAGATTAGTATTTGGTAAGGTGATAGGACAAAGAGAAAAGGATTTGAGAATGTAAGATAGGATGCAGTTTAACAAGTTTCCAAGGGATTGAGATAAATAAAGGAAGATAATGTAGCCAGTATAGGATCGTTGACATGAGCTAAGGAGTAGGAGAAATGAAAATTCAGTGAGTAAGAATGAAAAACAGAGTTAGAAATTATAATGCATGAAGAAAGAGAGAATAATAAATGAAGAAAAAGTTCTGATATATCAAGTATGAATTTCATTTATGCTTTTAAAAAATCTACAAAGTATAAGTGTTGAAGAATCTGTTTTTTTCTTATGATAAAAAATAATCTATCTAAACCAAAAGCTACAATTAAAGGCAACAGAGAAACACAATTAGTTTAATAGGGAAGAAAATCAAGGATGTCTCTTTTCCCTACTATTATTTGACACAATTTTAGAAATGCTAGTGATACCAAAAAGAGAAATAAGGGCATAGAATTGGCAAAAGGAGGGGGAAATCTATTCCTAGTTGATGATGAAATGATGGTTTAAGAAAAAAAAAAAAAGACTAAGATAACAGCTTCAGTAAAACTGCAGCATAAGAAAGAAAGAAACCCCATTCCCACCTCCACTTCTCAAAAAATAGCATTTCTATATAACTGTCCTTGTTGTAATTCTGGTTCTGAAGTAATAGGATCATTGAATGCCTGGGCATTCAAGTAAATATTCCCTTTAATAAAAAAAAAATATTAAAATGTTCCCAGATAAAAGCAGCGTGAAGGGCAAATAATAGCTCAGGAAAGGAAAAACAAAAATAAAAGTCATTGGCAAGGAAATTAAAAGCAGCAGCTGCCAAGGAGTTTCCATGGGATCTCAGGAGAGACCTACCAAAGTCTAAAAACTTTCTTGCCCAAAGGACTCAGAGTTAGTTATCTGATCAGTCCTAGCTAGGGAAAAGGTTAATACAAACTGCTCCAGATCTGTTCTATAGGTCCTTTGCTCACAAAGATCTAAGCATTTTTTTATTGGCATATGGGGAGTAAATTCATAAGTGCTTAAACTAACCACACTATTCTAGTCCACATCACTTTAATCTTTGATCCTTTGTTGTTAACAACATAGGTAGTCAGGATCATGAGCATACATAACAAAGCAGCTCATCCCCTTAACCTAATCCCTGTCCTTACAGCAAAACCTATGGGACTCTATCAAAGAAGCCAAAAAGGACTGCCTAACAGTTGGACTCTACCATAGCTGCTTTCAACTTTATTACTACTGATGGCACTAACATCTTCCTAGTCACCCAACTTTGGTCTCATTATAGCATCTCTCATGTTCCCTCTTTTTATTCACGTAGCTATTACGTAGATCAGACCTTTATCTCCTTTTGCCTGGAACACTGTAGTAGCCTTCAAATTAGTCTCTTTCTTTGTCTCTTGTCTCTCCCCAAGCCAATACATTCCCTACTGTGCCAAAATGATTGTTACTGAAGCAAAAGTCTGAACATGCTACCCTATCATGACAACTCTACCCCTAATCAACAAATTCCAATGTCAATCCCTTATATCTTGGACTAAATATACTATTGGGGGGTGGGGGTATTTAAAGCTATTTACAACCTTCTTTTCCCTACTTTCCCCATCTTGTCATACTTTGTTCCCTCTTTATTCTCTATAATCCTGCCATTCTTCAAAGATGAGATAGTATCTACTATTTCTGGGACTTTATACTGCCAGTCCCTCATGTCTGGGATACTCTTTTCTATCTCTTCAAATCCCTCGGATTCCTTCAAGACTCAGTTCACTTACATAAATCCTTTCCCAGTTCCCCCAGCTACTAGATATCCACCTCTAAGTTTATCTTCCATTTATTTTTTCTCTGTCTAGCTGTACAAATTTTTTACATGTTATCTCTCCTATTAGATTGTAAGTTAATAGTTTTTCCTTTCTTTGTATTCAAAGCATAGTGACTAATAGAGAATAAGAACTTTAAAAATAATTATTGATTTCTGACTGATTGACCTAAGAACCTTTATTTAACAATTCATCAGAAATTAGAAAAGAGTCTGTAAGAATTTATATTTAGACCACCCCAACAACTATGTATAGACTGAATGTTAAAGATATCATCAAAAAAAAAAAAAAAAAAAAAAAAAGAGAGAGAGAGAGAGAGAGAATATAAATAGATCAAAAGACTTTCTCACCTTATAGCTAAGAAATGATTTTTTTTAACCAAACAAGGTATAAAGGTAATTACAAAAGTTAAACTAGATAATTGTATGAAATTGTAAAACTTTTGCACAAACAAAATCAAAGTGAAGTGGTTAAATTAGAAGGGAAAAGACTTTGTATCATATATCACTCATTAAGGTCTGATTTCTAAGTTAAATGAAAATCAACAAAAAATATTTATGACTAAAAGGTATCTCCTAAAAGATAACTAATCAGAGGATATAAGCAATTCTAGAAATAAGAATTACAAATAATTAACAGTTATAAGAAAGAAAGCCCCATATGTTGAAATAAAAGAAATGTAAATACAAACAAAACTGTTGTTTCATCTCACATTCATCAAGCTACCAAAAATGACAGAAGATGGGAATAAGTCATAGTTGGAGAGGTTGAAGAAAAATAGACACATTAATGTATTTGATAGAGTTGTAAATTGATATTGAAGTGGGTTGTGGTCCCTTTAAATCGACCGCAGGTTTTAGGAGTGAAAGAATTCACTCATTCCCAAATATTAGTTGCAAAATGAAAGTTTATTGTTAAATAGAAATCAGTTTACCAAGAGACTGACTTCTATAGTGGCAGATCTATGGAAAATGGAGTTTTGCCCTGAGAATGCAGTTCTCAGTGGACAGACAGTCCTGGCAGCAAAGGGAGCTACCAAGATCCATCTGCAAAAACTATAGTTGATGGAAGCTTAATATATTAGGTATCTTAGTGGGTATTGGGAAGCCCGAGAAGATCAGAACCAATGGGGGCTGGGCAGTCTAAGCAAGTCATAACTGGGGCTGCGACAAGCCAGGATCTTCAATTGGAATTCAAAGGGATACTTTTTGACCAGAATTTGTGAATCAAAGACTCTAGGATCCTGGAAAGACAACTTGTCTGGGGAGGATATGGTTCAGCCAGGAGGAGCTGGGAATCTGAAAGGAATCACAGATCAATAGGAAATCCAGTTTCTTAAAGGGACCACAACCCTCTTCAATATTGTCACTGGAAAATAATTTGAAACTACATTAAGAAAGTTAATAAAATCTAGATACCCTTTGATCCAGAGATTCTATAACTAGGCAAATTTAACAAAAAGATCAAAAAAAAAAGAAAAACAAAAAAAAACAAAAAACAAGGTCTCATATACACAGAAACATTTATAGCAATATTTTTGAATTACAAAAACATGGCAAAGTAACTGATTATTGACCTGGGAATGGCTAAACTGTGGCACTTGAATATAATATTACTGAGATATAAGAAATTATAAATGTGATCATACAAAGGCTTTTAGAACTGATGAAGTGAGAACCAGGAAAATAATACATACAACAATTCATTACTATAAAAGGAACCTTTTCAGTGGATAAAGACCTGGATTCAAATGCAACCTTCTACATTTAAAAGCTGTATAACTTTGGCCAAATTACTTAACCTCAGTTTACTTCAGTTTTCTCAAAAGAAAGTTATTTTACAGATCAAACTAGTAATCTCTGTGAAACGTTTAGTTCAGTGCCTCACACATACTGTGTAAATCCAATTTATTATTATCATTACTATCATCATTAGTATTATTGTTAACAAAACAACTGAAACTGAATGCAATGAAAGTATAATGAATAAGATTGGCTCAAAGCAGAGATATAAGAAGATATCTTTCTTTGCTTCCATTCTTGCAGAGATGAGAAAACAATGGATATGAAACATTTCATATATAATCAGAATGTTCTAGTAAATTAATTAGTTTTCTTGAACTTTTTTTCCTACCTTTTCTTAAATTCATTGTGATAAATGATGCCTTTCTGAGTGCAGGCTGAGAGAGAAATCCAATGTGAAATATAGGTGACTTAAAAGCAAGATATCCATAAAATTTTAATTAAAAAAAATACTTTATTTTCTGACTAATGCATAAAACAAAAATGTTAAAACATTTATGATATTATATGACTATGATATAACTCTTTTTTTCCTACTCGACCTTAGATTCTGGATAGATATTTTTCTTTTTGTTGAAAAACTAGCCTTCCAAAGAAAGAAAGCTATAGAATCTGAAAAACAATTTGAAAATCATGCAAATAAAAATGATTAAAATATCCATATCCATACGATTAAAAAATATTTTTTTTATCACCTTGAAAGAAATGAAAGGTGCTTTTGAAAGGTGAAGGACTATTGGAGTTTATCCCTACTTTGAAGAAAACATTCAAAAGCAGTACATATTTTTAGTTTAAACATTTAGCTTAGTCATACTGTTCTTATTCTCTTTATAAATACATCTTTTATGTGATGATCAACTGTGACGGACGGATTTGGCTCTTCTCAACAAGGCAGTGATTCAAGGCAATTCCAAGGGATAGAAAATGCCAATCACATCCAGAGAGAAAACGATGGAGACCGAATGTAAATTGAAGCATAGCATTTTCACCTTTTTTTGTTTCTTTTTACTTGTTTTCTTTCTTGTGGGGTTTTTTCCCCTTTTGGTCTGATTTTTCTTGCTCAATATGAAAAATATGGAAATATGCTTAAAAGGATTGCACATATTTAACTTATATAGATTGCATACCATTGAGAAAAAAATAAACATACATCTTAGATCATAATTTCACCATTCTCATAAAATATTGTGGTTGAAAGGACGTACAACTTGGAGGCAGAGGACTCTGCTTCTGTAACTAACTGTGTAGTTAGGACCAGCTTTATTACTAACCAAGAGTGGCCTTGGAAGAGTGACATAAACACTCAGCATATTTGTCACATCATTTAAAGCTCCCTGGGTCTCATTTTCCTTCTCTGTAAGATGAGAGGCATGAGATGGCCTCCAAAATCCTTTTTAATTTTAAATCCATGGTTCTCTAAAATGAAGGGGATGGAACTACATTAGTAGGTTCAATCTCAAATAGAAACTAATCCCTACAGGTTGTATTTTTCTGATCTAGAAACACACAAATGATTGGATTATATTAGTATTTTATTTTGTTATACATTTCTCAAATTCAGAATAATTAAAAGAATTACTTAAAAGAAATAATAAAAAAGTAAAAATATAATAATAATAATGATGATGCAAAACAACCAGGATTAATTCTAAGTATTTAGGAGCTATAAAATTTTTAGCAAGTTATCAATCTTTGCCATTACAAATATTAACAATACAATCACATTGCATTACATACACTGTATACCATTACAATAATATTGCATACAGTAACATTTGTCTTTTCTCTCCCACTTATTAGGTTAAAGCTGTTTACATAAAATAACAAACCAAATTAGGGCAACTACTCTAAGTTGCAAAAGAAAAGAAAAACATAAGCTAATGACATTCTACATAATTCTATTATATATGTTTCCAGATTATTTCTCCAGAGTTAGCAAATGGTTATGGAAGCAGCATGAGGGCCTGATATGGAACAAGTAACTGAATTTCTCTAATCAGTTTTCTCCTCTATAAAGTAAGCTAACTGACTAAATGATCTCTAAGATTACATTTCAGCTCTAAATGTATGATTCTGTACCTGGTTATATGTGACTCCAACAACCAAAAATCATAAAGTGCCAAACTGAAACTGATAAAAGAAATCTACTGTTACTCTCCAGATTCCTTGCAACTACATTTTATCTGGAAATCTGCAGTCTGTACAATGCATTATAATGGAGATTTTCAGATCTACTGAAAAATGGGAAAAGGATGTTACTATGTTAAAATATTGTATTTTATAATTATGTCAGTAATCCTAAATATGATGCTATCACCTGAAATCTTATATATGCCCCATGTAAGGGTTGAGGTAAGGCTAATTTCAAAGAGAACACAATTAACAGGTCTTGATTTGTTTATGGACCTCCTAATTTAGAAAGTGCCTAAATATTTGTCCTGGGTATTAACTAAGATGCAGTATGTGGTTCACAGCCTCATTAAAGCAAGTAAATATTTCATAGCCTTAGTATCTGATCTCAACCTTAATGAATATTTAATAGAAGCTGACCAACAACAACAGCAAAAACCTGAAGGAATTATGTTCCATTTAGTCAGAACTGGAGTCTCTAAGCTTCTAAAGCAGCTTCTCAAATAGTCTGAAGCTAAAATTATACCAGCCTCATAAAATATTCTACATAATTTTATAACCAACTAAAAGACTATAAAATATGGTTTCAAAATTATAAATTAAATATTTTTAACTTGCAACTTGAAAAAAATGTAAGAGAATAGTTTAATATACTTGGAGCAGCATTAGCTATTGAAAAGAATGTGATGCCTCAAATGCTATCACTACTCGCTTATGAAGGCAGGACCAAAAAGGAGAATCTGTTATCCCTGGGCCCTTCATAATTTGTTTACTGGAAACCATAGGACAAAGCTACCTTTGGGGTAGCTGGCAATAGAAAACAATTACACAAAGCTTCCTAAATATTATATTTTTTTTAAACCATGTATTTATTGAGCATTTATTATGAATCCTACTGTAGGTAACAAAACTAAAAAGAAAAAAGGGGAGAGGGAATCTATAACCTACATAAAGCACACAAATAATTTCTTAAAAACGGGGGTCCATGCATCAATTTAGGGTTTTATATTAGGTCATAAATTGGCTAGTAGAATTCTCTCTAGGATAAAAATATATGCTTCAATTTATTCAATCAATGTTGATTAATGGAATAAAGGTGAAAAATGACAGAGAGCAAACAAAAGCTAACTCCTATTCCTTCTCAAGATGCACACAAATATAATATCCGCTTTCATTGCATGTGGGATATAAGATAAGACATTTCTACTGTGAACCCCAAGATTAAAGTAACTAGACAATATTATCTCTTCCCACACCTATAAGAACATGTATTTAAGGTGATTGACCTAAACTTTCTTGTTTTTTCAGTTTATTTGGTTTTGGTTTTGCTTTATTTGGGGGGGGATGTTAGTTCAGGATTCTTAGAGTAATATCAATTGTGCCTTTAGAACAATGAAATTGAAGAGAAAAAAAAAGAGCCCATGACTTCTAAAGGAAAACTTGATTAGGTAATGGATTCTCTAATAAAATCCATATAATCTTGTGGTGAATTACTGCATCCTATTTGATGCATCGAGAGGAAGAGAGAGAAGACAAGATTGCAGAGTGGTAGGAAGCAGTACAATGAATTCAGTTCCATAATCTCCAAAGTGATTTAGAAAATCACTTAGAAAAATGATGGTGAAATCCTGATATAGTCACAATGCATTATTTGTCCAGGTGACTGGCACATTCATAGGTAAACAGAGAGATCAATCTCCATATTCCACTACAAACACTCCAGCATCCAGGCTGAACATGAATGTAAGAGGAGTTCCAGCCCCTTACCAAAGCATCCCAGAACCCATAGCAGAGCACTATGACAGAAATAGCAGTCAAATGGAAGCTTTGCCATCCACTATGGAGTTCCAAATCACAGAGCCAGGGCAAACAGATTAGAAGATCTGCCTAGGGAAACAGGAACAGAGACCCTGGGCAGAGTACTCTGAGAAGAAAAAGTTGAGAAACCAATAGCAATAGCAATTGCAGTGAGCAGAGTCTCACTCCCGAAGTCTAGCCTATTCTGCAGGAATCCCACATCAAAGGGGAGCTTACAGTTCTTTTACTCTGAACCAAAAGAACTTTCCACTTGGCTGATATGGATTGAATCTATCAGGAATCTTACTCTTATATATACCTCCCCCGCCTCTTCCCCCCCCCAAAAAAAAAACACACCATAATAAGATATTATGACAGCAGGTATGCTCAAGATACCAAAAAAAAAAAAAAAAAATGACTCTAAAACATCTTCAAGTATTGCCTACAAAAAGAAAATAGTTTAAGCATAATCTCAACTAGGATTGCTAAAAAATTTGAAGCAAGAATTAAAAGAAAAAGTTAAGGAGAGTTTTGTTTTGTTTTGTTTTTTTAATAAATGGAATGAAAGTTTTTGAGAAAAATGGAAAAGAAATTAGAATTATGGAAGAATAGGAAAGAGAATTAACAGTTGGTATAACAGGAATGTCTGTGGCAGCCCTCTTTGTAGTGGCTAGAAACTGAAAATTGAGTGGATGCCCATCAATTGGGGAATGTCTGAATAAGTTGTGGTATATGAATGTCATAGAATATTATTGTTCTGTAAGAAATGACCAACAGGATGATTTCAGAAAGGCCTGGAGAGACTTACATGAACTGATGCTGAGTGAAATAAGCAGGACCAGGAGATAGTTATACACAGCAACAACAATACTATATGATGATCAATTCTGATGGATGTGGCCATCTTCAACAATGAAATGAGCCAAATCAGTTCCAATAGAGCAGTGATGAACTGAACCAGCTACACCCAGCAAAAGAACTCTGGGAGTTGACTATGAACCACTACACAGAATTCCCAATCCCTCCATTTTTGTCTGCCTACATTTTTTATTTCCTTCACAGGCTAATTATACACTGTTTCAATGTCTGATTCTTTTTGTGCAGCAAAATAACTATTTGGACATGTGTATGTATATATATATATATATATATATATGTGTGTGTGTGTGTGTGTGTGTGTATATATATATATATATATATATATATATATTGTATTTAATATATACTTTAACATATTTAACATGTATTGGTCAAACTGTCATCTTGGGGGGGGGGGAGAAAGAGGGGAAAAGTTGGAACAAAAGGTTTTGCAATTGTCAGTGCTGAAAAATTACCCACCAATATATCTTGTAAATAAAAAGCTATAATTAAAAAGAAAAAAGAAGAAAAAAAAAAAAACAGTTGGCACACAAACTGTAAGACTAATAAATCCCTTAAAAATCTAAATGGACCAAATAGAAGCAAATGACTCCAGGAGACAAGAAGACTTAAAAAAAAAAAAAAAAAAAAAGTCAAAAAGCCTGGGGAGGGGGGAAGGGAGAAAATAGAAGAAAATGCAAGTTATCTTTCTCATAGCAAACCAACTGACCTGGAAAGGGATTGAGGAGAAAAAAAAGTTTAAGAATCTTCAGACTATTTGAACACCATGACTGGGGAAAAAAAAAAAAAAAGTGCCTAAATATTACATTTCACACCCAAAGGCAAAATGAAAATAATCTTAGGGCCAGTCTATATTTATTTATTTAGGGAAAAAGTTCTTAACAAATCACTGTTCCAGCCTACTCTACCACCATTTTCCCAAATTCAGTCTCCAACCTGAAGCTTTTCCTCTTCCTCCCACAACTGTTCCTGCTTGTCCTTGTAACAAAATAACTGCATTTTTGTTTTGTTTTTTTTTTAGTGTTTACAACTGTATTTCTAATAAGATAAATAGCATACCTGTTTGTCAAATGCTACCCATGATGGTACTTCACCTCCCATTCCTCGAGGAAAAATGCTAAATTTGGATTTTTGACAGCGTCCCAGCAGAGGTTCACCACCTATTCCAGGCTTATCTTCATTTGTTAGCATACTAATAGAGTTGCAAAAGCCCCAGTGCTGAGATTTATGGAACTTTTCTTTCCCAAGCTGTGAATATAAAAAACAATATACCCAAAGTTGAGCATTTGATTTTTTAAATTTTTTTATTTTTAATATAAATTTTTTTAACATTAGTTTCCCCACTTTAAAATTCCTGGAAAATATAATCAACATTAATCTTTATGGAACAATCCATGTCATATCTGAAATGGATTGCTAATTTTTTTTTTTATTTGTTCACCTACTAGATTCTTTCTTAAATGCCTCCCTGTGCAAAAATGTTGGTTTTTCCAAAGCTATCGATTAAGCATAAGATTCTATCTATTGTTTGTCATCTGAGTACCAAACTATCTAAATTAAGAGAGGTTCATGCCTAGGAGACTGATCACCTCAGAATGAAATGTTGGGGCCCCAACAACTCGTTAAAACTTCCTAGTGAGGTATGAATGGGACTGATTGGATGAAATATTTCTCAGTAGTGAGACTAGGCCTAAGTCACATGATCCCTATTCCCAGAGCATTCTGGAAGATGGACCTTGGGCCTCAGGTTTCAGGATCCCTATTCTCAGTCTTGAAGCCTGCAATGCAGGAAGTTAGTGAAGTTACAGGAAGTAATGTGACCCACAGTAAGGAGACAACATTGGTGACCAGTGGTCAAAAATGATTACATCCTTTTAGTCTATCCAATGAAAAGGCTTGAGTCTTTTCCTATTTAACTGGTTGTTCTACATCCAGCTGGCTTTCTCTTTGTAGCTGAAAATGTCTCAGATTAGTTAATTTGGGAAAGGGGTCCAGTACCCATCCCACACAATATGAGTGAAAGTATTATCCCCACCAATAAGATTATAGATCCTTTAAATAATGAAGTCCTTATTTCCTAAATAAATCCAAAATAAAAATTTGTTGATTGATTACTAGAATAAAGACAAGGAAAGCAAGTAAAACTACTCAATTCCTGCTCCCTCTATTTTTCTCTCTTCCCCCAACCCAACATATAAACACACATATAAAAATAGATATACATATAATATATAATTGTATTCTCTCTAATGTTAACAAAAATATTTAATTATACAAATAAAAATTAATTATAAATAATTGTGCATTATAAACCTTTAGATTTATGTAATTAATACACTGTTTTAATTTTTTAATCACATTGTAATTTTGAAAAGGCTCCAAAAATTGTTTTCTGTGTATAACTTCAGCTTTAAATGATACTGCTATGGTTATTGGTAAACTCAACAGTGTGATAGTGATGTGAGTTGTGCTCCCTTTAAGAAATTAATCCTTTCAGATTCATTTATTCCTTTCTGATTCCCAGCCCCTCCCCCATAAGAGTGAGGAAAGTAGGAGGGAAGATTCGGGAGCTTTGCTTATTGAGGAACCAACTCTTTTTTAAAAGAAAAGCAACACAGTTAAAAGATTTCCAAGAGCTTAAACTGCTTTCTTATCTTGACTAGATATCAAGGCCTCCTGCCTACCCTGACTTCTGAGTCCACACCCTTAATCACAACCCCGGGAGAAATTAGCTTTCCTGGAAATTAAGAGTGAAAGGGCTAAACTCTAGGCTACTTAACACCTTTTACTATAAACAAATAATCTTTTGCTCAGCATTTTCTACTTCTCTTTGATAGTTAGATGGTCCATCAGTATTCTACAAGCAGCCCACAGAGGGAACCTGATGCATTTCCCATTCCGGAATGTCACCATCTCCACCCTGAACGGCATCCCACTTTTAATCTGCTCCCGAGATCTGTTTTCTCCAGGCTTCAAATTTTGGATTCTCAGACTACTGACCAAAACAAACACCCTTAGATGCCCTGCTGCCATCTCCAAACCCCACACCTCATGCCTCACCTCCTGGCATGAACCCCCAAATCTCTATGACCCTTGCCAGCTCGAAGAAGTTAAGAAGAGATCGCTGTCCCTTTTCCCACATGCATTTGGAGGTGACTGCTTGAGGGGGGAATGAAGAGGGGACCCCGGAACTCTGAAGATCCTTGGAGAAAATCTTCAATTCTGCCTCAATAAGAGACTCTGCCCCAAGTCCTTTTTTTTTTTTTCTCTTAAATGAATTTAAGTTTTAACTGCTTGAGGGGGGAATGATGTGGGTTGTGGTCCCTTTAAGAAACTTGTCCTTTCAGAGTGATTTATTCTGATTCCCAGCCCCTCCTAGCTAATACATTAACAATTCAGGAAGCTAGGACCTTTGATTCACAAATAATGGTCAAAAGCACCCCTTTGAATTCCAATAGGAGATCTGGGCCTGTCCCAGGCCCCATTGGATCTGAGCCAACTTGGGACTCCACCCATGGGCCCCTTTAGCTAAATCTCTTATTATAAAAGAGCCAGACTGGACCCCTTTCTTGGCAGAGGTCTCAAACATGGCAGCCATACGCCTGGCACTCCAAGGATCTTTCCCCACTGGAACACTGGTTTTGGTGCCCTCTTCTCTTTACTTAACACCTTTTACTAACCAGACTTTAACCTTACTTCAAAACCCCATAATAAACCTCTTTTATCAATCTAGGTGTTCGGGTCTGTAAATTCCTTTTCAGGGGATTCTTGCACCACTACTAGACCTCATATAACTCTGTATCCTTGTGCTGAATCCAAAGGGGTTGGAGGGGAGCTCTATTTGATGTCCTGTACCCTGAACCTGCCACTAGACCTCAGTTAAACCCTAATTTCACTTAGGTACCCCAATTCTAGACCTCATCAATGGGAGGAACCCTGAAGCTGTCCTCTGACTTTGGGGGAAATGCTTGAGAAACTCTTTGAAACTCTTCTCTAGGAAAAACCCATCCCAGGGAATCAAGATAAAGTGTTTCATTCTGTTATCTTGGTAGGACTGGTTGAGTCCAGGACTCAAACTTAAATAGTCTCATTTAGCTGGAGATCTAGATTTCTACTGAAATCTGATTTGAAAATTGAAAGCTGAAAATTGGCTCAGGACTACTTTTAGTAAGTGGTCTCATCTAGGCCTGGGGGTAGTGACAGCATTGAGGGAATCTCATTCCATTGAAACTTGTCTCAGATTTCCTTGTAAAAATGGCAATTTTAAACTCATTTCTTTGCAGAAAGTCCAAAGCAGCTTGTCACTTCTAGGACCCTGCCCACTGAGAAGGCATTCTCCAGCCTCCATTTCCATAATAGGACCTGGCAGAGGCCCAAAGCAAGACCATGCCTTATCAAGGAACCCTTCTCTCTCCTTGGCATAGCTGCCTGCCAGGACCCTGCCCCCTGAGAAGAGACCCTCCCTCCCTTCTCAGTGTTAACATACACCGTTTATCTCTCTGACAGGATTTCTCTACACCCCTTGTTTATCTCTCTGCAGGACTTTGTCACTCAGAAGTTAGCCTCCTAGCAAAAGCTGACTTCTCAGTTCCAACAATAAACTTTTTGCCATTCTAACTTTTTGGGTTCATAAATTCTTTTATGAAGGATCTGTGCCAACCAGATGGGGTTCCCACAACTCTCTGCCCTGCATCAAACCTCATCAAATTACATATCTTCACTTTGGTTCTATTTCTATATTGTTCTGCATTATTTAATAAAAGTCTTCCTACAGCTCTTTCAGTCCTTCATACCTAAAACATCATAAATATTCCATGGCATAATAACATTTAATTACAAGTTTATACCATGATTTCTTCAGTCAAGTTGCCTGACTGAAGAATACATAGACTATTTTTAGCTTTTGTTTTGTTTTGTTATTGTAAATGGTAGCCCTAGGAAAATTTTTCTACAAATAGATCTCTTCCCTCCCACTCAATAACCACCTTAGGGCACCTTAAAAATGGATCAAAAATTTGGATATTTCTGTTGGCATTCTGTTGCACCAATTTATAACTAGAATAATAGTATGGCTGTTTTCTCATAAGTATGTCAGCATTCAATTTTATTACCTTACACTATTATTGTCATTTTGCTAGGTGTAAAGTGGTAACTTAAAGTTGTTTTATTTTATATGACAACCAGAAAGTTTGAAATCTTCCAAGTGATTGATAAGGTATATTCTTTTGAGAACTGTTTGATCATATTGACTTTTTATCTAATGAAAAATGGATCTTATTTATAAATGTATGATACTTCTTTAGATGTTTGAGATGTTGAAATTTAACAGAAATCTTTATTATAAAAGTTTTACCCCACTCTCTCTTTTTTATTCAGTCTTCTGTTACACAAAACCTTTTTATTTTATTTTTAAATAATTAATTTTATATTGCTCTTCTCTTATAATTTCTTTGGCTTTTTGGATAGCTATTTTTTAAAAACTAATTATAAAAAAGTTAACATTCTATTATCTTTTCATTTATAATAGCTTTCTAGTCAGAATCTTCATGTAATATTTATTGTGGTATATGCTGTGAGAATAAGATCTAATTCCATTTTTGTCATATTGTCATCTAATTTTCCTAATATTTTGATTTAATAATGAGTACTTTTTAACATATTCCAATAATTTGTGATAATTTATTTATCAAATGCTAGGATTATATCAATTTATATGTGTTTCAATTATTTATTTTCCATTTTTTTGTTGGAACAAAAATACCAATAAATTTTAATAATTATTGTTTGACAGAACTATTTGAGACCTGGAAGTAAAATATGTATGTAGAAAATAGTTGAGAACAATTTGCCCTGGCCACTAATGCTGAAGCTCTATGAACCTGGGAAACTTAAAACTATATATATATGTGCATGTTTGCATATATGTATGCATATATACATTTATGTATGTATAAATATACATATATACACATGCCAAGCATTATTAGATTGATCTTTATTTAGCTCCAATCAAATACAGAGAAAGAAATAGCATAATGGAAACAGGAACAGCCAAAGAGTCAGAAACATCCAGGCTCAAGTTGTACCTCTTAAATTTACTAGTTATGTGACTATAAACAAGTCACAATCTCAGTTTCTCCAGGCAACTGTAAACTTTTAAGTTATTGAAGGGTTGCTGAATTATGGGGAGGGGGGAAGGGTGCAACTATGTGGTATTGTAGTGCACAGAGTACCAAATCTATAATCAGGAAGACATCTTTCTGATTTCAAATCTGGCCTCAGACACTTATTAGCTGTGTGATGCTAAGTGAGCCACTTAACCCTATCTGCCTCAGTTTCCTCATCCATAAAATGAGCTAGAAAAGAAAATGACAAACCCCCTCTGTATCTTTACCAAGAAAACCCCAAGTAAGGTGATGATGAGTTGGACATGACAGATCAACAACAGAATCAGAGGGGGATGTTTCAATTAAATTATAAGTCATGATTACACTTTTTTCTTAAAATAGCATAGTAAAATTTAGTATAAGTAAAAAAAAAAATTTTAAACACTTCATCAAATGAGAGAGTAAACTGAAAAAAAAAGATGCACTCACATATTACCATTTTTCATATGTATATTAAATGTTATTGTAATTAGTAAAATACAAACTCACTTCAAAAGATTACTAAATTATTGAATTCTTATCATCATATATTTTTCTCAAGTAGATAAGGGTCCATGAGATTTTTATGTAAATAAGGTATTTTTTTTTTTAATAGAGTACCAAGGTAGTAGAAGTTATTTGCATTTTTAACGTTTAATTGAAGGTACTTATCAAGCCTCTTAGTCTTGGTGTCTTTTAACATAGAAGATCAACACTGATCTGTTCTATTTCTCACTCTGATATTGGTTTATTCAGATTATTTATTCTCTATGTTGTCAATATGAATATTGTTATAAATGTTCATTCATTTATTTTCTATTCTCTTTTCTTGACATAAATATAAAAGATTTTTTATCTTCCCTTTCCCAATAAAGTTTTAGTGGCTTTTTTATTCTAACCTTTTTTATTTTCTAATGATTTTTATCTCTTTGCAAAAAACAGGTTCTTTAGTTTTATTTATTCATTTGTTTTCTATTTTACTATGTTAGCTCTAATTCTGGTGATTTTTTTATTTGTCCTTAGCTTTTGGTTATCAGTTCATTTAAAAAATTATTTTTACTGAGAATAACCCATAGATCATAATATCACAGATTTTAAAATTCAAGAATTATAAAAATCATCTAGTCCAATCCAGTCATTTTATAGTGATAACAAGCCTGCAAAGGTTAAGTGAGTTTTCAAAATGACATAGGTTGAAACAACAGAGACAAAACATATCTTCTAACATTCAGTCCCATTCTCTTTTCACTTCATTCTTCTTGTGACCTCTTGTTTTACCAGTTTACTAGAAGACCTGCTTACATCTTCTTAAATAAGAAGAATGATTTTCATCTTAGGAAGTATAGGAAGAAAAAGTTTCAAGAAATAAAAAATCAATATTATTTCAGGAGATGCATTAAATAGTATCCAATTGCTCCCAATGAATTCAAATCATCAATAGAAGTACTTCCCAAGATGCTTGTGGAATTTATTAGAGAGCCATTTATAGTAATCTGTGAAGAATCTTTGAAAATAGGACAGATCATCCAGGACTAGAGACCAGAAAATGTTGCCCTGATTTTTTACAAAGGGAAGAAAGTAGACTATAATCACCATAAAGTAGTAAACTTACTAAAAATCCTAAGCAAAACTCTTTAATGTGCATGATGAAATGAACAGTGTATGAGAAAATAAAACTGCCTGGCTTTATCAAAAATAAGTAATTCCATAATAACTGCATTTCCTGCTTTTACTTGTAAAAAGGGAAATGTAATTATGAGTATTTTAGCAACACATCTGACTAAGTTTCTTATCATATACTTGGGCAAGTTGAAGAGATGCGCTATATGTTAGTATAGTCAGATGGATTTAGAAATGTTTTAATGGAAATTTCTGCATGCCTACTACACATGAACTACCAGTCACAAAAAACTCTTTTGCACTACAATGCTTAGCTATTTGGAGGAAAATACATATTGTTGATGATAGTCTATTTGTATATTTTTTTAGTTTTGTCTGCCACGTCAAAACAAAATTTATCAACTAAAAAAAAAGATATTTATAATCTAATTCCGTACTCTATCAAAATATATACCTGACTTTTTAAGTTTGATTTTCCCTTATATTTTATAAGCTTGTTAATCTTTCTTGACTATTTTTATCTTAAAAGGATACTCATGTTTGTGTATATATGTATTTGTTTTCATTTTTTCAGTTATATCTACGACAATGCTTTATTTGCCAAGGGCTAGAGATTCCTCTCTTCAATGTTCTCTACACTACAGCCAAAGAGGTGATTAACAAATTGTTACCTCAAAACAGAACATCCATTATTCATTTGTTGATAAGTATATGATTCAAAGTTACTACCAAGAATTAATCACTCTATAAAAAAAGTTCTCTAGTACTTATCTTAATTTATGAATCATCATCCTCATTAATCATGATTGTCATTAAGCAATCATTAAAATTCAGTCCATTCACCAAGAGCTGATTCCCTTTTCTCTCATCACTCAGATATCTTCTATGATCAAGCTTTCCCAGAACCTACATTTTGGCAGAACTCATTGAACACTAGGTGTCTTGAAATATTTCTCTGTTCACTATTCTTAATGATATCCTATCCTAGGATAACAGGACATTGTTTTAACCATTTTATAATAGGAAACTTGTGGGGAGAAGGGAAGACATATTGAACATAAAATAACTTTTTTTCTAGAGTCCAAAAAAAAGTTAGAAGCCTTCAATTTGAACTATAAATTCTGACTTCTAAACCTTTGTTATTCAGCAAAATACTCCAAATTAAGCTGGTCCTCGGCATTTGTGCCATCTATATATAAAATAATAGGCAAGCCCAGACCAAATCCATAAGAATGCTAAGGACTATATAGTCACCAAAAACACAGGTGTTCCTTACTCCCATCTAGTCATATGGGCTAAATTGACATCTGTCTTCTATTACTCTACTACTCTCAACCTATCCACATGGAACTAGACATTCATAATCTGGATCTTCCAAATCCATAACCTTTGTCTCTAGGAAAATTAATCTACTCATCTTTGGAACTCCCTAAGTGCAAATTAAACTTACCTTGCTTATTATATCTATTCACTGTCTATCTACAAATATATTTATAATATTTATATTTACATTTATATGAACAGATCATATTCCATCTAGTCTTCCAGCTTCAGCCTTCATCCTTACCACCTCTTGTTTAAAACACAGTATTCCTATCCAAAGGACTATTGCTACTGGAAAGGATTTCTTCAATTTAGCATTCTTTTGATTCTCCAAACCAAAATACCCTTTTCTGGACACCACTACTCTATATGCATTATTACCTCTTTTAAAAATATGATCTTCTTTAGGAAAAGGACTTTCTCTTAACCTTAAATATATAATAATTTTTATTGTCTTGACTTTTTTGTATTTGTATTCCTAGGGCTTAACACAATACTTAAATTAGAGAGTGACTAAAACTATACTCTTATTAAGAGGTATACCTTAGTGACAAAAAGTGACAAAAAATGACAAAAAGAGATCACACATAAACCAAGATATAACCTTTCCATTGTAACAAAGAATAGGAAATAAAGTAAATGCCCATCAATTAGGGGAATGGCTAAAAAGCACAGCACATAAATATAATGAAATAAAACTTGATGGATACAATGTAAAGGGTGAGCCCCTTACAGATTTGCTAGATTATTTCACATTTCATAAAGGATTAAAACTTTCAGTAGGCTAATTTGAATGGTTTAAAGGGCAGTAAAGCTTTGAGTAGCTAATCTGCATATGAAAAGCTAGGAAAGCAGCTGGTCAAAGAAGAGAGATAATTATGCCCACAGGGCAAATTGCCTCCATCCCTTTTCCAAGCCCAATCATTTGCATGTACCAAGAAGAAAAACTTAAGAATTTTTTAAAACTGAAGACCCCTGAATCCCTCAAACTGTTGGTGATTATTAGCTAAATTGGATATTGCTTGATTAGGCTATCTTACATAAATTAAAATTTGGGGAATATAGTTGATTAGTAACCATAAATTAGGATGAGATCTTTCACTGGAGGGAATCTAACCTTAAGCCAAGAATTGCTGATAGAACAGATTCTAAAGGGCATTAGCTTATAAAGACAAACCTACGATCTTTTTCTCTTACCTCCTATCTCCTATCTGCTACCTCCAATCTAGAAGATAGCTTTAGAACTGAGGTTCTGTTGAGGTTCAAAAGGAGACCCCAAAAGGTTGGGATCACAGATAGGTGTTATAAGATATCTCAAAAGAATCTGCAAACTTGAACTCATCTTCAAGTCAAGGGACAAAATTTATAGTAATTATAATGCCAATTGAAGCAGGCTCAGTTCCAAAAGTACTTAGCAAAGAACCAGGAGAAATAAGATAAATTTATAGGACAAAGAGAGACCAAAGCTTCATGTTACTTATTTGATCATTTTATGGCTTACAGGTAGTTTTGAAAGGTGGTCTATTTGATGTAATGTGATTTTGGTGGTCCCCTGACCTTGCAGCTTCTGTTCTAATGGGTCAGTGGTCCTGGGTCTTCAGCTTTGGAAAATGCCTCAGGAAACTGATCACACCCAATCTATCTGATTCTGATCACTCCTTAGCCTCATAGCTTCAGCCTTCAGAAATCTCCCACAGATCAAACTCCTGAGACAATAATGAATAAGACCATTCTTCAACACATTGCTGACTGATAATCTTGTCAGCAATAATCTGATCAACTGAGAATCATTCCTTCTGGAAAGCATTCCTTCCTATCTTGAGCCACAGAATTAACATGTCTATGGTAGAAGCTGGATAAAATGACTCTTCTTGGTTCTGTTTCTTTACTGGATTCTCTTAGAATTCAGTCCACTGGATAATGGCATCACATTGCTTTTAATAAACTTTGTCCCTTGATTAAAAAATGGGTTCAAACCTGCAAATTCTTTTGAGACCTTGTGACATCAGTCTGGGACTTTTGGGGTTCCCCCTTCTCAACCTCAACATATTCACTGTTGTCTCAGGAACTTGGTTATTATTGACCAGTAGATTATCTATCTAACAGTTGGAAATGTTTGTAAGACTATTCTAAAAACAGAAGACTTTTGATTGTTAGAAGCATTTTAAGGTCAGAGGACCTCAAGATCACTGCTATATTTTCCCTAAAGTCTAGGGGAAGAAATATATAACTATATTATTATATTGCCAAGGTCAGAAGACTTTAGAATCATTGACAGACAGATTGTTGAACGATAATACTCTAAAGTCAGAAAACCTCAGGATTACTGCTATATTTCCCCTTAGAAACTGTATCCTGTCAGTTCTATAGAAAAAGAACTTCTACCAGTTCTAGATTATGGATTCCTTATTCTTTCTGAAAGACTCTAGATCAACTAAGGAACAGATCTAAATAGATCTATAAAAAGTAGTATCTACCACAAAGGAACTGTTATGCCACAGTTTCCTTTAATTGTTCTACCTCAGTTTCCTTGAATAATTCATTTTCCCTGAATTGTTCTGCCTCAATCCTCCTGGTGGCAACTCCCCTTCCTGACCATTAGAACTGAAATAATTAGGGCTGCAAATCCTGGCTACTCTGGCATTTCAAAGAGTCATAAAATGCAGATGGGGAGCATATCTCCTATCTCAGAGTCAGTGACTCCTAATCCTTCCAACTTATCAGAATTTATGATCCTTCTTTACCCCCAATCTGTCAGAACCAAATTTATGGTCCATTCCTGGAAGTTCAACCACCCTTCCCCCCTGCTTTTGTTCCCCTGATCATTGTAGTCTTATAAAAGTCTCTGGAATTACTTGCTGGTTGCTGGATACTTTGAGACAATAGTCTCAATTTGGCCTATTCAGGCCTCTGGGGTAACATGGATCCTGTTTTGCCCCCAGCCCAATCTCTTCCTCTAAATGAAATATTAAAAACTCTCTAATCTCTATCTTGCCTCAGTTTTTCTGGCATTACAGAACCAGGACTATAGGAGGAAAGTATAGGATCCAACAGGACCTGTTGTCAACATCAGGGAAGTGATACTATGACATGCATCTGAATTGGACTGATATGTGAGAAGACTGTGTTCACTTACTTCTCTAGAGCCATCTGGCTCCAGTGGCAAAATATAAATGAAGATGACTGGAGATGACTTCGGATGCAGTAGCCTTTTTAAACTAAGGTCATTAACAGATGTCAGGTCAACTGAGGCAATGGTCAATCAGTAATTAAAGATAGGTAAGAAATGAGTCAATGAATGGCCTCTTTTACCTAGTCATAGATATAGATATCTCCATATATCTAAAATATAGACTTGTAGATATAGATAAGCAATGGGGAGTAGGAAGACACTCAGGGTTTCTGGCCAAAATAGAAGTGATTGCCATTTACATTCACTCTGATCTAATCTAGGCCCAAACAATGACCATGTAGGCTTTAACTGGCATCTATTGTTGAAAATCAAAAGAAGTCAGAGTAATTTGAGTTTTCAGTATTGTACTTGCCTGTAAACTAAAAGATCACTTGAACAGGACATATATTGTTTTGCTGAAACACCAATTGATCTTCCCCCTCTCCCTCTCCATGTGTATGCATGCACAGATACATTCTTTCATGGAACCTAATGTAGTTTCCATAATTTCCTGTATCCATTTGGACGTATATGAAAATCTGAAGCAAATGAAAAGGTTGTTTACCTTAAAAAAAAAAAAAATTCCTTTATTTTCATAAATACAGTTGACCACAGATTTGTGATCTGAATTTAGGAATTCATCTGGAAGGAAGCAATGGGGCAAATGAAGCACCCATGAAGAAAAAGGGTTAATACTGAAATGTTTTGTCATAATAAGATCTCTGACTGGGGGTTCAGAGTGAAGGAGAGAGAACCATAGATGTTTTTGTTACTACATCCTTGAAGAAAAAACATTTATTATCTTATAAAAATAATGGGGAATAAATAGAATAATGGGGACAAATGCTCTTGTTATTTGTCCTTCATTTTTTGAAAAGGCCAGTGACATCATGAGATGTAATGACTTGTGTGAATTGGATTCAAGTGAAGCAATTACACTAAGTTGTCAGTGTTACTCTCTCTTCCAGTCATAGGAGTCCAGTAACAAGGCAAAAGTCAAATGGCCTAGGATGCAGTGCATGATTTTGGCATTTACAATGCCTGATCAAGCTCTAAGCACATCTGCTTCAACCTTCATGATAATTGGAACAAATTCTTCTCACCCACCTCTTCCATTGGGCAAGTCTTCACATGTTTGGTGTAAAGATCCCTCAACTCATCAATGGGTTTGAGACCTTACCCTCTTAACTGGTTTAGCCTTTCTGCCAAGAAGATATACAGAGTATGGCCACCAGGCATGCTATAGCTTCATGAAGCCACAGGTGGAAATTGGTGAAAGGCAAATACCAATTGTGAATTGTAGCCCGGAAAAGGACTTGGCAAACCATCACACCAGAGGTACTAGATCTTGCTTAGCATATACCCCTGGGGGAAATTTGATAAATGAATAATCCTATTTACCAACTTCACTGTATCACTGCTGCAGAGAACATAGAAGCATGGGGTTGGTGGTGATAAGGTCAGAATAGTAATTCCTAGTTTGAATATGAGGTACAAGGCACAAGACACATGTGAAGAATTTATAATGGCATTCTCTTTGTCAAAAGGTACCTTTATTTATGAGAAGAGGTTACAGACAAAATGAAAATGTAAAATAGACATGAGAAGTGGTAAATATGATATAATATCGAAAGAGCATTAAAAAAATTATAGTTAGCAAGGAAAGGAGTTTTTAACAAGTAACAATAGAAAAGACAAGTTTCCTAGTGAAACTCACAATTAATCAGGAGAAAGGGAATATGCCATTAGGTGGGAGTATGCTATTAATTGGTAGACTAAATAAATCCATAAAAGTGTTTAGCACCCTAAAAAAGTTAGTTATAGAAAGGTGAAAGATATCACAAGGCATGGGGGAAGAGGTGAGAAGAAACCCCAAAAGGGATTTAGCAAAGATGGCATTGACCATGGGCAGATTTATAGGGGAAATTTAACCTTGGTTTGACATCATAACTTGACTTTCTTATTGGATACAATAAGGTGGGGTTTCTCAAGACCTCCATAGGTATGAGACTATAAGGGAATATTGTAATTTAAAAAAAAAAAATTATTAATTAAAGCTTTTTATTTACAAAGCATATACATGGGTAATTTTTCCAACATTGACCCTTTCATAACCTTCTGTTGCAAAATTTCCCCTTCTTCCCCTCTCCTCCCCAATCTGGCAGGTAGTCCAATACATATTAAATATGTTGAAATACATGTTAGATCCAGAATATTATAATCTTATCAGTACTTCAGGCTTTCTCTACCAACCCCACCTAATTGCCCAGGACCTCATCAGTAGTAGTAGAGACTTGATTCAGGGCTGGTAGTTTAGGTTTTACTCTGAAATGAAATAAGACACTCATAATCCATCTAACAGTTAACAAAAGGAAATGTCCTTAGCAATAACAGGGGATAGACATTCATTGAGGATACTACAGCTGATTCAGGTGAACATAGTTTCCTGCTGTTCATCATGATTTGGGTCCATGATCAGAAATCCAAGACAAGGTACTGGAGTTTCTTTGACTTTGGACCAAGAAAAGCTACAGCAGCAACCCAAGCCTTAGGGCCCAATCAAGTCTCAACAACTGTTTAGAAAACTTTTAAGAAAAAGAACTAGCCTGAACTGAATGACTTAAAAAAACAGCTAGCCTAGTCTACATGGCAAAGCTGTAGGAAATATTGCTTTTATGCTACATGAGAAGACTAAAAGGAAGTGATTCAATGTAACATAAGGATGGGGGGGGGGGGAACAGGGGAGGGAGAAAGGAAGGAGAGGAGAAGGGAAGTGGGAGGGAAAGAAAGAAGGATGAGAGGGGGAGAGAGGGAGGAGGAGTGGAGGAGGGGAAGGGAAAAGGAAAGGGGGGGAAAGGAAAGGGGGAGGGGAAGAGAAAGGGGAAGAAAAAGGAGAAGGAAGGGAGGGGGGAGAGTAGGGGGGGAAAGGAAAGAGGAAGGAAGGGAGAGAGAAGGAAGGAGGAGAGAGGGAGGGAGAAGAGAGAGAGAGAGAGAGAGAGAGAGAGAGAGTCATCTCATTTGATCCTCACAACAACCTTGATATTATTCTCATTTTACAGATGAGAAAACTGAGGCAAATAAAACTTAAATGATTTGCCCACAATCACATTGCTAGTTAAGGTCTGGGACTAGATTTGAATTCAGATTTTCCTGACTCTAAACACAATTTTGCACCACCCAGCACCAGAGAGAGAGAGAGAGAGACAGACAGACAGATAGACAAACAGAGAGAATGACTACAACAGATAGAAAAGAACAACAAATATTTAAAACTGAATATTACAAAATTATAATGGACAAGTTTGTCCAAATGATATGAAAATAACTCTTGCTTCTTTGCAAAGGTAGGGGGCTATAATCATAAAACATATCAGATTTCATTTCATATATTGGTTAGTTTTTCTGAACTATTTTTTTTCTTTTTAATAGTCTTTTTTATTCAGCTCTCTGGATAGCAGAGAAAGAAAGGATACATTTGGAAATGCTTGTAAAATTTTAAAAAATCAAAAGACATCAATAAAAAGTATAAAAATTTTTAGAGAAAGGCAGTAACTGCTACCAATAACCTTAACAATAAACAAGTTGTTTTTGTTTGTTTGCTTAAATAAATAAAAAACAGACCAGACCTCTGGCCTTTTGTTCCCTCCTCTAACCCTTATATTGTGAACTTAAAGCTCAATGTGTTGACTGAACGTTTTCTGACTCTTCAGGATAACAAAAGTCAGTTGCAATCTCATTGTGACAGAACAGGGCGGCCCAGGGGAGTCTGGTTGCCTGGGAGGCTTTCCCTCTGTGTCTGCATGTGCATGTGTGTCCCTGGGGAGAGCCTTATACAGTAAGCACACTGTAAACTGTTAAAGTTTGTAAGGCACAAAATGTACCAAGATGTTTGAAAGTGACAACATTGTGTCACAAGGCTCATAGCAGCTATATCTTTGATATCCGAGCCTTTCCCAAACCTCAGAGAGGGATGGACAATGGAAATTGAACTCAATGTTCAACAAACATATGTTATACATAGAATATGTTCAAGGTTCCATGCTAGGCACAGCTGATAAATACATAAAATTAAATTGTTCCTGTAATAGGAAAAAGTAGAAGTGGATGACATTTTAGAGTGCTTTTAATGGCAGACTGAAAATTCTGTATTTTATTTTATATATTTATTTTATTTATTCCATGGCAATAGGGAGAAACTGAAGATTTTTGATAAGGAGATTAATAATCAGAAATAAGATACTGAAAAATGTTGACAAATAGATTTGATACTGCCATCATGAAGATCATTCAGTTCAGCTATGGATCCATAATGGATGTTTGGTACCCAAATCTATGTTACTTTAGGGTAGAGAATGCTCTGACTATCATTATTGGTATCCAATATTTTTGGTGGGACTGAAGTCCCTTGTAAACTTGTTATTATGAGTGAATTCTCCAGATATTGATAAATCATGGGCAAACTTCCAAAAAAAAAGTTCCTGAACCTGCAAAACTAAGGATCAGCATATGGAAAAATATTCTCCCCCAACAGAAGGTAACCTCCTTGAAGGTAAGTTTTTCATTTTGTACTTTGTATATCCAATATTTAGCACATAGCAAGAGCCTCATAAATGTTTCTCTATTGGTAGGTTGGTTGGTGGCAATCATGTCCAGATACTGACACCTCATTATAATGAGTCAATTGTCTACACACTCTCCTCACAAACATCTCAGCTTTATCAGGGATAGTGAAGTAACATTGTTTGGTGTAGATCTGAAAAAGCAGAGGAGAAAATAATCTGTATGTGTGTATTTCCCTCTACATCTCCTCTTTACAATCATCTGAGAAGGCTGACTCTGTCCTGACCTAACCACAGAAAAGCAAACTTATCAACTCCAGGACCAAATAGATCCTGAAACAGAGCATGTAGCATCTTTGTAAATTAGCCTACAGTATTTTGTGCCAGCATCCTGGCAGAGGTCCAAGTGTAGACTTCTAGCCATACAGCTCCCACCATGGGGGAAAAGTATTCTCAAGTTAATTCCCTGGTGTTTGATGCCAGCCAAATTACTTTAAAAAATCTGGTTCCCAAACTCCCAAAGAAGAATTCCCCATGAAGAGTTTATAACTTTGTTACCCAGTCCTTGGCTAACAATAAAAATTTGGCCTGCAGTGTATGATTCTTACAAAAGCCATTTAGAAAGGAAAACAGTTCAAACAAATCAAGTCTATATGTTAAGGGCAGAATTATAATAAAGTGATAGTTAAAAATTGTTTCTAGACTAACTTTACTAAACATACATTCACACAAATACATATAAATATGTATGCATGTATATATATACAAACTTGTACATACATATATACACACATTCTATTCTACAGAATAGAATAAAATGTTAGGGAAGAAGAGAGATTCCCACAAAAATAGCATGATGTAATACAGAAGGTCTGAAATTTGGAGTCAGGAAATCTGTATCCAAATATGGCCTGATACATAAGAGGTTGTATGACTGTGGGAAAATCATTTAACTTTTCTGAATTTCATCATCTATAAATTGCAAATGATAATATTTGTCCCACATGTTGGTTAGTTTAAGGAAAGCACTTCCTAAAACTTTATGTTCAGGAAAAAAAATTCTATAAAGGAAATGCAAATAAGTTTTTGCCCTTCTTTGTTTCTTTAGGAGATATAAAAAAGTTCCATAATAAAACTTGATGGAATGAAATGAAGGAACCATGAGAACACCCTGGGAAGAGAATCCCTTTTCAACAGGTCTTTCCTAATTCTTCCAGTTATATGTGTCTCACCAAAATTACTGTGCATTTCTTGTGTATATATCCACTATTTGCTTACCTCTGAATGTATTGCCTCCCTCTAGCAGGACATATAAGCCCCCTGAGGTCAGTAACTGTTTATCTCATTTTTTAAATTTAAATTTGAAAGACCTAGTACAATGCCATTGAGAGTCTGATTGTGCATTGATTTGCATCAATCTGGGGGTTTTTGGGTCTAGAGAGGTGAATGATATGCAGCCCACAATGTTCCTGAGTAGAACCCAAATTGGATTAAAATGAAATTGGGAAACATTACATTTATTTTTAATAATACAGCAAGACAAAGATAATATTAGGATGTAGTTTTCTAAGTCAATACATATTGTTATTATGTAAAGTTTACTGGCACCAACTTCTAAAGTCTGAAATATCTCTGGTCCATGAGAGCAGTGGGTTTGTCGATGCTCAGGAGATTTTTTTTTTAATGCATTGTTGTTCTTGCCATTATGCATTGTTAATTGTTTTTATTGCTCTTTTGCTAAAATTAAATGCTGTATACAGTACAAGTTTGTCTGCTTCTATGGAAAATTATGGCAAGGCTACATGACTATGGTTCCATGAAATTATATTTGGGTCAAAGAAATGGAGGAGGAGCTCAAGAGCTATTCCAGTTGGGTATATTCATAAATCCACTTGCTCCTGGATAGCAAATTGCCCCTCAAAAAAGGCAGAGTAAGGAGCAATTAGATGGCATAATGGATAGAATAGCAGTCCTGGAGTCAGAAGAACCTGATTTCAAATTAATCCTCAGATACCAGACTTACTAGGTTTGTGACACTGAACAAGTCACATAATCCTGATTGCCTCACCAAAAAAAAAAAAAGCAAATCTGAGTGATAAAAAGCTATTGATTCTCCAAGACCCATAATGACCCATCACTTTACTATTTTGGTCCTTTAGATTACAAATATATGCCAAGCCACTAAGGTACGCATGGCATAAACCCAGAAACTGAATCTTGTCCAATGGGAATCAATTAGTGGCTACCAAAACCACCTGGTGGTTGAAATTATGCACAGTAATTATAACTCAGTAGTTAAAGACAATAATATAAGCAACAGATCCACATGGTATACATAGCAAAGTATTCAGTTCAATTCTGCTTTCTGCAAGGTGAGAGGCACTAGAAAAACCAAAAAGAAAAATAGAGCCAGTTTTCAAATAGCTTACACTCTACTGGGGGAAATACAACATGTAGATAAACACGAGGTAATTTTGAGCATGGAGAAAACATTAATGACTGGGAGTGTGGAAGTATCAGGAAATACTTGTAATAAGAGATGAAAGCTAAGGATTCTAACAGGTGGCAGTAAGAAGAGAGTGAATTTCAAATATGAGGAAACCACATGAATAAAGCTACAGAACACAGATGGAATGTTGTGTTTGGGAAACAATTAATGTGCCAATTTGGATGGAATATAGTGTGTGCATGAGGGGAATTATAAGATGAAGTAAGTTTGCAAAAGATAAGCTGGAACCTGATGGCAGAAAGCTTTTTGTAACAAAGCTTGTTTTTTGTTGTTGGTTTGGTTTGGTTTGTTTTTGTTTTTGTTTTTAAGAGGAGGGATGCTATGCTCAAACTTGTGCTTTACAAAGATTATGTTGGCAGTTGTTTAGAATGCTGGATTAAAGTGGTGAGAGACCAGAATCGGTAAGACTAATGAGAAGGAGATATGAAGTAAGGTTGTGATAGTGTGAATAGAGAAAATGCTACAGATGGGTTTCTGACAAAGGTTGCAACAGAATGGTTTCCAGCTAGAGAAAGCTCCCCAAAGAACTACCTTATAAATGTTAAAGGATGCCAGATGAAACAAAGATACAACAAAAATAAAAAGAAACATGAGAAAGCCTTTTCTTACATTATAGAATGGTATAAGAGACATTCTGAAACCTACAGATCTCCAGGAAACAGGAGACACCTAATTGGGTGAGGGATTGAGTGGGAAAGCACAGGGCCTGAAACTTGCATAGGGCTACAATCTGGACTTCAATAGAAAATAGATCAAGGCCAGTTGGAAGTAGATCTGCAGATGAAACTACAGACTGTAGCAGTGAAAAGGATCTAGACTCAAGCTCTGGGGTTTAGCTTTAGATTCCAATCAAAGGCTGAAGGAGGCAGAATATGGCCCAAGGCCACTTCCCAACCAGTGGCTACAGAATGAGAGGTAGTAGAAGTACCCAAATATTTTCTACAACTTTGTTAGAGCAGTAGTATTAGCATTATAGTGGAAAGCAGACTTGATCCTGAGATACAGGCTTCTTTCACTCCAGGAATACAATGGAAGTTAAGCCTTGGTTCTAGCCAACTTCATCTAAGAGTACAAGTGAAGGCAAAAACCTAGTCTAGCACAAAATTCCAATAAAGGATCTGAAATTAAAGAAACAAGTAGACAGGAAAAAACACTCCTAATTCATTGAAATAAATACTAAGTGTTAAGAGAATTTCAGGACAAAATATTTCAAAAGAAAAAATATTTCTGCAATGGCTACAAGTAGAACCTTGAGGGTAAGGGCTTAGGGGGAAGAAAATAAATTGACCATAAAGACTCTAAGAGCAAATGGGAAAATAGAACAAAGAGCTGAAATAAGAAACAATAAGTAAAATTAGGGTATTTGGAAGAAAAGTAAATAGCTTAGAGCAGAAGGCAAACAATATTATCCAAGTAGAAGGCAGTTTAAAAAGCAAAATGGAGAAAAAAGAACTTTGAAGTTCAAGGATACAACTAGAAATATTAGAACAAAATCAAACTTTGAAAAACTAGTATATGAGAGGAATTTACTATCAAAAACAATTGACCTGGAAAAACAGGCTGAAGGGACTTAGTTAAAGAATCACTGGAATCCTTGAAAACCATGATACTACTAAAAAGTAATAATAATAATTTAAAAAATCATACTTCAAGAAAACATTTTTAAAAATCTAAAAACTTTTAGAACCAGAAGGCAAAGGAAAAAATGGAAAGAATACATAAATCAACATTAGAAAAGAAACCTCAAATATACATGGAAATGTTATAACAAAATATTCAGAATTTTAAGATCAAAGGGAAAAAAATGCCAGAAGGAACCAAGAAAGAAGTTATTAAGCACCAAGGTAACAGAGTCAGGATTCACAGAAAATTATGCAGTGATTACTAGAAGATAGTTTACAAAAAAGTGGCATATTACCAAGAATAGTTTTCTCTACAAAACTGAATATAATCCCACATGGGGAAAACTGACCTTTAACAGACAAAATGACTCCCAAGCATTCCTACTGAGAAAACCCGAGGTGGGCAAAATCTTTGAAATTCAAACATGAGACTGGAGGAACTTGGAAAGGGAAATGCATTTGAGCTATTTAAAGAAGCTAAATAATGGTCAAATCATTAAGGGAAGAAATGACCATTTTCTCTTAGAATATCACTGTCTTCAAAAGTTACAAAGAGAAATTTAAAAAGGCAAATTCAGGGAATGGTATTCTTGTTTCATTTGTTTTAAGAGGATAAAGGGAAGGAGTAGAAGAACACTATAAGAAAGAAGAGGAAGGAATTCTCTATTTGTTATAGGTGGGAACTATCAGAAGAAGATTACTCTAATATGGAAATGAGAATGGAAATGAGATTCATGCTTATCTGAACTGGGCAAAGAAGCTTGAATACACAGACACATACATAATGTTTAGTGTAGAAATGGAGTAAAATAAAAAGGGAAGTGGTCAAGGACAGAGAAAATGAAGAGGAGGTTTGATAAACAAAACAAACTTCAGCTATAAAGGTATCATTGCAAAGAGGAGATTGAGAGAAATGGTAAGATATGGGGCTAGACTGGCTAAAAAGATGAAGCAGAAAAGATTAGATTAAGACCACTCCAATTTTGGTCTCATTGCCTTCTTTCTGCCTTCCTTTTCCTCTAAAGGGAAAAGTGAATTTCTTGCCAAGATGGCTAGGTGACAGGCTTCACAGTTCCCCTCTACCAGCTCCAGCAAAACCCTGAAGTTTGAACCAAATCAAAATAAGGATCAAAAAATCTAATGAGAATCTATAATCTTCTACCATATATCTGTACAAAAAGTCATCCAGAAGTCCATAGTTAATAATAGAAAAAGGACCTGTTCTCCCACCACCACCATCACCACCTCTTCCTCCTGACAAACCCCTCTTCCCTCCAGCCCCGGCCCAAGCAAATTAAGTGTCAGCAAGACGAAGACAAGGCACATATGGCCTGTACCAAGAGCAGATTTGACTTCCCTGAGAAATCCCCAAGGTGAACACAAAGCCCAAAGGTAGGGACTTTGAAAGTCCAAGGGAGCAGCACTGGGTTTGAACAGCATAGTGCCACAACACTGAGACCCAATTAGCTCTAAGATCCTTACCTCTTTGTCCTGAGATGCCAAGAAGGATCTCAAAGATGCAACACTTTAAACCTCAGATATCCAGAGCAGTTTCACCTCTGGAGATGATTAGCATGAAAACTCAGGTCAAGATCATGCAGAGATTATCACAACTGCAAGAGGTGAAGCTTGCCATAGGTACAAAGACTCAATTCAGAAACTAAACTTGGAGAGATAAGGAAATTGAAAAAAATCCTAACTACTATAAACAATTATTGAAAATATAACCATACATAATTGAAAGCAGACTCAGAGTTTCAAAAGAAAAATATTTTGTTTTTTCACAGAGAGCACATTAAGTACATGAAATAAATTAAGAGCTAAAAAGTAAAATAAAAACTAGAGGAAAAAATTAGAAGGAAAGGAAAGAGTAAATCTTACCTAAGAAATGGATACCCTAAAACTCAAAATGAAGTGAACCAAACAAAAATCAGTGATTCCATATATATTAAGAAATATTAAAACAGGCTCAAAAGACATACATATATATGTATATCCATATCCATATATACATTTATGTATATATGTTTGTGTAAATATATGTATTTATACATATATACATATACATGTGTGCATACATACACAATATCTGATAACTGAAAACAACTGACCTGGAAGACATATCAAGGAGAGAGAATTTAAAAGCCATTAAATTTCCTTAAAACCATCATAAGGAAAAAAGCCTGTACACAATGTTTCACAAAATCATAAATGAAAACTGCCCCAGGGAGATGAGAACCAGAGGGCCAACATAAAATAGAATCTACTAATCACTTCCCAAAAGAAGTTCTCAAAGGAGAAATATTCCCAGGTCAAAGAATACTGCAATCAAAAGCAATCATGCAAAAAGAAAACAGTTCTAGTACCAAAAAATTAGTCAAAATCACACAAGACCTTGCAGCTTCGGAATAGGCCTTGGATGCAATATTCTGAAAAGCAAAAAACTTTACTTAATGCTACCAACTTAGACAAAGCTCTGGAAAGAGTCAGGAGTGTAGCTGGAGAATGGAGATAATGGAATGGAGACACATGAGTATGTATTGTCTGTGATCCAAGTCCTGTCAATCAGACTATCTCTCATTTACACAATCTTGTTTTCCATTATAGCCACCATCATCACATGCCTGGACTATTGCTGAAATTTCTGATTGGGTCTTAAGTTTCTCCCATTCCCATCCACACTCCATTTAGTTGCCACAGAGAGTATCTTCTAGCACAAGTCTGCCCATGTCACTCCTCTACTCGACAAAATCCTGTGTGATCAAACAGAAAATCCTACTTGATTTTTAAAGTTCTTTACAACCTGGCACCTTCCTTTTTTTCTTCTCTACTCCCAAATACTCTGTTCTAGCTATCTCTCTCCTTCCCTGTCCCTCTCAATATTAATGCCTTCCTTCTGAGACTATTTCCAATTTACTGTGAATAGTGGATTTATTATATATGATGAATTTGTTTGTGTTACATATATATCTTTATAATATATAATACAAATATATAATTACATATAAAATATCATGATTATATTATTAATATAAAATATAGTATTTATATTTTTAAATATATGTAATACAAATATAAAATTAATATACATTATTTATAATACATTACATATTGTGTCTATTATAATTTATATTTTATGTATTAGTATTATATTATTATATATTCTTATAATATACATTACAAATATGTAAATTTATATAAATAAATTTTTGTTTATTATTTGTTATATATTACATATTGTGTTTATTATATAATTATTTTCATATTGTCTCCCTTTTTGGAATGTAAGCTCCTTGAGGGCAGACTATTTTTGCCTTTCTTTATATGTGATTAGCATAATTCTTGGCACACAGTAAATTCTGTTGACTTTAGTTAGATTACAAAGGACTGATTTGACCTATTGCTACTCTGAAAAAAATTAAAAAGTAGATTTTATTTTCTAATTCTCAGCATAATATTTAACCTAGGTCACCACAGAATTGATCTATATGTGTGTTTATGTTAGTTATTTCAACCTATTTTCTCTTTGGTGTTTTGGAGTTCTTTGGTTTGGTGTTCTCTTTCCCTTGAAGAGTTTTTATTCATATGAAATTAGCTATCATTTCTGTTCAGATGACTCCTAAATCTATCCCATTTACTCCTGTTCTGAAATTTAGTGTCACATTTTGAGATATTTGTCATTATTTCTGCTTGAATATCTTTCACCCAAAATATCCTTCTCCCTCTCTTCTTCCCAGGGCATTTTATTTCATTTCTCTGAGGGTCTTCACCTCCAAGATTGATCCTTTTGTGACTGGTAAACTAAGCCATCTTTTGTCTCTCTATTCTTACCTAGTCCTTAGCACTGAATAGGTTGCTTCAGACAGAGAGATACTTTAATTTAGAAAGACTAAGGTCACCCACTGCATCCTGTGTCATCAGTAGTCATCTTGACTTCTATCTTACCAATGGATCCCAATGATTTTGAAGGAGAGAGTAAAGTTGATGATTTTGCATATCTCTGATTCACTTAAATCCAATTCATGCACAAGTCAAGACATCACCCTTGTAATGTCATTGGCCCATTTCAAGAATGAAGGATGAACAACAATAACTAAAAATAAAAATATTTGGGCTGATAATTAAGAATATTTACCATTCAAAGATGAGTATAATCCTACAGAAAATTTGTAAGAATTTTTAAAGAATATGTTAAAGTATTTCTGATTTAAAAAAAAAAGCTGAATAGAATTTTTTCATAAAAATAAGAGTCCAAAGAAACCTAATAAAATAAATTTCTTTGAGCAACTTATAGGAATAATATGATGATATAATGTTAGGATTATTATTGGGAGAGAAATGTCCCTTCAGAACCTTAATGTCCACAAAGGTATTAGGAAATTAAATAGAAAAACACAAGTCATGGGCATGAATTTGTTCTGTTCTGAGGGAATCAATAGTGAAAAAAGAAGCAAGAGTAAAATAAGGAATACACTGGTTTGCAAATGAAGAAAGGAAAAGTAGAACTTATTGTTTTTTGGAACTGGATACAAAAAAAAAAGAATAGATAAAATGGAGGAAGGGGTAAAGGAAAGTGGATATCAGATTAACCAAAGTAAAATATGAAGAAAACAAAAGATGATTGCACATATACCCAACTTTTTGGCATGGAAATAAACAAAATTCAATAAGGAAACAAGAAAAAGTTCTGGATGAAAGGGAAGAGTTAAAAGGAGAAATAAAACTGGGGGCAGAATAGCAATAAGCAAAAGAAATTTTCTGATCCTAAATGAGACCATTAATGAAAGGGAAAACAAAAAGAAAAAAGCAACACTAGAATTTAAGAGAATATTTTAAATTTGCTGCAAACAACTAGTGAGTGGTCAAACAAACTGACATATGAAAGTAAAGGAACATTATTGTGCCATAACATTTTTATAGGGGAAGACATTATGAAAATGACAAAAGAAATTATTTCAGAGAATAATGGGCAATATGTACTGAGACTGGATGAAATCAGCAGAACAGTTTGTACAAAGATAGCAACATTGCAAAGAAAGACAACTTTTGAAAGATTTAATTCTTATCAGTGATACAAGGTGCCAGCAAGTTTGATTCTAGCATATTTTAAAATGGGGGAAAATTAGAGGGGAATAAAAGGCTATCCATATCTGCAAAAGAACTATGATGAAGCACATGACCCATGGTATAATAAGAAAGATGATGGATACAAAGTATAGTCATATATTTTGGGATGTGGCCACTATGTGGATTCATTTTCATTTTGCTTGACTTTCCTAAATTTTACAAGGCAGGAACTTTTTCCATTTTCTTTTTCTTAATGGGGGAGGGAGGGTGAAGGAAGAAGGAGGATTAGCAATACTGATGCCCACAAAGAGAAAGTACTAAAACACTTTTGAAAGTGCACAAAACAGAGAAATTTCAGAAGGAAGTAAAAACAAGAAAATTTTTAAATGATGAATAAAATTTATTTTGTCCTTTTTTTAATAAAAAGGAGGCATGAAATATAAAATCACAAATTTATAGAGTTCTTTGTTTTGTGTGTACAAACTTGTGGGAGAGTGTTGGTGCTTAAGTTCAAAACAAACAAAAAAAAAGATTACATTAAAAAATATAGAAAGAGGTTAAACTGGAAAAATTAGAATAAGATATAATGGAGGAAAAATACTCTAACAAAGGTAATCATGAATGTGAATAAGATGGACCCAGCCAATCAAACAGAAAAGAGTAGCAGTATCTGTTTAAAATTACATTTAGAAAACCAAATCTAACAACAAATCCTTTATAAGGAAGAAATACCCTTGAGACATAAAGATTCACAAAATTAAATTAGAAAGATAAAGGAGAATCCATTATTAGTTGAAGCCAAAAAAGTATGACAAACATGAGTTCAGAAAATAAACACTGTTAAAAGAAATATACAGATAAACTACATTAAACCTAAATCAAAGACACCATATAGATAATGAAACTATCAATACAATAATCAATGTCTCCTACCAAAATCAGAATCTGGAAACAGAAAGGAGCCAGCTAATCTCATATTCACCAGGCAGTAAGAAAAAAGTGATTAAATAACCAGCCAATAAATACACACTAGAGATTATATACGCCCACTAAAACTAGATGTCACCTATGACCAACCCAATAGGAGAAATATATGACTTTAACAGAAGACCTAACACACTGGAGTATCAAAAAGAAATTGCCCCTCTGCATATATGACTTGAGCACAGTATGTGACTTTCTACACATGTACCTTGGTCACCAGGATACGCCCTTTATCTGTGTCTCCACAGATGTTGCCTAAGATGTGCATTCTGGAGTTTTAAGTGAATGCAGACTCAAGAGTACCTTGAACCTGTGGTAACCTTGTCTGAGGTGCTCACTCCGAGTTGTGAGTGCTACATCAACACATACTTTGGGGTAAAATTAACTATCAGGAAACAGAGACAAACAAAAAAAAATGTATATAGAATCATTGATTGAGTTTTGTTTTTGTTTGTTTCAAACTCACAATTTTTTTTTCATTTTCTCTGCTTGTTTTTATACTTTCATCTCCACATGAATGTCTAAACTTGTCAGTGGAGGTTCAAATAAAATTTACATTTAAAAGTAACAATAATTTTGTGGGATACTTTATAAACCCCATTTTATAGATGAGGAAACAAAGACTGGAAGAGCTTAATTGAATTTGCCCAGAGTCATATTGTTAGCAAACATTAAACTTGGAATTGAAACCAGGTCTTTTGATTCCACATCCAGCTTCTTTCCAGTAAATGACTAGAGAATGAATGCTTTTTTTAAAAAATACTTCCCATTTTCCTGTTCTGTTTACTCAATGCTGACTGACAACTCTACTTCATGTCTAGTTATCTTTTATGATTGAATGAAGAGTTTCTGCCATATGTCCCATAGAACCACTAGAAGAATGACACGGATTCTGAGGAAGCTATTTCTTGAGGGAAAGGGCTGGTGTGGCCAGTTTGTGCTTACAAAGCATGAATGTTCCCATCCATATAATCAGGACATACTCTCTTATTATTCCTCAAGCAAAGGAGTGCACAGAAATTATCTATTCACTGTAGGAATCATGCTAGGCATTACACACACACACATACACACACACACACACACACACACACACGGGTATTTTTGACGTCATAAAATTAATACAGGGTCTGCTAGGTGGTGCAATGATAAAGTGCCAGCCCTAAAATCAGGAAGACTCATCTTCAAGAGTAAATCTGGCCTCAGACAATTATTTACTACCTCTGGATTCTGGATTTAACTCTGTTTGCCTCAGTTCCTCATCTGTAAAATGAGAAGGATATGAAAAACCACTTTAGCATCTTTGCCAAGAAAATCCCAAATGGTATTACATGGAGTCGGATGCGACTGTAATGACTGAACAACACAACAAAATGATAGGATTCTGGAAGATCAAGCCCTTGGGAATGCCTGAGTAAACAACCATCATTAAGAACATTGTCCAAGGGGCTCACTACAGTTGTGAGCACTACATCAATAGACACATACTTTGGGGGTAAAATTAACTATCAGGAAATAGTAAAAAGTTTGTATATATAATTTTGCCCTTTTTTTCTCAGCAAAGCTGGTACACTGAGACAAGAGATGCTTAACTACATTAAATAAGGTTCTCTAGGTAAGATTCTAGGTATGTTTAATGGCTCTGACAACAACTTGAGAGTTGGCAATATTGTTCAAGAAATGACTTGGGATATTTATAGGATTTGAAATAGGAAGGGATAGGGGGTCTCCATGAAAGTTCAGGTGTTGCAAAGAGTCTTCACAGAATCTTGGCAGCTTTTCAAAATTCTACTGCTAATATGAGGACTAAACATATGGGCTAACTAGGACCAAGAGATGAGGAAGCCTAAAGCAGAGGTCCCTATTTTTTTTTTTTTGCATAATTCCCCCATATACCATACCTCAGTAGAGGGGATTATTAGGCTTGTTAAAAATCATGCTCAAAACTCCATCAAGTTCATGTCCAAAATGCTGAATCCTTGTTCCTCAAGGCCTTAATGCTGGCTGGTAAAAACACCCCTTCTAGCTTCTGAACTCTAAAGCCCTGTGGCTGTCAGACTGACCTAGCCAGATATTCCACTTTCTGCATCAAGAGCAAATAAAAAGACCAAAGATTCCCAAGAATGGGGCCTCTCTGGCCTTTTAAAAATCTTCTTTTCTATTCTGAGTATTCAGAAATGAAGTCTCCAATCTTAGGAGTTTCAGGTCAGAAGAGCAAGCCATGTGAATTGGAATCAGAATTCAGGTTTTGTAGCCTGTATAAGCCATGGATGCCTCAAAGAACAAAGAGTAATATTCAGAAGTGGCTTTTAGGAAGGAAGTAATGCTTTCTTTCAATATGAAATTGGAAGGAAACAATGTTATATAGGAACTGAATAAAGTCTTTTAAAAAATGTTTGACTTTGTTTTTATTTTAAGCCTAATCCTCCTCCCTCCTGCTCTTCAGAGACTTAAGTAATATTGGGGGAATTATGTTCTTGGGTTGAAAAAAATTTTTGTTGTTCTTACAATTTTGAAGTAAACATTTTGTTGTAAAATTCAACAGAAGTTAAGTGGGTAAATAAAACTGGGGTGCAGTTACATCCCCCCTAAATATCTGGGGAAAGGAACAAAGCTGATGGAGACCTGAACCAACAGCAGAGAAAAGAGATATTTATCTGGTACTTTGAAAGTTCGAAGATGGCATACATGTTACAATTTAATGGCCTTGGTTTAGAATTAATGTTTCTGCTTGGCTAGTAAAAAAGAAATACATATGGGAGCCTGTGAGCTTATACCCACAATATGCCTCAGGCCTGAAAGTAGGATGACAAGAGCTACATAAGAAACTAAATAAAATTACTTTTAATGAAATAACAATTTACAAAATATTTTTATATATTTTCTCATTTAAATATCATTATAACTCAATGAAAAAGTACTATGACATTATTATCTTATTTTTCAAATGAGAAAACTGGAACTTGGAAAGGTTAAATCTCCTGAACATGTTTACACAATATCAGAGGTGAGATTCAAACTCAATTAGTTCATCTTGACTTTAAATCCAATACTTTATATATTTCATCATATAACACATACTATAACTACCCTTATTCACCTTAAAAGTAATACTTATGACAGAGCAGAATTCTATTTGCTAAATGTACACTTAATTGCACTTTGCAGTATGCTATTGTCAATATGGATGGTCCATGTAAGACCATGTTACAAGACTGAGAATATGATTTTATCATTTTAGATGATTGTTGAAGTTTCTGGTTATATTTTTTGCTCTTCTGACACTGTTAATTATATCAATATTCAAGGCTGAATCCTTGGTCAAGATCACAACCTCCAATTTTACCATTATTATTTTGGAAAAAACAAAAATTCACTTTACATATAGTTAGCAGAAATGCATTATAATCAAAAGTAGGAACAGTATTTAAAAGCAAGCACTACAGGAATTCAAGTGAGAAAGAAGTTGGGGTTCAGTATGACTCAAAAAGACTTCATAAAGGAAAAAGAGGTTGAGAGCAAAGGTTTGAAAGCTGCAAGAAACTAGCACAGGCTGTGAAATTACTGTTCTGGTTTACCGTCCCTGCTTCATGCCATTTTCCACAGATAGGTTCACGTAACCTCAACTTACAAGTTTAACTCTCCTCCGAACTGTATAACAATACAGTTCCTAGATGAAGTCAATATTTGTACCAATACAGTTCCTAGATGAAGTAAATGTTAAGGACCCCCAAATTCAAGGCTCAGAAAACAATACTGAGTAGCCTTTCTGTGATGCTTAAACTCTACCCTTACCCTGAAACTGGACCTCACAATTTTATGTTTCATGGCAAAAACCTACCTGGAACAATCTAAAGCAGAATAGGGTTATATTTAGTCTCAAATCCCTGCCCCATAATTTGATTGTGCAATAAATAGTATTTACAGGGAAAGATGCACAATGCAAATTCAAGAACATACTAGCTTCATTACAGAGGAAGATTCATATTGAAGAGTAGTGGAACAAAAAAAAAAAATGGAAATGGAGATATAGGATAAGACTATGGGAAACTTAGAATACCAGATATGGGAAGCTAGATTTTACATAAAGGCAATTGAGTTATTCTGAATAGAAGAGGAAACATTCTGAAAGTGATGTTTAAAGAAGAGTAATCTAAAATTAATATGTAAGAGGGAGCAGAGACTAAAGACAAATAATGAAATTAAAAGATTATTGAGAATGGACCTTTCCTTACTATAATAGGTAATGCCCATCTGAGACCAAGAGCCAGCATTATATGTCATGAAATAAGTTTAAAGACCCTCCTAATAAGATCAGAAGTAAAACAATGAGGTCCACAATCACTAGTGTTAGAAATGCTACTATAGCAATAAGATAAGACAAAGACATCAAAGAAATTAAACATAGGCAAATAGAAAAGATAATTATTGCTTTTTACAAAGAATATATGACAGTGTACAGAGAGAACTCCAGTGAAATAACAAATTAATTGAGTTGGTTGACAAGACCAAGATTATTATTTTCTCTAGCCCTCACAAACTCCCTAATATGAGAATCATGTACAAGTGATAAAACAATAGCAGTTGTGTCCACAGAGTAAGACAGCAAAAATCGTAATAAGTCAACAAATGGATGAATTAATGACGAGAAAGATAATACCCAATCTCTCATGCTCTCATCAGTATCCCCTCCCTTACTAGCCCCCACACTGCAACAGAGTAATACATCTGAATTCACTAACTTGTTCTCTGATATACACTCAGTGATTTCTTTGCTGATGTGTTAGTTTTTGCCTGTATACCTTCCCCTAACTTCTCCTCACCATTCTGTGGCAAGAAGAAGCAGATCTCAATTTAGCCCATTCCCCTTGGAGAGGAGAAAAAGGTACAGAAAAGATGACCAATGTTCTGCTTGGATTGGTAGTGTAATTTAGCAGCAATACTAACCTAGAAAACTGTAAAAGAAGGAACTGGGGCAAGGTGACAGTACTTGGAGAGGATAAGACCTGAAGGAAAGTGAGTGAATAACATCTTCCTGGGACCAATTCTGTCTTTTTCCTTCATCCACCCAGAAGTCAAATAGATCAGGGACAGAAGCCACCAAAAAATGAATTCCACAACCCAGAAAGAAATAGAGATCCAAACCTCAAAGGATTTGTCTTCAAAGAACAAGGAGTCAGAAAGTGAAGGAAAAAATTAAAATTATTAAGGATCTCAGAACCCGAACTAGAAAACATGAAGCTAAAACAACAGGGAAGACACGGAAGTAGAAGAAAAGATGGCTACTAAAATATCTAAATTAATCCAAACACCTCTAAATGTTCAAAACACTAGTAATGCAAGACCTAATGATGCAAAGAACACTGTAGGTTCCCAAGACAATATTGAACTACATCAGGATCTTTCAGAATAGCTCAAGAGAGAAATAAAATCTTGACAGAAAAAGTTAGAAGAAAACAAATGGCAGAAATCATGGACTATAGAGAAGATATAATTTTTAGAAATGAAAAACTTAAATCCACAATGGTCTCTCCAAAGAAGTAAACTAGAGCATAAGTGACTAGGAATACAAATATGTAGAAATGAAGAAGACAATTTGGAATAATAAAAAAAAAAAAGCAATAGGCAATACATCAAAAGAACATATGATCTGTCTACAAGCAAAATAAATTGATATTAAAGACAGGGTGTAAAGAGACAATTTAGAATGATAAATCTTCCAGAAAAGCATAAGTCAAAAAATCTGAACGTCGTAATATAAGATATAATACAATATGAATAGAACTAGGGAAGTTAGAAAACTGGGGTAGGTACCTTCAGTTTTGGACATGCTGAATTTCAAATGTCAGTGGGCAAATTAAAGGGGTATATAGCCCACCTTAAATGATGTAAAAATTGAGATCAGGAGAGAGAAATTAGGACTGGATATTTAAATCTGCATGGAGATTAATAATTGAACCCATGGGAGCTGAGAAAATCAGTGTATAGCAAGAAAAAGAGGGTCCAGGACAAGTCCTAGAAATAAAACACATGGATAGGATATGGTTCATGATCCAGCAAAGGAAAATGAGAAGGGAATTATCAGTAATGTCAAATGCAACAGATCAATGAAGGTAAGAATTAGTAAAAAGCCATGGATTTGGCAATGTAGAGGTCCCTGGTGGCCTTCAAAAGGGCAGTTTCAGTTGAAGAGGGAGTGAAGTATAATTAAAATTAAGAATTCAGTGAAAACTGAAAAAATGGGGAAAAAATGTAGATTTCCAAAATATGACAACAAAAGGAAGGAGAGAATAAGGATAATACTTAAAGGATACAATACAGAATATCACATAATGGGAACAAAGAGCATCTCTCCCCATCCTGAAATAAATTCCAAGCTTATACTTAGCTGCTCTCACTTCCCTTTGTCTTGCTGCTATATTGCCCACATACATACATACAACCAGGCTAATATTAACCTTTACAAGGTACAGCTACCTCTCCCACAGACTCATGGAATATATAAATTTGAAGGTAATTTAAATATTATCTATCTAATCCAATCTGAACAGGAATATTATCTTTAATAGTCCCAGATTGATCAACTAATCCTCACTTTAAAATGGCCACTGACTTCTAAGTTTGTCTATTCATTCTAATTATTAAGATGTTTTCCCTGACATTGAGGCAACATTTATCTCTCTAATTCTCACATGATAACCATAATATTCTGTCCTTCAGGGCCAAGGAGAGTGAATCTAATTCTTTTTTCTCTATTACTGACTTTCAAATAGTTGAAGACAGTTATTATAACCCCCATAAGTTTCCCCCTCAATTCATCTCATATTCATTTAAACATCTGTGATATGTAAAAGGATACAAAGATAATAAAAATAGGCAATTTTGTCCCCCAAAAGACTTAATTTTTATAAGTTAAACATGCCCAGTTGCTTTAAATGATCCTTTTAGTAGAGGATCTCCAACCCCCTCAAAAATCTAGTTCTCTTCTTCTCAATATGCTCAAACTTAGTAAAGCTGTTTTGTAGCATCCAAAAATGAACACAATGCTTTACATACTGCCTAACCAAAAAGTTAGCAAAAAAGTGAAAACATGATTTGTCTTGTTTTAGACATTCAACTCTTAACATGAGCTAACATGGTATTAACCGTTTTTAGAGCCATATATAATTGACTCATATTGAGCTTCCAATCCACTAAAATCCCCAGTTTTTGTTTGTTTTTGTTTTTTTTCATATCAGTTGTTGTCTAGGCATTCCTCCACCCTCCTTATCCTATATATATGTGGTTGATTTTTTAAGCCAAATGTAATGAATCTCAATTAAACTTTATGCGATTTGTCCCACCATTCCGAACAGTCAAGAACTTTTCAATTCCTGACTTGATTGAAACTCATTCCATTATGTTAACTATACTTCCTAATCTGTATCACCTGCAAAAATTTAGGAAGCATGCAATCATGAAAGTCATTGACAAAAATGCCTAATAACACAAGTCTAAGGACAGAACCTTGAAACTCCATTTGAAATCTATCTACAAGTTTTCATTAGCTTATTGGTTATTCTTTGGGTTTAAGTATACAACCACTTCCAAATCTACTTTTCATAGTTTTCAACAAGGGCAGCATGAGACTTTATCAAAAATTTTGCTTAAATCCAGATATGCTTTATCTATAACTAATCAAATATCCATAACTAATCAAATGTCATAAAAGATGCATACCCTCTAAGAATTTAAGTGTCTATTATGTTCAAAGCATGCGTGGTTCTAGGTATTATATATATAAAAAGACATTGATAAGACTAGATGGCATCTCTTTGTAAATGTTCACAAACCACCAAATTAAAATGCTCTGGAATTATGATGATAATCAAAGTCAAGCTCATTTGCTTTGATGAAAAAAAAAACTTTTCTGAAAAACATGACATTTGTTCTTTATTAGTTCTACAGTACCTTTTTCTGTTCTTCAAAAGATTGTTTTCAGTGGCTCGGCAATGACAGTCATGATCTGGGATTAAATTTTTTCTGGACTGTAACTGAACTCCTTGAAGGCAGACAGATATCTTTTACTCTGTCCTCACTTATCTTGGATTTCAACTTCCTACTAAGTATAATGTATAAAATGGTTGATACATAAGTTCTGAGTAACTATTTTATTAATTACGGTGAGATAATGATTAATAAAAGAATTGGTCATTTGGCCATCTCTCATGAACCAAAGATGGTAGGTAGCCTATTGATGTTTATATGCCCTTGGAAGATTGGGCATTCCTGACAGGTGGCAATCAACTCTGATTTACAATTAAGAATGATAAGTGGACCTAATGAGAGGTTGGGGAGATGTATCTTTGATAATTGTCACTTTATTCCAAGACTACTCTCATCCTCAGGTTATCTAGACAAAGGATCTCAGCTGCTATCCCTATCCCTATCCAAGCCTAAGTAGAACATAATCAAGGTCTAAACAAGATTGAGGATAACTATTAAATCCAATCTGATTTGACCAAGTAGAGAACTAGGAAATAGGAAGGCAAAAAAATCCTGGATCTTCCCAATAGTAAATAATTATTTATGTAAGAGAGAAATAACCATTTCTTTCATAAGTCTTTTTGTAATAACCTTCCTATTCTAAATATTCTTCTTCGTAGAGAAAACAGAAGCAAATTAAGAGTTTAATAGTTATGTCTTCATTCTGCTCAATCAAGTAACAAATATTAAGCACATACTATATGCTAGATATATGCAATTATAGAAAAAAAGTAATAGGCTCTTTTTTACAGAGCTTCCTAACTATTTTTACTTGTGACCACTTTTTGCACAAGAAATTTTTACACAATTCAGGTTATATGAAATCATTATAATACAAATGAAATATTTATTGAAAATAAATCATAATTTCATGAATTCATGAAATCAATTACATGATCTCATATGGGGTCATGGTATTGTGAAATCTTATCTAGCTTATTCTCAGGAATTTCTCATAATCAAGCCGGTTCTTCCAGATTGTCTATTTTGTGTAGAATCATCCATTTTTCCCATTGTTTAGAACTCCAACTACTGAGACTAGCTAAGTTAGTATCTTGAAAGACAGTTACATTGACTTTTGCCATCTTGATTGGCATATTTTAGACAGGTTTGGGATCTGGTCAGCCAAGTGGATTCTACCTGGCTCCTCTTTGATCCCACCTTTATCTCACCAGTCTCCTCTCTGGTTCCTCCCCTTACTCTCTAGATCCTGCCTCTGCTTCTCTGAGACTTTAAAAGTTGTTCCCCAAAATTTAGCTGATTATTCAGTATGACTACTTTGCCTAATTGTATTTGTTTGAGCCCACGTGCTATATACATAAAATAAAAAAGCAAACCTTTGTAACCTATGACAGATGCCTATCATATAATTTCCTCATGCTGAAACGGAATCTCTGTTATATTATTTTTAAAATATTTTTTTACAATTGTGCTCTCCCAAATATACTTACAACTTCTGGCATCTACTTCAGTGACCCATAGTTTAAGAAACTTTGCACTAGAACAATGTGTTATTTTTCACAGAAAAGCATATGTAATCAAGTTGATTTCAGGGTAGGAAATTTTCAGCCATAGGGGCTCCTGAACATTGTTTACTAAGACATAAAGAATTGCAGTTTGAATCAATGAAAAGGAGATTTATAAGAAGGAAATCACAGATCCTTGGGGGGAAAAAGCACTAAAATGCATTTTAATAGCTAAACCAACATATATACTACTGTGCTTTTTCTGTGAGGAATAGACATTACACTTCAATAATTCATTTTTCAAAAAATTACTTTTGGGGGGGAAATAGAGGACATCATAGCAAGTTGAATATAAAATTATACCAAGTAACCACTGTGATATACTGCTGCCAATTTAAGTTTGTGACCAGTATCATTTTGTGTCTTGAATATTTTTTTTCGTGGGTATTATTAAATGTATTTGAGAAATTCATTTTCTCTACTTTAAAATTGTTGAAGTATTGTCAGTTTTCTCTCCTTTAAAACTGTTAAAGTATTGTCAGCCACCAAAGAAAATGACAGAAGAAATTGCTTCAAACAATATGAGACTTCAATGTTCAAGATCACAAGAGCATGAAAGCTATTATTACTTACTAATGAAGTGAAGTTATTTGAAAAGTAAACCAAAATAATTAAATAGAATAGCCTTCCCAAACACTCTTCATGAATTTTATTTTTTTTTTCCACTAATTTCCTTTTCTTTACAAATCTAATACAGGATAGTTACAGTTTTCATCCATCAGCACAATCATAACAGTAGAATAATTTAATATATCAAATAATATATTTAAATCAGTAAAATGAAAGAAAAATGTAAAACAATAAAAATTATATCATAGGCAGCCTTTTCTCTGAAATGCTTGCTTTTTTCCCCCCTCCAAATAATCCAATTCATAATACAATTAATTTTTAAAATACAAAATATTTTCAAAGAGTCAGTTATAAATCATTATACATAGTTGGGAAGGTGGAGTTAATTCAAACACAACAATAATTAAGCAGACAAAAGATAAAGGAGTTTTAAAATAAATTTGCACTACCAAAGCAAGCATATCCAAACAGATATTAATATTTTTAATCTGATTTGGTGATAAGGGGATATTTTAGAAATATCAGTGAATATATTGATACATAAGCACAAGAAAGAAAGGAAGGAAGGAAGGAAGGAAGGAAGGAAGGAAGGAAGGAAGGAAGGAAGGAAGGAAGGAAGGAAGGAAGGAAGGAAGGAAGGAAGGAAGGGAGGGAGGGAGGGAGGGAGGGAGGGAAGAAGGAAGGAAGGAAGGGAGGAAGGAAGGAAGGAAGGAAGGAAGGAAGGAAGGAAGGAAGGAAGGAAGGAAGGAAGGAAGGAAGAAAGAAAAAGGAAGGAAGGAAGGAAGGAAGGAAGGAAGGAAGGAAGGAAGGAAGGAAGGAAGGAAGGAAGGAAGGGAGAGAGGGAGGGAGGGAGGGAGGGAGGAAGGAAGGAAGGGAGGAAGGAAGGAAGGAAGGAAGAGAGGGAGGAAGGAAGGAAGGAAGGAAGGAAGGAAGGAAGGAAGGAAGGAAGGGAGGGAGGGAGGGAGGGAGGAAGGAAGGAAGAGAGGGAGGGAGGGAGGGAGGAAGGAAGGAAGGGAGGGAGGGAGGGAAGGGAGGAAGGAAGGAAGAAAGGGAGGGAGGGAGGGAGGAAGGAAGGGAGGAAGGAAGGAAGAAAGGGAGGGAGGGAGGAAGGAAGGAAGGAAGGAAGGAAGGAAGGAAGGAAGGAAGAAAGGGAGGGAGGGAGGGAGGAAGGAAGGAAGGAAGGAAGGAAGGAAGGAAGAGAGGGAGGGAGGGAGGAAGGAAGGAAGGGAGGAAGGAAGGAAGAAAGGGAGGGAGGGAGGAAGGAAGGAAGGGAGGAAGGAAGGAAGAGAGGGAGGGAGGGAGGAAGGAAGGAAGGAAGGAAGGAAGGAAGGAAGGAAGGAAGGAAGGAAGAGAGGGAGGGAGAGAGGGAGGAAGGAAGGAAGGAAGGAAGGAAGGAAGGAAGGAAGGAAGGAAGGAAGAAAGGAAGGGAGGAAGGAAGGAAGGAAGGGAGGGAGGGAGGGAGGGAGGGAGGGAGGAAGGGAGGGAGGGAGGGAGGGAGGAAGGAAGGAAGGGAGGGAGGGAGGAAGGAAGGAAGGAAGGAAGAGGGAGGGAGGGAGGAAGGAAGGAAGGAAGGAAGGAAGGAAGGAAGGAAGGAAGGAAGGAAGGAAGGAAGGAAGGAAGGAAGGGAGGGAGGGAGGGAGGGAGGGAGGAGGGAGGAAGGAAGGAAGGAAAGAGGAAGGAAGGAAGGAAGGAAGGAAGGAAGGAAGGAAGGAAGGAAGGAAGGAAGGAAGGAAGGAAGGAAGGAAGGAAGGAAGGAAGGAAGGAAGGGAGGGAGGAGGAAGGAAGGAAGGAAAGAGGAAGGAAGGAAGGAAGGAAGGAAGGAAGGAAGGAAGGAAGGAAGGAAGGAAGGAAGGAAGGAAGGAAGGAAGGAAGGAAGGAAGGAAGAAAGGAAGGAAGGAAGGAAGGAAGGAGAGACACAGACAAAAAAAGAAAAAACCAAATATTCACTCAGAGGATATTGCTTATCTCACCTCAACCCCATTCTTATTCATATCCTTGAGATAAAATTGCTCTCAAGCCAGAGGACTAAAGATTACTACCACCAACATCTAGGTGGGCTAGGACAATCCTTCTGTCTTAGGGAGAGGGAAAAATAAATGAGGACACAAGGAAGCATAAAGCAAAAAGCCAGGTGAGTTTATTTAGAGCGCCAAGATCTAAGGGATTAATAAAAATGGAAAAGGGAAGATGGTAGATGCAATTTAGATGAAGAGGTCAGTAATATATCAAGAAACAAAAAAACGGAGTGTTGAGAGGAGCTGCTAATTTTTGAGGCTCAAACAGCCCCCAAGTCCCTTCCCCTGAAAAAAAAACAATTGTATTTACTAGATATATATTTTATACTTGCTTATATAGGAATATAGTCCTCTAATAGAATGTGAGTTCCTTCAGGGAAGGGTAGCTTTCAGTTTTATTTTTGCACCCCTAATACAATGCCTTGGACATAATAGGCCTTAAAAAATGTTTGGTGAAGCAAATTGAATTTCATTTTTATGAGAGCTGCATATAGGCATCTTGAGCTAGAAATAATTTCTCAACATTCATGTGGCCCTAAATGATGTTCTAGAAGGACGCTCAAGGGAATATGAAGTCTTTAGCAAGAAATTGAAGATATGTTTTCTGAATGGGAGGGATAGGGGAAAGTCACTTCAAGAAAAGCTAAGGGCCACTTGTTGCATTTTCTTGCTGTGTTAGAGTTTCAAAGTAAATTTCATTTGTTAAATATTTAATGATTTATGGACACAGAGCCATTGTGCTGACTTTGCTGTGAAACCTGGACAGTATACCAGCACTATGCCAGAAAATTGAACTGCTTCCATTTGAATTGGCTTAGGAAGATTCTGAGTATTACCTGAAAGTCCTTTCTCAAGCTGAATAGGCAAGCATTCAAAGTTTGTTGCAGAAAACACAATTCCAAAAGCTGCATAGACTGAATATAAAACATATGTTTGTATACCTGTTTCAATGCAACATTGAACCTAATCCAAGAGGATGCAGAGAAGAGACTGGACCACAATTGAAGACAAAAGCTTCAGATGAGAAAAATAGAATTAGAATACAAATACTTTGTTAAAAAGTTGATATCTTGAATTTCTGGAGTGCATACTAAACTATAAGAAGAATAGACTCTTTGCCATGGATGAAGTGCACATAACAAAAAATGGATTTGCCCCAAATCTTGCCAACCCAATCGAGAGGGCTTTAAACCAAAATAGTATGGGTAAATAAAAATCCATCTACCTATGGTATATAAATATATACATATATATATTCATGTATATAGACAAATATGTGCATATGTATATACAAAGGAATTTAAACTGTAGGGCAAGAAAAAAGCTATCTATCACCTATATATGGATATATTATACAGGTACAAATTGTTCATCCTTTGAAGAGGACAAATAATATTACAGATATTACAGAGTTTGACTATGGCTGATCCAAAAGTTCTATCATAGATGAGGCACAAATAGTTCATTTGAATATCTGGAATGGCTATATATCTACATTTGCTCATTTTCCTTTTCTTTTGTGCTATGAGCAAAGGAGCACAGCACCTTCTTTGATACAGGTATATATGGCTGGGTGATCCTTTGCCAGCATCTCCAATGTCTCACAATTGATACTAAAATTCTTCAGAGAGGCCTTTACAATGTCATTTTATCACTTCTCACCTCTGAGTGAGTGCTTACCTTATACAAGTTTTCTGTAAATATATTCTTTTAGATAAATATATGTTTGATATCCAGACTATATACAATCAGCCCACTGGAATTGTGTTTTCTGCAACAAAATTTGAATGCTTGACAATTCAGCTTGAGAAAAGACTTCAATGTCAGGCACTTTATCTTGCCAGGTAATACTCAGCACTTCCTAAGACAGTCTAATTAATATCTCTTTTTTTCCCACACTTTGGGAATCCTGAGCTAGCTCTGGCAATGTGTGCATTAACCTTATCATCTATGTGGGCATTCCCTGGAAAGAATCAAAATTTTTCCATGTGCTATATAATCAAAGGTTCTACACATGGATGGTGTGGTGCTGCTTGTTGGTGAACTTTCCTTCTTCCTTCCTTCCTTCCTTCCTTCCTTCCTTCCTTCCTTCCTTCCTTCCTTCCTTCCTTCCTTCCTTCCTTCCTTCCTTCCTTCCTTCCTTCCTTCCTTCCTTCCCTTCCTTCCTTCCTTCCTTCCTTCCTTCCCTTCCTTCCTTCCTTCCTTCCTTCCTTCCTTCCTTCCTTCCTTCCTTATTTCTTTTTTTTTTTTTTTGTATTAATTTTCAGGCCAAAATTAGCACCAGTTGTAAAGAACTGATTCATAATCTGTTGCATCTAAGTCTCAGAGGCTTCACTGAGCACACAATAATCAGTAAACAAAACGTCATACACCCACTCTCCTCTAATTTACTCTTGGCTTGTAGTCTTTTCAAGTTAACTTGTCTAATCATCTAACCTTGATTAACCATTTTCATTAAAGGCATCATTAAACACATCTGACAACATTTCTGAAAACTTCATGCTTAACAACCAAGGGAGCAAGAACAGAGCCCTGCTTCACTCCTCTGGTGTTTGGGAAAGTGTCAGAGTATCATTCTTCTTTTGTTTCCTACCAAATTAATTTATACATTAATGGCTTCATCACAATATGTCAAAAATACACAAGGAAATGTGATCATATAGAATTATAATAGATAATAGAGTCTAATTGTATGGTATATATATATATATATATAATATATTTATATTAATATGTATATTTACATATATAGAACAATTATATAGAAATCAAATGTTAGCATATCATGAATAGTTTCTTTAATTTACAATAGATGACTCCATTTTATCTCCCTCCACTCTCTTTTTTTTCTTTTTACTCTTCTAGTAAATTTATTTATTTTTAATATACATTGCTTTATGAATCATGTTGGGAAGAAAAATCAGAACAAAAGAGAAAAACCATGGGAAAGAAAATAAAAAAAAAAAACATAAAACACAAGTGAAAATAGCAAGTGCTGATTTACAGTCAGTCTCCACAGTTCTTTTTCTGGATGCAGATGACATTTTCTGTCCCAAGTCTATTGGGAACTAGTGAAAAGAACCAATCCTTTCATAGCTGATCATCGCACATTCTTGCTGTTATTATGTGCAATATATTCCAGGTGCTGCTTGTTTCAATCTAACTCAGTTCATGTAAATCTTTCCAGGACTTTCTGTAACCAGCTTGTTCATCACTTTTTATAAAACAATAATATTCCATTACCTTCATGTACCATAATTTATTCAGTCATTCCCCAATTTATGTTACCACAAAAAGAGCTGCTACAAACATTTTTGCACATGTGAGTCCCTTTCCCTCTTTTATGATTTCCTTGGGATACAGACCTAATAAAGGCACTGCTGGGTTGAAGGATATACAGATTTTTATAACCCTTTGGGCAGAGTTTCAGATTATTCTCCAGATTGATTGGATCATTTCACAACTCTACCAACAATGCATTAATGTCCTAATCTTCCCACATCCCCTCCAACATTTATCATTATCTTTTCCTATAATCTTAACCCAATCTGGGAGGTGTGAGGCAGTATCTCAGAGTTTTAATTTGCATTTCTCTAATCAATAGTGATTTGGAGCATTTTTTCATATAACTATAGGTGGCTTTGATTTCATCATCTGAAAATTCTCTTTTTATATCTTTAGACCGTTTATCAATTGGGGAATGACTTGTACCCTTATATACTTATACACAGTTCTTTATAGATTTTAGAAATGAGAACTTTATCAGAAACACTGGTTGTAAAAACTTTCCTCAGCATTGTACTTCCCTTTTAATCTTGTTTCTATTGGTTTTATTTGTGCAAAAACTGTTTAATGAAATCAAAGTTGTCCATTTTGCTTTTCATAATATTCTCTAGTTCTTTGATCATAAATTTCTCCCTTCTCCAAACATCTCATAGGTAAATTATCCCTTATTTTCCTAATTTATTTATGGTATCATCCTTTATGCCTAAATCACATACCCATTTTGACCTTATTTTGGTATGGGATATGAGATGTAGATCTATGCTGAGTTTCTGACATATTATTTTCTAGTTTTTCCAGTAATTTTTGTCAAATAATGAGTTCTTATTCCAGAAGATGGAGTTTGGGGTTTTTTCAAATACTAGATTACTATAGGCCTTGGTTATTGTTTCAAGTATGCCTAATCCATTCCACTGCAGTGGTGTATACTTAATTCATTCCACTGATAGCCAGTATCAAATAGTTTTGATAACTGCTGCTTTATAATATAGTTTTAGATTGAGTACTGCTAAGCCACCATCCTTTGTTACTTTTTTCATTTGTTACCTTGATATTCTTGACCTTTTGTTCTTCCAGATGTATTCTGTTATTATTTTTTTCTAATTCTATAAAATAATTTTTTGGCAGTTTGATTGGCATGGCACTGAACAAGCAGACCAATTTAGGCAGAATTGTTATTTTTATTATATTAACTCAGCTTATACATGAGCAATTGATATTTTTTCTAATTCTTTAGATCTGATTTTTTGTGTGTGTGTTAAAAGTGTTTTGTAATTCTGTTCATATAGTTCTCAGGTTTGTCTTGGCAGGTAGATCCCCAAGTATTTTTTATTTTATTTACAGTAATTTTAAATAAAATTTCTCTTTCTATCTCTTGCCAGTACTATATAGAAATGTTGATGATTTGTGTGGATTTATTTTGTATTCTGCAACTTTGCTAAAGCTATGAGTTGTTTCCAGTAGGTTTTTGGATGATTTTTTAGGATTCTCTAAGCATATTATCTGCAAAGAGTGACAGTTGTATTTCCTCATTGCCTATTCTAATTCCCTTAATTTCTTTTTCTTTTCTTATTGCTAAAGTCAACATTTCTAATACAATGTTGAATTACAGCGATGTTATTATGTGGTTTCACAATGTATCCAGTTTTTCTGCATTATAGTTAATGGTTGCTATTGGTTTTAGATAGATACCGCTTATTAGTTTAAAGAAAGCTCCCATTTGTCCCTATAGTATTTTTAAATAGGAATGGGTGCTATATTGTGCCAAAAGCTTTTTTTTTTTTTTATCTACTGAGATTATCATATAATTTCAGATGGTTTTGTTATTGATATTGTTGATTATGGTAATAGTTTTCCTAATATTGAACTAGCTCTGCATTCTTGGTATAAATCCCACTTGGTCATAGTGTATTATCCTGTTAATGAATTGCTATAATCTCTTTGCTAACATTTAGTTAAAAATTTTTGCATCAATATTTATTAGGGAGATTGGTCTGTAATTTTCTTTCTCTGTTTTGGCTCTTCCTGGTTTAAGTATCAGTGCTATATTAGTTTCATAAAAGGAATCTGGGAATAGACCTTCTTTGCCTATTTTTCCCAAATATTTACATATTATACCTGGCCACTGGACTCCTATGGCTCTGAAAGATAAAGGGAGACAGGTGACCTTACCCTTCCCTCCCTCACTTAAATCCAGTTCACCTGCATGTCATGGCATCTCCTCCTTGATGTCAGGGTTCTCTTCTAGAATGAAGGACAAACAGCAGCAACATCAAGAGTTTCCCAACCTTGTAGCTCACTTTTTTGTATAATTTTGGGACATAGGTTCCTACCTATTTCAATCATGCCTCTATGCCATCAACATAATCTGACCTATTTTTCAAACTCATCATTTAGTTTTTATCTAGATTGTCTGTAGCATCCTCTAATGATAACATCACCTCTTTTTCTGCTTTTATTGAACTTTATCTAGATGGCTTTCTACCATGCTTTCCCTCTAAGGTTCCTAGATATCCTCACATGAGTATATTTTACTATGAAATCCCAACACACCCCTTTCTTTACTATCCTGTTCATTTTGCTCTTCTTCATCTCTCTTCTAGCCTTGAATACTATAAAATAGTGACACCAGTGAAATTAAAAATATATATATTAACTATATCATATATTGTATTATATCTTATTAGAATAGATTATGTTTGTGTTTGATAAAAAGAAATCATGTCTAATAACATAAATGATGATAAACATATGTGAGTTCCTTTAATCAGGAACTAGATGAAATTTTTTCCACTCACAACCTCTTGTCACCCTAGAAATTTTTATACATAGGTATATGAAATAGGTATACAAATCAAATATTTACTAATAATAAATTGTAGAAAAATTTATTTTAGAGGCAGTTAGACAGCACAATGGATAAATCACCAATGTTGTAATCAGAAGGGCCTAAATTTAAATACAGACTCAGACATTTAACTGCTGAGTGATCCTAAGCAAGTCACTTAACCCTAATTGTTTTGCGGGGAAAAAAAAGAAAGAAATTTATTTTAAGATCATTCCTTGGCATACATATAATTTTACCATTTATTAAAGATGAATGCTAATGAGATGGATTTGCTTATTTTTATATAAAGAATGCAATTAAATATTCTGATATTTAATACTACAGGACATAAAGCATTCAGAAACTTTTTACTCTTGCCAAATTTTTCATGAGAACCCCCCCATATTCAGTTATGGATGACCCCACAATTTAAGAAGGTTTGGTATGGATCACCTTCCAGATATGGAGCCTTGAAAGTTATATGTGTGCTGCTCACACAGCAGTCAGAACTAACATAACATGGGTCAATTTCTTTGTCCAGTCCTGGGATGTCTAGTCCTGAACATAAAAACAAGTAAGTAAATTCCATTTATCAGTGTCATTCAGCAATTATTAGATATATGAAACTGGAAGAGAGACTTTGTTCAATCTCTCTCTTCAAATAAACCCTTCCAGAAATTCATTGTCTTCTATAAATAATTCAAATAGATTTTTGAATTCCTGAGATGGGGCAAAGGATCTGAAATGCAACTGATGACATAATGAAGAGAGTGTTAGGCTTTCATTTTGGAAGAACTAAAGTTCAAATCTCTCTTCAGATACTAACTATGTGACCCTACACAAGGCCTTTTAATTCTCTTGGTTTCAGTTTGTTTGCCTGTAAAATGGCACTATTAAACACCTAATTTACAGGATTATTGTGAAGATGAAATGATATTTGTAAAAATGCTTTGAAAACCTTAAAGTGACATATAAATATTATTATGATGATTATTATCATACCATTATTACTATTATTGCTGCTATAGTCATGGACTATGGTTGTTTTCTTCTCTCTCATTAAGACTGAGACTATGAAGATGAAAAAAATCATAAGTTCTATATTTTACTTTTTTTAATGGTAGATGAAATCTTCCAGTAGAAGGAAGCCCGTTAATTTAATAACATCCTCTATGGGAATAACTAGAACTAAGAAGCTTGATATGAAATTTCAAATCCTGGCAAATTATCTCATAAATTTGAAAAGACAATTAAACATTCAAGGACTTGAGAATTGAGGAATGGACTTCAGATTGGTCCAGAAAAAGATGAAAACAATAATGATTCCTCTCTCTCACATTTATGTGATATGGAAAGCAGTTATTCTTAAATGCTTATGCTTCATTGTTAAATCTGTTTGTATATATTTAATGAGTCTGTCCAAACACAGAGAATACAATCTCTTTGTGATAGAATGTAAACTTTGTGGGACAGGATTTTTTTTTTTTTTTTGTACTTCCAGTGCCCCTGAAACCAACAGAAAGCTACCCCTAAGTGATACTTGATGAAAGGACTTCCAGGGTCAGGAGTCAATAAGAATTCCTTTGCCACATATGGCCTACACAAGTGTGCCTCACTATTATTGTACTTTGTTTTCTTAAGCTCATTCTTTCCATGAACTCCATTTATATTTGTGTATATACCAGACTACAGGTTTGCAAAAGATTATTCAGTACCAACTAGTCATGGTATACTTTCTCAATAAAGGTTTTTCTAGAGAGGATTTTGAGAAGATGGAAGAATAGGTTAGAAAACTTTTGGTCTCTACATTTCTTCCACAAACAAAAAGACAGACTATTCCCTAAAAATGAATGTAGAAGAGCAGTTGTCCTCCTAAGACAATTTGAGAAGATCTCAGGAAAGACTCAAACTCTGCCGGCAAAAGTTCAGTCTGAATGAAGTACAAGCATGTCCAGATTGATTCTGTGGAATCAATAAACAAGTCCTGGGGACAGCTGATTTGGAGGAAACCTCAGTCTTGGGAATTTTCACCTCACAGACAGTGTGGAAGTGAGACAGCTGGGAAGGACTTATCACTGTTGAAAGACACAAGGGCAGCTGTGCTGAACAAATGGGGGTCTCAGGCTGTGGCTGTGGGAGAAAAGAAGCTAGCACATGCTGCTAATTGTGGTAGGAGAGAGGAAACTTGCAGGAAAACATAATTCTTAGTTTTACATTAAGGACAGAAAGGACAGTGAAATTTACAATCACCAGAGGGACTACAGGGAGATGGACAGTATGGCTGGAGGCCCTAGCCATGGCTTCAGGGTGGAGAGAAGTACCCAAGGTTGGTCCCCCAGGACAGAGCTCAAAGAACAAAAGAAAGAAGGATCTGTGGCTTAGGGCATCATTCCCTACACCTCAGGACTAGAACTTGATTATAAAAATAATTACTATGGGCAACTAGTTGGGGTAAACTGGATAGAGCACCAGCCCTGAAATCAGAAGGACCCGAGTTCAAATGTGGCCTCAGACACTTAACACTTCCTGACTGTGTGATCCTGGCCAAGTCACTTAACCCCAACTGCTTCAGCAGATAAATAAATAAATAATAAAATAACTATTAAAAATAAAATAAAAATAAAGATGAGTAAGCCAAAGCGAAAGAATTCAATAGTAAATAGCTATTATGGGGATAGAGAAGATCTGGGTTCATAGTCAGAGAAAGATAGTGGAACTTAAAAAAAGCCACTCCTTTATTAATGAGAAACATCAAATGATCACAAGCCCAAAAAGACTTTATGGAAGAACTTTAAAAGGACTTTAGAATAAAATAAGAGAGATTGAGGGAAAATTATTTATATAAATGTGTGTGTGTGGTGTGTGTGTGTGTGTGTATCTATCTATCTATATATATGTATATATATATACATATATACATATATATATAAGAGCAACCCAAGAAAATCAAGAAAATTATGAAAATAAAGCTAACCAATTAGAAATTTTTTTTATTAATTTTCTTTGAAAGTACATATGCATAGGTAATTTTTTTTAACAACATTATCACTTGTACTCCCTTCTGTTCTGAGTTTTCCCCCTCCTTTCCTCCACCCCCTCCCCGAGATGGCAGGCATTCCCATACATATTAAATATCTTATAGTACATCCTAGGTACAATATATATGTGCAGAACCGAATTTTGTTGTTGTTGTTGTTGTTGTTGCAAAGGAAGGATTGTATTCACAAGGTAAAAATAATCTGGGAAGAGAAACAAAACAAAACAAAACAAAACAATGCTCACAGTTTACACTCATTTCCCAGTGTCCCTTTTCTGGATGTAGCTGATTCTGTCCATCATTGATCAATTGGAATTAAACCAATTAGAAATTGAGAATCAAGAACTTAAGAAAATAATTTCTTGAAAACTAGAAGCAAGAGGGAGGTAATGACATTATAAGACACCAAGAATTAGTAAAATAAAATCAAAACAATGAAAAAATAGAATAGAATGTGAAACATATCAGAAAAAACAATTGATCTGAAGAACAGATGAAGAAGAGAAAATATAGGAATAGTTGGGCTACCTGAAAGGTATGATTTTAAAAAGAATCTTAATACAATATTACAAGAAATTATGAAGGAAAATTGTTCTGAAGTTCTAGAACAAGTAGGTAAAGCAGAAATAGAAAAAAATCCACTTATCACTATCTGAAAGAGATCCAAGGAAGAAAAATTACAGGAATATCATAGCCAAGTTCAAAGCTTTCAGCATGAGAACAAAATATTTCAAGAACAAGAAAAATACAATTTACATATCATGGAATATCAATAAGGATTATATAAGACCTAGCAGTTCCTACATTGAAGAATAATAGGTCTTGAAATACTATATTTCGTAGAGCAAAAGAGCTGGAATTATGACCAAGATTGATTTACACAGCAAAGTTAAGAATAATTCTAAATGGGGGGAAAAATGAATACTTAACAAACTGAAAGACTTTCAGGTGTTTGTGACAAAAACAAAAGATATTAATGAAAAATTTGACATATAAAATCCAGGAGGAATATAAGATAAACATTAAAGGTCAATTAAAAGGGTTAAATAAGGGTTAATAAGGTTAAATAGTTTATATATTCTATTATATTGTTACATTATATTATGTCACATATATAGAGATATAGATATACAGATAGATATGAATTACTATAGATACATACAGATACAGATAGATATAGGTAGATATAAATTATTAGTAGTTTTAGGACTATTACTAAAAATAAAACTGTGCAGGGAGAAATAAAAAGGAGTGTCTCATAAATGCATGACAAGAAGTATGAATAAGAAGCAAGTGAGGAAGATAAGGGTAGGTAGTGCTGGAACCTTACTTTTATCAAAAATGGGTTAAAGAAGAAACAACATATATGTAAAAGGGTATAAAAGTTTTCTAAATTTAGAAAGAATAAGAGGGTGAGGTTATAGGGTTGGGGAGAAGATAAGGAAGGGACTCTTAGAAGGATGGATAAGTTAAGCAATAGAATGGTAAGATAGTAGATAAAAATAAATTAGAGGCGTGAGAGAAGGTTGAGTAAATAAGATAATAAGGACAGTGAAGAAGGAAAACATACAACCAGTAACTATAGCTTAAAATGTGAATGGAATGAATTTACCCATAAAATGAAAAAGAATAGCAGATTAAAAATCTGAATTTAACAATATGTTGCTTCCAGGAAACAATAAATGAAAGATACAAGGATACAATAAATGGCTGAAATAGTACTCATGATTTCATAGAAAGTTAAAATCAAAGTAGATTTAATTTTAAAAATAGGGAAATTATACCATCACCAATATTAGCCAACATTGTTTTAGACCATTTAAAATAATTACACAGTATAACATACTTAAAGAGTATTCCTATAAAAACAGACATAAGAATTACATGAATATAAACATAAAACACATTTTATTCAAATCAAGTCAGATTTAAATAAATGGAATAATAACTATTGTTCATGGTCTGGTAAAGCCAATATAATTTTTTTAAATGATAATTTTATCAACTAATCTATTTATTCAATGCCATCCCAATTAAATTATTTTATAGATTATTATCATTATTTATTTTATATTTGTTTTCACACATGAAAAATGAATGAGGAAAAAAAAGACAAAATTATATTTAAATGAGATAGAAGTGATTCCATAGAGCCAATAAAACTCTAACTCAATCTAAAGTGAATATATTTTAAGATACCAGACTTAAGTGAGGAAATAGATTAAATTGAAGCCAATATAGATCCAAAAACAAAAACAAAAAACATGGTTGTAATAATAACTCTATTAGGGGAATTCCACAACTATTGCTAGGAAGGAAAATGATCTCAGTATTCCACTAATCGAGTTGGTAGGCTTTTTACACAGTAGAGGCCCATATCAATGTAATGAGGGCTGAATTGGAATAAATTTTATGTTTATATGTGGAGATGGGACTGAAAGGAAATCCCCATGGAACATACCCTGAACTACTCTGGCTATTTCCAGGTGTTTGAATGTAGTCAAGCACTTTAAGATAATGAAAACATGTCTGCACTAAACAGATTGGTCCCTGATGCAGGAAGAGCTACTCACTCCAGTAATCTTTTAAAGTGGAAACACTCTCTTTTCCTTCCTTTCTCCAGAACAAATAGCATGAAAGCATACTTATTTGGGATTTTCAATGAAAGAAAATCTCTGTCTTCCAACCTTGGTGATATGAAGAATGTGAGCACACAGCAGAAAGCACATGCGCTGTCTACACAATCTTGAATCCAGGTCTTGAAGCTGTTCTGCTATTCTGTTTCTTTCATGAAGATAAATGCTTAATACATTTCCAGATGTATTAGAAATCTGGGTGCCATTCTGGCACCTCAAATGTTACCAGATGAACTCTGAAAGGAGCCTTAAGCAGCTACTTGTAGGGCCCTTGGAGAAAATAACCAATAGCCAGAAGTTAAGCCCTAATCCCTGACTTGGTTTGCCAGAAAATATGACCTTCAAGGGAACAGCCTGAATAGTACAATACAGAGGTAAAAGTGAAATACCAATTCAATAGTCCTGCAAAAAATATATCATGTATTTATTTATAAGGATCTAAACTCTCCCAATATGAAAATTAAGTATAAGAGGTAAAGAAATTGAAGTTGTCTCCACAGGACAAGGTACCAATAACCTGAACAAAGCCACAAATGGATGAATTAATGGCAAAGAAAAATAATCCCTAATTCTTAATGCTCTTGCTCAGGTCCCCCACTTTGATTGTTGTTCAGTTATTTCAGTCACATCTGACTCTTTGTGGACCCATTTAGGATTTTCTTGGCAAAGATAGTTTGATATTTCCTTCTCCAGATCATTTTACAGGTGAGGAAATTAAGGCAAGCATGGTGAAGCAACTTGCCCAGAATCATTCAATAATCTCGAGTATCTGAGGTAGATCTTCCTGACTTGAAGGTTGGTACTCTATCCACTATACACCTATACTGCAGCAGTTTTTTGCCAATGTGTACTTAAGACTTTGTTTTTAGAATGTCTTATATAGAGAGGATATAAATAGATGTTCTATAATGGATTTACATTGTACATGAATGCCTTGCTTAAGGCAACCCTCAACAAAAGCCAAATTTAAGTTTTAAGTTTAAGTAGTAGTATACCACTGAGCTAGTGGTATATAGAGGCAGAGAGATCAAGAGAGGTTTAATCCCTATCTTTAAGAGCTCAGCCTCCCACCCCAGGACTGAATCCCATCTATCTACTTGGGTCAAGAACTATAGATCCCTTAAAAGGTAAAGTGAAAGTACCCTAGCCCCAACTAATACATTAACAGTTTGGTAATGGTTCCTTCAAAATATAGCATTTAGAATACTAAATGGTAGGTACCCAGGTATTATAAAACTCATAAAACTCTTTTCTTCTACTTCCAAATGCTATAGATAGCTTCTTAAAAAAATATTTAGCTTTGTTCACCCTCATGCTTTATGATTGAGGTTAAACTCCCATTTTCTTCATATAAAACCATTTCCTTGGAAACATAAAAGCTTTACAATACTAAGGTTTATGAAAATCACCTTCTTGGCTAATATGAAATGCCTTCTTCTGGTGAGTTAAAAGAGAGAGAGAGAGAGAAAAGGAGCTTTAGATAAGACAAGGGAGGAGAATAAGAAAAGAGGAAAAGAAATAAAAAGATGGAGAGAGGAAAAGAATGTGTTTGTTGTCTTAACTATAAGTTTATGGAGAACAGGAAAAAATGTCTGTCATTCTCAAAATCCTGAGGCACACAATTCACTGTTGTTTAAATAAGAATATTGTTCTACAACAGTCATAAGATCATAAAACTAATCTCTTGTTACAAGAGGTATCTCATGAAATAGGTAAAATTCTGTCTACTAAAACAGTACAAAGTCAGTCCAGAAGGAATGTAAAAATTCTCAAAAATGAAATTATGAAAAAAAAAGATGAAAAGAAATTCTGGAATGAGTTACAAACAGACTGATACAGATACATGAAGATCTTAAGAAATTTTGATTTTAAAAAATTATGTACAGAAGATGAAAGCAAAGTCAGGTAACAGAGAATACATCCAAAAAAATATGGCCTAGTATATTAAAAAAAATAAAATAACAGGAGTGCCAATGCTCAAAATGAACTGAGATTTATAAGAAAAGAGCTACTTTGGAGAGAAGTTTGGTGAAAAAAATGAAAGTGAGAAGCTGGATGGAAGGAGTTAAGAAGAGAGTGAGAGGAAAGTAAGTGAAAGTACCCATTACAGTTGATTTTTTCATGAAATTTAGCCACAAAACAGAAAAAACAGGATGATATCAAACAGGGATGGGGAAGGGATCCTAAATCCAACAAGGTGTATCTACCTGTAGAAGATGATATAAGATGATGATCCAAGAAAGAAAAATTTCAGTGACTAAGTGAATGAATTAATGAAAAAAAATTATTAATCACTTTCTATGAGCCAAGTACTTATAGAGTACCAGAGATACAAGAAAAGGGGGGGAGGAGGAAATTAGAGTCTCTACTCTCAAAGAATACATCGTGATTTGAGAGAACTAGCACATAGAGTTTTCAAATACAAGACAAATGAAAATGACCAATAGCCCTTTAGATTCATCTTCTCTAATTAGAATGAAGAGCAGCAAATATGTCATTTTTCTATTTGTATTACTTTTGCAAATATGGGTCCAAGTCCTCTGATTTTTAAGATTGTATGTTATTCAAATGCTAACTTGCATTAGATTGTAAATGTTTCAGAAATTTCTTTAGAAATTCTGAGATAGAAAAGCTTCTGATAACTGGGGGGAGGGGGAAGGGGTCAAAGTTTTAGAAAGATCACCATAAACACCATAAACAAAGATAAAGAACAGAAATGAGCTCTGAAAATTTGGAAGGACAGTGAGGAGGCTGATATAACCAATAAAGGGTTTAAGAAAGAGTAGAGAATTCTGGTAGGAGTCAATAAGAACTTAATACTTATACACTAAGCTAAATATATATAGTGCTGGGAGTACAAAGAAAGCAAAAACCAAGACCTTGATTTCAAAAAGTTCAGAGTTTAATTGAGGAGACAACATGTAAAGAATTATGCACAAATAAGCTGCACAGAGGATATACTGAAGATAACCTTAGAAAGAAGGCACTAAAATTAATGATGAATGGGAAATTGCAGAGATAAGGATTTTAACTGGAGCTTGAAGGAAGGCAGGAAGCCTGAAGATAGAGATGAAGAAAGAAACTATTTCAGCCAGGTGGGAAGCAGGGGAAAAGGGAGGCAGTGGGAAAAGCCAGAGAAAATGTCCCAAGTCAGGACATGAATTATATAGTGCAAAGAATAGCATGGAGGCCAGTGGAATATAAGGTTAGATTTTTTTTTTTAAGAAGAAAAATAATGGAGCCAAATTATATAAAATATTGATTGCCAATTTGAGAAATTTCAATTTAATCGAATTCAACAAGAATTTAGTAAATTTGTTGCTAAAACTTGGAAGAGACAAAGGCAAAAACCAGTCTCTGACCTTCAGAAAATTATTATTATTATTTTTTAATGGCTCAGGAAGCAGCTTTAGGCACTTTGAACAACCATTCTCATGTGGGTCTTAATTTAATGGGCAATAAAGAGCTTTGTAGGTCATTCATCTACATTTTCTAGTAAAAATATAAACTAGTGATTTAAAGGCTGAATTTCCAATAAGGAGATTTCTCCTAGAATAAAGATCTCATTATATGATGACTGACAACTCTATAATTATACTATAATTTTTAGTCAAACAAAACCAAAGGTGAGCTACTCCACAAAGCATATGGTAAAGCCAACTTTTAATTTATATATTTCTCACATTCAATGATTTGTCTACATATATAAATAGCATTTATAATGAAGGATCTTATATAAAGGTCTAATTAAACAATTTTTCATAATTACATATTTTGTCTCTTGAAAAAAATTAGTGAGCATCACAGAATTTTGAGAATTGGCAGGGAACTCAACCAGAACTTCATCCAATCAATAAGTGAAAGAAAAAAATCTACTATAGCTTACCTGACAAGGAGTCAATCACTGTCTAGTTGAAGACCTCCAAAAAAGGGAAACCCATTAACTCTTTCAGGAGGAAAGGAATGATATTTATATGGCACCTACTATGTCCAGGCATTGTGCAAAAGCACTTTAAAAAATATTAACTCATTTTATCCTCTTGAAGAAGCACATTCCAATTCCGAGGACTTTTAAGTAGAAAGTCTTTCCTGACATCAAATTTAAATTTGCTTCTTAGACATTTCCTATTGTTCCTGGTTCTGTTTTCAGAAATTAAATAGAAGAAAGTCAATTAATCCCTCTTGTATACCATGCCTCTTCAAATACTTCAATATAATTATCATTCACTAAGTGACTCAATGGATAGAGTAGCAGGCTTAGAGTCAGAAAGACTAATCTCCCTGAGGTCCATTTGACCTCAGATATTTACTAGCTGTTTCACTCTGAACAAGTCATTGAACTCTGTTTGCCTCAAATGGGAAATGATTGCTAAGGCACTTTCAGAAAGATTGTGGGAAATGGGAAAGGGACTACAAGATTGCTATTCCAATTAAAAAAAAAAATAAAAAGGATAGAATGTGCCAACTATGAACCAATGAGTCTGAATTGGATTTCTTGCAAAATTCTAGTAATAGGTCACTAAAAAAGATGACTGGATAGAACATAAAGTGGTGAGTACCCAGAGTCACCATGGCTTCATCAAGAACATTTTAGACCACTTATATTTTAGCAAGGTTTTGGATAAAATGGGCTGGATGAGATGATATTAGAAGAATTAGATCAGAATTAGACAAATTCAAAACTGAATGGAGAGCTAAGATTCAAAGAACAGATTTTAATGGCAGTAGGTTTCCACTAGAGTACCTCAAGTATTCTCTGCTTGGTCTTATGTTACATATCACCTTTATCCATGACTTAAGGTGAAGACAAAGATGGCACAATCATCAAAGCTGCAACTTATGATCAAAAACATGGTACTTAGGGGGCAGCTAGGTGGCAGCTAGGTGGCGCAGTGGATAGAGCACCAGCCTTGAATTCAGGAGGACCCGAGTTCGGGTCTGGTCTCAGACACAACACTTCCTAGCTGTGTGACCCTGGGCAAGTCACTTAACCCCAGCCTCAGGAGAAAAGAAAAAAAAAAATGATACTTAAATTTAATTTTAAGGAATAGTTGAGGGTAAATGAGAAGAAAGTAAGATCTGGCACTTCAATTTTACTTTGCAACTATGAAAAAAAAAATTCCCTATGTTGATAATGATATGTGTGTTTTACCATGTATCTAGGTAATAGCCCATTTATAATACATCTGTTTAAAAAGGTTGGTCTTATAAAAACATGGGGGTAGTAGCTAAGTAATACAGTTGATAAAAGGGCTGGGCCTGAAGTCAAGAAGATTTTTGAGCTTAAATCTGGCCTCACTGACCAAGTGGGCAAATCACTTCATCCTCAGTGGCCTTATCTGTAAAATGAGCTAGAGAAGACAAACACTCCAAAATCTTTGCCAAGAAAACCCCAAATGGACTCATAAAAGATTCAGGCATGAAATAACTAAACAACAACACAAAAAATATGTGTCTGTACTTTAGTTTAGTAAATAAAGCAGCCTCTTGACATGGCTAATATTTATTAAGCTGGTATGAATAAGATTTTTTATTTCTACTTGAAGAAACATCCATCAACATGCACTTATAAAATAGCTACCTCCAGGGGCAATTCAAATCTGGTCTCAGACACTTAACACTTTCTAGGTGTATGATGCTGGGCAAGTCACTTAGCCCCAATTGCCTCAGCAAAAAAAATAAATAAAATTTTAAAAATAAATAAAATAGCTGCTTCCAGGGATTTGGTTGGGCTCTGACAAGACAAACACACAAACAAACAAACAAATGCAGGCCAGGCCCTCAACTTTGGGTTCTAATGGACCAAAAAACTGTATGACATAAACTTAATATAGGAAGGAAACAAATAAGTTTAAACTTCTTAGTTCCTTTAGGAGGGAGTGAAGAAATTTCTCAATCCAATTCCATAATAATGAGATTATGGAGCAATTGCTGAAGGATTAGCTAACATCTCCCCTGGGGGCTTTTTAGAATAATTTTTTGGTTTTCCAAACTACTGCCACAGAAAAACTGTAGAGCTTGCAATAATAAAATAATCAGTCAAGCAGTAGTAGAATTCAGTCAATTGGACAACCACCTCTAGCAACAAAGAGAACAGCAAATAATTGGACAATGGGAAATAAGTGACAAAGGATGAGAATGATGACTCTGAAGTTGTGCATCTGGTTAAGTGGTATCCTCCACAAAAAGAGGGAAGTTCAGAGGAAAGTGTATTGGATAAAAGATAATCAAAACTATTTTAGACATGATGATGAGATGTTTATGAGGCATCCAGTTTGAAAAGTTCAAAAAATCATTGCTAATTATAGATTTCTAGGTCTCAAAAGAAAAATGAAGGCTGGGCATACAGATCTGGAAATCATATACATAAAAATGATGGAATCCATAGCAATTGGTGAGATTGCTTATAAAGTAATCAGACTTATACATTAGAATCTTTATTAATACATACCAAACTTTATTTATAAAATGTCTTTAGCAGTACAATCAAGGCAACATAAATGATAATTCATATTAGAATATATGATTGTGTGTCAGGGGTGGAAATCCTTTAGTTTGGTATCCCAAACTATCACCACAGAAAAACTGTAGAGCTTTCAATAACAAATAATAAACAAAACCCAGAAATGCTGGTTCAAAGAGTCTAAGGATATAAAATATCAAGACATAAACACAGAAATCATTTGAAGCCAAATGAAGAAAATAAGCCTGCTATTTTCCTAATATTGGAAAATTGACATGTATAATAAGTATTTTTGAAACATACAATTTTCTATATTGTATTAACTTCAACATTTTAGGCATAACTGACATTCTTTCTTGGAGAATGTCTTTCCCATATCTAACCTGCAAAAATCTAATCATTTTTCTTTCTGGACCTAGTGCCTTCCTAATATATTTCTTTGTCTTTCATATTTAATTCCCCCCCCCTCCCCTTTTATAACATCCGTATTGATTTATCAGTGATAGGACTGGTACTAGGAACTCTTTTTCCTTGCTTTGTACAGAAGGAAGTATGTATGGTAAGAGGGAAGGACAGACAAGTCCTTTCTCTTTCATATTCAACTTGTTGGGTGGTGATAGTGGTTGTTTTGGAGGGGGGAAGGAAGATTATAAGTGTGTGTGAACCACTAATGATCCTGCTCTGATCAATAAAGCATCATGAAGACGGAAAAAAAAATTATATGCTTTGTATATGGTATGCATCGGTAAATGTGGAAATATGTATGGAAGAATTGCACATGTTTAACATATATTGGATTACTTGCTATCTAAAGGAGGAAAGTGGGAGGAAGGAAAGGAGAAAAAATTTGGAACACAGGGTTTTGCAAAGGAGAATACTGAAAAATATCTTGGGATGTATTTTGAAAATAAAAAATTATTATTAAGAAATTTTTTTAAAAGCCCCCTCCAAAAGGTATGCTTTCTACCTATACTGACGTGTTCACAGTAGACTTCACAGTATGCATTGGTAGCTCTCCTTAGGTACAGTATTTCTCCTATAAGTTTTCTGGTGAGGAGGCTCTCCAAACGTACTTAGTTCATCCTAAGTATGTTAGGCCATTGCTTAAAAATTTTCCAGTTTGAGTTCTTTGTGTGGTGGCTACCCACCAAGTGGGGAATGGCTGAATAAATATATAAAAATATATATAATAATATAAAAATGGCTGAATAAATATAAAAAAATAAGTATAGCATTGTGATGAAATAATATTGTCATAAGAAATGACAAACTGGACGCTTTCAGAAAAATCTGGACTTATATGAGTTGATACAAAGTGAAGTGAACAGAACCAAGAAAATTTAATACACAGTAACAGCACTGTTGCATGATGATCAACTTGCATGATGACTTAGCTATTCTTAGCAATGCAATGATCTAAAATAAACCCCAAGGACAAATGATTTAAAAAAATGCTATCTGCCTTCAAAGAAAAAACTAATATTGTCTGAAAAGAGAGACTTCCTTCATTCTTTTCTCCCTCCCTCCCTTCCTTCCTTTCTTCCTTCCTTCCTTTCCTCCCTCCCTCCCTTCCTCCGTTCCTCCTTCCTTCCTTCTTTTCCTTCCTTCCTTCCTTTTCCCCCCTCCCTCCCTTCCTCCCTTTCTCCTTCCTTCCTTCCTTCTTTTCCTTCCTTACTTCCTTTCCTCCCTCCCTCCCTCTCTCCTTCCTTCCTTCTTTTCCTTCCTTCCTTCCTTTCCTTCCTCCCTCCCTCTCTCCTTCCTTCCTTCCTTCCTTCCTTCCTTCCTTCCTTCCTTCCTTCCTTCCTTCCTTCCTTCCTTCCTTCCTTTTCCTTGCTCTCTCTCCCCATTTCATCTTTTCTCTTTTTTACTTTCCCTAGCTTCTTTCCCTCTCTTCCTTCTTCCACTCTTCCATCCCTTCTACTTCCCCGTCTTCTTTTTCACCCTCTTTTCTATCCACTTCCCCCTCCCTTCCCTTTATTCTTTTTCCTTTCTAACTCTCTCTCCCCTCTCTGTTCTCTTTTTCATCTAAGAAGAGTTTGGTCTTGAATTTTATCCTTTTTGAAATGGTCAACCATGTAGTAACAATTGCATGGCCAGGGGGAAAAGGCCCATATAAACTACTAATCACATTAGAAAGATTTCAACTTGAAACGTTAAGATTTATGGTTTATGGGAAATGTGTTGTACCTCTTGGGTATACCAGTACTTGCCTTGATACAGTTATCTGGTTCTGTCCTATAATCCATTGTCCTGTTCAATCCTCTGTGTATATAAAATGACATCCTAGAAACTTCATGAGCCTTCATTTAAGCTTAATTAAAACTTCCATTTCAATAATAAGAACCAAAAGCATGAAAATAGATATTGGGTCTAAAATGTCATTTTAATAAAAAAGGAAAACACTTTCCTTCAATGATAATAACATGAAGTTATTATAGATGTCCTCCAGGTCTGTTCTAGCCTTTAGAGATGTTAAAATATATGGAAAAGCAAAGTGATGTTGGCCAAGATTAAAATTAAAAATAAAATCTGCAAGCCTCTAGTAAATTTGATTTTTTGAAAAGGCATTTCTGTTATTACTTTTTCTGCTTGAGGCTAGTAGAGTTTTATTGTGGGACTTGGAAATGGGAGACTACTTCTCAAATGTTTGGGGGAATTCATCATAAAATATAGTCAAACAGTCAACAAACATTTATTTAAGTACATACCTCCTAAGTCCCAAGAACTATAGTAAGTGCTGGGGATGCAAAAAGAGGCAAAAGACAGTCCTTATCCTTAAGGAGTTTACAATCTAACATATTTGTTTACTACCCATTATTTGAATGTATTTGAATTTTTATTTCTCTATCCTGTTATTAAATGGACTACTGTGTACCTTTTTATATCTTTGGTAGTATTTATAAAATTTCTATTATGATTAAAGTGACTATGTAACTTAGTAGAAAGAATATTGAATTTGGAATGATGATCTCTGGTTCCTGCCTTAGATGCTTATTAGCTAGTGGTTTTCTTGGTTTTTCCTCATCTATAAAAGAAGGAGAAATAACATTTAATACTAAATATGAATTACTATAGTAATAGAAGTATAGAAGTAAGCCTTCATCATATAATGGCTAGGAGATTAAGGTTCTTTATTATTATCAGTAAATGAAAAGCCTATGGCCTCCTTCATGCAGCATCATTACCTAGCTGTATGGGTTTAAAATTAGAAACAATGCCAATATATAAAGCTTGTTATTTTTAGGAGATGAAGAGAGGTAAAAAACAAAACAAAAGAAAGAAAAAAAAAAAAAAACCTGTGACTTCATCAATGGGAAATGTCCTTCAATTCCATAAGTGTTTAGCATGGTGGAGTGACCAGAGAGCTGAGCCTGGAGTTGAGAGACTGAATCTGGGTCTCAACTTCCTCGGTCTCTCATGTTTTTTCAGAGTTTTGTGGAGCAATCAGAAGTGGAAAGTTTAAAGTCACACAGGCAGTGTATGTCAGATGATTATTTGAACCCAGGTTTTCTTGACCACAGGGTCTGTTCTCTATCCATTACTTCATACTGCTTCTAAAAATAATAATGCTAGCAAGAATGTATACAGCACTGGATGTCTGCAGAATGCTTCATAGATATTATGTTACTTGATCCTCACCACAACTCCTTGAGGTAGGTGTAATTAATTATCCTTATTTCATAAATGAAAGAAACAGGGAGAAACACAGTAAGTCACTTGCTCAAGGTCACATTGTTAGTGTCTGAGCTGTGCAGAGGTGCAACTCAGTTCTTTGTTGTTCCCAAATCCAGCCCTGCACCCACAGTACCATATAACATGTATATGATGAATTTTTTTTTTGCCAGTGTGCCTGAGCATAGAAGTTCAATGAGAAAATTTTGGTCCTAGATATGACCCTGGGTATTTGAAGGCTGTCAGTACAGTACAAGTTCTAATAGATTCTACCAAACTGCAAAATGCTTTTTGTATTTTATTTTTTAAAAATAATATTTTATTCTACCATTATATATGAAAACAATTTAAAACATTTTAAAAAAAAGTTTTAAGTTCCAAATTCTATCCCTCCCTCTGTCAACCCCCCTCTCCCCTGAGATGGTAAGCAATCTGATGTAGAAAAGGAAGGAAGGAAGGAAGGAAGGAAGGGAGGGAGGGAGGGAGGGAGGGAGGGAGGGAGGAAGGAAGGAAGGAAGGAAGGAAGGAAGGAAGGAAGGAAGGAAGGAAGGAAGGAAGGAAGGAAGGAAGGAAGGAAGGAAGGAAGGAAGGAAGGAAGGAAGGAAGGAAGGAAGGAAGGAAGGAAGGAAGGAAGGAAGGAAGGAAGGAAGGAAAGGGAGGGAGGGAGGGAGGGAGGGGAGGGGAGGGGAGGGAGGGAGGGAGGGAGGGGAGGGGAGGGGAGGGAGGGAGGGAGGGAGGGGAGGGGAGGGAGGGAGGAAGGGAGAGAAGAAGGAAGGGAGGAAGGAGAGAGGGACAGACGGTGCTGCTGGGCCTCAGGGACCACACCATCACAAAGGTGACGCAGATGTTGGAGACCAGGGACACCTTCCACATTTTCTCTTCCCTTCCGCACAGAAATCACGTTTTCCCCCCTGTGCCTGGAGGGGCGCTGCGGAGTTGAGAGAGAGGAGGAAACTGAAAGACCTTTTAAAAAACAGATAACACGCCCCTTTAAAAACGCACTCGCGTACGTGCGCCTGGTCCGGAAAAGCGGGCCAGCGGCAGGGCCGGAGTGAATGTCATCATCCCTAAGCCTTAAACTGCTCCTGGGGCCGAGCGTAACGCTGCAGCTGTTAGAAGCCCGCGGTCCTCGCAGGCGTGGTTGCGGGGGGCCACTCCTCGCCGCCCTCCAGTTACGCCCTCGCTCCTCCCGGCTCCTGTTCGCGGCCTGCCCGGCCCGACTTGCTAGCCCCTTCGTCCCCCGCCAGCTTTACTCACGTTCTTGTTCAAACTGTATCCCGGCAGCTGCGGAAAGGACATGGCGCCGGGTCCGAGCAGGGGGCGGGAGGAGGTTGCAAAGAGGCTCCCCAAGAGGCAGCTGGTGGTTGGCGTCCCGTTGCCTAGAAACTATGTCTGACGTCACCAGCAGGAAGGGGCGTCGCCTCTTTTAGGAGATTGATCCCTGAATCCAGAAGATTGGCAGGGCGCGGATGAATTCATGAAATTACTCTTTCAGCATGACTCAAAAAAAGTTCACTCCGCACTTCCCTTTTACAACTGTATGCTTTATCCGTGTTCACAAAATGTTTTCATAGAAACACACCTTCCCCGTGTACTTATTGTAAACCTTAAAATATATAAATGTTATTATAAATATGTAAATGTTAATATATCACATGATGTGTAAATGTATTCATTTATGCCATTATTATCATCTTACTCATTTCAGTATCACTTCCAAAATGTGCAAACACATTCAGGCCTTGTGTCTATAAACGTGTGCACTGTAGTAAAAGCTCTTAATAAATGCTCACTGAGGACTTTCCATCAATTATCTCCAGTTTATTCTGGATTGTACGAGGTTACTTGTGTGTTCTCTCTTCCGTTGTGCGTTTGAGAGCATGGGGTGCTTCCTGTCCTTCTTTGATCAAGGACGTTGAGCACATTCCTTGGTACATAGTAGGTTGTTTAGTTTTAATGTTTACTGACTGACTTGAATCACACATATACATACCCTCTATATGCATAAAAAGATCCCCTACTTCCTCTTGCATAGATACATGTCATGTGATCACAAGAGTTTCACCTCTCATGAACACAAAAGTGCTGCATCCCTAATAAATCCAGTCCTGAGCATTTCTGACTTCCAGCACCAACTATTGAATTCTTTCCACTGGAGCTCTCATAGGCAAACTGAACTGAAAATATCCTAAACAGAATTTATATTTCCATCAATCCCATCCCCTCTTTCTAAATTAACTCAGAATCTCCTTTGCTTCTTCCCATTCCTTCCCCTTCCTCCTATATCTCATCAGTTTCCAAGTGCCATGATCTTGAAGCATTCCCTTTCTCTCCTTCCATCATCACTACCTTTCACCTAGACTAATTTAATTGTTCCCTGATTGATCAATTACATTTATTAAACTCCTACCATAAGCCAATTACTGTGGCACTGAGGTTACTGAGGCATTTGCTGAGACAAAAATGAAATAGGCTCTATCCTTAAGAAGCCTGTATTCTAACAGGTATAACGATACTTACACATATAAAACATGTTCAAAATAATATAATACGCAAAAATAATTTCTCTAGGAAAGTACTAGAAACAGAGGAAAACAGGCAGAGCTATTATGTATAAGGTAGCTTTTGAACTGAATTTTGAATACCAAAGATGCTAAAAGACAAATCTCTTAGATTCTGAATTAGTTTCTGTTTTTTTATACAAGCCCACTAGGGCATTCTCAAATAGATTAACTCATTAAAAAAGTATTTCTGTCAGTGTCATTCTAACTCATCCACTGATTTTCAAAGACTTTCAAGATTTCCTGCATACCATCTTATCACTTTTAAGTGGGATTGAGTGATTTGGTTGATTTATTCAATCAATCTTTTCCCATTGCTATCTCTGAATATACGTGAAAGAGAGAAATATTATATAGAATACAGCAAATTTAAGCTACAAAATGTTAAGAAATATTTTTAGGAAAGCTCACTTCCATTTAGGGAAATCAGAAAGAGAAAGCAAACAGGTGGAATGAGAATCAAAAGTTTCCTAATACTTCTTACAAAAAGATGGTGTGGGGGGGGAGGGTGTGGGTGTGTGGGTGTGGGTGTGATATTTGTTATGTAATGATGGCATGATGTCCTGTAATAAAGCCACCATATATCCTGTTTAAACTGTTTTACTATATGCCAAATGTTCAACAGGAAAAAAGGCTTGTTTTGTGTGTGTATGTAAAAGAATGTGTCAAAGATGCAAGCTAGAGTTATAAAATGCTCTTGCAGGATTAATAAAAACTCAGGTCAGGCCAAAAATTCATATATCAAGAAGGGAGATGATATATGACTTCAAATGACCACAGCACTATGGTTGGCCTGCTAAAGTGCTGAAATAAATTTTCCATCATGGGAGATAGTCATGGAAATGAAGTCTTTCCTTTTAACCATCTAGGATAAAAATAATCAGGAAGAAATTGTTCTCTTTAGACTGTGGAAAGAAAAGCACATATAGGGAGATGGATCTAAAATTCATTTAGATTGCTAAGAGGCAATAACTGTAATGAGCATTTGATAGTCAAGCTATTTAAGAAATTAATATAAATATATAAGACCAAAACTCATTTAGCCAGTGGATCAGTGGTCAAATGATAGGAACAAAAAGTTCTCAAGAACTGCCTGCTGTATGATAGATGTATGAAAAATTCCTACAAATCACACATAAAAGCAAATCAAAAGAACTAATTGACAAAGTTTAGAAAATTAGGAAATAATTTATGACGTGGGGTGGGGGACAAAAATGTGCTGTTGATGGAACTATCATTTGGTCTAACCATTCTGGAAAGTGTTTTGTACTTGTGCTAAATAAAGTGATTAAATATCCCTTTGACCTAAAGATTCCGTTACTAGATATATAACTCAAAGAGGTCAAAATAAGAAGGGTTCCATAAATCAAAATATTCAAGGCATCATTGTTAGTGACCACAACAAAGAATTGATATGGAAATGACTGACAAAATTGTCATATATTAATGATAATATGAAAACTTCATGGAAAAATAGGATGACATATGAACTTCATGCTAAAAGGGAAAGTAAGCAGAACAATATACACAATCATACAATAATGAACAAAAAAGAAAAAAATGAAAATCATATCTTTATCATGTCCAAATTTAACCTCAGAGAGTTGAGACGGTATCTCTCTCCTCTTTGCAGAGTTGGAGACTGTGGATGTGGAATATTGCATATATTGTCAGATAGAATAAAACTTTTGGTTAGTTGTGTTGAATGCTTCTTTTTTTTTCCTTTGAAAAATCTTTGCTTTAGGAATAGATCTCTGGATAGGGGAGAGAGATATATTTGGAAGCATATATGATATCAAAACCAAAGAAGATATCAATAAAGATAAGATAAAAACTTTTTAAAAAATATTATTGAAGAGCAAAAATGATGCTCTTCTATGACCAAGAGCTCAATAGATTCTTGCTAGCTGAATCTAGAGCAACACTTTTTAGAAAATGTCAAGATAAATTCACATTAGATTTGAGAGAATTAAATTTGAGAGAATTAAAGAGTAATAGATATTTAAGTTCAGTGGCTAGGTTTTAAAAACTCTACCTTTTTTTCTTTTATTAGTTCTATAATGTATCTGAATTTAAATTTATCATGCAGATGATAATGACTATTCAAATTGAAATGTGGCAGAGTAGATAAAAGGAAAAACTGGATTCAAGCCTGTTTCTGATGTGTAATAACTTGGTGATCCCAAGTAAATCACTTAACCTCACCATGTTCTAGACCAGAACTTTTTAAACTTTTTCCACTTGTAGTCCTTTTTTACCCAAGAAATTTTCAAGATTACCATCCCCACATTCAGTTGTGACATCTCATATAGGGTCAGGAATCACAGTTTAAGAAGCTAGGCTTTAGGCAAGTCTCTAAGTCATAGAGAAGGTGCCAACCTGCTAGAAGTTTCCTTCCCTGGGGATTGTTTATACTAATGAAATCACAGGTCCGGGCATAATACCTATTTAAATACTTTTATAATTATTTTAATCAAGAGGTTATTTTTATAGGAATGAGATTATTGATTAGATTATATATATATTTTTACTCATGACCCTGTTAGCTACATATATACATTTGTGGTACTACTGGTGATAGTTATTAAAACTACAAACTTAAAAGAAAGTTAGAAACCCCTCAGGGACTTGTTTCTAAAAAAAAAAAAAAAAAAAGTCTACATTATTCAATAATAACAGACATAAAAATTCTCAAGCAAGCAGTCCAGTACATATCTCACTTTCCTATTCAAATCACTGCTACTCTTGTGATAAATTATCTTGGTTATTCAATTTTGTGATTGTGAAGAAGAGGTTTAACTGAAACTAGCTCAAAAACCATTTAACTTCTTTTAAAATAAGTATTCTGAAAGGACAGAGAACCCTACTGGGAAGTAAAAAATTATCCCAATTTATCAATTTGAGAAAAACAGAAATGACAGAAATTAATCATTCACTTTATCAACAAAATTTCTTAGTTTATTTTAATTTACTTAAAATATTAATTTACTTACATTATTTTGATTGATTGATTATTTTCATATATTTCTTAAATGTGTTAAATTTATGGGCAGTTCCTATGCTAGGCACTGGATATACAAATGCAAAGAATGAAACAATTGAAATTTAATGGCCCTTCTGGTGAGCCTTTACTAACTGCCTTGCAAGAGGGCTCTAAATCACTGAAGATCTTTATTACATTTCTTGTAGTTTGGGAAAATAAGCTAACTCAAGATTAGGACTAGAGAGTAGAGGTTTTTCCCCTACCTTGGAAGTTTTAGTCCTGAAAAAGAATATGCAGAGAGAAGAGAGGTTGTGGTTGTTGTGTATTCTTTGCAACCAGGAACAACAGTGTGATGTGGTGACATCAGCAGCTCTGCTCCTCAAATCTAAGGGAAAGAAACTAAAAGGGAAAGAATAAAGGTTTATGGTTTAAGATAAGAATGCTTACTCAAGCTGTTGACTGGGGACTGAGAAGAAAAGGAAAAAAAAAAAACACAGATGTGGAGGAAATAGTGGTTCCTAGTCACTTCCTGCCTTGTTTCCTATAAATACAACTAACATATATTTCTAAGTGTATGTTTTTAGTCCATTAAAGATTACATCTAACTTAATTTCTCATAGACACCTCTAGTCAACTAGAGTCAACTCTTTCCTTTGCATTTCCATTTTCCCTTTATTCTAAAACATGAGGCTCAGGACAGTTCTGAGGCCATGAAAAGAAAAGCTACCTTTCCTGGTACAGGGTTCAGTTCCCAACCTCCTTCCCCCAATCTATTTTAGAGAGTTTTCACTCTTTGATTGGAGGTGTAATAGGTGGTGAAGTGGATAGAGTGCTGGACTTAGAGTCAGGAAGACCTTGAATTCAAATTTGACTTCATATATTAGCTCTGTGACCCTGGATCACTTAACAGTGTTCGCCACCTACAATGTGCTAAGCATTGTGATGAATTATGGGGTACAAAGAAAGCAACAGCCAATCCTTGCCTTTAGGGAGTTCACAGTCTAATCAGGAATCTTATAATCCAATAAATTTTATAATTACACTTCTTCCATGGACAGTATTACTATGAATTGGGAGCCCTTTAAATCTGTCTCACCAGACCTTTAATGTGATATAACAAACTCTTGGGTTATGCTTACTTGCAAGGAATTTACATTTTTATGGGGAAAGGAAATGGTAGGTAATTAAGTGCATACAGAATAAATTTATTTTTAACAAATTTTTATTGTTTTCTTTTTTCCTGGTTATACATGTATGTTAACTTTTTATGAATCATGTTGGGAGAGAAAAATCAGAACAAAAAGGAAAAAACATGAGGAAAAAGAAAAAAAGTGAACATAAAATGTGTTGATTTACATTCATTCTCCATAGTTCTCTCTCTGGATGCAGATGGTGTTTTCTATCCAAAATTTATTTGAATTGCCTTGGATCATTGAACTGTTGAGAAGAACCAATTTTTTCATAGTTTATCATCATACAGAATAAATTTAAAGAGAATAAGTCATACTCCTGATTATAGTCCTCATATCACATTCAGGGCAATTCTGGGATATGATGTCTACTTCATCATTAACATCAAAAGAACACTTTAATGTTTGTAAAGGCTCCTAGGAATTATTGATACCTGTAATCAGATGTATACCCAACTACATAGCCTTGGCATTGCTTGCTCATTGCTGGTATCCCCAGAATCTAACACCTATACACATAGGAACTAGAAACATATGTTTAAAAAAAAATACCAACTAAAAGGCTAATAACCGGGACACAGATCATAGAACTATAATATTAAAAAGCTCAAAGTGGAATTGAGAAATCAGAATAAAAATTTCAAGGCAGTTAGCAAATTCCAGCATTACATCAATTTTCTTGGCTATTCTCTAACTTGTACTCTAACTCATTGAGTCCCCAAAGAGCAGCTGCTATTTTCAGGCTATAGGATACCTGTGACTGTATACTGCTAAACCCATGAACCCCCACTGGTGAGTTTCTCCTTAAGAATAGCCAATTGATACAAATAACTTGAAGTTTAATAGCAATAACTATAAAAAATTAGCCTTCTCTTCCATAAATCTGGAACACACTCTCCCATAGATATACACAGCTGCTGTGAAAAATAAAGTAGGCATAGAATTAAAGTACAATGATATTTAGGCACACAAGTAGGAAACAGATATGGTGAATTGAATTAATTAACTACAGAGCCTCAATTTCCTTTCACTTTTTGTATAGTCCTCATATAACACCCTAAAGATACAATGTCTCTGCTAGGCAGGCTTTTCAGCTTAGCTCCTAAAGTCTGCTTCTCTTTGAAGCTTGATTCTCAGTTTCCATTTCCAATTAAGGATCTCACTGCTTTAAGTTACTTCCTTGCTGTTTCAATATTTTTCTTCACCCTACTTTATGTGGTGTATATGGCTTATAGAAGGTGGGAGAGAAAAATCAATCCTTCCTCCCAAAAAGTGAAGAGCTTTTCCTTTTAGTGGTTCAATTCTTGCTGGATCCTGTTGCACAACTTATGAACTAGGTCTTTTAAGAGCCATTAATAGCCAATATTTGTCCAATCCAAAACAAATTCCTTTATCCTTTGTAAAAGAAAGTCAGAGTGTAAACAATCTCCTGCTAAAACTGAAATCCATTTGGTCTAGAAATCACCTTTTATCTCAAGTGGATAGAAGATGTAACTCTCCCACTATACCTTATACTGCCTTCCTCCCTTCACTAAGGCTCAGTAGTTAAGTGTCTCAAATGTAGAGAAGCAAAAAAGCAAGAGAAATCCTCTTCCTGAAGTGGAAAGAAAGAGTCAACTGTCTTCACTCATCCCTGATTAAGGAAGGACTCCCTGATAGAGGGGTAGTACCCTGGGTTAAGGGGCTTATTAATCCTACACTATCCTGGCAAATCAGAACTGTCTCCTACCCTAAAAATAATAAAAGAGGGTAGAAGTATCCTATGTTGAATCACCTGGGTGTGAAGCCAGACAAGTGTCTTTTTGCTAGGAGAGTCACAATGACCAATAAAATACTTCAGAGATAGTCCTCCATTTTTACATTCCTATTTTGATAACATTATCCTGTCAGATCACTTGGCATAAATCTTTTATCATATTCCTCTTGTGCCTGTTCATTTTGAAAATATAATAAAATAAGCAAAGTCTTTAAAACAGTTCCTTCAAGATTTGGGTGGCCTGGGCAGGTCTGTTTTTTAAATGTTAAAATGGAGGTTCTGAGAGGAACCAGGCAATTGGAGGAAGACTGTGCAGGGACTAAGTGCATTTTCAGGATCAGAAATTCAGGATTAGCATGAATTTCCAGGATGAGGAGCCATCTGTGGTCTGGGAGAAGAGGTACATAGAATTAAGAGCAGAACCTGCAGAGGGAGGATCAGTGGTCTAATGAGCTATAAATCATTTGATGAGATACTGAATAGTGTTTTGGACTTAGAGAAATTAAAGAATTGATCTCTGAGGTAAGTAGGCAGAAAGTTCCAAAAGAGATCAGCTTAGCTCAGTGGTTCCACACTTTAGGGAGATGGTCCAGTCTGAAATCCAAGTTAAGTCAAACTCCTAAAACCTACTCTTCATGGAAATCTCAGTCATGCCCCTGAGATTAAATTTTCCCAACAAAATCTACCTCTGAGCCATTCTATGGCTGCCAACCTCCTTTGGGTCAGTCAGCCACAGCACTCTGATTCATGGTGTCTTTCTTCTTACCTTTCCTCCCCCATGCAATAAAATGGGGAGTTGGGAGTTCTCCCCCAACTTCCTTACGCTTAGAGCTTACTTAAAGCTAACTAACCTTTTAGAGGGCTAAGTCCTTAACCTGTCAGCTAAGGGCAGGCCCCAACTTCATAGGATGGTCCCTTACTACTGGGTAATTGTGAGTTCCACTGAGGAACTTGTTTTCCATATATTCTCCCATTCTCTTTCATATTTACCATTCTCGATATCTATTATATCCCTTCATTTTGTCTGTAGCCTGTTCTCTTAAATAAATCTATCTTTTGCCAAATTAAAAAAAAAAGTTCCTTCAAGGAGAAACTTTTTATATTCATAAAGGAATGATATAGGATAATAATGTCTTAGTAATCTATCAATATATTAATATTACTTTACCTCTATTATCTACCCCATTATTTTCTGTTCTTATATCAATTGGTTGAGGTTAAGGAGGAGAATCAATTGGTCAAAGACCAGGTATATATCTCTGTGCTCCCCACTTCACCTCCCAACAAACAAAAGATGTTAAATATCAAGGCAATTAAGTGAATGAATTTGGCAACAATAGCTCTCAATTTGCTACAGGGAACATAGATATTTTTATGGTTGACTCTTCGTGTATACTCCCTGGAGGCCTATTTACATATAGTCTATATTTGGTTATGCCCTCAAAAGGCAATAACTCAGGAATTGACCTGCTGGATGGATAGTTTATCCAACATTACTTGTTCTGAAGCCTTCCCTAACTTTGTCTGTAAGAGGCTAATAGAAAGGAGTAAGTCATTTCAGGTGAAAAAACCCCAAAAGGTACAAGTGACTACTGGGAAGAAACTGTATGAGCAGAATGGTGACCTGGGTCACAGGATTATAGAGACATCCTTGGTGTCTATAAATTTAGTTGCTGAACAAAGCTAACCTGTGATGAAGAAACAGTGATTCTTCTTCTCCACTGCTTTTCTATTAGGAACAGTAGGTTAAGCATTCTCTTTTAAAATTTTCCCTTTTCTATTTCACTCTATTAGACTGTTATTGAAGGTAGCTGGAAGATTTAGGAACTTGTTAGTTATCCAGATGTTTATTTTCAGTATTAAGTTATTATCTTATGATAAAACTTTGGGACACCAAAAGACTCAATATATATTATTTAATATACAGGAGTAGATAAAAGAGAAGATGAAGAATTTCTCTGCTTCATGAAGAAGAATATGTTCTTTGATCAGCAAGAGTTAAGAAGGAGGCTAGAACTGAGATGTGGAAAGTGGTGTTACATGTCATAAATATTACAGAAACATCTGGGGACTAAATATTTTAAAATATCTTTTTTATGAAATGGATACTTTCACAAAAGAAATAATGAGCTCAGAAAGTCAGCATGCTGGAGAAAACCATTCACCATCTCTTCAGTAAATGGTTCCTACATGTATTTCAAAGAAGCTAATCTCTGGAGGGAAAAGAAGATAATGACTTTAGCAAGCACTGGAGAAAACCAAACATAAATGTGAGGATGGCCTAGTGATGCTACCATAGCAAACCAGCAATGATAGGAGTGCCTACACTCATTCATGAACTCCCCCAGATCAGAATTCACTTCAGCTAGAAAGATGCATCCTTGTTACTGTCCTTGATATCTGTGATCTTGAGAGATAGGAAAAAAGAAAACGATAAATAGCTTAAAACTCAAATAGCCTCCACTTTATTTTTTAAAATTGTTTATAATTGTTAACCTTCAAAAAACTTTTTTTTTGGTTACAAAGAATAATGGCATGTGTTAACATTAAAGAAATCTATCATAAATCAATTTATTATTAACCATAGATTGCTAAAATTAGATAGGTATATAATATCTCGAATTGCTTAATAAATAGTGAAAAAATGTTCAAATTTTTGAAATTTAGTTTTTAAATCATTGAAATAAGATAGAAATACACAGTTGAGGAGGATCAGACCTATTTCCTTAGTGTGTATGGAGCCCTTGAGAGGTCAGGGACTTTGAATCCCAGTTAACTTAACACAGAGAGTAGAATAAGGAAAGACAAGAGAGGATGAACTGGGATTCAGTTTTCCTCAACTAGTATGTCTTTTCTCTCTCTAGGATGGTTCAAACAATTCCTTTCCAGAAAAAAAGCTTGGAAATCGTGATGTAGAATTGTTGGGAGGTGTCTTGCTTTTTTCCAACATGGTGTGTGGAGATAACGAAACTGCCTCTATATATATGGTAAATGTGAATTTAACTGGAAGAAAGGGTATTCCTTAACAAATTTAGTGTCAGTCCAATATCCCTGGAGGGGGCCTAATCTTTACAGAAGCCATTCCTTAAACAAAGTTCTCTAAAGTGGAAAATATTGGGCATTACATTCAAGAGAGATCCTTGTTGGGGTTCAAGCAGATGATCTGCAGTAACATATAAAAGAATTTACAATTCAGGTGCCTCCAAATCAAGCAAAGACATTTATTAAGATTTATTGAGAATTACACACTGATAGTGGACTGTGTTCCTTTAAAGAGCTATCAAAGCAAAGAGGAGCAAAGCAAGAAAAAATTACAGAATCTGTTTATATCACAAGATAAAAAGATTTTGAGACTATAGGAATAGCTTGCTAATATAGGGAGGTCCCAAAGCCTTGATGGGTGCATGTGATTACCCAAAGTCCATACAAAAAAGCCCACTCAGGGGGATATTAATGTTTGGTAATAATATTTATTATTAATATTAGCCTAGTTTCATCATCAGTTCACTGGAAGGACATTAAAAAAATTGGATAGTGTGCAGGACAGGAGCCATGTAAGGAGAAAGATTTATTAAGGTTTGTGATTCAATGTCCTGTTTTACATCCCATTGATACTTTCTTGGTATTGGCTGATTTCTGTGACATATTTAATGTCTAAACCAGATGGATGATGTGGTTACAGACCATGTAAATCTGCATGTGTCAGCAAGTGTTGAAGGATTTTGGTGGAGTTTGGGCTAGGGCAGGAAAAGAGGAACTCAGTGCAACAATCAAAATCCCAGCTTCCTGAGGAAGAAGTTTTGTTAGAGAAGGTCTAAGTTTAAATCTGGACTCAGATACTTTCTAGATATGTGACCATGAGCAAGTGACTTAACCTCACTCAGCCTCAGTTTCCTCATCTGTAAATAGTGGAAATAATAGTAGTGGCTACCTCCAAGGGTGGCAGACAGAATAAAATTAAATAAACAATAAAAGTAGATAAAAATTAAAGTATTGTGTGTTATCATCATCATTATATGATTCAAATCTCAAGATGTACTGAGACCATAAGAGAGGGAATCTGTCTTTTAGAGACTTATGAATTCTTAACTCTTTTACAGACAACCCTGATCTGTGATAAGGACTAGTAATTGCTATCAGTGCCACTATCTAACCTAATTTAAACATTAACTATCCCCTGCATATTGCTCCAAGTGTGGACTGAGACTTCTTCCCCTACATTATATTTAAAGTCTACAAAAATTTCATACAAAATATGTATAATTTAGAAGTAGAAAATGAGTATAATTGTTGTTCATTCTTATTCATTAAATCCACCCACTCACCCACCTTAGAGTTAAATATGGGTTCATAAGACATAAAGTAGAATTTGACACCCCTTAGATCTTTGTATCGAGTTTGTTATTGCCGAAATGATTTCTTTCTAAAAGCAATTAAAAGCAACTTTAAAGTGAAGGTTTCACAAGTGATTTTTTAGTTAATAAACATTTTTAAAAATAATTCTTTGGGGACTTTACTTCTTGAAATTCTCTATCAAAAATCTAATTATTTTATATTTATTTTTAAATTCTGGTCTTTATCTTCATATATGGATCAAGAAAGTTTTGTTGCCTTCACAATTTTATTTGACATAACATTTCAAATGTAATCTTGTCAATTTCTCCTCTGATATAGGTCAAAATTAGACAAAGCCACTTAAGCTACTAATGCTTGAGAAGGCACTAGGACTTTGGGAACACGGTGTACATTTGGTCAAAAGCTAATCTTTTTTTTTTTTCCTTTTATGTAGAGACCACATATAATGGAGGAACTTTGGATGAGGTATAAGACCCTTCAGCTCAGAGGGAACCTGTGAACAATGTCTGCTTCGACTCCCCATCTCCCCTAAGGGCTCTCTGCATTCCTGAGAAGTCAGGAGGCAGTGACAACCTGTATTGTGATTGAAGCCAAGTGATACCAGGTGGCAATGAATCATCTACATACAACAGCAAGTTATTTATGTGGTCCCACATGCAGCACATGCGCAGTATTGCTTTGGCTATATAAGGGTACTAGGGTATATAAGGGTGAAAGAACTTGAAATAAACAGACTCCATATTTCTGCAATCCTGCTTTATCACTCCTCCACTAAAATGGTATATTTTGGCATCCCAGCATGGGATCTCTAGAAAGCATAGTACATTTTGGCACCCCAACTTGGGGGCTCTAGAAAACACACAACACTTGGCGCCCAATGTGGGGCTCTAGAAAGCATAGTATGTTTTGACACCCCAACTTGGGGGCTCTAGAAAACACACCACACTTTTAGGCAGAAATTGAATTAGAAGTTAATTTTGCAGACTGATTAAAAAAGAAATTGCTTCAATTTGGTGCCAGTTCACAGGCAAGTGGGTTGAGAAACAATCCACTGGATTCCTTAAGAGTGTTGCCAAAATTTGGAAGTCAAGCAACTGCTCTGTAAAACAATAAAAGAGGAGTTGCTGGCAATAAACCTGACAAGAACATTGATTATATTCTTTCTTTCTTAGAGGATAACAATAGCTACTCTATGAAAGTCAAGATTCCTATAAAACTACCTTTCTAAAAAAGCTCAGGCTTTTTAGCTGATAGTTCTTAACTATACTTTCTTCTGTAGGGTTGATCATACCATCAGAACTGAGAACCAAAGAATATTGGTTCTCTATGTAGCAGAGAAAGGCAGCTGTATCTGTGGACTCTTTAAATTGCCAGGCTTTCTGTATCTGTGCATGTCCTTATAAAATAATGGTAGTGTCATCATCTTCACTATTTCTTTGCATCTGTTGTTTGGATATCCAAACTAGATAAGTTTGCTCGTTCCAAATCATTCTCACACTCACAGATATAGTTTTCCCGAGATATTTCATCACTATTTGGTTACACTTAAATTCTTGCAGGATATAATATATTATCTCATTTAGGGGGAATATATTGCTTCTATTCACCATTCCTTCTCAAGCCCCACCAATATATTTCTGAATACACAAATTAGTCATTCCCAATAAAAATGCCTTAAAACATTAATATAGCCAGTTAGCAATAAAGCAGGAGGAATAATAAATTTGTAGTTATTCATATTAAACAAAGAAATGAAAAAATGCAAATCACAATCCACACATAAACTTCTCCCACCATCGTACCCAGTATTCATGAAACAGAGTAGCCATATGATTATAGGTCACACATTAACAAGAAAGCACATGAGGAGAGAAAATGCATAGGCTCAGTTTGTTTTACAACTTTGGACTTCAGAATTTTATGTGTTTGGTTCATTCATAACCATTTGTACCACACAAAACTACATCTCCACTAAATTTATCTGTTTATCCTCACTGATCTCCAACTGGGCAGATCTTTTCTACTCTATATATTCAAAAATAGTATTTAATGGCTCTTTCAACTTAAAATCATCTTTAAAGGGGAGTATTTAGAAGATGTTAGCTATTAATTTAAATAGTAGTTTCCTTTAAGTCAGACAATTGTAAAGTTCATCAGATTGGCTATTTCTGGGTTATACAGACCAACTCTACTTAGCTGAATGCTTCATTATCCAAACATAGCACAGTCCAAACAGCAAAGACTGCCTTTCTAGTCAAGGCACCACATCATCCTTCCTACTCCTTCTTAGAGGACAAAGGCGACACAACACTTTTATATCACTTTCTTCTTTTCTCTACCAAACCAAAGCAAGGCAGAAAAGAGCAACATACACTTCTAAGCAACTCCATTCATTTTCTTAAAATTGAGGAGCAATTTCTGGAAAAAGTCCTTGTTCAATTAGGTTGAACTTCTTTCTAAGCAATCAATATTTATGGGAGGTTTTGTTGTTGCTGAGTTACTTTTCAGTTGTGTCCATCTCTTTGTGAACCCATTTGAGGTTTTCTTGGCAAAGAGAATGGAATGGTTTTCCACTTCCTTCTCCAGATCATTTTCATTGATGAGGAAACTGAGGCAAACAGAGTTATGTGATTTTCCCAGGGTCACACACTTGGGTAAGTATCTGAGTTCAAATTTGAACTCAGGGAGATGAGTCTTCCTAATTCCAAGCCTGGTATTCTATTCTTGATTTCTTCTATTGATTTCTTCAAAGACATAGGTCTAATAGACATGTTTTTTCCTAGCCTTCTGCTGTTTCTTTTCTCTTCTACCAGGTTCTTTAGTCTTGACCATCTGCTTCACACTTTCTATACCTGCATCAATAGCACAGGGCAGAGCCTCCTCTATCTCAGTGACTTACCTTTCACTTAACAACTCACAAATTTCCCCTATCTTTTTTAATCTTTATTTAATCTTCAAATATTTATTTATAGGATTTCCCTTTTTTTGGTTTAGTTTTATATTGCCATAAAACAGTTATGTGGAAATAAACTAAGGAAATACAATGTCCTGAATCTCTTAAGTTCTCAACATGGTCAATATCACTTCTTATAGCCTTAAACTTGTTTCTTTGTATCTACATTTCACTAGTTTATTTTTTGGGGGGAAAGGTTATTTTTTCTCTGTACCTTTAAAACAATTAAGTATTCATATTTGAATGAGCCATTATCCTACATTCTTTAAAAAATGATTTGAAGCTTTATATTTATACTACAATTCATTTTCTGCTCAACTTCCATTTGAAAGCAAAGTTTTTTCATATACATATATTAGCAGCTTTTATTGAAACAAAGTTCATTTCCTTCAGGCATCAGAATAATAACAGCAATATTTTAAATCCTTAATAATTTGTTTAAATTTTTTTTATCTATGTACAAAGACCATTTATGCCTTTTTTTAGCACTAAATTGCTCTACATGAAAAGGGCCTTAAGGTAATATAATAAATAGTTAGAGTTCAAAGCACCTAAAAGACCATGTAGTCAGACTCCCTCATTTTATAGATGAGGAAACTGAGGCCTAAAGAAGTCAAATACCTTACTTCAGACTATTTGAGTAGTAAGTACCAAAGCTAGAATATGAACCCAAATCCAAACACTTTTTTTTCATTATCTTGTCTCTATGTTCTCTTCTGTTATATGTTCAAAGGATTCACATGGGTTGTACTATATATACTATGTCATTAGAAATCTCAGGATATACCAAAAAACTTAGTCAGTCAAGATCCTCTGTCACAAAGTCACTGATTAATTTATATCTTTGGAAATGCCTTCTGAGTCCTTTCCTTTTTCTCGCTCAGATATTCCTATACCCAAGATTATGGAAGTCAGAGATAAATTGAGCCTTAAAAAGACAGAGAGATTACTATTAATCATTACTGTATGTCCCCAAGTACATATTACAGTATTATTTTCCTTGGGTCACTTAATGTTTGAACAACAGACTAACTACATCTCTCAACAGAGGCAGAATTTCTTGATGAAATCAGCTTGTGAAACTCTTGACTCCTTGTATGCTGGGCTTTTGTACCTGGTTCCCAGAAAATCATGTCAATGGTCTGAGTTTTAGTCCAACAGGATAATCAAGTGACAAGCCATTTTCATTGTCCTTTAAGAAAAAAAAAAAAGCTAGTTTAGCCTATAATTCAAGAACCTTAGTGGATGTTTCATCTCATTCTCCTTCCCACTTCCCCTTATTCTCAAGATCCTAGAAATCTTCTAGAAAAAGTGTCAAACTCAAATAGGAAAGTAGGTCATTAACCATATAAAATTATCTATGCAGGCTGCATCTTGAATTAGTTTAAAAATATAATGTTATCTCTGTTTTGTGGTATTTTGTAATTTTGTATTGTACAATTTATTGTATTTTATTTGCTTTGTTAAATATTTTCTAATTACATTTTAATCTGTTTCAGCTGCCTTTGTAGTATTGTAGTCTGCATGATTGATAGCTCTGTTCTAGAGTATTGTCCATTACTGAAATGGCTTTAGTACAGCCCTAAAATCTCATGCCTTGGGTGCATGTGATGCTACCATAGGCATAGCTGAAAAAGAAGTCATGCAGGTTAAAAAAATTCATGCAATTTTAAAAAACTTGAAGGAATGACCAATTATAGAGGAAAATGAAGAGAAAAAAATGCTTTCTTTTCCTTCTTGAGAAAGAGCAAAGGATTTTTCTTTCTTAACAATCTGGTCCCACATGATGAGTGATGCTAAAACTATGCCATTTACTCTCTCTCTTTCAATGAAATGCAGTTACCTGTATCTCCCAATAATTTCTTATAACTTTGAAGGAATGGTTTGATGAATAGGGAGATGGAGAGGGACATATTTGGAAAGGATGGTGATTTGGAGATAAAATTTATTCATAAACATGAGATTTTTTGGCCATCTTTTTGATCTTTCTAAGTAGTTATTGTCTAGGTGGCAGTCAACTCTTAGGTGCTACCCAAACCAGATTAAAGTGTAATTGGGAAATGTTTTTAAATAGATAAATACAAAGTAGCACAATGTTAATTTCTTATTTTCTAAGTCAATGCAGTCAGCATCAATTTCCTTCTGTTTGTTGTCCTTAACAGGATCCCCATTACTTCTCAAGTCCTTCCATTTTAGGATATTTTTCATTTTCAAGAAGTTTTTTTTTTCATCAAGCTGATTATTTGTCTCTTTGCAGCACTCATAGCTCCTACTTGTTATTCTGAAAGCAAAAATAACAAGTCTTATCAAGTTTCTGTGTGAAAGCTTTACAAACACTTGAAGACTGCTATCAACAATAAGTTTTCTTTTCTCTATGATAAACATTCCCATTATCTTTAATCAGTCCTCTGAAGAGTTGTATTCAAGAACAAGTCCAGAACCTAACATTATTAGAGTGCTCTTTTGTTGTTTCATTATTTTTGTTATTTTTATTATTAACTCAACATATCAAATAAAATCAATATTCCTATGTACAAATCAAAACAGAAAAAAGGATTGTACATGCAGCTAAAGACCATATACAATTTGCTTCTCCTTCTGAATATTTTAAAAGTTCAGCATGTGTGTATGTATGTATACAAATGTATATATGAATTTACACAGAGAGAGACACACAGAGACACACACACATATATATTCTATTTTGGTAAATCTATTATTAACCTTTTTCTTCATATTTCTTTCTACACCTAATGCTCCCTGAAAAAATTGAAAGGGATAAAAATAAAACTCTTGTATCAGATATGAATATTCAAGAAAAACACTGGTCATGTATGATTATATGTGCCTCATTCTGCATATTGTATGACCTCACTGTCAAGAGGTGAGTAGCATGAACAATAGTTATATAGATCTTAAATCTTTCTTAGTTTCTTTTCTTCATATTATTAAAAGTATCATATAAATTATCATATAAATCACTTTAAATGTTCTGCTATTTAAACTCTATAAGTTCATATAAATTTTCCTGAGTCTGCCTTTTCTCATTTCTTATGGTGAAATAATATTGTATACATTTCTGTTGATTCAGTCATTCCTGAATTGATGGGCACTCAGTTTCTAATTCTTTGTCAGTAGAAAAAGATATTGTAATTATTTTTGTATACATGGATCCTGCACTCTTTGATATTAGGAATGGATAGGTTTAAGAGTCATTAGCATAGAGATGATAAATAAATCTATGGAAACTGATAAAATCACCAAAAAAAATCATTACTCAGGAAACAGTCTAGTGGGACATCCTTTGTTATGGCTATTACCCAAATTAAGAACCAGAAAAGAAAACTGAGAAGTGGGTAGAAAGAAAAACTGGGAGAGAATAATGTCCTAAAAACCAAGAGAGAAAATGTCAAGTAGAAAAGAGTAATCAATAGTTTCAAAGAATTCAGGGGAGCCAGAATGGTAAAGAGATAGTAAGAAGAGAATTGGAGGCACCTATTCAACATGGCATTCTCTAAGAGTTTAGCCATAAAAAGAGAGAGAGAGAGAATGAATGAATCAAGTGAAGAGGTTTTTTGTTTATTTGTTTGTTTGTTTGTTTGTTTGTTTTTTGTTTTGTTTTGTTTTGTTTTTTTTTAGGATGAGGAGATATGAGAATGTTTATAGGCAATGGGAAAATAGCCAGAAGGCAAAGAGAGATTGAAAATAACTGAGAAAGTAACAATAATAGAGAAGATACTTTGCTGGAAAAGACAAGTTGGAATGTAAAGAATTTATCTTTGGCAAGGAAGGGCTACCTCATTATGACAAGAGTGAAGGAGAAAATAGTGAAATGAGATTTCTGGGTGATGTGAGATGAGAATTAGAAAAAATACGGCAGCGAAAGATCTCTGGGAGATGACTATGAACCACTACATAGAATTCCCAATCCCTCTATTTTTGTTCCCCTGCATTTTTCATTTCCTTCATAGATTAATTATACACTATTTCAAAATCTGATTCTTTTTGTACAGCAAAATGACTGTATGGACATTTATATATGTGTATATATATATATATATATATATATATATATATATATATATATATATATATATATATATTGCATTTAATTTATACTTTAACATATTTAACATGTATTAGTCAACCTGCCATCTGGAGAAGGGGTGGGGGGAAGAAGAGGAAAAATCGGAACAAAAGGTTTTGCAATTGTCAATGCTGAAAAATTATCCATGCATATATCTTGTAAATAAAAAGCTATAATAATAAAAAAAAAAAACTAGGAGAAAAAAGAAAAAAGACTGAGCTCTCAGTGAATTGCTTCAATTTTTTCATTAAAATATGAGAGCAAACTGACACAGAGGCATTGGGGAAAAGGAAAGCTGGTAGTTCTAAAAATCTACCCATATTGGGAATGGGTTAAATAATGTACACTATATATATATATATATATATATATATATATATATATATATATATATATATATATATATATGTATGTATAGCACTCTCAAAAAATTTATAAAGAAATAAGAAGGGAGTGAATCAGATAAGATGGATTATAGAAGCATATATAAATTTATGGCAGTGGGACAAGGTATACAGCATTAATGGGAAAAGGGATAAAGAAGGAGGGAAAGTGCAAGGGTAGAAGATAAGGAAGGATCCATGGGTGGGGGAAAGTTATAATAGCAAGACAAGTTAAGGATTAAAGTTAAAATTAAGAATTAAAATAGATGAGTTAGAAGGGATAGAAAATAAGTGATATATACAAACAAAATAAGGATCAGGAGTTGAATTTATTAAAATAAATAAAATAAAGATGGGCTAGTAATCATTGATCTCAGACAAAGTCAAACAAAGATTCAATAAAGAGAGAAATCTACATTGTCAACCATTCTAATATTGTTTTAGGCACATGTTTACATATGTGTAAGTGCATATGTGTGTGTTGTGCATGTGGGTATATGTATGTGTCTATAGATATGTGTGTGTGTGTATATATATATATATATATATATATATATATATATATATATATATGTATGTATTTTGTATATATAAATATAACCATACTTAACTCTAGCCTGTTGGTGGAAGGGCTGGGGAGGAGATGAAAGAGGAAGAAAAGAATAAAGTAAAAATTATAAAAAGTGGAAGTAAAAAGTACAACAGAGAACAAAATAATAACCTACAAGGAAGCAACAAAAAGATGGACAAGTCATGAATATAAACTTTTCTATTATTATATATGCTTTCTTGAAATGGAAATTTATTGTTTTGATCTTCTTCGATGTTCTGCTGAGCACATGACAATGTTTTGTTTTGTTTTCTTTATTTTCCTTTTCTGAATTTCTTTTTTATTTTTTTTCTTACTTTGTACTTAGTTTTAAATAAATGTATATATATATATATATATATATATGTACATATATATATATATATACACATATATATTTTTTTTAATGAGAGCAAGAGCCTTTCCAGCAAAGTGTGCCAGGAGACCCTAGCAGTGGCTTAGAGGTGGAAGGGATTACAGAGGGCCCTAGGACAAAGGTCAAAAAATAATAAAAAGAAGGACCTGAGGCCAGAAGCATCATCCTCTACACATCATGTCTAGAGTTAATTAACACAACTGGTTGCTGTTAATAAAACAAAGCAGAGATAAGCAGGCAAAAGAGAAAGAACCCAACAATAGACAGTTAATATAGGAATAGAGAAAACTAGTATTCTTTTTCAGAGGAGGATACTGAAGAAGAAAAAAAAGTCTCTCCTATCCAAAAGAATTCAAAGAACTCAGAAAAAGACTTTAAAAATCAAATAAGAGAAATTGAGAAAAAATTTTAAAAAAGAAAAATCCAAGAAAAAACAAGATTATGAAAAAAAAAAGTCAACCAAATGGAAAAGAAAATCCAGCATTTTAAAGGAAAAAAATGACTCCTTGAAAATTAGAACTGGGAAAGGGAGGTCCAGCTAAATTTTAAGAGATCAAGAAGAAGGCTGTAGAAGTCTATTAAAAATTTTTTCATTTTTTTATTTAATTTTATAATTATAATTTTTTTTGACAGTACATATGCATGAGTAAATTTTTACAGCATTATCCCTTGTACTCACTTCTTTTCCCAATTTTCCCCTCTCTCCCTCTACCCCTCCCCTAGATGACAGGCAATCCCATACATGTTAAATATGTTACAATATATCCTAAATACAATATATGTGTGCAAAACCAAATTTCTTGTTGCATGGTAAGAATTGGATTCAGAAGGTAAAAGTAACCAGGGTAGAAAGACAATAGTGCAAACAGTTTACACTCAATTCTCAGTATTCCTTCTCTGGATGTTAGAAGTCTATTAAATTTAGATAGAAACAAGAGGACAAGGGGAAAAGGTGGAGGGAGAAAATAAGGGAGGGATTCTTGGAAAGGGATAGGCCAAGTAATAGGAGGGCAAGATAGCAGGTAGAAGTAAAGCAAGGGACTCAGGAAGTATAGAAAATAAAAGAAACAAACATAAAATAAAGATCAGAAGTAGAATTTATTATATTAAAAAAAAAGCAGGGATAGTCATTATGAACTTAAAAAGTTAAAGCTAAGAGATTTACTCAAAAGAAAAAATAAGGAAAATTATCCTACATATCTGTCATATTATTATTTTTAGACTATTTAAAATAACTAGATAGTATGAGATTAGAATATTGCTGTGGGGTAAGAAATGATGAGTTGGTAGTTAGAAAAATAGAGAAAGACTTGGACTTATAAAGGAAGATCTTATCCATATTCAGAGAAACAGAAGACAAACAAGCATATTTTGGTTTTACATAAATGCATAGGAATGTATATGTGTATATATGTGTATGATTATAGACAACTATGTATATGTATGTGGATATATATCTGTGTATGTGTTTTTGCACGTGCATATATATGCACACATGTGTGTATTGTACATATTTGTTTGTGTGTATATATCTGCATTTATTTGTAGCCTTCTGAGGGAATGGGGAAGAAGGAGAAAAAAATAAAATAAGAAGTGCACAGCAGAACAAAGGAAAATCTACAAGGAAGCAAAGATGGACAGCTATAAATACAATGTGTAGTATTCTTGAAATGGAAATTTCTTGCTTCATATTTTGACCCTCTCATGTTTCCCTGTGCACATTATAATATCATTTTTTTTCCTTTTCCTATTTTGTGTTTAAGTTTAAAATAAATAAATAATAAATTTAAATATGAAGTAAGATTATTAGGTGAGGAAATGGGAAGAGGAAGAGAGAGAAGATTTGAGAAAGTATGATAAAGGTCCAAAAAAGTAATTGTGGAGAGTGGGATAGTGAGTTAGTTTCATAAGAAGGTGTAAAAAGATTGCATAATAGTGATGAGGGTCAAGTTGTAAATAAATCTGTATTCGATCCATCACCATGATTGCATGATTTTCTCTACCTTTATTTAGGTAGGAATTCACAGAGGAACAAAGATAGTGGATGGTAAGAAGAATCAAGTCTGGGGCTTGGTAGGACCCTAATGGTGGATGATAAAGGACTCAAGAAGAGGATCATGAGTTGAACTAGTTCATCAAAAAGTCAAGATGGGGAGAGAAGATAGTAGCTAGTGCTGAGACAGTCAAGTCATATAATGGATAGAGTGCTAAGGCCCTGACTCAGGAAGCCCCAAATTCAAATTTTGTAGTTTAAACAATCATCCCTGTAGATGACTCACAGATCTATATATCCACTCCCAGTTTCTCCCCGAGCTTCAGCCCTGCATCACAAATTTTCTACTGGACATTTCAAACTGAATGCCCTCGAGACATCTTAAACTGAACATGTCAAAAAATGAATTCATTATCTTTCCCCCTCTTCCAAAATTCTCTAATTCTGTTGGAGGTATCACCATCCTGCCAGTATGCTAGTTCATAAATAATCCCTTTCTCATAGGGAACAGTGTCTCTGATGAGCGATTTTATCTATTGAGATTCCAGAATCTGATTGAAGGTTAAATGTGTGGCTTCAAAGCTTAGTTGTGGTTTCTTTTTTTCTCTTCTTTCTTTTGGACTTAACTGATATGCAAGCCCAAGATATTTCTGTACAGTTTCATAAAGAACTAAAGTCCATATTCTTTCTATTTGGTCTGATTTTTTCTTGCACAACATGACAAATATGGAAATATGTTTAAAAGAATTGCACATATTTAACCAATATTCGATTTTTTCCTGTCTTGGGGAGGAGGAAGCTGAAGGAGGGAGGGAGAAAAATTTGAAACACAGTCTTACAAAAATGAATGTTGAAAACTATCTTTATATGTATTTGGAAAAATAAAATACTACTGAAAGAAATAATTGATTGATTTTTAAAAAGAAAATTAGAAACCCATTCTGTTGGCCACTATGATATCTTCTGGGCAAATTCAGGTCCAGGAATCATTTTCTCAACTCTTCACAGACTCCACTCAACTCTATAATTAGATACACTCCACTGGATGCTACCATGTGCTTCTATTGAGAGATGCAGTTATATCTCCAAGGGAAATGGTAAAGAGGAAACTCAAAAAATGCTCTCACCACCACCACCACCATCACCACACACACAATAACATAGTGCCTGATACCTAGTACTAGCCCAATGACTCATTTATGGTACTTCAGGGAGATGAGAGGAAAAAAGAAAGAAGAGAGAAGAGGAAAGAAGTGGAGAGGAGGGGAGAAGAGAGGAGAAAGAAAAAGGGAAGTGAGGAAAGGTAAAGGGGGAGAGGAAATTGGAAATTATGTTTTAATTTGTGTGCAGTGTCATTAAAAAAATCCAGACATGGATTCTTTTTCATCAACATTCTTTTTCCTCATGGGTTCAACTATTATTACAATTTCATGAGATCTAAAGCACAATAAAACTGAATAGATACAAACATAGGCTTTGAGCCTATGGGGTATGAGTACAATAGTTATTCTTCTTTCAGACACCCTGAACAATTTTAGTTGCTAATATTATGTTCTTAACTTTATTGTTCATATAATGTCCTGTCCCCACACAGATGAGTAATTATGTGAGGGTATTGAGTCTTACTATTAATACCTTAAGTACATGCTATTACAATTCATATCAGCTATCTTTAATGGTATCAATATTCTATTCAATTTTCTGTAGGCAAATAATCTACAGTGGAACAAAGCTGCAGTTTTGCATGTCATTTATTTTTTAAAAACTGGCTGTGTATTTGCAACAACTATTATATTTTCTGGGGTTATTTTTTTCAGGCCTAACTAGTTCTTTGTTTTCCTATCTACTTATCTTCTAGTGTGATCAAGATCAACAAATGCCACTAGTTAATTTATATCAAATTTATACCAAAGCCAAATACTCTGAATTTGAAATAAGTAATAATACCTAAAACTTGTCTGAATATGCCTCTTGGCTCACTTAAGTGAAGTTTCATCAGTGTCAATAGTGTCCTAACTACACAAAAATGAACTTTCTTTCACCTTGCTTTCCATAAGAAAAATGCATTGAAAAAGGACACAAGGGATTCATAACATAAACAAAAGAGACTAAAAGTTAATAGACCCTATGGAAGCCTCATGTCTATATATCATTAATTCATTCTTGAAGAAGAAATTCAGGGAGTATTTTACATGATGAATACCAAAGGAGATCATAAAAAGTGAAAATGACTTTCTAAAAACAATTGGTTATAAAAATGGGAGTTGTTTTTGAATCAGGTATCTTTGTATAGTGAGACCATGGACTTACACATTAGTGACGTCTACACTTTGCCACAATGTTTTTCATAGTGTCTGATTTGTGGTTCCCTATGCCTCCTTTCATGATATATATAAAGATATGTTGCTACTTAGAATTTTTAATATTGTAAATCCCTTTTTAAAAAAGGAATCTGTACTAATTTCTGGAGAATGAGAATGCATATTTTTTATATAATTGGAGGTTCAGTTAGTCAATACTATTTGTTAAGTACTTATTATGCGCCAAGCACTAAAGATACAAAGAAAGCCAAAAACTGTTCCTGCCATCAAGGAACTCACGTAAGAGAAATAATATGTAAATAATTAATTCCATAAAGTGAGAGATAATCTCAGTGGGGAAAGTACTAGCAACTAGAGGGACTAGGAAAGATCTCTCTCAGAAAGTTTGATTTAATCTGATTTTTGAAAGAAGTTAAGAAAACTTGGAAGAGGCTGAAAAGGGCCAGAGTACAGGTATACCTCATGAGCTTCAAAGGATTCAGAGGATTTTTGGACTCCCCAGCTTTCCTCTGGTGTATTAGCAACATCCCCAGAGCATCTGGTGACTTCATTGGGAGCTAAGAACAAAGGGTTAGATACATGACTCCATAAAGGACCTCAGCAAAGAAATTACCTTGGGTAAGTGGAACTCTTCTGTATGCAAGTAATAGGAGAAAAGGCCTTTTAGCAGCTATGAATTAATTGTGAGTTATCTTTTTTTTCCTGTATCTATATTTTTTAATTTATAATTTTTTCCACAGTATATATGCATGAGTAATTTTTTTAATAATATTATTCCTTGTATTCATTTTTCCAAATTATCCCCTCCCTCCCTCTACTCCCTCCCCTTGATGATAGGCAATCCCATATATTTTACATGTGTTACAATATAACCTAGATACAATATATGCGTGTAAATCCCATTTTCTTGTTGCACATTAAGTATTAGATTCCAAAGGTATAAGTAACCTGGGTAGATAGACAGTAGTGCTAACAATTTACATTCACTTCCCAGCGCTCCTTCTCTGGGTGTAGTTATTTCTGTCCAAAATTGATCAACTGGAAGTGAGTTGGATCTTCTTTATGTTGAAGATATCCAGTGAGTTATCTTTTTGTAACAAAAACTGTCTAAACTAGCCTAACCCATTGGATTCTTTATGTACTCGTGGGAAAGTATGTTGCAGACTTTGAGTGGGATATTTTATACCAACTGTTGTTACTGTACTATCTTAGAAATACTCCTTTCTAAAAAAGCTACTTATGACTGGCTGATTCAACTAACTTTCAACTAATAATCTTAGGGAAATGCATTCTTGGTCTGTAGTCCATGGAAATAGAGAATCATCTCTCATTTCCTCAGGAGCACCTCTAGTACCCTCTAGGGAAGATGTAGTCAAGTTAAGAGGATCTGACTTATCTATGAGACTGGAGTTGGGCTAAGAATCCTTAGCAGTTATATGGATTATAGATGTTATATATCACATAAGGATAAAAAGGAGATTCCAATGATTGGGTTCAGGCAGACATCACTAAATGCTTGAAACACTAAGAGATTTTTATTCAATCTGGCCCTTTATGTAAATAAGCTCCAACAAAACTCCCTGCCAGGAACTAGGAAACAGAAGAATAATGCATTTGTATTGTACAAGTGTACCCCATGACCCACAGCCTCTCAAGTTTTCTGGACTCACAGATAGGGACCAAAATGCTGATATCTCTTCTGCTGGCTCATTGCCCCCACCTAAATTGTTCCAGGAAAATCTTCAAGAAAACCCTTAAATATACCTAACTCATCTCTAAATTTAGGTGTTAGGATCTTCAAATCCTAACAGGCATTTAACAAAAATATTTAACAAAAATATTACAAAAATAACATGTTGGGCATGAGATAGACTTTATTTCACCACAGAGAAAATGTATGATATGTTAAGGATTCATAGGAATCCATGAACAAAATACTAGAAATGTCTCCCCCACCCCCACCATCCCTTTATCTTGAAAGGAAATATTTGAACTTTGGATTATTATTAGGGCAACACTATGTTATTCTGGGGTGAGTCTTGACACTCTGGTTTCATCCAGCCTCCCTAAAACCCTGTAAACATACATGGCTAAAGACATTGCTAAACAAACATTTCTTTATTGTACCTTCACTATTCAATTAAATCACTGAATTTGATTTTTATATTGGATGCTACATAGCAACCATATGAACCATCTTCCTCCTACTGCATGGTTCACAATACACTAAGAAGTTCTTAGTCTCTACAAAGTCCAGTACATGAACTCTGTAACTCAGAATCTCTTGAACTTGGAGTTATGCATATGCAAGGCACAAGAGAAAAAAGCATAATTAATTATATCCATCAGTGAGAATAATAAAACTCCATGGGACATAACTCCATAAATAAATAATTTCAAGTATAGAAATGATAAAAGAGATGTCTTAGAGCGGGGGAAGGGAATCCATTGCCCTACAAAACCTTTACTTGCTAGTATTCTGAGTAGAAGAGAAAGTTAGTATAGAAGCAGCATATCCACTGGAAATGAGAATTCATACACTATATACAGAAGACACTTCTTTTTTTATCCTCTCCTTGACTTAAAAATATATTTTACTATGTCTAAGGATTTTTGACTCACTAACAGATTATTTATCTTTCTCTGATTTTTTTTCTATAAAGCAACTCCAAGCTGATTAAGAAGTAGGATAGCAGTATGCTTCACACTAAAGACTGGCTATGTCTCCCACAATTCCTACACTGACCATTCCTCCCAAATCTCTGACAGAATGGCTAATAGCAAAAATACAAGGGTTAGTGATTTCTATTTTTGTAGTAGCAGGGAGAATAAATGATAGCAAAGAAGGAACATGAAGAATAGAGTAAAGGGAACATCTGTGAATAGACACTACTAAGGCTTTCTCCTTCAGGGGAAGAGTTGAAGCAAAATTCCAAAAAAGTGGAATAATTAATAATTGTTTCTTCCTCCTTCAATTTAAAGTCATAAGAAATAACTATTGGGATCTATTCACCAGGCTTAAAGGATAAATTGAGATACAATTTCTAAAAAGCACTTAGCACAGTGCACAACATATAGTAGGTGCTTTACAAATGGTTATTCCTTTACTTTCTCTTCCCATGTAGATTATATGAATTTTCATATGCATTCTTCAATTTGTTCATGAATTAATAAGAGCCCAAGAGTTGTAATCTCATCAGGTTTTTGAGAGAACTACTCAACTTGATCAGTTTGCCATGACTAAAAGCCCTCATCAGAGTATTTGTAAATCCCATTTCATGAAATCCCTAGACATCTTTTCCATTACTAGTGTCGTTTTCTTTTACATTCTCCCCCTTGCTGGTCTTAGTAGGGAAGTCTGAACACTCTTCATTCCCCATTACAACTTCCAGACTTCTTTTTAGTCTGTAATTTCTCTGTCTTTGAGGTTTAGTCTATCCAAATTTATCATCCAATCCAAATCCTAATAGCCATTTTCTACCAACCCCCAAGATGTTCACCTTCCCTTCTCACTGCTTTCTCAGTGCCTTGCTCAGTCTCCTCTACACTCTAACTTCAATCCTTGCCCCTACACTAGGGAACTTCCACATGCATGTTGATATTTCCTCAAATGTTCTACCTTCCAAGTTTCTAAATTTACTCAGCAATCATGATCTACTTCTTCATTCTATATTAACTGCACATGTAATCCACACATGTTCTACTTCCATGCTCAAAAACTCTCAAATTTCTTTATTCAATCATTTATCATTCTATCTCTCCTGTGTTTTACTATCACAAATCCTAATATTTACCCTTACTTAGCCTCTTCTCCACTTCTTACATTTCCTGGATATCATCTCCTACTATATTTTTCATTCCAGTCTCTGATGAAGACATAACTCTTCTTTCTCTTCAACAAGGCAAATCTCACTAAATGAACTATTAATATAATCCCCTCTCATCTCTTCCAGCAGATTCTCACCACTATTGTCCTACATCTCTCATTAATCTTAAATTTCTTCCTATCTACAGGATCCTTACTTAATAGCTGCAAAAATGCCCAAATTTTCTCATTCTTAAATAATCCTCACTAGATCCTATCATTCCCCATTAACTATTGTGCTATATTTCTTCTCTCCCTTTTCCCAGTTAAACGTCTTGGGAAAATAATTTATATTTGACACCTGTATTTCCTGTCTTATTTTCTTTTCAGCCCTTTGAAACTTGGTTTCCAATTTCATCATTCAGCTGAAACTATTCTCTCCAAAGTTATTAATGATCAGTGATAAACTGCCACTAGTGGCCACCTTCTTTTCCTGATATTCTTTCTATTTTCTATGACACAGTTCTCTTTTTCTTATTATCCTCTTTTTTTGTTTCTCTTTCTTGATCTCCATCCAATTCAGATCCACTAACTGTAAGCATTCCTCAACGCTCTGTTCTAAACTTTCTTTTCTCCTTACATTATTTCACTTAAGATACTTCATCAAATCCCATGGATTTAATCATTACTGCTTAGGCAGATGTTTCCAAGATCTATGCATCTATTCCTTGTCTCCCACCTGAGCTCAAATCCTGAATCAACAAATAATGAATTAGATGTCCTATAAAAATGTCAACCTCAATATGTCCACAGAAAACTTCATTCTCTCTCCCCCAAAAATATATATAAAGCACCACCATTTTTCTAGTTACCCAGGTTTATAACCTCAATGACATCTATATTCCTCACTCTTACCACATATAGGCAATCAATTTTTACATCTGGTTTCTTTTTCTACAACACCATCTTTTTTGTACATTTCCTTTTCTCTACTCAAATAACCACAGCCATAGTTAAAGTTCAAGTTCCACCTACTTGGTCTCTCTATTTTATGTCTCAACTCAAAAGCCAAAGTAATTTTCCTAAAGCACTATTTTGACCTAGTGGGCCTCTACTCAAAAAATTACAATAGAGTCCTTTTACTTCTTGAATATAATATATAGCTTATTTTTGACATTTAAACCTCTTCACAAATTAACTCCAAAATTTCTAGTATTTTTATACATTAATCTCTTCCACACATACTAGTAGTCCATTTCTTCTGTTCTACTTACCATTCATCACTAGCATCCATCTCCCATTTCCCCACCTCTTTACTGTCTATATCCCATGACTAGAATGTTCTTCCTCTTCCCTTTGGCCTTTTAGAACCCTGGCTTCCCTCAAGACTCAACTCAAGTATTACCTGCTTAAAGGACACCCTTCTCAGTCCTCCCAATGCTAATGACTTCCCTTCTAAAGTTTCCTTCCATGCTCTCCACATACTTGCACATAACTATTAATATATATTAATAATATAATATATAATATTAATAATATGATATATAATATATATTAACATATATAACTATATGTGTATGTTATCTCTTCAAATAGAATGTAAACAACTTGAGGGAAGAGACTTTTCCACCAGGGGTCTTCACATGTTTAGGGTAGACATCTCCTTAGCTCATTGAGGCCTGTTGGTTACCCTCAACCTGGTTTAGTCCTTCTGCTGAAATGGTTTACTAGTGTGTGAAAACTGGGTGTACTACAGCTTCTTGGAGTCACAAATGAGAGTTGAGTGGATCAGAAAGACACGAAAAGTAGATGAGCAGTCCTGAAAAAGGCTAATCAAGTCATCACACCAGAGATACTAGTCTTTCCTGAACACCCCATTTACTCCAATTGATGATTTGCTACATATATACATATGTCTATGAAAATCTAAGCATACCCAGGAGCAAAATATTGAAAAGGATGAAATAGGAGCAGCCAAGTGGCAAAATGGATAGTGAGCACTGGTCCTGGAATCAGGAGGATCTGAATTCAAACCTGGCCTCAGACAATTGACTCATATTAATTATTTGCACCTGGGCAAATCACAATCCCAAAATGTCTCACAAAGAAAGTGTGTGGAGCAAGTATGAAGTAAGGATATGGTGAAGAACTTACAGCAATGTTAAATTCCTTTTCTGTATTCTATCTTCTCTAGGTCTTTGTGACCTGCATAGGTATGTTCAATGTTTAGGCTACTAATTGCTTAGATTTTTTGATGACATTTATGTCTGTCCAGGCTATCGATGTTTAGGCTACTAATTGTTTAGTTTTTGAGATATATGATGACATTCAATTAACTGGTGGGAAAGGGGGGGCACCTATCTCTTAATGTTCCCCAAACTCATGATGTAATCCTTTTGCAATTAAACCTATAAAAACTGAATATCTTCCCTTAGTTCTTTGGCCCTTCTACCATGAGCTTTCTTTCTTTCCCTCCTCATGGTGGAATTGCTCATTCTCATGAGAATTTGTTAAATAAACAACTTTTCTGCTTTTTACTTTGAGAGGTCTCTGAGAAGTCATTTTTGGATAGGATTTGCTATCCCTCACAAAAGGAAGGAAGGAAAAAAGAAAGAAAGAAAAGAGAGAGAGGGAGAGAGAAGGAAAGCGAAAGAAGGAAAATGATTAAGTACTCATTAATTTTCTTGTGACAAAACATTTTTCAAATTAATTGTTCTCCAAGACAAAGATGTTAACAACATAAGCATAATGATATGCTATTAGATTGTTTCATTTTATAGGGAATATAATTAAGGGAAGAAATAAAATATGTTGTATTTTTAGCACAAATACTTTTACTTGTCTGACAAAGCCTATTATTTATTGTGCAGTCATTATCATTGTCAACTTCTTAGTCTAGTTGTAGCCTGGTTTAGAAGATTCATGACATAGCTCTAAATGACTTTGGTCATGATAGTTAAAAATAGTTATGAAAGACACCCAAATGTCCTGAGGCCTGAACTACTTCCTCTTTTGAAAATTCCTTGGAAACTTCATGGACTCTGAGCTGCCCAGTTAGTTGATTTAAGTGCACTGAACATTTCCTCTAGGAACCAGAAAGAATTTAAAAAGCTTCCAAAGATGCCTTGCTTGAGTACCTTAGTCCTCAAGAGAATCTGATTCATGTCCTATACTATTATGAATATGTAATATTATTTATAGGAAGGAAGCCAATCCACTCAGTTATATTTCTAACTCAGTTATTCAGACTTTATAATGCTATTTCCTGAACTTAAAATGCTATAAATTCAGCTTTCATCACACATTTTCTTCCCTAAAGCTCTTTCCAAGAAATGGACATGAAATCCTAGTGGTGTCATTTAATTTTTCTCCCACTTAAAATATTCTTATATATTATTCAACATTACCATTTGCTCTTGAGTTTCTTTCTCAGTTGGTGCTATATCACTATATCAGGAAATGATCATTGAATTCCCAGATTGTAGAATTAAAATGGGAAAACAACATCTTTATAGACAAGGAAACTGAGGCCCAGAGAGATTAAGCAGCCTATTTGTGGTCAAATAACCACTAAGTAGCAAATATAAGAAAAACTATTCTTTTCTTTTCTTTTCTTTTCTTTTCTTTTCTTTTCTTTTCTTTTCTTTTCTTTTCTTTTCTTTCTTTCTTTCTTTCTTTCTTTCTTTCTTTCTTTCTTTCTTTCTTTCTTTCTTTCTTTCTTTCTTTCTTTCTTTCTTTCTTTCTTTTTGTTGTTGTTGTTGTTGTTGAGGCTGGGGTTAAGTGACTTGCCCACAGTTACACAGCAAGGAAGTGTTAAGTGTCTGAGGCCAAATTTGAACTCAGGTCCTCCTGACTTCAGGGCTGGTGCTCAGAAAAACTATTCTTGAGAAGGCAAATGTGATTCCTTGTCTCTTTATAATACCCTATTATTAATGTAATCCTTAATGCAGAGATCACTGTAACTCAATTCATCCTTGTAAAGATTATTTCTGAGCCAACATAGGAGTTGTAGCAATTACTATTACCATGCAAAGCCAATGATTGAAGTTGATTTCATAGGAAGCCTCTTTTAGTCCTTTCATTTCCATTGGACCTCTTTAGTCCAAAAACCTTACAGTACCAGTAAAGGAATAGGTCTGAGATATTCCTCATCTCCATGATTCTTTTGTATTAATCTGTCCTCTCCTCTGAGACTAGAGAGAAGGTCTATTCTGTGATCCTCTCTCCAGTTCTAAGTGAAGTTGGATGCCTTTTCTTCCAACTTCTCTTGCTGAGGTTCCCAATCTCTTCCTTTAAGGAATTATTTCAATTTCTATGTCTGGCCAGGTTGCTCATGGTTCCCTGTAGAGGTTGCATGAATTGACAGGCCTTTATCCAAATTTTCATGCACTCTAAAATCTTGATATATGTGTCCATTTGAGTATGGATCTTTATGTAATAAGTTAATCTACCCTATGACTCATTCTGTGGGATGCCCAGACAAAACTACTCTAGACATAATGGACTTTGTTGATCTATATCCACTCAAAAATCACATGTGAACCCCTGTCAATGAGTTTAACTTTATTAATCAGAAAGAGAATGTAATTAGTTAAAAGCAAAGGCATTTAATGAAGTATTATAGTAAGAAACCTAGAGCTTAGTCTTCTACAAATCAATGGAAAGAGTGAACATACAAAGGGAACATGTGTAATCAAAGTACACAAGGCAAATTACATATATATGTGACCAGGACTCATAATATTCAAATCTAGGAATTACATATAGTCAGAACAATTCAAATCTAGGATTATAGTTCTGTCTATGTCTTCTAATGATTAGCCCCTTACAATCTGGCTCTTGATCTTATCACTTCACTGAAACTGCTCTCTCCATAGGTATTAATGATCTCTAACTTGCCAAATCCAATGGCTTTTTATCAATCCTCATTCTCCCAGACCTCTCTATGGCCTTTGACACACTTAATCACTCTCCTCCTTGATGCTTCCTTTTCTACATTTTCAGGATACCAATCTCTCCTCACTTATCCTACCTATCTGATTATTCTTTCATATTTCCTTTGCTGGAACCTTTCAGAGTATGCCCTCCAGTTCTGCATACTTCTCCTTCTCTTTTTCCTCTATATTATTTTACTTAGTAATTTCATCAATTCCCATGGATCTAATTACCTTCTCTATGCTGATGATTTTCAATTCTTATTTTTATCTCTCTGCTGACCTCCAATCCTGTATCTTCAGTTGCCTTTCAGACATCTAGAACTGAATTCCAATAGACAGCTTAAGTTTATTTTCCAAAACAGAGCTTATTATTCCAACTCACATCCTTCCCCAACTTTTCCCCTTCCTCATAACTTTCCTAATTGTAATAATAATAATGGCGGACACAACCATCCTCCCAATCTCTCTGGTATACAACCTAGGAATCATCCTGGATTCCTTACTGTCTCTTCTACTCCAATCCATTCTCTATTCAGTCTAAAGGGATTTTCCTAAACTTTAGGTCCAACCATGTCATTCCTCTACTCAATACCCTTCAATGGCTCCCTATTACCTCCAGGATCAAATACAAAATGTTCCATTTGGCATTCAAAGCCCTTCATAATCTAGATCTCTTTTACCTTTCCAGTTTTCTTACACCTTCATACTCTTCAATGCAATGACACTGGTTATGTGGTTGTTCCATGAACAAGACCCTCCAACTCTCAACTCCTGGTATTCTCAGTGATTGTCATGCCTCAAATGATTTCTTACTTATCTCTGTCTACTGACTTTCTTTGCTTCTTTTAAGAACCAATTAAATCCCATCATCTATATGAAGCCTTCAAAAATCCCTCTTAATTCCATTATGTTCCCTCTGTCCTATTTATCTGGTATAAATTTGTTTGCAAATTGTAAGCTCCTTGAGGGCAGGAAAGTTTGTTTCTTTTTGTATCCACAATGCCTAGAATATAGTAGGAATTTATGATTAATTGAATCATGTCATTACACTATTCTTGTTGGACCTGCTACCCCATGCTGGTCTCATATAGTATATAGGCTCTGCTAGATGTTATTTGATGCTTATCTTGAAACTTACTACTCAGTGTTTTTTTACAGAACTCATGGTCACTGTTAGTTGTTGTCAAGCACAATTCCACTAGGTACAAAGCTTGGGAAGTTCTTGTCACTTTTATTTTCTGCCTTCATTTGGAGCTCTCCTATGGAATGCTATCTTTCTCCCAGAAGGCTCTGTTTTTTTCCTTGTCAGAAGCTTTTTCTGCTATAGTCATTTTAGAAAGGCAAAAGTCCTGAAATACTCAGATTAGAGAGAGAGAGAAAAAAAAAAAAAAAAAAACTTGGTGGGGTTTTTTTTGTGCTTAAGAAGACATCTATTTTACGAAATCTTGGCTAGAATGGGTATTTCCTTTCCAGAAAGAAATTTCTTGCTCTTGAATAAAAGCTCTTTGGAATACATTGCAGCCTCAGCTAGCTAGTACTTTATGGCTTAAATTTGCCAGATGTTGCTGGGGATTATTTCTCTTGGAAATTTAATTCAACTTTTAGGTCAGGAAATTTTTGTTATTTGCAATTTAATTCTAAAGGTAGATCCTGATTCTTCAATGTCATTTCTTCTTTAAAAAAAATTTATTTATTTATTTTAAACATTTTCTTTTAAATTTGGATTCTATATTTTCTCTCTCCTTACTGCCCCTCCCTTACCCACTAAGGTAAGCAATTATAATAATGTGTGAAATTATGTAAAACATATTACAATAATAGCCATATCACGAAAAAGCAAGAAAAACAAAGTGAGAAAACTATTCTTCATTTTGTACTCAGAGCTCATAAATTCTTTCTCTGGAGGTAGAGAGCATTTTTCATAATAAGTCCTTTGAAACTCTTGGGATTCTTGTATTGGTCAAAGTAAGTAAGTATTTGACATTTGGATTGTCATTACAATATTGCTTTTACTGTGTACTATGATCTGGTTATGCTCACTTCATCTTGTATCAGGTCATAAAGGTTTACACATGTTTTTCTGAAACCATCCCCCTCATCATTTCTTATAGTACAATAGCATTCTGTCATAATCTTATACCACAACTTGTTCAGCCATTCCCCAATGAATGGACATTTCTTTTATTACTTTAGAGTACAAAGGTAGTAGTAGTACTTTTGGATCAAAGGGATCAAAATCGTAGTTGTGCAGCCCTTTGGGCATAATTCAAAAAAAAAATTTTTTTTTTCTGAATGGTTGGACCACTTCACAATTCCAACAATAGTATTTTACGGTCCCATTTTTTCCCACATCTCCTCCAACATTTGTCATTTTATCTTTCTATTATGTTAACTAATCTGATTGGTGTGAGGTAGACTCTCAGAATTGTTTTAATTTGCAATTCTCTAATCAATACAGATTTTTTTTTCCTAATAAGATTGTTGATGACTTTGATTTCTTCTGAAAATTGTGTGTCCATATCCTTTGGCTGTTTATCATTTTGGCTTTTTTTTTTCTTATTCATTTGACTCAGTTCTCTATATATTTGAAAAATGAGCCCTTTGTCAGCAAAAATTGATATTAAAAATTTCTCCAGGTTCCTGCTTTCCTTCTAATTTTAGCTGTTTTGTTTGTGTAAAAACTTGTAATCAAAGTATTCATCTTCCTTCTTGTGAACTCCCCCTGCCCTTCCATCTTGTTTGATCATAAACTCTTCCCTATTGTAGAACTAACAAGTACATTTTTGCATTTCACCCTTTATGTTTAAATCATTGACTTTATTTTGGTATACAGTGTCAGATGTTGATCTAAATCTAGTATCTACCAAAATAATTTTCCACTTTTTCCAGCAATTTTTATCAAATTGTGAGTTCTTATCCCATGTGACCTTGGATCTCTGGGATGATTCAATTCTATGGTCATTTTCTATTGTATAATGGGAACCAAATTGATTCTTTTGATCCACCACTCTTTTTCTTAGCCAATACCAGATTGTTTTGATGATTCTCACTTTATAATCTAATTTGAAATCTGGTAATATAATCAATTTTTAAAATCAATTCCTTTGATATTTTTCCAGATGATGTTAGTTATTGTTTCTAGTTCTCTGAAATAATTTTGATTAGCATGGCACTGAATAAGCAAATTAATAGAATTATCATTTTTATTATATTGACTTGGCCAACCAAGCAATTATATTTCTGCAATTGTTTAGATATCTTCATATAAAAAGTTTTTTTGTAATTGTATTCATATAATCCCTGGGTTTGTTTTGGTAAGTAAACTGCTAAGTATTATATGCTGTCTGTAATTATTTTAAATGGAATTTCTTCCTTTTAAATCTTTTCTTTCTGGATTCTGTTGGTCATATATAGAGACATGGTAATTTTTATATAAGTTTATTTTATATCATTCAACTCTACTAAAGTTAGTTATTTCATCTAGTTTTTTAGTTGATTTTCAAGGATTCTCTAAGTATATCATTATATCATCTATAAAGCATGGTAGCTTTATTTCCTCATTACCTATTCTTACTCCATCAATTTTTTTTCTTTTCTTTCTGCTATAACTACCTTTTATGATGTAATATTGAAAAATTATGATGACAATAGACAGTCTAGCTTCATTCCTGACCTTATTGGGAAGGGTATCATTATAGAAAATGCTTATTCTTGATATCAGATTCCATTGTTTTATAGTGTTTTTATAGGAATGGGTATTGTATTTTGGTCAAAAAGGTTTTTCTGTATCTTTTGACAGAAATATATAATTTTTCTTGTTTTTGTCATTGAGATGGAAAATTATGCTTACAGTTTTCTTAATATTGAACCAGTCCTGAACTCCTGGTATAAATCCCATTTGGTCACAAGGTTTGATATTTGTGATATATTGCTATAATCTCTTTGGTAGTGTTTTACTTAAAATTTTTGAATCAATATTCATTTAAAAAATTGTTTTATGGTTTTCTTTGTTTGCCCTCTCTTCTTAAATGTCAAAACCATATTTATGTCATAGGAGAAACTTGGCAGGATTTTTTTACCTATTTTTTCAAATAGTTTATATATTATTAAAATTAATTATTTGTTAATTGTTTGATAGAATTGATTTGTAGTTCCATCTGGGCTGGAGATATTTTTTTCTTAAATGAGTTCATTTATGATTTGTTTAATTTCTTTTTCTAAGGTAATGTTATTTAAATATTCTATTTCCTCTCTGGTTAATTTGGTCAATTTGGACAATTTATATTGTTGTAAATATTCATTCATTTCCCCTTAGATTGTCAGTTTTACTGGTATATAACTGAGCAAAATAACTCCTTATAATTGCTTTAATTTTATCTTAATTGGTAATGAATTCATTCTTTTCATTTTTGCTACTGGTAATTTGGTTTTCTTTTTAAAATCAAATTAGCCAGTGGTTTATCTTTTTTTTTTTTCCCCATGAAATGAGTTCCTAATTTTTGGTAGTTCAGTGATTTTATCACTTTCAATTTTATTAATCTCTCCTCTGATTTTCAAGATTTCCATTTTGATGTTTAATTGGAGATTTTTAATTTGTTCTTATTCTAGTTTTTTTTTTACTTGTATGCCCAATTCATTAATCAATTTTTCCTCTCTTTTAATGATATAAAATGGAAATATAATTCCCCCCCAAATGCCTCTTTACCTGCATCACACAAATTTTGGCATGTTGTCTCATTGTCATCATTCTCTTTAATGAAAATATTATTTCTATGATTTGTTCTTTAAGATGAGATTATTTAGTTTCCAATTAATTTTTATTCTCTGCTTCTAAGGTCTTAATTGAATATAATTTTTATTGCATTATGGTCTAGAAAAGGTACATTTAATATTTGGTTTTTGTTTGGATTCCATGTATAGCTGAGAAAAAGATATCCTTCATTCTATACTCATTTGATTTTCTCCAAAGGACTTATATATCTAACTTTTCTCAAACTGTATTCATCACTTTAATTTCTTCTTCATTTATGTTTAGATTTGGATTGTATGAGTTGTTTACTTTCTACTTTGCCAAACCTTTTTCAGGACTATTCGTCCACCTTTGGAATTTACCTGTCACTGGATTTATAACTGTGATTTTTATAAATTATTGCATGCCCATTGGCCACACTAGGATAAAGTCTCAACAAATAAACCAAACCAGGTCTGACATTCCTCCAACTTAATGATGAGTTGGGGGACGTGTACCACAAGAATGTGAAGACTTCCCCAGCAGAATGGCCAAATGACAACAATTTGTCCCAATGGCCATGAAGGTAGCTAAAGCAGACCCTGGGAAGTGCTTGGAGCTTGGTTAGACACCACAGATGCCAAGATCATCTGCTGCATCCCAGGTCATCATCAATCAACTTGACTTTTGTCTTCCCATTGGACTTTGATGACTCTGAAATAGAGGATGAATCTGATGATGTTGTTTAATTTTATATCACTTAAACCCAATTCATGTGCAAGCCAAGATATCATCCCCTGATGTCATTAGTCCTCTTCAAAAATGAAGGACAACAACATGTTTAGATTAACCACGGAAAACTGAATTTTTCACTAGTATAGTTTTACTGTCTACTTTCTTCTGTAATTCATTTAACTTTTCTTTTGAGAATTTGGATGATATGCCATTTTGATTCACATATGTTTAGTATTGATGTTACTTCACGATCTGTGGTTCCTTTTAGCAGAGTGTAATTTTTTTTTGCTTATCTCTTTTAATTAGATCTATTTTTGCTTTTGCTTGGTTGGAGGTCATGATTAGTCCCCTGCTTTTTTTTTTTTTTTTTAACTTCAGCTGAAGCATAATAGATTCTGCTCTTTATTTTAACTCTGTGTATGTATCTGTTTCAAATGTGATTCTTATAAACAATATATTGTTGGATTCTGCTTTCTGATTCATTCTGCTATCCCCTTTCATTATATGGATTAGTTCATTCCATTCATATTCACAGTTATGATTACTAACTGTACATATCTCCTCCTCCCTCATCTTATTTTCTTCTGTTAATCCCTCTTTCTTTCTCATTTTATCCTTCTCTCATATAAAATCTGTTTGTTTCTGTTCACTGCCTTCCTTTATCTTCTCTATTTTACATCATCTACTTTTCTTTCATTCATTTCCCCTCCTACTTCTCTGTTGGGTAAGATAAATGTCTGTATCTATTTGAATGTGTGTCTGTATGTACATATCTACATACATCCATATATTCACACATACATACATACACACACCCCATACATATATATTCCCTATTTCAATCAATATAGATAAGAGTGAGATTCCCCACTACTTTCCCCTCCACTGTAAGTCTTCAGGCTTTTTTGCATTGCTATTTTCAAAACTATTTCTGAGGACTTGGAAGTTTTCAATGCTTCTAGGAGGTATGATTCAAGGAGAGGCTTGGTCACTGTTCTATAAATCTGGATTCTGTTCCTTCCTCAGTTCCCATATAACTTCAGGAATAAAGCTCCTCAGAGCTCTTGAGGAAAAGTGCTCCTCTCCCCCTGGCATTGTAGGTGGCCATAGGAAATGAAGTTGCCAACCAGTGCTCTTTCTTTTACCCATTTCTAACTCAGGTCCTCTATAGTCTTTTTGACCAGTTTCCTAATACTCTTTTTGTCTCTGGCTTGAGTGTTCCTGAAAGTGCTGTTGCTGTTGCCACCTCCCCATCCTACTATTGTGTGAAATCCATATCAGCTCTAGGCTAGTCTCCATACCCATGTCACATATCTCTCCTTCTGATTTCCTAAATTGTCTTAGACTGAAAGAATGTCTCATCCTAACCTTTTATTCACTCTTTTTCTCCAGAATTCAATTTGAGGCATTATTTTAAATTTGTTTGGAGGGAAATGTTGGGAGAGCTCAACTGTAGTATGTTTTCTATTCTGCCATCTTGGCTTTGCCACTGGAAGTCCTAATTAACTTTTTAAATTATTTATTTGTTTGTTTATCTGTTTGTTTTACTGAGGCAATTGGGATTAAGTGGTTTGCCCAGGGTCACACAGCTAGGAAGTATTAAAAGTCTGAGGTCAGATTTGAACTCAGGTCCTCCTGACTTCAGGGCTCGTGCTCCTAGGCACTGCTCCACCTAGCTGCCCCCTAGTTAATTTTCAAGAAGTAAATAAAATAACTTAAATTTGAACACAGTTCCTCAAAATTCAATGTTCTTTTTCCTGTCAGTCAATAAACATTTATTAAGTTTCTACTATGTACCAGACACTGTGCCAAGTCCTGGGCATACAAAGAAAGGCAAAAAAAAAAAAAAAAATCTAATGGGGAAGACAACATACAAATAACTAGATGTAAGATAAGTAAGAAATAATTGCACTCCACACCACTCTTGAATAATTGTAAACCTTACTTGAGAAGGAACATAACAACAACTAGAGAGATGGACTCAGCCTCAAGAAGACCAAAGCTCAATTTCTTTTTTTTTAATTTATTTATTTTTTATTATAGCTTTTAATATACAAAACATATGCATGGGTAATTTTTCAACATTGATTCTTGCAAAAACTTCTCTTTCAACTTTACCCCTCCTTCCTCCCACCCACCCCCAGATGGTAGGTAGTCCCATACATGTTAAATGTGTTAAAGTATATGTGAAATATAATACATGTATACATATTTATGCAGTTATCTTATTGCACAAGAAAGATCGGATTTAGAAAGAAAGTAAAAATAACCTGAGAAGAAAAAACAAAAATGTAAGCAAACAATAACAGAAAGAGTGTAAATGCTATGTTGTGGTCCACACTCATTTCCCAGTGTTCTTTTTCTGGGTTTGGCTGGTTCTGTTCATTACAGATCAATTGGAACTGATTTGGATCCTCTCATTGTTGAAGGGAGCCGCATCCATCAGAATTGATCATCATATAGTATTGTTGTTTAACTGTATAATGATCTCCTGGTTCTGCTCATTTCACTTAGAATCAGTTCATGTAAGTCTCTCCAGGACTCTCTGTATTCATCCTGCTGGTCATTACTTACAGAACGATAATATTCCATAGCATTCACATACCACAGTTTATTCAGCCATTCTCCAACTGATGGCATCCACTCAATTTCCAGTTTCTAACCACTACAAAGAGGGCTGCCACAAACATTTTTGCACATTCAGGTCCCTTTCCCTTCTTTAATATCTCTTTGGGATATAAGCCCAGTAGTAACACTGCTGGATCAAAGGGTATACACAGTTTGATAACTTTTTGAGTATAGTTCTGAATTGCAAAGCTCAATTTCTACCTTTGACTCATACTAACTATGCAGTTGTGAGCAAACTACTTAATCTCCATTCCCCTCAACCAGTTTTCTAAGATTGCCAGTTACAAGTGCCAATTTGTATTGGTAGGGAGTAGGAATCTTACCAGGGAGCTCTTTGTGGCAATAAAATTATAGATCTAGCCTGAAAAAAATCTCATTTTTGAGACCACATAGTATTCCAGCATTTGAACCAATCAACAATTTGCCATGCATAAACAGAAGCATCTGAAGGACTTTGCCACCTAAGGGAAATTCCTCTTCCAAATAACAAAAGATATCTCTTTGTTTTATGCTTTCCTTGATATTGATAATAAAGAATTGTTGAACACAGTCATCTTTGTTGTGTCTATCAGTGAATATCATATGATTTTAATGTATGCATAGGAGACATTTACTTAGAGGAGTACAAATAATCTTGTACCCTAGTAGCCCAATCAGTCATTCTAAACCAACAGACCTGAAAGTTGGGAATATTCCCTTCCAATTCTTTTCTCACACAAAGTTAAGAGCTTTTTGCCATTCCCAAGCCATGTTTTCATCCTCACTTTCATCCTATTCATCATGTACACACTTCAAGCTCCAGTGTTGTCCCCAACTGCACATTAAGCTATGCCCTAGATTCTGTTTTTACATCAATTAAGGACACGAAGAAAACAAAGCACTACTTACTTTTAAATGAAAAAGCTTCCTAGCTTCTCATATATGAGTTGCCTATGAGTATGTAGTATTGATCAAAGATGCTTTGAAGACTCTTCTGTTCTGTCAGGAATAGACTAGCATATAAAAAAGATTAATGTTTTAAAGTATTAGAATAGCAAGAAAATTCTGGTATTTGAAGTCAATGTGGAAAAGCCTCAAAACATTTTTATTGATTTTTTTTTTCTAAGCACCTGACTAAAAACAAGTCTCATAATTTTACTTTTCACTTTGCCTAAGTTTTGGGACTTTTTTCCTCCCCTTTCCTTATCTTCCCATTTCTTACATCTTGTCTATTCATTTGTTCTCCCATTTTATTTTTTATATTATTCTCCCCTCCCCATGGTCTTCTTTCTTTTAAAACCCTTTTGCCTTCATTTTTAAAGAAGTTAATTGATAATTTTTATTTTCCACATTATATTCATTTCTGGAAATCCTTTCCCTTCCCCTTTATATGAAGAAAATTGACTGACATAAGTAATTTTGCCTGAAAGGTATGCCTCATCCCAAATTCAAAGTCATTCACCTTCCCAAAGGAAGAAGGTAATTCGTCTCTTCTTCAGTGTTTCATCTTAAATCTCTTGTGTTTTCTCATCTTTGGCTTTCTCTACTTTGGCTCCCATATGCTTCATAAATTAAAAAAAAAAAAAAGTTAAAGATCTTTATGATGTCTATTACTTATTTCCAACTTTCTCATTTGATCCTGGAGCTTGTCCCCTAGTAAACAAGAACCTTACATGAAAGATATTTAATACAGTGTCTTGCATATAACAGGCACTTAATAAAATTTTTTAATTGATTTATGTTAATTTCTTCTAAAAATATTTATTTAAAACTAAATATAAAATAAGAAAAAATAGAAAAAACGGAAAAGAAAAATGAAAACTAAACCAAACCAAAACAAAACATTATCATGTGCCCAACAGAATATCAGGAAGAATTCAAAATATGTAACAACAAATTTACCTTTCAAGAAAATATATATAATAATAGAAGATATTATACTCATGAGTGCCATCTTTTTTTGCTTCCTTGTAGTTTATTCTTTTGTTCCCTGCTATGCATTTTTTATTTTATTCATTTTTTCCCCTTTCATCCTTCCCACTTTCCCCAAGCAGACTACAGTTAAGTATGGATACATATATGCATATATATGTGTATATGTGTATTGTACATGCATATATACATATAAAGTAAAACCCACCCCCACACATATACATATATCTATATGCACACATACACATACTACATGCATATACACACACATATATATATATACGTTCATATACACAGACACATTTAAACATATAAATATGCATCTAAAATATAACTAACTTATAAAGTAGATTTCTCTCATTTGACTTTGTCTGAAGTCAATGACAACTAGACCTACTTTTTATTTCTAATAAATTCTACTACATTGTATAAAGCTTTTATTTCCTGTACCTGCTACATCTTCTACTTTAGTTCTACTTTTTAACTTGTTTTGCTATTACTTAACCCCCTTCCCATTTATGGATCACTTCTTTATCTTCTTCTGTCTATTCTTTCCTTCCCTTCTTATCTCATTTCCATTAATCTACACCCCTTAAACCACTGTCATATCTCTATACACCTTTCTGTACCCCACCTTATCCTCTACTTTCCCCATTAATCTACATATGTTATTCCCCACACACACTTCTTTATACTTTTTGGAGAGTTTTATACCCTTTATGGGATATATGTGTGTGTGTGTGTGTGTGTGTGTGTGTGTGTGTGTGTGTGTGTGTATGTATGTATACTGTTTTTTACTTTTTTTACTGTTTTTACCTTTTCCTAGACAGTTTCCTAAACAGTTTTGTTTTTAGATCATATTCAATTGTCTCAATTGTTTTTTTTTAGCTACCCAATTATTGATGTCAGTCTTGAACATATGTTATACATTTCCATGCAAAAATGATAAATTATTTGTCCATGTGAAATCCCTTGAAGTTTATCTTTGATGTTGGCTCTTATATGTTAAATTTTCTATTAAGTTCAGATTTGATTGAGATAAAGTCCTGAAATTCTGCAATTTCATTGAATGTTCTTTTTTCCCCATTCACTATTAAGTTAGTTTTGCTGGATATAATACTTTTGGTCATAGGCCTAGTTCTTTTGATTGCTGATATATGTTATTCAAGGACCTGAGGTCTTTTATTATATTAGTTTCTTTAGAAAAATCTTCACAATTTATACATAGGTTGACTCTATAAATCTTAAGATTCCATTGTATGAAAAAATACCCTATTAGGAAGAAAGTAGAAATCACTGAACTAGTTCTGGTTAGGATACTTTTACAATTTCTGCCACTAGTTTCTGCATGGTTATTCCAACTTTTAGTGATTGCTCTAATGGATCAAATGCATTTTGAAATCTTGATCTCTCTTCTCCTTTCTCTTTTCCCCTCTTTGCTCCCTAATCAGGGCCCCCTCTCCAAAGGGGATTTCAAATCATCATCTAAGTTGTTAAGGGAAGTATTAAATAATCTTTGTAGAACATAATTAGCCAACAGCTCCCAAGATTTGATATACCATTGATAATGCTTCTTTGAATACATCTTCCAACCTTTTGTTCACTTACAAAGCAGGCATATCTGACCATATTTTCTTGATTCACTGATGAGTGTTTCATGTGGGAAAAAAACAAAATCCTTGATAATATAGAGATATATTAATATTTCCCTTTGATCTACTACACCTGTCACTTTGTCTATGAATAGAGTTCTTTATAATGTGGCATCCTATATTTGATGTGCACAAATTGATTTTTATGTTGTATTTATGCTACAGATATTCACAACTCTTCTTGACACTTTTGTTTAAATAATTATTTTCAAAACAACTCACAGAACATAGTTTATCGTGATAGCAATGTAGTAGTAAGGACTAGAATAAGACAAACTGAAAATATAAATTTATAGGTAATATATTTTGAATAAATCCTACTAAATGGACGTCATTAAATGATGCAAAGTCCCTTGACATCTGATTTTGTCCCTTTAAATTATATTCAAGTATAAAGAAAATATGACAATCTGTGATTGTGAATATATTCAAAACAAAATATTGCACAAACATTTGGCTTATAACTATGAGCTAAATGTTATGACATTTCCAAGGGAGAATTAGTTATTTGAACATGTGCGGTATAAAATATGTCAAATCATTTATCTGGATGTTGTAGATTGCATATTAATTATTACCAAAGGAAATACATGAGATATAAATGTGAAATACACACACTACATCCTGTAAATGTCATGTTTTGCCTAAGATTAGGTAGCAACTGAATGATTTTTATCTGAAAGAGAAGAATAGCATCATGAAGAAGATTAAGCCAAATAAAGCAATTCAAATTTCAATGGGCTATGGTATTAAGATGCACACTGGAATTTTTCTGCTTAAAAAAAAAAAAAGCTTAATATAGATATGTTTGCTTCACAAAGGGTTATAAACCCTGGAGCCAATTTTGGCAGATACGATGATGCTGTCATTGGGTGACAGATTGAGAGTAGAAGTTACCTTCATTTTCCAAATCAGAGAGATTGTGACTTGATAGAGGGCAAATAGGCAGTAAGTGACAGGAAGAGGGTTTGAACCAGTGACTCTGCAGTTGGTATTCTTTTCACTGTACATACAGCTTCTGAAAACTGTTTCATTGGAAAGTTCTATTTGACCATAAGGGAAATGTAATACATCTCAAAAATCACCTTCCTTCTTCCCCATTACTACTATTGAATTACCTTGCATTCCACTTGTGAGTTATTTATTCTTGATAAGTGTATCTTCTTTCTCTCTTATATATACATGTATATATACATACACATGCATATAATTTGTATGTATATTATATATGTTGATTAATATATATGGATTATATATTCATATTATAGATTGAGGATTATATATTATATAGGTAAATATATATATTTAAGACATATATACAAATATATTAAGTATATATTTATTCATTTGTTTATTTTTAGGTCTGTGTTTGTGTGTTCCCCATTAAAATGTAAGTTTCTTTAGAGTAGGAATTCTTTCTACCTATGGATGCATAGGACTTAATAAATACTTGTTAATTGATGGAATACCCACTTGTGCTATTTTTCTTTTTAATATAAATTTTATTTTAACTTTTATTAACAAACACAAGAGCTGAAACTTATAAAGAAGAGCCTATGGAAAGAAAATTAAGAATAATATTATTTTAAGTGAAATCAACAACTAAAAGATGAAATGTTAAGGGATCATATATATGTTTGAAAATTTCTGCTATGATCCAATTGTAAAGGTAATTTCAATAATTGTATGGTTTGATGTTATTATAGTGATAATCATGATGATCTTGTTTTTATGATCATTAAAAAATAAATTTCCATACTATTATATAGCATAGATTTGTTACTGATGTTGTTTTTAATTTCATAGTTGTAGATCAGTGTGCCTTTTCATTTTTGGATTCTTCTTATAATCTGTATTGCTTCATAAAAGTATTTGCTTCTTATAGATCTTATATAATCTGTTCATCTATCTCCAATTCATGCACACCTAATTTGTTTCTAGTCTTTTGCTAGTATAAATAGTGCTACTAGGATTGCTTTGGAGAAATTTATTTTTCCTTGTCAATAATTTCCTTCATGTACAATTGCCTGTATAATTGCACTGGCATCAAAAGATAAACACATTTTTGTAACTCATTTCCTAATTTCACATTCCTTTTTGAGAAGTTTGGACAAGTGTCTCATTCTCTCAGAAATATAAAAATACTTTTCTTTTTCTTTTTTTTAATTGCAGTCATGTTAATTTTATTATCTTTTATTATATTTGCCAGTTGGATGAGTAAAATCACATGATTGTTTTTTTTAAGTTTTTGCATTTTTTATTATTAGAAATTACAAATGTTTCTTCCTATTTTTGTAAAGATAATTTCTATTTCTTCTTTTGATAATATATATATAGAGAGAGATATAATCCCAAATCTTAAGTTTTATGACATTTCTTTATCAGTAATAAAGTAATACTTATCAAAACTATCCAGTACTATATAAAATAGAAGGGGGGGAAGTCAGTGGAAAAGTTGAGACAAAAATAAGCTCTTGTCAGATGCATACCATAATTTATTGTCTGTCTACTTCCTGTCCATATACTTTTATCATCTGTCTATTGAAGAATTGTTAGTTTTCTACACAGTCATAATGTGGTAATTTTAATGACTGGTATCATCAACCCACCAGTATACAAGGACCATGACCTCTTGGCTAGGTTGATCATAGTGACATAGCAGATGGCACTCTGAGGTGTAAAGTCAGAAAGACTTGAATTCAAATCCAACCTCAAAGGCTAACTGTGTGACTCTGGGCAAACCACCTAAAAATATTTTAAACCTCTCTTTGCCCCAGTTCCTCATCTGTAAAATGGGAATAATAATAATACCTATATTTTCTCCCCTTCCCCAGGGTTTAGGTGTGAGGATTAAGTGAGATTATCATTGTAAAACACTTAGCATGATGTCTGGCACATAATTAGCATTATAAAAATATGAGCTAACAACACCACATATTAACAATTGCTGCCAGTATCTTCTATAGTAGTGTTTGGAATGGAAGAATGGGTAGTATTTTGCCATAACTCCTGGATTTAGATAGAATGATAGTTTTCAGCAGAAAGTTTCTATGATTTAGATTGACCATTTCAAGGGGGTTAGCTTTCTGTTTATTAATAGAACAGTACTCCTTTGATCCAAATTGTATTGCCCAACAAACATCGTTATCAAGATTATGACATCTTCTATCATGGAAATGACAGGAACTCCTTGATGAAAAATTGACTCCTTGAAAAAATGAGATGGGCCTCCAGGGATCTCTAGAGCCAGCAAAGCTTGGAATATAAAAGGTGGTATTGTCTCCAGTGCTGGAGAGGAAGAGTTGAGCTGATTTGTATCCTAATATGTGATATTTGACTAGAAACAGTAGGAAGCACTTGAAGAGACAAATTTTATGGAATTAACTCTACTCATCTCTTCTTAATCTGGTCAATAGGAAAACAAAAAAGTTTTTTTTTTTTTTTTTTACTCTGCCTTGTCCCTCTTTTGTTTTCTGGAGGATAAAACAGTACAAAATACTCTAGCTAGAAATAAGTAAAAGAATACAATTTTGGAAGGCAGAAGAATAAGCAACAGTCTTCTTTATAAGTCCCTTTTTTATCTTACTGTTAGAAGTTGGGATAGCTCTTGATTTTTATGCAATTTCTCCAGTTTCCTCTTTATATTTTTCTATCTAAGCCTCATTTTTATGAAAAAAATGGCATACCCCCATAACTGTAAAAACTATAGCAATCCACTATTTTCATTATGAATAAAATATTTGGATCTTTGATTCATTTGCAATTAATTAATTAATTGGTATAATGTGAAGTAGTGGTCCATTCCCATTTTTATTACCAAACTGCTATTCAGTTTTCCCAATGATTTTTGCTAAATAATGAATATTTTCCCAGTGCTCTCTGATTTAGGTTTGTTAAACACCAGACATCTGGTAATAATTTACTATCTACCCTTTTCCACTAAGACAGTTTTTCAGTTTTATTCAGTACCAGACAATTCTGATAATTATCACTTTGTAATATAATATATAATCTGGTAGTTCATGTTCCCCTTCCTGTTTTTGTTTTTTCATTATTTTCCTCGAATCAACAAGGAAGCCAAAAAGCCTTAGAAACCACTTAAGCCAGCAAGACATTTATCTCTTGCTATGGGAGAGACGCATAGCCAAAAATAATATGAATTTAACATGTAAACTCATTTGGAAAAAAAAAAAGTTTAAACATAATAGGAATATGACCAATGAGAAACCAGCTTTTATGAGCATTTGCAATAAACTTGACCTGATACAATTTTCCATGTGAACTTTGGAGTAAGTGCAGTTATTTATGACTTTTACCTACATGTTTACTCTTCTGTTAAAAGAATTATAACAGCATGAACTCTTTATATTGGCTGTTGGCTCAAATTGCAAAGGCAAACAAAATATTCCTACAGAGGTGACTTTCGCTTTCTACTTGGTTACATTTGTATAAAAAGAAAGGTGTTAGGTTCTCAGGCAAGCAGGTTAAAATGTGGTTCATTGGCATGTGGCCTCATCTTTACTTCTTTCCAACACTTTCCTGCATTTGGTACAGGAGTATTAGAGATGGAACAAATGGGACAGTGACTTTGTTGACTTTAAAAGGTCAAGAGAACACTAGAAATCCAAAGAGTCCATATCAGAATTAGCTAATAGTTGATCCCAGTCAGAAGCAGTCTTAGCATCTAGCCCAGCAATAAATCAGGCTTAGCACTGGAGACACCAGTTTCTTTTAAGCAAAAGTACTATGATACCATATTTTAAAGTGAACTTGATAGACTGAACCCATTTTTTTTTCAGGGACTGAAATGGTATAAGAGAGAATGTGCCCTGTGGTTGGGTAAAATGTTAGGTCATTTCTGTCCTCGATATATCTTCTCAATAATTATCCATTTGTAAAATGTCATTAATGTTAATGAATTAACTAATACTAGAATGCTAACCAATGGTATTAATGATATTAAGGTGATATTAATCTGTACTAATTAGGTGGCATTGAAGATGTAACTGGTGATTGCTACTGAAAGTAATAATACAACAGAATGAGAGATCAAGTCAATAACATTAGAAAAATACCCAAATTCCTCAGGGGAATCTCAGGACACTTATCAGTGTGTGTGATTTGGAATATAGATCTCAGTCTTTATAAGACTACACAGAGAATAGAATCAGAAGATTATAAACAAATTTTCTCAGAAACAATAAAAACAAATTTACAGAATTCTTGGTGTAAGGCCCAAAACAGATCATTCCCAAAACATTTAAAGTTGAAATTCCAAGGACAAAAATAGATGAACAATGAAAAAGATATCAACATTGTATGACAAATTATTTTCTCTGTCAATGCAGTGGAAACACATTTGAATTTCAACATAACATTTCTCAATATGCTACATAAAGAAGCAGAAATGGCACTAAGAAGACCAAGTATATGTAGATAAAGTTTATTTTGGAGGTAAAAACGATTTATGAGATGTTGGTAAAAGATCAGTTTTCACGATATCTAATAGAGGAAAAGATAGTCAGTATCTGAGAATGGAAATTATTCCCAGAAAAAGATGTTACCAGGGTCATCAACAAGTACTGAAAAATATACCAATTTTCTCACTTTTACAAAAAGTGAGCATAATTATATGTATATCAAAAACTTTATTGAGGAAACTATGAGAAAGGAACAGTCACACTTTACAAAAACATTATAGAACAGGACATGTATATAGTAACAAAATTGACAGGGTAAAAAGAAAATAAAATCCCACTGTGCTTCCTAATTTATAGTATAATCAATTGAGAAATGACCTTAGAGATTATTTAGTCTAAACTTCTCTTTTGCAGATAAGGAAATTTATTTAGCTTTCTTTATACCTAGCAAATATGTACCTGACACATAATAATACATTACATTTATTTAACAAAAGGTTATTGATTAAAAATGACTTGCTCAATGTTACACAGGGAATAAGAAGGAGAGTTCAACAAGATTTCATCTCCTAACTGTAGGGATTGCCACTGGTTGTTCCCAGTAATTCTCTTCCTCCTCAGTTGTCCCTCCTAGTTCCCCCAACATCTTTTAAGTCCCAGATAAAACTCAACTCTAGAAGTCTGTAAGAAGTCTTTTCCCTATGTGCTTCAATTCTCATACCTTCCCTCTGTTGATTACCTCCAATTTAGTCTGAATAGTGCTTGTTTTAATATAAATATTTGCATGTTCTCTCTCTTTAGACTAAGAGCTCCTTGACAAGATCTGCCTTTTACTTTCCTTTGTGTTTTCTGTATTTATCATAGTTCCTGGTACATTGAAAAGATGCTTAAATGTTATTGATTGGCAAAGTGACATAGGAAGAATAATGTTTATTGACTATCATCAAAGTATCTCTCCTGCCTCTGAATCCATCTTTATAAATGCCAATACCGAATAAAAGGAAAGATTTTGGGAGAATGTAATGCGCCATAAGGAACCACAACAACAACAAAATGAACAAGTACTATTAAGCTCCATACATTGTGCTAAGTGCTTCAAATTTTACTATTTTTTACTTTTACTTTATGTCTTGAACTGACCTCTTACTTCTATTCATATTGCTACCATTTTAATTCAGGCTTTCATCTCCTAGATATTGCAATATCCTCCTGATTGGTCTCTCCACCTCATGTCTTTCATTACTTCAGTCTATCCTTCACATTGGGGAAAATTTGATTTTCCTTAAGGACAGATCTGCCTATATTATTCCCATACTTACTGGTTGCCTATCACTCCTAGGATAAAATACAAGTACTTCTTTTTGAAAACCCATCATAAATTGGCCCTAACTTATCATTTTAGAATTACTGGATATTATTCCCTGCCCAAACTCTGTGATCCAAATAACCTTGCCTTTTTTTTTTTTGATTCCTCATGCACAAGCCGTCTTTCCTATCTACCCATGCCTTTATACTGACCATCACTCATGCCCTGAATGTACTCCCTTCTCTCCTCAACTTCAAATAATACCTAACTCTTCCTTCAAGATAAACATATTTACTCCAAGCCTTTCCTTATTCTTCAAATGCTAGTGTTTCCCATCCAAAGCTACATATATATATATGTACATATATATATATATATATATATATATATATATATTCAGTTTTCATTACAATGCGAACCTCTTACAAATAGGTATTGGTTCATTTTTTGTATTTCAATGCTCAGTGGATGGCATAGGGCCTAGCACAAGATAAACAATGAATAAATGCTTGTTGATTGCTATACTATAACCTAGAATCATTCTAATCTGCTTCACTTGACTATTTTCAAGGATTATGTACCATGGGAAACTAAATTGAGAATGTTAAATATTTTACTAAGAATGTGGTGGTAGAGCCCCTTGTAGAGGTGTTGATTAGTCACTATGAGTGGCCATTATTCACAGATATGAGACAATAGACTGCCCTGTTCAAGTCTTATAAAAGATTTATGAAGAAATGTTTACATATCATTCCTTTTTTTGGAGGCATTATTAGAGAGCAGATGCAGGGGACCTTATAGATACTGTTTACCTATATTTTCATGAATTTTTGGGGGGTGGAGTTTGGAGAGGCAATTGGTGTTAAGTGATTTGCCCAGGTTCACACAGCTAGGTTGTATGGAGTATTTAAGGCTGGATTTGTACTCAGATCCATCTGATTCCAGGACTGATATTCTAACCACTATCTACTATTCACTATCCACTGTCCACTATCAGCTGCCCTATGAAGCTTTTGATAAAAATATCTTCTGCTATTCCTGTGGAAAACATGGCAAAATATAAAATAGAAAATAATACAATCAGAACTGTTTGGATGACTAGACCCAAAGTGGAAATATGGCAGGTTCATTTTCCATATAGCAGATGATTTTTAGTAGCATACCTTAGAGAACTGTGTTGGGTCCTAAGTGGTTTAACAATTTATCAGTGACTTGGATAGAAACACATGGCTGATATACTTGTCATATTTGCTAATGATATAACTCTAAGAGGGATAGCAAATATAATTTAAAAACTATCAGGATCCAAAAAGATCTCTACTGTCTAGAGAAGGAATTTTTAACTTATTTTTTGTCATGAACCACTTTAACAGTCTAATTGATCCCTCCTCAGGATAATGTTTTTAAATGCATACAATAAAATAACATAACATTTCAAAGGAATCCAGTTATGTTAAAATATTCCAATCAATTTTTTTTTAAATATTCACAAATCCCAGATTAAGAACCTGTAAGCTTGTGGTAGCTATGTGGTATAGTAGATGGAGTACAGGTCCTGGAGTTGGAGCTTTATTAAGAGGGATATATCTTCCAAGAATAGGGAGGTAATAGTCTCATCAGACTTTACCTAGAGTATTGTGTTCAATTCTAGATGACCCATGTGATGTAGCACTAGAGGGTGTCTCTAGAAGGGCAACCAGGATATAGAAGATTGTTGAGAATTTGTCATATGAGGGCCATTTAACATAACTGGATACATTTAGCCTGTAGAAGAGAAGAGTAGGAGTCATGATAGCTTTCTTCAAGTACCTCAACCCAAACACCTTGAATGCAAAGGTTTGTTTTAGGACTTGATAGAATCTTTAGAGTTCACCTCATAGCATACTTGATAGCATCTAGAGCTTGGAGGCAGGAAGACATAGCTTTTAATGCCATCTCAGATGCCTATTATGTGAAATTGAACAAGGCATTCAGTATTTTCAATCTCACTTTCTTATAATAAAAAGTAGAAATAATAGTAGCAGTATTTATCCCACCAGATTGTTATAAAGCTTAAATGAACTCATGAATGTAAATTGCTTTATACATATAAAATCACTACTCAAATGTCAGTTACTAATATTAACTGGCCGATTCAATCAACTAATAAACATTTATTAAATGCTCACTATATGCCAAGCATTGTGCTAATACTATAGATACCAAAAGAAGCAGCCCCTACCTTCTAGGAGTTTACAATTTAATGTGGGAAACAAATCATTCACAGTCTTTGACAACAAGCTTAGAATAGAATGTAGAGATAATAATAATAATAAATCAGTGTATGAGATAAGAGAAAAAAACAAAATGCTAGATGAGAACTGAGTAGAAATGAAGGGGTTGGTAGACTGTTTCAAGGAGGAGGTATCGTTTAAGTTCAACTTTAAAGGTGGGGTAGGAAGATTAGACAAAAAAGAGACATTCCCAGGTTCTCCTATCTCCTTCAATCAAATGTTTATATATGGATTTTCTACCCAAAGAATATAAATTTTGAATCCTGAAGCCTCACAAGATATCTTGAAGTTTGAGAATTAGATTTCCATACCACCACCCCTTCCCTACTCATTTGTATCATTTTTTTTTAACCAGAACAATTAGCTCTTTTGTTCCGTGTAGTTTCATTTATAATTTCTTGAAATAGAGCTCTGAAAAAATAAGCTTTGACAAAGCCCATTGAGATTCAAATAAAGCTACTAGAAATAGATCCTGCCTAAAACCTAAATCACTATGGTTCTCACTGATTGGCCAATAATAGGCCCTAGCACAAGCCTCACTTGATTATTGTTTGGGTTTTGAGATTCAGAATGAGTAAATAGTAATTATTCAGTTCTGGCCAGAAACCCTGAGGGTCTTTCCCTCCCAGTTCAAATTATATGTATATATATATATAAAGTAAAACACCTTTTCCCTCATTTCTTGCCTAGCTTCAAGTCACTGAATGGGTGCTACCTTAGTCAAACAGATCTGGGAACGAGCTTAGCTTAAAAAAAAAGGCCAGGGTCTCCCATTGTGTTTGGGGTCATCACCAATCATCCTGACTAATGTCTTGCCACTGGATTTGGATAACCTAGAGGAAAGAGTGAGATGTAGGACTTTGCACAGCTCTGACTCACTTGCAAGTCAAGATATCACTGTGAGAATATCATTGATCCTCTTTGACAATGAAAGACAAGCAATACTTTCCTTCTATCTACAAACTTGTCCATTTCTGCCCCATCCTCAAAAAACCTTCTCTTTATTCATTCATTCCCATCAGTTATTTTCTCATATCTCTGCTCCCTTCTGTGGAAAAATTCCTTGGGGAAAAACAAAACAAAACTATAATAGGTACCTCTCCTTCCTCTCCTCTCACTTTTTTCTTCTTGCTCTGCTTTCTAGCTCCTATCATTCAAGTGAAATTTCTGTCTCCATATCTTAATTGCCAATTCTCTTGACTTTTTCTCAATTCCCATCCTTCTTGATCTCTCTGCAGCCTTTGACACTACAAATCAGTCTTTTCTGGGTACTCACACCTCTCTAGAGTTTCCTAATACTACTTTCTTTCTCCTCCCAAGTGTGGGGCTATTCCTTTCCAGTCTCTCTTGTTTGATTTTCATCCAGGTCAGGCCCACTAACAGTGGATATATCCTTAGGCTTTATCCTGGCCCTTGTTTCCTTTTTCCTGTAAACTATTTTGCTTGGTGATTTTATCAGCTCCCATAGATTCAATAATCATTTCTAAGTCAATGACCCAAATTTACATATTGGGTTTCAAGCTCTCTTTTGACCTCTAGTCTTACATCTCCTTTATTGGATATTTCAAACTGGATGTCTTATACACATATTAACCTCAGTATATCCCAAACTAAACTCATCTTTTCCCTAAACCCATTCCAATCCCAAACTTTCCTTTTATAATCAAGGATATCACCATTCCTCCAGTCACCCAGGCTTGTAACCTAAGATTCATTCTTGTCTTCTCATTTTCTCTTATTCCTCCCTGCCCCACCCCACCCAATCTTTATTTGAGTCCATTCAATTCTACCTTAATAACATCTCTCAAATATTCCCCATTCTCTCTGACATTGCTACCATACCTGGTGCTGACCCTCATCACTTAGTACCTGGACTATTGCAATAATTGTCTATTGTAAGTTTCCCTCACTTCAGCTCAGCTGTTAAATTGATCTTCCTAAAATAAAAACCTGACCATGTCACACTCCACCATTCAACAACTCCAGTGTCTCCTTTTACCTCCAGGTCCAATTATAAACTGTTTTGTTTGACATTCAGAATCTTTCATAGCCTTGTTTTATCTTTTCAGTATTCTTCCACCTTACATTCTAGCTCTCTCCATATATTCTCTGATACAGTGACTCTAGCTCTGTTATTACTCAAAAAAACCACAGCACTCTACTTCAGCATTTTCACTGGCTGTCCCTTTGCCTGGAATCCTCTCTCATTTCTATCTCCTGACTTTCCTTGCTTTCATCAAGTCCCAGTTTAAATATTATCTTCTATTGCCTTTCCCAATTGCCCCTACCATTAGTGTGTTTCCCTTTTTGGTTATCCCCAATTTTTCTTGTTCATAAATATTTGTACATTACTATTTTTAAATATTATGAACTCCTTGACAGTAGGAACTATATTAGATTTCCTTTTAGTCTCCAATGTTTAACACAGAGGTAATTGTCAAAATGATGAGTATTGAAATTTAACAATTGTGGCTTTGAGTGAAAACTGGGAAGAAGAGTTTATTCTTTTTTAGAAATGGAAGATTACTTGATTCTTATCAACTCCAGCTGTGGTGTACAGGAGGGAAAGGATCCTGTATCCCTAAATGAAAGTTTAAAAACCAAGACTAAAGGGCAGCTAGGTGGTGCAGTGGATAGAGCACCAGCTTGAATTCAGGAGGACCTGAGTTCAAATGTGATCTCAGACACTTAACATTTCCTAGCTGTGTGACCCTGGGCAAGTCACTTAGCCCCAGCCTCAGGGAAAAAACAAACAAACAAACAAATAAATAAATAAATAAATAAATAGATGGATAGATAGATAAATAAATAAATGAATAAATGAATGAACGAATGAATAAATAAATAAATAGATGGTTAAATAAATAAATAAATAGAAACCAAGACTAGTAAGAGAAATAACTGAAGTCATATTGTTACTGCCAGGAGCTGTATCGATACACATTGGAACCCTTCTCACAATTGTATGCTGGGCAATTTTCTTTTCACCTATGGAAGCTATCCCCCATTTTATACATGAGAACTCATGGTATTATAGTCACCTTCACAAATATGAACATAGATTGACCTGGTTTCTAGACTAGTTCAATTGTCTTTGCTAGTTTTCTTATTGTTCATACTTTTTCTCCTCCTTTCTGTACAAATGCAAATCTTCGCTCTGGCACCTACCCAAAACACTAAACTCAATTTCTTGGTAGATTCAATTAAAAATAGATTTTTATTTTCAGTACTTGTTATCCATCTTTTCCTCCCTATTCCAACTTGGAGTATTATTTGTAAAACTGGCCTACTCTCTCCCCTCTCCTCCTTCATCTTTTTTATTCAACATTTATGATATCCATAAGTAGTTATTTTCAATCCTTCCTCCCTTTACTTGTTGTTATTTTAATATTGTTTATAAGTGTTTTCTTTATTGATTGACCTCTAGTTCCAAACCTTTCCAAGTGAATTTATGACCTTTAATTGCCAATCAATGTTACCTTGCTCACAGGCATTTTGTAATTGTGTGAAACCTCTTTTTACCTTACTAGATCTCTCTGATGGTTTCAATGGGAAAACCATTTCAACTTTTGGCAGTTTGATGCTCCTTCTGAATTGTGATCCCTCATACCTTGAACATATTTGGTGATATCTTTAGGCTGCCATAATTTTATTAATTCTAAAATACATGGAGGTCTGAGTGTCTTTTAAATGTATCCTCTCCTCCCCCAATTCCTTGAGATTACCACAGATCATAGTTAGTATCCATAATACAGATTATCTAGAAATGTATTGCTACATTAACATTCCTAATAAATCTCCTTCCTAGTCAGGACTTCGCACTTAAGAAAATTTTAAGTAATAACACCTCCAATGTGATTTCAATAAATCTATGTAGCATTTTGCATGAATTAATGACTCAGAGCTATAAGGCTAGAATTATCTGAACAATTGACATTCACAATTGATCTGCTTATCAAATCTAAAATTGCCCCTTGTTGTAGACACTTCAAAGTTCCCAGGGAGCTTTGTTACTGGATTGATTAGCATATCAAAATTTTGGGTCATTTTTCTTCTTCTTATGAACCCTTAAAAATTTAGTGGAGAATCAAGAATATTATGTTAATCTTTGAATACAATTTCTAATTTAGCTATATAAAAATACTGGAATGAAGTCCAATTTCCCTTGACTTTTGGTAATTTATGTTCCACCATTTTTTGTATTTTCTTATAAGGGTTTTATAATAGTACTGCACAATTCAAATTGGACCCTTTTGATAAGTTTTTTTGTTTGTTTTATTTTCTTAACGTCTGGTCACATTTTCTCTTTATTAGTGAAGCTCTGGAGTTTGAAGAAAATATAACAGGATTAGTTGAATCTAATATTTCTGAGACTGTCCACTATAAGCTATGGTCTTTAGTATGTCTTTTGACCTTACCATTTCTGGGAAATTCTCCTGAGTGATTTCATCAAAGTATAGATTCTTCTTTTAAATTTGTTGACTTTTACATTGTTTCAACTTTTTAAAAATTATTCTTATGGGGGTGTGTAGGTAAATATCTGATAACTGGATCTCCAAGAGAGAATAAGGTAATACACTTAAGTTTGATCCACATTATTAATATTTTTTTCACTTTCTTAAGCCTACAGAATCAACAAAATAATAAATTAAGCTCAAATTTGTGCCATTTGCTAATTACCAAAGTGTAAGTACTGACACTGAAGATTAAACAGAGCCAGTATAAATTGACTCCATCACACTCCTACTTATTGCTTTTTTTTTGCCTCCTTTCCTCTCCTTCCTTCATTCCTCTCTCCTCTCTTTCCTTCTTTCCTTCCTTCTTTCTGCCTTCCCTCCTTCTCTCTTCCTTTCTTCCTTCATCTTCCCTTTTCTTTTTTCTTCTTTCTTTCCTTATTATTTCTTACCATTTTCACATCTTTTTTCCACTTGAGCTTTCCTTTGATCTTATTTTGCCGCAAGTATTTCTACTTCTATTCATCTGCCTTCCAGCCTGAGAAATTCTATTTTTCATTCATTCCCCTCCTTTATTAAACTTCTCTAACAGTTTTTCTCATGGTGTTGACTTTTATTATCAGTTTTGTTCCATATTTACTAAAGACAGATCTCTCACATCAACTGCCAAGTCATTCTTTACTGATATTAGATCTTTCTTCATTTCCTTTAAAAATGCTTATAATACATTAGATGTTTCTTGTCCCAAATCCAATTTGGGGTTTTAGGCCAGGGGGAAGTTTAATTAAAATTTAATTTTTTTCTTCTGTGTTTTTTCTTTGGAATTTTAAATCCATAATAATTGTTTATCCTGTTAGACTTTTTATTTTTGTAATTTTCCTAGATGATCTCTGAAATGTCATATTTCACTGAGATATGTTGTCTCTAAACTCCAGAGTTCACCGATAAAAAGAAAAATGCTATAAGCATTTAAGAAATAAAAAGATCACTTACCAAAATACTGATTTGAATCATACAACTTTCATTAGAAAACATGGGAAAAGTTTGAATATGACTTACTGAAAGTCAAGGAAAAACAAACCATGCCAAAAGTTCCTCCCCAGTTAACCTTGGAAGACTTTTCATTTTTTTGTCCTTTCCTTTTTTATACACAGGATTATAGAATTATAAACTTAGGGCAAGAAAAGATCTTAAAGGTCTTTAAATCTCCCCTACTTTAGAGAGAAGGAAACTTCAACATGAAGCTTTTAAGTGGCTTGCTCAGGGTCCCACCACTTGAGAACCAGGGTTCAAATTATAGCTTGCTTTGCTAAAGTATATAGGACTTTTTAACAAGTCATTTAAACTCTTCTGGACTCAGTTTTCTCATTTGTCAAATGAGGGAGTTGGGCTGGTTGGCCTCTTAGATCTCTTCCAACTCTAAATTTGTGACTTAAAAAAAAAAAAAAAAGATTTGCTTTTTTGTGAGCAAAATAATCCTTTCTTTCCCTATTCCTTTCCTTTTCCTTTTAAAAATTCTATTTCTGAAGGAGAGGATAGTCTGTTAGGTGGGCTCTTTCACAACCTCACACTCCACCTTCTCAACCTTTCAGGTAGTGCTGCTTTTCACAGTCTAAAATCCAAGAGGAGAGAATAATCTCTGGAATTATGAATTGTCACAAATAGCAAAATCACAATAAATTCCTAATAATATAATAAATCAAAAACAAAATTTCTCTATATACACACATTTACAAGCAGGCAAAATCTATATGAATTCCTGTGAATCAGATAGATATTGGTTAAATGAAATAGGTTCAGGAATGAAAAGAAATTTCCCTGTCTTTCATAACCACAGAATAAATACTGATTATTTAGTTGACTTGACTAGGCTAAGTGGTGCAGTTGATATAGTGCCAGGTTTGGAGTCAGAAAGATTTATTTTCCTAAATTCAAATCTGACTTCAGACACTTAGCTGTTTGACTCTGGGCAAGTCACTGAAACCCATTTGTCTCAGTTTTCACATCTGTAAAATGAACTAGAGAAGGAAATGACAAAGTACTCCAGTATCTTTGACAAGGAAATCCCATATGAAGTAACAAAAAGTCAGAAATGACTGGGGAAAAAAGACAGCATTTATTTTGCCTGATATTAACTAGAAATTATGTATATGTATATATACATATAAGTATACAATGTATACATCAAAATATAAAATTAAATTAAAATATTATTATAATTCTATAAATACATGCATATATGCTTCAGAATAATTATTATATTCTTTTAAATAATCACATTATATTTTGGTATATTATCAAATAAGTAAATACTGAGAATTGATCCCTCTTTATATTGGTGATAGGAATACCAATTACCATTAGATTTACCATGTTATATAGGGTTTTTATTGCTGATCGTTCCCCTCCTCATACCCCCAAAGGTGATTTGATTTTTACTGCATCCAAACCTTTGTAATCAGGATTCTCATCATGACAACATTCACCTGATCTGCAAAATTTTGTGTCTTATTTTACTTATCATGAAAATAACATGATTTATTTTCAACTTTCTACATCCCTGTGAAATCTTTTCCCAGGTTTGAATTGCATACTTAAAAATTGAGGTCTTACTTTTAGCTATTATACATTAAGTATTTTTTCTTGCTCTGATGAAACCTGTTCTCCATGCCTGAGTGCTTGTTGTCACCATGCCTCCATAAACCAGTAATGTTGAATATCATAATCTGAGTTACAAGAAGCTGTGGGTGTTTTTTCTTTCAGAGCAGGAACAAGAATGTTTCGGGGGGGGGGGGGATGAATTCAGTATGCATTGAAAAAGTGTATGATTAGGACTTCTTTAAGCTTTGTGGGTAGAGTTCTTTTTTTATATTGAAAAAAAAAAGTGGTGGTGCTAAAGGTGTGAAGTATTAAGGAAAATGTGCAGATGAGATGTGTGCTAGACTAAATAACACCCACCTCGAACTTTAATAGCAGATTTCTACTCCAGTGACTCCTCACTACCTGCAATTTTCTTAGCCTTGTTAATTCTTTCCAATATGGTTCCAGACAAATTATTCAATCTCATCTCTTATTACTCCTCCACTATGCACCTTTTGCTCCCATAAAACCAAATAGGTGTTCATTCTCAATTCTGAGTTTTGCTCATGCTGTTCTTCACAAATGGAATGTTTTGTAACCTCTAGTCAACCTATCCAATGGTCCCAATCATACCCTGCCTTCTCCATGGGACCTCTCTTAGCTAACTATTCCTACCTACAGTGCTCTCTACTTTCCTTGAGGTTTCATATTTTCAAGGTGTCATGGTTTACAAGCTTTGGAGTCAATAGAGTCCTAGATTTGAAATGTGCTTGTAATATTGAGTTATATGTTGTTTATTCTTTAATACATACTCAGGTCCTTACTTAATGCCTTATCTAGCATTAAGACACTTGCCAGATTGAGCTCACTGAAACTCTTTTCTCCCTGTCTTGTATTATCCAAATGCCAAGTCCTTTCAATGCATGTCTCCTACTATGTAGTGAAGTATCCAGGAAGGTTGTCATCCCCCCAGAGTTCAAATATTGAGTCATCATGTTTTTAGAGTTTACAGATGTTTCCAAGGAGCCCAGGGGTACCAACTAATTGGTGTGGGATGAGGTTCAATTTTAAGACCATGTCTCTGAGAACATTTCTCACAATTTTTGCCTTATTAAGTTTGTTATTGCAATTCACTAGGACAAATTTACTTATATACATATTTGTTTACTTACTCATATCTAGGACCCCCAACAGAGTGAAATAGGAACTCAGAGTAAATATGAATATCAGTTATTACGTAGATAAGTTATTCCTTCTCACACACACACACACACAAACTAAACATTAGAGATCACAGTGTATATATCAATAGAACTAATAGAATCCTAATGATTTAACTTATAACTTTAGTTACAGTTGCCTTGGACACTAATGTTTAAACCTAATTATAACATCGAATGGTTTTGCAAGACTACTGAGCAGGCATTTTATTTTTCACTTTGCTTTGGCACTGTCCTATCAAACAGCCAAGCCTGGGTCTTATTTTCTGGCATTCTTTCTGGCTTCTCTGCTGCAGTAGTTTCCTTTGTCCCTTCCTAGCTCTGACTGATGTCCCATCTGCTACCAATTGTATATCTTGTCAACAAAGATGCTGTAGTACTCACAAATTTACAAGCCTTTTGATTTTACAAGATCATCTATTTAAGAAGGCAAGGGCTGCCAAGGGAGTAGGTGCAAACTTGCCTAGTTATGAGCCCCCAGAACTAGCCATCATATTGGCAGGAGAGTCATCATATTAGGTCATATCTTATGAACTAGAGAATTGCAGCAAAGAGGTCCAAGCTAATAATTATTTCCTTTTTTAATAGATGTAGCACCCTGACTCCCTCCAGGACTAAGAGACCACTCAGGGTTTTCCATATCATTCTCCAATGCCAAGCCTTATCAGTGCAGGAATGCCACATAGTGGCAAATAATATCCAAGAAGCTTCCACATAGTGACAAATATCCAAGAAGTTTACCATCTCCCTGAAGCTTGAGTTACTATGTTTCCAGGGGACCTACAGAAACACAAGGCAGCTAGGTGGCGCCATAGTGTATGGAGTGACAAGCCTTGGGGCAGGAAGACTCAAATCTCACCTCAGACATTTATAAACTATGTGACTCCAGGCAAGCCATTTAACCCTGTTTGCTTCAGTTTCCTCATCTAAAATGAGCTGAAGAAGAAAATGGCCAACAACTCCAGTATCTTTGCCAAGAAAACTCCAAATGGGGACAGGAACAGTCCAAGACAACTGAAAAACGCCTCAGTAATAACAATGGGAACATAATCCCTGAGATGACTGCTGCTATATCACTTAACTCTTTCATCACTTTTGGAAAAATAAAATGGACAAGAGTGGATCTAAAACATTTCCAAGCAAAATTCATACAAGGCTAATTAAATATATGATTCATCAGCCCTAGGAAGTATAGAAAGGAAAAGAACTGAAAAATGTTCTCAGATTTTATGATAAACAGGTTAAAAATACACAAATATACTTTTAAGAACAAAGTAATAATGCCAAGAGCTGACAGCAAATATATGCTATTGGATTTGCTGAATGTAACTGAAAGTGGTTTATCTCCAGATGGAGCCTATGAAATGGCTAAGGTTCAGGAGTAGAATCTGAAGATGTTCCATGGGAGGGCAATTAAATAAACTCAACCGACAATATGTTGCCAAAGAAGCATCAGATAAATGGCTGAGTCATAAAAATTGGTTAAGAAAAATGGAAGGTTCTATGATAATGGTTCAGGGTCAGTACATTGCCACCAGAAATTATAAAATGGTTATTCTTAGGGAGTCTTGACATATTGATCAATGCAGATTATATAAAAGAGCGGTGAGAGCTACGCAATATATCACTGGAAAAATTTAGCATACATTGGTCATCTAAAATATGATTAGGTGTCTAGAACTATACAGTGTGTCTCAGTGCAATTTTAAACTATTAAAGCTTAAAACTGCATTTAGACTTTTAGAACATCGTGTATACAAAAAGATTGCTATCCTTTTAATCCTTTCCTCTTGTGTCTCCAGAAGTTACCAATAATTTCCCAACTGCCAAATCAGGTGGTCTTTCCTAAGACATATGCCTTCTATTTCATGACAAAGATTCCAAACTCTATTCATGCAATATTAATCAATTAGTAGCTACTAAATTTGCTTTTACGTAAAGGGGGGAATAAATTCATAATAAGAAAAGTAAAATGAGGGATAATGAGGAAGTCTATTTGGATAGAAAGAACCTGGTCCTTTCAGCCCCAAAGGAAGAATCAGCTTCTCTCTTTTAACTCAGCCCTCTCCAGAAAGGAGAAGAAATCATCCTTCAGTTTAACAGAGATACCATCATTGAGTCAATCCCTCCTTATCAGTCAAGTGAGGGGAAATACCAAGCTTCCTTGGTCAGCTCTATAGTCTCCCTGTGTATACTCCATCAGTACTTTAATGAGGTTGGGATGGAGGTAAAGATCACTGCTCCTTGATTCCAACAGTCTACAACCATTGGAAGATAGAGGAGGCCATTGTAGAGAAGATGAAACCTAGAAATTTCCAAGTTTTCTTCCCTTGTGCTTAGTGGAAAGAACTGCTTTTAGGTTGTTTCTCTCAGAAATCTCCAAAAAAAATTTTCCTGACAGCCCAGTTCCAAAAAACATACCAATACCAAGTGGGATAGAATCTGCTATTGTGTCTCATCTCCATAGCCACACTTCAAGTCAAGTGTTTCACCAAATTAAACTGGCCATGTCTTTCCAGGCACTAAAATAGCTATAAGGACAAAGCAGAAAAAAATGAGGGCAGGGCAGAGAAAGTTTAATGGTGATGAAATTATTTATGAAATAAACTGTCAGTCATTTCCACTTCATAATACCACCTACCCCAGCCCTGACCTTGGTACATGAGGCCTTTCTCTCACCCCACTTTGGAATTTAATTCATAGTTCCCTATTTAATTGGCTTGGTGAACACTCCCCTTTCACCTCAGCTCACACTTTATCTCCTTGGATCTCAAGTTGAATCAGCTTATGACCCTTCAATATACCCCAGGTCCTTTCCCTCTGGGCCTGTTTAATTCCCACTTAGGTATCTAAGATCCAACATCCCTCAAAATAGAATGTTAGCAACATTAGCAAGAAATGGGCAAAAATTATTGGATGTTTTTTTCAATACAACACCTGCATAAGATTTCCACATTTTTAATGAAAGCAAAAAGCAGATCAAATTCAACAAAAGCAAGATAGTGAAATTCATTCAACTGACAGTAAATGCAGCCTAATGATTATTTAATGGAATATTCAAAAATAAAGTCAAATTTGACTCAGCACCAGTTAAGCAAAGTGAGCAAAACCTGCCGTCAACATATTCAGCTGAAATAAGCTCTTGATATAGATGATTTATGTTTTCCCACTGCAATCAAAAATGAAGTGTGTAAACTTGAAGTTATGTGTGTGGAAATTTAAAGTACCATAACATATGTGTATTGCTTAAAATAATTTATTTTGTCAATTACAATATAATAAACCAGCTTCCAAAAAAAAACCTGCAACACATTTTTAATGGAATAATCCATGAATACTTATGAAGTATCATTTGAAATGTTCAATAATTATATCTAAATTTAATTATTAAATATTTCATCCTATTTTTAAAAATAAATAATAATTTTGTGAAGGACAAATGCATAATAGTTTGAAGAGAAAACCCACTACAACAACTGAATTTAGAATAAGCAAAGCTATCTAAGGTATAGCAGGGTTAAAGAATGATCCCTCTCATCTTCTTCTACTGACAATATCATTATTTGTAAAAAAAAAAAAAAAAAAAAAAAAAAGAATATTCTGTCTAAATATGGGATTAGTATTTTTAAGATACATCTAATGTGGTGCCTTTTACTGTTGAACATAGTAAATCATGAAATAGCTATTTTTAAAAATTCAAAATAAGGGAGGGAGTCTCAGTTTATTTGACAGATAAGTAAACTTGCCCAGAGTCACACAACTAGTAAGTATTTGAGGCCATATTTGAACTCAGAAACATAAATCTTGCTCTCTCCAGGCCTGGAACTGCTGTCCAAGAGAAGTATTATAGACATTATTATCACCATTTTATAGATAAAAAAAATTAAGAATCAAAGGTGGGGCAGCTAGGTGGCGCAGTGGATAGAGCACCAGCTTTGAATTCGGGAGGACCCGAGTTCAAATCTGGTCTCAGACACTTAACACTTCCTAGCTGTGTGACCCTGGGCAAGTTACTTAACCCCAGCCTAAGGGGGGAAAAAAAAAAAAAAATCAAAGAGAAGTGATATTCAATGGTGTGGGAATCAAGTGAGAGAGAAAAAAAATAAATGTGTTACATAAAAATATGACAAGCTAATGCATACACACAAAAAGAAAAGGTCTACTATTCTTTTTCAGGCTACTCTTGAGAAATAGCTAATACCAATTCTCTTTTGGGCTTCCAACAAGGTAAGAAGAGGGGTCTTCTAACAAACTCAGATCATAACAGTGACAATATAGATAGATAGATAGATAGACAGACAGACAGACAGAGAGGCCTGAAACTAGAGTTCATGAAACTGGATCTCACGTCTTCTGTTATGTCTTCTCTTTTGGGTCTTTCTTTTGGTCATGAGAAATAGATATACAGAATTATGTAGTAACTATTTTGTGAGTTTGAGGATTACTAGCTTCCTGTGTTGTTCTGATTTCCCAGTAGGAGGGAATTGCAGAAGCTGGTAGGATAAGGGGAGATAATTATTGACCAGATCATTTTCAACCTAAAGGAAGTAGATATATCTGGCTAGCCAGAAAATCTGGACTTTGTGAGTTGCTTAGTATAGATCTGAGATGAATGTAATATGTCTGTTCAAGAATTCTAGAAAAACTGTAATAGATGTGATATAGGATCCACTGAATTCTAACACAGATCTCTTGTGAATAGGTCCTCAAATCCTACAAGTCACTCAATATACAATATGGTATTTAAGCACGGGATAGTATACCCTTCAGAAAACAAGAATCTTACAAGAGGCCATTAACAAACTGAGGCTTAAGACACTCAAATAGCTTATCAGCTCCCCCCCCCCACTCTTCCCTCTTGTATAAGATAGGAAAAGTAGTCAATAGTTGAATATCAGAAAACCTTAAATGTTAGTATAATAAGCAAATGTCACAGTAGTGGGGGGGGGGGGGTCATTGATTGGATGATAAGATACTTCTTTCTGATTTCTTCCTTCCTTCTGGAAAGAGTATTCTTAAAAGTCCATGCCCTTGTCTGCCCACGGGGCTTAGCTTTGGCTATTATCTTCTTATTCCCCTCTCTCTTCCTTCAAGATTTTTTTGCCCAAGTTCCCCATGACTTTCTCTTCCTCTTTCTGTCTCTCTCTTCTTCCTACCTTCTTCTTTCCTCCTCCCCTCCTCTCTTCCTAGCAACTTAAAACTTGATTCACCACACCTTGTCATACATAGTAAGGATAGAAGTCAATGACTCAGAAAATCAACTTACCCCATTCCACCTAAAGTAGGTGACAATGTTACCCTTCCAAAAATATTTATCAGCTGAGGCCTGGAGGTTTAATAGAAATCAGATTGGATAAAGGACTTTCTTATGCCCTTTGGAGTCTATATAAAAGCATTGATTTGGTTGAGCTTGAAACACAGCATTCTCACTCTCTCTGTTGTTATTTGCTTGCGTTTTGTTTTCTCTCAGTTTTTCTTTTCCTTCCTTCTTGATCTAATTTTTCTTGTACAGTAAGATAACTGTATAAATATGTATACAAATATTGGATTTAATAAGTATCTCAACATATTTAACATATACTGGACTACCACCAGCAACCAGAGGGGATGAGGGAAGGAGGGGAAAATTTGGAACAAAAGGTTTTGCAAGTGTCAGTGTTGGAAAAATTACCCATCCATATGCTTTGTAAATAAAAAAAAATTAATTGATTGATTGATTGATTTTTTTTAAAAATTAAAGATATTCCTTACTGGGAGAAAAAAAAATTCAAGTTAGTAGTGATACAGAAGAATGCATTCTTGTCAAACACCCTTGGGTGGGATTAAGGCTTCAACCTCTTTTCTCCTCCTGGGTTGGAAAAGGACCTTGTCTGTTTTAAAAGGTTCAAAGAATTTTAAACTCCTCATCTTCCCAACAATATTTGAGCAGCATTCCTGAAATATCTGACTTTAATATTTGCATAAGAAGCCAAAGAGAAATTAGATGTAGATTCAAGGTTCTACAAAAAAGATCATCAGGGAAAAAAAATAATTAAAAAAAAAAACTCTATACCATGTCTAAGGTGAACATTTAGAGAAACTCTAGCTAAAGAACTTTTGAGAGTTATGAGTTAACATGTTTTACCACATGTATTCTCTAAGCTTGAATTCACTTTCCCTCAAACTTGTGGGAGAATGTGTCACAAACTATTGAGGGATGTTTTTGTGCGAATCCAAGACCACCCCTCTTTTTTACTCCTCTCTTTTTACTATTAGGTGACCCCCTGTTTTCCACAGCACAGTCCCAACAAGCAAACTACCCAGAGCTTGGGATAATAATGATTTTTGGTGTTCACCTTCTGGATGAACATTGCTACAGCTAAGTCACCAAACTGATGGTGCCTGAGCCTGGGCAAGCACCAACAGGCCCAGACAAGAATTCCTGCTCTGAATAGACTTTCTCTCACTTGATAACCTTGTCCCACTTATGCTGTTTTGCCTCACTCCTGTTGCTACATTACATTGTTTGATTTTTTATCTAATCATAAATATGAGATTTAGCCCCTACTACGTGGGATCTCCTACTAGAGAAGCTCCAAACATGTGTCTAATTCCCATCCTTCCCCCCCCAAAAATAAAGAAAGCTTTTTGCTTATAAATCCTGTAAGCAGTTTGGTCATTTATTACCAGAACTGACAGTTTGAATTAACTATTCTTAAAATTCTCTTTTAGCTATAATTTTCTAAAGCTAAATGACTCTAGCAAACTACCGTGTTTCCCCGATAATAAGACACTGTCTTATTATTTTTTTGGGACTAAAAAACACCAGAGGGCTTATTTTCAGGGGAGGGCTTATTTTATCCTCCATCATGCCCCTTTTATCCTCCATCATGCCCATTTTAGCCTCCATCATGCCCCTTTTATCCTCCATCATGCCCATTTTAGCCTCCATCATGCCCCTTTTAGCCTCCATCATGCCCCCTGAGTGCTTATTTTATTCTCCATCGCTTACTGAACTTACCGAGTTTTTAGATGGTCCTGTCTCAGCTCTACTCCGCGGCGCTGCTCTCAGTAGCGCCAGCAAGCAAATCACCAGGGAAGAAGAGGATGACGCGCTCACTGCTGCAGCTCTGATTGGATGCAGCTCGGAGCGCGACGTGCGTTTCACCCGGGAGGGGAGGGCGGCGCTGCTTACTGAAGGTACCGCTACGCAGCATATAGCGCAGGGGATCACCATGATGACCGTTTTCATAGTAAGTTCGATAGGGCTTATTTTTGGGGGAGGGCTTATTTTAGCGGAATATTAAAGAGTATGTGGGTGTCTTATTTTCAGGATAGGTCTTATTATCGGGGAAACACGGTAGTAACAACAGAAAGTCATGGGAAGAAGCAAAATAATAGGCTACAGTATTAGGAAGGACATCCTCCAGATCCCCTATCAGTAACCCTAAGTGAAATATAGAAGCTACATTCCAGGAACCCAACTTGTCACTGAAAATGAAAGTTGAGATAATGTCCTGAAAACAAGTACTATAGCTGATTAGACTAAAGGCAAAACCTCAGGTCCAATTTCAATTGTTCATATTTGGAGGTTTATAGTATCATTAATAAAATTTTAAAAATCATGACATAGTTCCTGAATCCCTAAGTTAGGACATTTTCTATTAGCCAGAGAAGCAAACAGTCAATCAACAACATTTATTAAGCACTACTTATGTTCCAGTACCATGCAAAACTATGGAAATTAAAATTGTAATTTAGCATTAATTTTAGCCAGTCATTAGTGCTTCTCTGAACTTCTCTATAATCAATCAATGTACAAACTACTTTCATGACCAATTACAGATTTTATACAGGGAGAAAAAATCAGGATGAAGAAACAATATGGGAATAGTGAGAAATCAATCATATAAAAATACCAAGTAGTAATAATTCACAGGAGAGGCAAAGTTAAACAGAGAAACCTTTCAGTTTTCTCAGCATCTGGGAGAAAAACAGATTGGTCACTTCTTCCTTGAAGATATTCCTCATGATCAGAAGCTTGCTCATAAAAGAAAAACCTGCTGTAAACAGATTAAAGTGATTCTTGTTTCCATGGCTGATCTCCTTTATTTTCATATTGGGAAGGAAGGGGAAGAGATCACTATCACTGTTTCCATATCTCTTAGTATTTTCTAAGTCTATCCCAGAGTAGCATCTTCTTTCCCAGTCAAGTCTGAATTACTCAGTATTCTCTTTTTCTGTGTTCTAGGGGATAAAAAAGACTGCAAGCTCGAGATACTTAGTATGGGTTTAAACTCCTTTTGTGGGTTTCAGCACTCCATTCTACATATGGAGGTATATGAAAGCCTAAATACTAAATACAGTAGGCTAAAGAATCTACATTTTATTATATGGACAATTGAGACCCAATTAGTCACAAATGTGTGCTTATGTACATTATTTTGAAAATCCTGTAATAGGTGTATTGTAAGGCACAAAAAGTGAGAACTAGATGCTTTGCATGTTTAATCTTTATCAAATTGTTTGACTTCTCAATGAGAAGAATAAGCAACTGGGTGGGGAGAAAGAGAAAAAATGTGGATCTCAAAAAATTTTAAAACGAATGCTAAAATTGTTTTTACATGTAATTGGGAAAAAAATAAAATATTAAAATAAAAAGATTCAGAGCATCTTAAGTGCTACCTATGGATTGGGTGTATCTGAGAGAAGCTATGAGTAAAAATATAATTGAAATTGTAAAACTCTTATTAAACATACATCATGTTTGAAGGAGGATGGAGGTGGTAGAGAACTAGGTGCTTTGTAATAATAATCTAGTAGAGGAAATAGTGAAGGCCTAAACTACAGTACCATTAACATGAATGGAATAAAGGGATAGATATAAAAGATGTTATTGAGGAAAAATTGCCAACATTTGACAAATGATTAAATGAGGAACAGGGTAAAATTAATGATTACTCTGGGATCATGAACTTGAGTGAATGGGAGAATGGTGCTGCTCTTAACCAAAAAATAAAGGAAATTTTATAGGAGGATGGAGAAATAAGAAGAAAGATAGATTTTAGACATCAGCCCAAAATGATTGAGGGACACCTATCTCTCAGGCCACTGATGTCTTATGACTAGAATTCAGATATTGAAACTTCAATGCCATCTGCATAGAGATGATATTTGAACCTATGTGAGTTGATTAAATCAGCAAAAGGAGAGAGTTATCCCTTTCATGTTGCAACTTTTTCCATGGCAGTTTCAATATATCACAGGTTGACACGAGAAATTAAATGAGAATTTGGGGGAGTTTTGCAGAAACTGCAGAAGACATACAAAAGCCAAGAGATGACAGAAAAAGTTTTAAAACTTAGAAATGCATAACATATATGCTATGATATGGATAATATCAACACATTTTCTCTTTTAATGCCATAATAATTAGACTTCTCCAGTATAAAAGGAGGGCCAAAAATTTTTATGTAGATTTTTCCAGATCAAAGGGGCATCATGCCTTTAATCCTCTCGATGTGAAGAGGTAACTGTAGATACTCATCCTAAAAAGGAGACTGAGAGAGAACCAGAATAGTGTCAAAATAACCCAGGGAAGAGGAAAAAAAAACAAAAACCCAGAAACTCTATACTGCAGAGGAATCAAGATTAGTCTGAGAAAGACCATGAGATTTAACACTTAAGAGATTCTTCATAATCTTAGAGCAATTTCAGTTAAGTCAGATTTGAGTCAGAAGTCAGATTGCAAGAGGTTAGGAATTATTTGGATAAAGAGCACATAGAAGAATGGACTAAATGATATTCAGTGTCCTTTTCAACTCTAAATTTATGATTTTATGATTCTATAATCTGAAAGGGGAATGAAGGGTGGATTAGGAGGGGGTAAAATAAATCATTCTAAGACTCCTTGCTTAGAAATTTTGTTGTTCAGTCACGTCTCTTTGCCACCCAGTATGAGGTTTTCATGGCAAAAATATTGCAGTAGTTTGAATTTTTCCCTTGGCAGATTAGGGAAACAGGTTCAATAATTGCCCAGGGGCACAAATGGTAAGTATCTGAGGACAGGAATTGAACTCAGATCCTCCTAACTTTAGATCCACTAAGCAAACCAGATGCTTCTAAATAATGTACTATATATCTGAGCTCTTCTCATATATATTTAGTTCTTTCCCTTTAGAAGTATGTGTATGTATGGATGTGTATATGGGTGTATATGTATTTTAACATATATATTAAAGAAAACAATCACCCCACAACAAGTAGCCTACTCCTGGGAATCTCCTCTCAGGAACAGGATCAACATCTTTTCTAAGTGGTGGTAGAAGCAGGTAACACTTGAATGGGGCTGGACACAGCTCTGTGTTACCATCTATTAGTGAAGAAGGAAATGGAAACTTTCTTCTGGTAACTTACAACGGAAGCATTCATCTCAAAATTTGTGCTTTTTAACTCTGAGTTATGCAAGACAGATAGGCTTAATTGTTTACATTGAATTTAAAACATGAAAACATTACTCATGTATGAGTTGAATCTATTATGTGATACATTCAAAGGTGGCTTTGGAAGTCTCTTGTTCAAAAGAAAACAGTGATTTGTATAATCTCAATTAAATCCAGGATGTGCAGAGCAAAAGATCATAGAGTAGAAGATGAAATAAATAGCACCTGCTGTGTCCCTTGAGAAGCATATAAATTAGAAGAAAAAATTATTCAGTAGCTACAGTATAATAATGCACATCTTCATGTAGTATGTGTTTTCTCTCTCTCTCTCTTTCTCTCTCTCTCTCTCTCTCTGTCACTGTCTCTATCTTTGTCTCTCACTCTTTCTCTCATTCTCCCTTCTTTCACCTGGATTTGAAGTATATCCATAGGTTTATTGTTTGTCTATGTTTTCTCAAGTTACATGTACACAATGCAGTATCCCAGGGTTCTTTATGAATAGAAGATTCACCTCTAAACAGAAGACATTATTATCATGGCTTGTAATTTAAAGATATTTTCTACATTAAGCATAAGTATTCAATGTCACAGGGTAATTGGATTTGTATATGAAGGAAATGTTGGCTCATGGAAACAACAAAAATGGCTTCTTTTATAGCTGATGGTCCATTCCAAGGTCCACTCCAACTCTAAATGATATGATATTAGGAGTTAAATCTTTTGTTGAATGAATGAACAAAGTACCAGAATTGTTAACAAAGTGGCTAGTTCCTCACAAGAAAATTTAGAATTGCAAAGCTAGTAAATATTCTGCAGCAAAAATATTTTAGGTATTACTTATGGAAGCTCTAAAAGATGTAGCATTCTCTCTGCCTCTGCAATCTGACTTCTGACTCAAATCTTACTTAACTGAAATTACTCTCTCTAAGATTATGAAGGATCTCTTACGTGTTAAATCTCATGGTCTTTCTCAAACTGAACTTGATTCTTCTGCAAATGCTCATAAATTAGAGTACCCCAAAGGGCAACTGACTATTCTTCCTGGAGTACTAGGATTAGGTAACCCTAAAGGGCTATATTTCTGGTCTTGTAGTTTCTGAGGCCCCACCTATATGCATCCAGTTTAAACCATTAGTTTATAGAAAATGAATTCACTAAGAATGTAGAACAAGAATTTGTTGTATCAAAATAAGAAATATAAACACTGTTTTCTGTGGACTCTTTCTTGTTGTTAAATGACTTGCCCAGCTCATAAGTGTCAAGTCCTGAGATCATATGTGAACTCAGCTCCTCCTGACTCCACTACCACAAACTCTTTAAAAAATTAATCTTAACATCATTCTAAATCCTAGAATTACTCCTAGAGAGAGATATTCAAGTTGGCAGATACCTGTTATGGTCTTGGACACAACATAAGACAGTTTAAAGTAATATTTATAAGAAACTTGAATAAGAAAAATGACAATATGATAAAACACAATTTAGAATAAATATTCTACTTTATCTAGTAAAATAATAAACACTTTCTGAAGAATCATTGTCCTAAAACTATCTATTCCTTTTTTACCACTTCCCTCAAGAGCTATCTCCCACCCCCAACAAGTAATCTGAAAAAATTAAAGGGATCTTTCCCAATACCCCAATTTTTAGGATCAGTGCCATAGTTCCTTCAGGAAATGGGGAAATAAGGTATGCCTTTAAATGGGTCATAACTCTAATCCCTTGAGGAATAGAGGGAAGTCAATAAATTTAACTAGTCATAGTTCTCATTATAAATTTGGTATATTTTTTCTAAAATTTTAGCCTTCGTTCTTGATCTTTTAGATTCTTTCTTAAAAGAAAAAAGGTAAAATATGGAGGGGGGAGAAAAAAAACTTTTGATTAGGGAGATATTTATTTCTTAATGTTTTTCATTGAACTAAAAAAAAATGCTTGCACATTTGGCATAAAATATTCCTTCCAAGTCTAAGATACATTCTTCCCTTAACACACAAGGTTCCAGGGTAGTGGATTCAAGTTTAATGTGTAGAGGTGGGGAGCCACATATAGGAAAATAAGGGTAACTCACAACTCCTGGCATTTAAGCTTTTTCTCCTTTTATGGCATCTTCACCAAGTTCCCTTTAAGGATTCCTGTTAGAAATGTATCCCATCTAGATGCCAAGGGTCCATACCTCTGTAGAGTCCATAGTGAAGCCTTCCCAAAGGAAAGTAAATGGTCACATTCTCTGAAGCTGTGATCCCTCAGGTGATCTCCTCATTCATTATTATCAATACTATTTTTGTCTGTTGTTGCTTTTGTGTATGCTTCAATTGTCATTCAGCTCTGATTGCCAACAGTCCTTTGATGGGATTTTGAGATGTGTCAAACTCATAAGATCAGCCCCTGGATATTCTTTTTCAAGGCTGCTTCTCACTTGCCTATTCAGGGAAAAAAATAGGAAAGAGAGGCAACCCTAAACCCAAAAATAAATGTTTATTCATTGATTGATAGATATGGTTGAGTGGAAAATTTGATTTTCTTCTACTAATTCTCAGGAGGCAATTCCATACATCAGTCTTCCTATTTCAGAGACAAGTCTCAAAGAGAAAAGGAGTTGGATGTGTTATCCCATATATACTCACATGTACTCTCTCAGTTCCAACCTAGCAACCCCTCAGTCATTAGTTCTTCCAGTTCCATAAATAGAGTTTTTTGTCATCACATCATCACACAGTACAAGTCCCTATGTGATCAAAACTGAAAATATATTTATTCTGTTTCCTGTCTCTTGGATTGGACCCATGCAGGGAAGCACATACTCTAAAGACTAGTCAATCCACCCCCATTATATGCTGGCCTTCTACTGACAAGTCTTTCACCATTACAAAGAGAAAAATTCAATATAGTTTTTCATGTAAGTATTCTTTACAATTTTGGCTTTTCTACCTAGACACTGGGAATATTTTTGTACCAAAATATATTTTATGTTCAAAAAAATTGGATAATTTTTTGTATGGATTCTTTTAGAAAATGAAATAACATACTGAAAGAACAATGCTGTTGTATGACTGTGAGTCTTTAGAAGTTTAAAGTTCAGAATTACCCAAAGGGCAATGAGGAAGCACATGCTGAATGTGTAACTCATCAGAAATAATTAAGCAGGAGAGTCAACGTAAAGAATGTGACCAAAGTGATGAATCCCTGAAAGAAAATGAACTGACTTTATAGAAAGAGTAAGGTATAGACAATCCTTATGCTCCATTGTCATTCTAGTTAAGAGAATATGAAAAAAATTAAAGAAAATAAGGAAGATTTTTAGCATATTGGGCTAATGCTGTATTTCAAACTTATGCCACTTGGAGGACATGGATGAGTCTTTCACAGAATGAGCAGATGGGGATGAGTTTACAGCTGCATCTTTGGAGAGAATGCACATGGCAATAAGATCATAGATCTGTTGTCAAGTATCAGAATAATGTGAAACATTAGAGAGAAATTTTTAAAATGCCAGTCTCAAATTTTGACTAGATTTGGTTTTCTTTTTTTGCAAAAGAAAAGAAACTCCTTTTCTGTCAACTTTTCTTTAAAAAAAATGCTAACATATTCAGATACTAGCAATAGGACATCAACATTTAGGGGAAAGTATAATAAAAGAGTATACTATGAATTTTTCATATTTTCAACTATATGATTCAATAATAGTGCTAGGCCTGAAGTCAGGAAAACTTGAGTTTAAAAATGGCCTCAGACACAATAATTGTACAACCCTAGTCAAGACATAACCTCTATTTACCACAATTCCCTCATCTGTAATCATATCACACCTCCCTGCCAGGGTTATTGTAAGGATTAAATGAGATAATAATTGTAACGTACTTAGCACAGTTCTTGGCACGTGGTAAGCATTATATACTATTATTATTGTTGTTTTTGTAAATATTTTTTGGGTTTTTTAATAATTCTTTTTTTTAAATAACTTTTTATTGACAGTACATATGAATGGGTAATTTTTTACAACATTATCCCTTGCACTCACTTCTGTTCCAACTTTTCCCTTCCCTCCTTCTACCCCCTTCCCAAGATGGTAGACATTCCCATACATGTTAAATATGTTATAGCATATCCTAGATATAATATATGTGTGCAGAACCTAACAGTTCTCTTGTTGCACAGGAAGAATTGGATTCAGAAGGTAAAAATAACCTGATAAGAAAAAAATGCAAACAGTTCACACTCATTTCCCACTGTTCCTTCTCTGGGTGTAGCTGATTCTGTCCATCATTGATCATTTGGAACTGACTTAGATCTTCTCTTTATTGAAGATATCTACTTCCGTCAGAATACATTCTCACGCAGTATTGTTGTTGAAGTATATAATGATCTCCTGGTTCTGCTCATTTCACTCAGCATCAGTTCATGTAAATCTTTCCAAGTCTTCCTGTATTGATCCTGCTGGTCATTTCTTACAGAGCAATAATATTCCATAACATTCATATACCACAATTTACCCAACCATTCTCCAATTGATGGGCATCCATTCATTTTCCATTTTCTAGCCACCTATTGTAAATAATTTTAAACAATAAGATTTTTTTTTTCTTAAATCCAATATTGATGCTTGACTATAATCTTAATTGTTACAATGTTCATTATGTTTAGGTAGCCCTATAGGTGACTTAGGTAATAGGGAAATCAAGAATAAAGTTTTAAAGGTGAAGGAAGATATTTAAAGAGGAAAATCAGTCCATTTTGCTGTTGATGTCGGTGGTATTTAGTATAATAACTACTTTTAAAAAATCCCAAAAAGTGAACTTTACTTTTTACTTTTAAATTCCCACTGAAAGAACTGTCAAAGTTTTCCTTCATAATGTGTTCCATGCCAGTACTATTTAAAAAAAAAAAAAAGTTTTCTTTAATCTAATCCTTCTGCTCCTATTTTTTATCTTGTTCTCAATAGAAGCATTAAAAACCACTATTACTTATGGCTACTGTGAAAATGTGTTTTGCATGATTTTACATGTATTGGTATCATATTGCTTGCCTTTTCAGTTGATTGGGAGAAAGAATGGAAGGGAAGGAGAAATTTTGGAACTCAAATTTTTAAAAGAAAAGAAAAGTTTAAACTAAATAATAAATTAAAGAAAAAGAAAAAGAAAACCATTACTCAGAAATATTATCCTTTCATATTCAGGTTGTCTACAATTTGGGACACAATATGTTCCTTGGAATCTGTTTTATAGCAAATCTTGAGTGCACATGTTCTATTTCCTTGCCTGTATCCTACTGTACATATGTTGTTTCCTTGCCTCTTCAGACACAAGCCCAAGTCACAGAGTGTGCAAATAAAGGAAGCCTGGGATAAAGTAGAACCCTTTGCTGATGTCAAAAGATTGGGGTGGTTTGGCCTGTACCTTAACTACTAAGCCTTTCCCTCGCCATCTTTTGCTAAGGAGTACAGGTCATTTAAGCTTTCCTATTTCTTAAATTTTTCATCAAAGGAAATCTGATATACCAGAATGAGAGTTCATCTTGGTGTCTGAAAGATCTGGGTTCAAGTCTCAGTTCTGAAATTCACTCTCAGATTATGGGCAAGTCAGTGAACTGCTCAACCTCAGTTGCTTTTCCTATGAAACAGACAATAATAGCTGCTATTCACCAATCGATAAGTGGCCGATATGAACAGGCAGTTTGAAAGGGAAGAAATCCAAGCTATCAATAGTCATATAAAAAATGTGATCCAAATCACAAACACTTACAAAAATGCAAATTAAAACTACTCTGAGGTTCCAGCTAACTAACAGCAGCTTGGCAAAGATAATAAAAATGGAGAATGACAAATATCAGGGGAGCTGCTAGAAAACAGGCACATTAATGCATCAGTGTTTGTGAAGCTTTGAATTTGTCTAACCATTCTGAAAAATAGGTTGGACATATTCACCCAAAGTTAATAAACTGTGTCTACCATAAGACCAGCAATATCACTAATAGACTTATATTGCCAAAGAAATCAAAGAAAAAGTAAAGGAGTCTATATCTACAAAAATATTTATAGCAACTCTTTTTTGTGATACAAAGACTGACTCTAATGGGGTAACCTCCAATTAAAAGATTGAATAAATTATTGTATGTGAATGTATTAGAATATCATTATGCTGTAAGAAATAATAAAAAGAATCTTGGAAAAGAGAAACTTGGAAAGATTTGTATGACAAATAATAATGAAGTGAGAAGAACCATAAGAACAAGTTTATACAACAATAAGCAACAGTATGAAAATGAATAATTTCTAAAGAACTCTGGCCAATGTAATGACCATCCATGATTCTGGACAATCAATGATGAAGAGATATGAAGATGAAGAAGGAAACACATATTTAGACATGGACAATGTGCATCTTTGTTTTGTTTGACTATATATATATATTCATCAGGGGTTTTTTTCTTTTTTTTTCCTTTTTTCTTTTCTTCCTCAATAAGCAGGAGTTAGGGATGTGAAGAAGAGCAAATAAATGCTTATAAATTGAAAAAAATAATAAAAATATAAGATTATCTCATATTATTAGAAATTATTTTGTCCAACACTCTAATTTGATCCTGTCATTGTGACTTAACATCCCTTTATTTGCACTTATTTATTCATTCAATGGATACTCTATATATAGATATAGATACACACATATGTATATACATATACATACATGTGTGTATATATGTGTAGCCTGACATGTTCAAGGAACTTTGTTAGATGTTATAAGAATGCATGTATAAGACACAATTCCTGTCCTCAAAAAAAAAAAAGCCCATCAATAAATCAATAAGCTTTTATTCAGCATTTGATGCATGTTAAATATTGTACTAAGCACTATTGTTGTTGTTCAATCATTTTTCAAGTTATTTGTCACTATTTTTGACTCAATTTGTGGTTTTCTTGTCAAAGATGCTGGAATGGTTCACCATTTCTTTCTCAGGAAGCTGAAGCAAAAAAAAAATTAATTACAGGCTCAAGGTCACACTTTTTTTAAATAGTCCTTATCTTTCCAAATATAGAAGTCATCTTCATAGAAATGATAATTGAACCCATGGGAAGTGATGACATCACCAAGTGTGAGAATATAGAGGGATGAATAATGGAATCTTTGAGGGAAACCTACAATTGATAGGCATGAAATAAAGATACAGCCAAAGAACTTGAAAAGGAGTGGTTAGACAGGTAGGAGGAAAACTAAGAAAAATCAGTCATTAAAAACCCAGAGAATAAAGATTGCCACATGAGAAGTACAAGTGAAAAGTCCAAGGAGCTCAGAAAATGTAGAGATTACTTTTGTTTCATGGAAGAGTTTATGGGAGAAATGCCATTTAAACTGAGTATTCAAGTCAATTTCACAAATATTTTTTATGTATCAGTTATATGCCAGGCTCTATGCTAAATAAACTTTAAAAAAAAATAAAATACTTAGATTATAAAAGCAAGAAATAGAGAATTTAAATAATCCAGTCTTAGAAAACAAAAATGAACAACTCATAAAAGAACTTGTAAAGAAATAAAAAGATAGTACCAGATGGATTTACACATTAATTTTATCAAAAAGTCAAAGAAAAATTAATTCTAATATTTCATAAATTTTATAAATTTTAATAAAAACAGGAAATAAAGGATCTTATCAAACTCCTTCTACAAGTCAAATATTAATTAGTTAGAGATAAAATGGAGGAAGAAAGTGATATAATAATATCCTTTTTTAAAAATTAAAGTGTTAGCAAAGAGGCTACCATAACACATTAAAAAGATTATATATCATGACCAGGTTGGAATAATAGCATATAATGAAAATTGGTTCAATATAAAAAAATCTATGATTATAATCTCCCATGTTAAATAAGAAAAACTATGAAATCACATGGTCATATCAATAGATGAAGAAAACAATCTTGTGATAGAATACAATATCTATAGCTATAAAAAAAACAACAAAGAAACATTGTTCATATGAGAAAGATTATCTATTTAAAATTAAGCAGAAGTATTAGCTCTATTGGAGAAAAGTTAAAGGCCTTTCCAATAAGATCAGGGATAAATCAAAGATATCCATTGTCACCACTATTATTCTATATTCTTCAAGAAATGCTAAGGCAAAAATATTGAAAATATAGCAATAAGCATAGGCAACAATAAATAAAACTGTCATACTGTAGATAACATGATGGTCGACTTAGAGAATCTTAAAGATTCAACTAAAAATTAATAGAAACAATAACTTTAATAAAATAGCAGAACATAAAGTAAATATAAACACATCACACTTTCTTCATGTTACCAACAGAATTAGTTAATGCTAATAAGTAAAACATAGAAAAATAAAATTTATTCAAAATAACTATAAGATACGTAAAATATATGCAAATTCACCTACCGAGACATGTACAGGAATTATAATACAACTACAAAATGTTTTTTATAAAAACAAAATAGATGCATAATTTGACATATATTAATTATGCATGGCCATGCTATACCAACATAATACAATTGATAATACTATCTAAATTAATTTAGACATTCAGTGCCATATCAATCAAACAAATTCACAAAATTAAAGTGAAAGAAAAATAACAAAGTTCATATGGAGGAAGAAAAAGTAATTTTTCTTAACGAAAATAATGAAACAAATTGCAAAGTAAAGAAGGTAGCAACACCAAACTTCAAACTACACAACAAAGCAGGAATCACCAAAACTATCTAATTCTGCTTTAAAAAATAAAAAAGATGATTAGTAGAAGAGATCAAGAACTCAAGAACCATTTGACAACCCAAAGACTTCACATACTGGAATAAAAACTCACTATTAAACAAAATAAAACAAAATTATTTTTTATATATTTTAATAGTTTTTATTTACCAGATATATGCATGGGTAATTTTACAACATTGACAATTGCCAAACCTTTTGTTCTAATTTTTCCCCTCCTTTTACCCCCCTAGATGGCAGGTTGACCAATACATGTTAAATATGTTAAAGTATAAATTGAATGTAAGATATGTATATATGTTCAAACAGTTGTAAAACAAAATTCTTTTAAAATGTCAGGAAATTAGATTTAGAACATCACATATCATATGCCACAGTGAATTCTAACTGTGTATAAGTCTTAGGTACAAAAGATAATATCATAAACAAATTAGTAGAGGAAAAAGCCATTTTTCAAATGTGGATAGAGAAAGAGAAGCCCACGTAAGTAATAGAGAATATAATATAGATAAAATGAACAATTTTCATTACATAAAGTTGAAAATTTTTTGCCCAAAGTTAATGTATTGAGAATTATGAGGAAACAGTTAATTAAGGAAAATCTTTAGCAAATTTATCTAGTAAAAGTCTAAGATACGTAGTGAATGGATTCCAAAATATACAAACAATAAGAGAGCTTGGAATTCATTTTATCCAACTCCCTCCTTTAAAGCACTAAGAGATTTAAATTATTTCCCCAGAGTCAAAATTGTTGATAAATGTCTCCAGTTGAATTTGAATTCAAGTTTTCTTGAGACTATACAATAAATAAATGATCAAAAAGATTAAAAGGTAGTTATTAAAAGATAAAGTTCAACTTATCAACAACAATATAAAAAAAGACCTCAAATCATTAATAATTAGAAAAAGTTAAGTAAAACAATTCAGAAGTTCCACTACACACCCATCATATTGGCAATGATGACTAAGGAAAAAAATTACAATTATTAAAGAGGTTGTAGAGAGACAAAAATACTAATATATAGTTAATGGAGTTTTAGAATTGGTTCAACCCTTCTGGAAAACAATTTGAAAATACACCCTCAAATTACATACTTTTTTCCAGATTGCCCAAAGAGAGAAGAAAGAAGAGAAAAATCAATATGTACAAAAACGTTTATTGCAATACTTTTTGTTCTTAAGAATGAACTGCAGGGTGTTTCTATTGAGCCTGTATCCCAAAGAGATCTTAAAGAGAGGAAAGGGGCCCACATGTGCAAAAATGTTTGTGGCAGCCCTCTTTGTAATGACAAGAAACTGGAAACTGAGTGGATGCCCATCAATTGGAGAATGGCTGAATAAGTTATAGCAAATGAATGTTATGTAATATTACTGTCTGTAAGAAACAACCAATGAGATGATTTCAGAAGCCTGGAGAGACTTATATGAATTGATGCTAAGAGAAATGAGCAGAACCAGGAGATCATTGTACAGGGCAACAAGATTATAAGATGATATATTCTGATGGACCTGGTTCTCCTCAACATTGAGAGGATTCAGTCCAGTTCAATGATCTTATGATGAAGAGAGTCATCTGCATCCAGAGAGAGACTGTGGGAACTGACTGTGGATCACAACATAGCATTTTCACTCTTTTTGTTGTTGTTCACGCGGTTTGTTTTCTTTCTCATTTTTTCCCTTTTTGATCTGATTTTTCTTGTGTAGCATGATAATTGTATAAGTATGTTTACACATCTTGGATTTAACATATATTTTAGCATGTTTAACATATATTGGATTGCTTGCCATCTAGAGGAGGGGATGGAGGGAAGGAGGGGAAAATTTGAAATACAGGGCTATGCAAGGATCAATGTTGTCAAATTATCTGTGCAGGTATTTTGAAAATAAAAAGCTTTAATAAACAATAAAAGAAGGAACTGCAGAGTATGTGGGGGAGGGGGAATGATGCCTATAATTAGGGCAGCTAGGTAGTGAAGGTAAATGAATGCCATGTCTGAAGTCAGAAAACTCATCATCCTGATCTCAAATCTGGTCTCAGACCCTTGCCAGCTATGTAAACCTGGACAAAACACTTAACTCTGTTGCTTCATCTGCAAAATGACCTGAAGAAGCAAATGGTAAACCGCTCCAGTTTCTTTACCAAGAGTATTCCAAATGAGGTCACAAAAACAGCTAAAAGCAACATCATTTGGGAAAGGATTGAACAAATTATAATGTGTGAAGATCATGAAATAGAATTGTCTCATAAAAAATAAAGAAAGAAAAGGGGAAAACCTGGGAAGACTTATGTGAACTGATTTATGATGAAGTAAGCAGAATTGAAGAATATTTTTATAGAATAATTACAACATTGTCAGGAAAAACAATTGTGAAAGTTTTTAGAATGTTCAAGGGGCAGCCAGGTGGCTTAGTGGATAGAGCACCAGCCCAGAAGTCAGGAGCACCTGAGTTCAAATGTGAACTCATACACTTAACACTTCTAACACTTAACACACTGAACATTTGTGTTCAACATAATGACCACCATTATTCCAGAAGCCTGATGATAATTCATGCATTCTGTCTCCTGACAAAAAAAGATGATGGAGTAAAGGTACAGAAATTTTCTGAAATGGACAATATTTAGATTAGGTTTTGCTTGATTTTTCTTTGTTTTATGTGAGGGTTTTTATTAAGTTGGATAAAAATTTATGGGAGATTTGGGGGAGGAATGATAGTAATAGTTTTAAAAGAGGAAAATATCAGTAAAAGAAAAAATATTTAGAAGAAAGCAGAATAAGAGAACAGAGATAAACATAGCTATATTGGAAATACCATGCTATAGTTAAGATTCTTTTTTTGTTGTTTGTTTGTTTTTGTTGTTGTTGTTGTTGAGACAATAGGGGTTAAGTGACTTTCCCAGAAACACATACTAGGAAGCATTAAGTGTCTGAGGTCAGATTTGAACTCAGGTCCTCCTGACTTCAGAGCAGGTGATCTATCCACTGCACCACCTAGCTGCCCCTAAGATTTGCTTTTTATAAAAAAAATATAACATATGTAATAGGAATTTATATATAATATATACAATATAAATATAAGACATTGTCTATAATTCTTTTTTTCTTTTTCTTTGCATATCAAAATATATATATATATATTTATGTTTGTTAAATTCATAATGAAAAGAAAGGAAAACATTTAAATAACTTCTATAAATAATATCATGTCTATTAAAATTACACACACACACACACACACACACACACACACAGAGAGTTCACCCAAGTTTCACTCCATAGGTCCAGTCTCACCTTACTACATGCCTTTTGAACAATACAAATGGAAAAAGAAAAAGACAGAACTCATTATCTTATGTATACTCTTTGACCTAACAGTGCCTACCAGTACAAGGTCTGTATCCCAAGGAAATTATAAAGGAGGGAAAAGAACCCACATGTGCAAAAATGTTTGTAGCAGTTCTTTTTGTGGTAGCAAAGAATTGGAAAATGAGTATGTGGCCATCAATTAGGAAATGGCCATTCTAGTGATCTAAAGCCATCTCAATAAACTTTGTATAGAAAATGCCATCTGCATCCAGAAAAAAGAACTAAGGAGACTAAATGTAAATCAACACATGCTATGTTCACTTGTTTTTTCTGTTGTTGGTTTTTTTTTTTTTTTTTAGTCTCTCCCATGGTTTTTCCCTTTTGCTCTGATTTTTCTCTCCCAATATGATTCATAAAGCAATATGTATTTTTAAAAAAAAAACTTGTTATGTTTCTCCAGAAACCCATTCTTTTTATAAGATTCTCTGTTATTGTCATGGGCTTTCCAATTTCCAGATGCAAAACCTCACTATTATCCTAAAGAAACATTTCACATATGCAATCAGTTGCCACATCAGTTGTTTCTATCTCCACAATATCAGATAGCTACCAGTTTCTAATTAATTCGTCCCTATTTCAGTCCTTTGTGATTTCTTGTTTAATAGCCTCCTCAATAATTGGTCATGACTATGACAACTTTCTATTCAATAAATTCTAGTAGATCCCTATCATCTTTAAGATCATACCTCTGATATTTAAAACTCTTTACAACCAAGTCCCTTCCTATCTGTCCAGTCTTACATATTGTTCTTGTCCATTTTCCTATAGTTACATTAATCTATTCTCTGTTCCTCACAAATGGTACTCCAGTTTCCATTTCTGGACCTTTGAGTTGCCTGTCCCCTATGCCTAGAATATTCTCCCTTCTCAAGCAGACCTCTTAGAATTCTGTTGTCATCATGATCCTACCCAATATTACCCAATATTAGTAAAATATAATACTCTAAGATTACTTTGAATCAACTTCATAAGTATTTTTATATTTTATATACCTCTTTATGTACATATTGTTTCTCCTGTTAGAATGTAAGCAGCTTAAGAGCAGGGATTTTTTTTTATTCCCTAGAATTTAACACAGTGTCTGGCACATAGTAAACATGTTATAAATGTTTGTTGATTGATTGAAAAATATAAATTTGGAGTTTGAGACTGAACGAAGAAATACCATGATAAAAAGAGATTCACACAGTTTTACTGAAGTAGAAACTCAGGCTAATTAATTAATTAGCAGGTGGTTGCTTGCATTTTAAGCTGTTAATGAGGTGAGTTCAATTTATACATTTAGATTATCTTAAATCCAGAGAAATAAAAAAATTTTAAGGAAACAAGTATACTGAAGGATGGACATTTGATGTTTTTGTCTCTGTGAGCACCCGAAAGGTAATTTTTCCCACACATTGCATCTTACACCCACAACCTTTCAAGGTCTCTACACTATATTAATTGCCAAATTGTTAAGGTAGTCAAATATTCAGTAGACTTTATTTCGACAAGACAACGAACCCCAAATCAGAAACTTCACTTAAATTTTTTGTCAGCAACTCTGATGATTATATAACTACTACAAACTCCTACTCCCCAGCACAGTTAAATAACATTAGCAGCAAAAGTTCAGTATGTGTGAGTAATGCATAATGAACACATTTTGAACATCATGTGGCAAAGGCAAATAAGTCTTTCACAAGCTCTTAATGTACAAGAAAAAATTTTAAAATATGCCGTGAGGAGGAGGGAAACAAGAGGTTGAGTGGAGAGGGAATATTGAAGAGGAGTAAACCATTAGCCCATCTCCCCAGGTCCCTGATCATATAATCAGTTAAAGAAAGAAAGGAGGCAGAAATATTTCTGTCCAATCCAGGCTATTGGCTGCATCTTCTCTTGCAGGGAATATTAATATGATACTAAGACCTGGCATTATTCCAGAAAATTTGGAACAGGTTTGTTTAAGAACAAGAGTAGATTTTAGCCTTAATATAAGAAAGAACTTTTTAATAAAGCTGTCCAAAATTGAGGAGAAGGTGACATAAGAGCTTGTAAATCTCCCATAACTGGAAGTATTTAAGCAAAAGCTACAGAACTGTGGACATAGTACAGAAGGGATTGGATTCCTGCATTGGATGAGAGGTTAGGCTAGATCACATGTAAAGTTTCTTAAAATTCCTACATCTAGAAGTTCCTACCTTGGACATAACTAAAATACAGAAGTTCAATATGGCCCAGAAAATCAGCATTATTAAGAAAAGTTACTACACCCATGAAAATAATCTTCCCAAATCACAAGCCTATAGAAGTAGGTCTTATATATTCCCCCTGTGACTTTGGTAAAGGACTATTCAGTCCCTCAACAATTCCCAATCTTATAATAACATAATCATAAGTCTCAATTCCAGTTAAGAATCATAAATGTTATATGTGGAAGTATACTTAGACATCATTTAGCCCAATTGCTCTTTTCACAAATGAAGAAACTGGATTCTATAGAGAAGAAATAATTTGAGCAAGAGCTAGTTGATGACAAAACCTAAACTATTACCATTTCAATACTCCTTTTATCACTACCTCCAGAGGTTTCCCTCCAAAGGACTGGAAATTATAGGTGAGTCAATGAGAAGGAAGAGCCTGCTTACTCTATACCTGCTTTTGGGAGCATCTACTATGTCCAAGCAGAACCCCAGCTATTTTATAGGAGGTTGCTGACTGCTTTAAGTGGATAGAGGACTGAATTGCAGTTAGGAAAATCTGATTTGAAATCATGCCTCAAACACTTATTAATCATATGAAACTGGGCAAATTAATTTGAGTTCAAAAATCTAGTTCCTAGTTTTCAATGCAGTAGATGTGCCAGCCAACTCCTTCTCTAACATTCTGTTGCTAAGAGGAGTTAATGATGTTTGTCAGGAAGTTCCACAAGTTGAAAGATCAGATTTATTCTTTTTAGCCTGCAAATATAGAATCATAACTGATAGAAGATTTTTATTCTAGATAAGGGGGAAGTCTCTGAAAATTAGATCTTTCCAAAAAGAAAAGAGTTTGGTTGAGAAATAATATTTCCTAATATGAGAAAACTGACATCTTGGAACTTGAATGGCTAGCCAATTGTTGGGGATTCATTCTAGACAAGCCAGGCCTCAAGTTGGCCTAGGTGACTAGTAAGAAACTTTACAATTCTTGAGTTTCTATGACTTTACATCCATTGGTCCTGGGGGGAAAAGGAATACACTTTTTGAGCTCATTTTTAATTCAGTAGAGGAAAAAAAACTTCAATATAGTTTAAATTATCCAGATTATAATTTATACTTTAACATATTTAACATGCATTGATCAACCTGCCATCTGAGGGCAGGGGGGTTGGGGAGGAGAAGGAGGGGGAAAATTAGAACAAAAGGTTTGGCAATTGTCAATGTTGTAAAATTACCCCTGCATATATCTGGTAAATAAAAACTATTAATTTTTTTTAATTAGTCAAATTATTCATTAACCATCCACAAAATCCTACACTTGTGCCTCTGTAGAGAGGGGAAGATTCTGGCTTCTCAAAATCTATTCTAATAGATATGATCTCTGAAGATTCAACTAAACTCAAAAGGCTTCAAGCTTCCTCTCCAGGCATCTCTTTCACAGCTACCTAACTATCCACAGTAGAGACCACGTTCCAGGAAAATTTCTGCCTTGAAGCATTCCTCTCCTGATTGGTAACTGCCTCTTTTGGAGTATTATTAGAGGGAAGCCCAAATCATGTTTCACGTCATTCATCCAAAAAATCCTCCACAATCAACTTGTGACCTCTGGCATACACTTTTTTCTCCTTACTCATCTTTTCTTCCTGATCTTCATTTCAGGAATAAAGGAACCATGATGAAATCAATTCAAAAACTGAAGCATAAAAAATTGATGAAAAAAAATAACTTTTACTGGTGAAATTTACTTTTTCATTCAAGGCTTTCCCAAAACAATTATTAGAAAAATTCCTAGGGAATCAATAAGAGCTGGGGGCAGCTAGATGGTGCAGTGGATAGAGCACCAGCTCTGAAATCAGTAGAATCTAAGTTCAAATCTACCCTCAGACCCTTCATACTTAGTAGCTGTGTCAAGTCACTTAAGCCCAATTGCCTTGCCAAAATTGAAGGAGAGAGAAAGAAAATAAACAAGATCTGAGTATCTTTATTAGAGTTTAAAATATTCATCTAGCCAAAAAACTGTTTGGAGATTTTTTTCCCACAGAATTTGGAAATCTTGTCTCTATGAAAGGAATCATGAATTCTGAGATATATAGATAGATATAGATATATGTGCACATATAAGCATAAATATACATACATACAAATATATAATATTTATATGTGTGTATGTCTGTGTATGCTGATACATACAGAATTATAGACAGAATTATTAAACTGCTTTAATGTGATCTGCCACATTGTCATAAGTCATAAAAGGTTAAGATTTACCTAAGAAATATGGATAAATATGTCATTACATTGCATTACATTACATCAGCTTGTTCAAAATGTTTGTCCATGATAGCCATGCTGAAATGGAGAATCAGATTGTATTTTTTTAAGTGGATAACATAGGAAACTGCATCCTAAAGAATCATCAGAGAGAATTCACAGGGAAATCAAAGAGACTGAAGCATTATGGACAACGGGCAACTCATTCTGGTTAGCTAATCATGTTGTGAAGAAGAAGTTCTCTGATTGGCTTTGAAGACATTGAAAGAGGTCCACAGCTTCAACTACTTCTTTTTTGATGATCTTTGACTTATCTTCTTCAGCTGCACCCTTGGAGTGTGACAGGTCCATTGAGAGACTCTTTTATAAGGGGAAAGATTTCAGGGTCTTCTTTCCTTCTGAGGCCATTTGGCTTCCAAGAAAAAGGCCTTGGTCATTGACCTTTTTGTTTTGTTTTCTAAGATTCATAGTGTAGAACTTCCAACCTTGAGAGATGAAAGGGAAGAACAGCAATTGATAAGAATCTGACAGAATCTGGTCTGGATGTTGCAGCCAGCCTAACATCAGTGTCCCAAAAAGCAGGGTAGAATATTTATAAGTGATCCTAGTCTAGAGGAGGGGCAGCAGTGAGGGCCTTCGGACATGAACTTGGTAGGACAAATATTGTCTAGAAACTGAGCTAAATTATGAGTCTAAGACCTATTAGAGATCAAGGTGGTAGAAGGAAGATTATAACTGTAAGGTATTGAAAGGAAGAGTTTTCTACATTTGTTCTTGCTATTTCTTTGAAGTAAATATTCCTTAGTGAAAGTTAATTAATGTTAACTGGAGTCCTAGTTAATGGCAACTAAAAATTGGGGGAACATAGAGTGGGGTTCAAGCCAATTGCAGGGAAAGTTACCCACAAATCACTCAGGAAGCCCTGGAAAGCTGAAAAGGTGATATAGCAGAATTGTCCCCTCAGAGAGTGGGCCAAGACATATTCCTTATAAATATCCTTTCAAAATATCCTAGTAATTCATTTGATTTATACACCATTAAGAATCTGGGGGCTATAATCAGGCATAGTCATAGAAAATAGACTGTTCATGTTTGTTAAAGGTACACTAAATATCCAATGTGCTGATTCCATGATGAAGAATTTTAAAATATGTCAAAATCTTATAAGTTCAGTGCCAAAAATATAAAACATGGATTCAAGTACATTGATGCAGCAAAGGGAAACCATTTTGCATATTATGACTATTTTGTAAGAAGTTGTAAGCTTTGTTATATAAAGAAATAAACTGAACTACTTCACTTTATCTTAATTTTCACACCAACATATATCAGTTAGTCCACAAACATTTATTGCCAGTGTTCACACTTAATTGTGTTCCAGACAACACAGACAACATACTAAGAGCCAGTAATACAAAGTCCTCCCCCAACATCACCACTACCAACAACAACAACAAAAAAGATGTATAATTCTGATGAGAAATTAAATCTGTAAATCATAAAGATATAAACAGATTACAACCTGGATGAAGGTAATCTGAAAGAAAAAGGGAAAAGTGAGTATGGGGGTTGGGGGAACTGACTACAGAAGGTCTTCTGCAGATGGTGGAATTTTTAGTTAAGTCCTTCAGAATAGTTAGGTGGGGACAGTTAATAAGAGTGCCAGGCTTGAAGTCAGAAGGATCTGAGTTCAACTATATCCTCAGAGGTTACTAACTATGAGTCTCTGAACAACTCACTTAATCCTGTTTGCCTTAGATCTTCATCTATAAAGCGAACTGGAGAAGGAATGGCAAACCACACTTGAAATAACTCAATAAAACAAACAACCAAGGAAGTTAGGGAAGCCAGGAGGCAGACTATCGAACATTCAAGGCATGTGGTTGGGTTCATAGAGTGTGCAAGTCATAAAAATGAAAGATGAGAGTGTTGTATTCAAGGAACAGCAAAAAGCCTAATATAGCTAGTTCATTGAATATATGAAGAAGAGTCAATTATTTAAAAACTGAAAAGTGAGAAAAGGTACAAGTATATGAAGAGTTTAAATGTCTAAATTTATACTCAATCCTGCAGGTAATAGGTAGGTACTGGAACCCATTAAGAAAGGGGAGATAGGGTATGTGTGTATGTGTGACATGTTCTGTACTAGAAGACTCATCTTGTTTTCAGCCATGCATAAATACAACAATCTTAATTGAGATAGCTGAGGGGGGGGGGGAGAGGAGGAGAGATAGAAACAGAAAGTGTGGGGGGGAGAGACAGAGACAGAAACAAAGAGAGAAAGAGGGAAGGAGAGAAAGACAGACATAAACAGAGAGAGCAAGTATGACAGACAGAAACAAAGAGAAAGGGGGAAGGAGAGAGACAGAGACAGAGGCAGAGAGAGACAGACAGATAATGAGAGACGGAGGAGAAAAAGAGAGGGAGGAAGGGAGGGAGGGAGAGGAATGGGGGAGAGAGAGACAGAGAAACAGAGACAGATGTAAAGAGACAGCACGAGAGAGGCATTCAGATTTACTACTGCTGGGTGGCTTTGCCAAGGTAAAGATGCTCCTGATTCTCTTGTTGTCCCTCCTATTGACACATTCAGTTTGACAAGTGCCAACAACAACAAACATTTACTGAACATTGGTGTGCCAGTTACTGTGCTAAACGCTAGGAATACAAAGAAAGGCAAAACCAGAGACTGCGCCCAAAGAGATCACATTCTGATAGAAGAGAGAACAAGGCAAAACCTTCATGCATAAAATGTAACTTGGAAAAAAGGCCCTAGCAGTGGATGAGGAAAGGCTTCCCGGTGACTGTGGGATTTGGATTGAGTCTTAAAAGAAGCCAGGGAAGCTGAGGCAGAAAAAAGAGAGCAGAACATTGAGACATAGACAACTAGTGAAAAGATACAGAGAATGAAGATTATGTGCCTCTAATAAAGGAGGAATGAGGATGAGGGAGAACAAGTCAGTGTCACTGGTTTTTAGGGTACAACAAGGAGAGCAAATAGTAAAAAAAAAGGGGGGTAGATTATGGAAGTAATAGGGAAACAAAGGGGTTTACTGAGTAAGATGGTGACATGGTCAGCCCCACACTTTAGGAAAACCATATTTGCTGGGTAGACATTGGAGTTGGTGGGGGAAGATGAAGACCAACTATAAGACTATTATAATAGAAGATGAGGATCCAGGCCAGAGTGATAGTTATGTAAATAGACACAAATATAAAATTAATATATGTACACATATATAAGTACTTATGTATTGATATATATGTATGTATTCCTTCTTATTCCCATTCCCCCCACTTCCCTATTCCAAACCAAACCCAAAAGTGAAGAGTAAGTCCCATCTATGTTAAGATTTCACATAGAGCCATCTAGGTGGTGCAGTGGATAGAGCACCAGCCCTGGAGTCAGGAGAACCTGAGTTCAAATCTAGCTTCAGACACTTAATACTTTCTAGCTGTGTGACCTTGGGCAAGTTACCTAATTAACTCCAATTGCTTCAGCAAAAAATAAGAAGAAGACTTTATGTACTCTGGATTACTTAACAGGTCTGTATCTCTATTTATGTTTTCTTTTCTCCCATTTTCCCTAATTTTCTGTTAGTTTGTGGGAGGAGATAATAAACTGAACTTCAGCTTTCTATCATTTTCTTTTCCTCTTCCTTCTTCTTTCTCTATCCTCTATCCTCAAGTTTATTAAGTGTCTATAATGTTCCAGGTGTTGAGATTGTCAAAAGCTGTAAGATCTGGTCTTATCTTGAAGAGTTTTAAATTCAGGTGGCAAGATAGAATATAAGTATATATGCATAGAAAGTTAACTACTAGAGTAGAGTCAAGATGGTGGGGGAAAAGGTCACAATCGTCCATTCTTCCCCAAAACACTTTCCAAAAAAAGAATCACAAAGGACCTGAGTTCAAATCTTGCCTTAGACACTTAATACTTACTAGCTTAACCCCAATTGCCTTGTGAAAAAAAAAATTAACAAAACATCAATCAAAATTCTATGTGGGAAAGTCAAGAAAAAGTCACAGTAAGCTACTTTTCCAGCTCAGGGAAACTTAGAAGAAGAGAAAGAAAGTTTTGTGGAAACTGGTCTGGGACTAACCAACCAAGCATAAGTGGCAATAGGGGTGTCAGAGGCAGGCAACAGCATGAAGGAGCACTAATGCTAGTGCCCAGTAATGGCCAGAGATCCCAGAGGACCCTATTTCAAGCACTGGGTGTAAGATTGGGTGTGTCATCCATTATTCAATTCGAGGTCATAGTTCCAGGGTGGAAAAAAAAGTCCCAGTCAAGTGGAAGAAGGGGACTTATTTAGGTAAGGACCAAAGCCCAGATTAAGAAGACAATGACCTAGATTCACCCTAAATCACACCACTCTGGAAGCACCAAAAACCAACAGACTTCTCAGATCAAGTTGTGAAAATAAAAGAACATAAGAAGCAAAAGCTTAGGACATTCATCCCCCTTAATGATGAGCAGACCTCCAAATCTAACAAAAATCAAAGTCAAAAAGTAGACTAGAAAAATGAGCAAATAATAATAATAATAGTAATAGAAAAGCTAAATACACAAACTCAGAAGATAACTCAAAAACGTCTACAAGCCAAGTCTCAAAGGAAAAAAGCAGATTGGAACAAGTCCAGCAAGAATTCCTAGAACTAAATAGAGAGCAAAAATAAAATTTTCTTTTAATCAAATAAAAACAGTAGAGGAAAAATTGCAAAAATAAATGAGAGATATGCCAAAAAATATATGAAAAGATAATTAATGGAATAGTTTTAAAAAAAGGGAGGGGAGATAAAAAAATATTGAAGAAAATAACCCCTTAAAAATTAGAATTGGATTTTCAAATACAGGATACTATAAAAACATAAGGAGATAATCAGGAAAGTGATATTATAATGGACTTAATAAAGCTTACCTATTTACATTCCTACATGAGAGGATGATACTTGTAACTCATTAGAACTTTCTCATTATTATGGCAGTTACAGAGAGTATATATAGACAGAGGTCATGGGTGTGAGTTGAATATGAAGGGATAATATATATTTTTTAATGATGAAATTAAGGGATAAGAGAGGGATGTGCTGAGAGAAAGGGAAAGGGAAAAGTGGAATGGTGCAAATAATATGCCATAAAAAGAGACAAGAAAAACCTTTTACAGTAGAAGGGAAAGGGGGGAGAAAGGGGTGAATGAGTGAGTGAACCTTACTATCATCAGAATTGGCTCAGATATGAAATGACACACAGATTCAATAGGGATATAGAAATCTATCTTATCCTGCAGGAAAATAGAAGGAGAATGGCTTATGGGAAGGGGGGAGGGTTATAAAAGAAAGGGCATATTGGGGACGGAGTGGTCAGTACCAAAACACTTTTGAAAAGGGATAGAATGAAAAGAGAGAGAGAATAAATGGCAGGAAATATAGTTAGTAATAGTAATTGTAAAAAATTTTCAAAGCAAGTTTCTCTCATAAGGCCTCATTCTCAAACATAGAGAAACTTAGTCAAATTTATATATATATATATATAGCAATGCTCTAATTCATAAATGATCAAAAAATATGATCTGTACCCAAAGGGCTATAAATTCATGTATATCTTTTGACTTAACAATACTACTACTTGGCATGAATACCAAAAGAGATTAAAAAAAAAAAAAAAAAAAGGAAAAGGATCTATATGTTCAAAGAAAATATTCATAGCAGCTCTCTACTCAAAGCAAAAAAATTAAGAAGAAAATGAGGGGAGGCCCATCAATTGGGGAGTGGCTCAATAAACTATGGCATGGTTTTATGATGGAATATTATTGTTCTATGGGAAATGATGAGCAGGATGCTCTCAGAAAGGAAAAAAAAAAAAAAAAGCAACCTGGGAAGTTCTCCGTGAATTCAAGCAAAGTGAAATATACTATATATAAAATAATAACAATGTTCTGGGATTACTAGTTGTAAATGACTTGGCCATTCTCAGTTGTACAATCATCATCCATGATTATTTTGAAAGATTTATTATGAAGAATTTTATCCATACCTAAAAAAGGAACTGATTGTATCTGAATACAAATCGAAACATTCTCTCTCTCTCTCTTTCTTTTTGACTTAATTTTTCTTGAGGGTTTTTATTTTTATTAGGATGGGATATCTATATTTTTTCCTTGACTTTTATGGAAACGTTTTGCATAACTTCACATATGGTTTCTAAATTGTAAGTGAGGATAAAGGAGAAACCTAGAACTCAAAAATTTTTTTAAATTAAAAAATTTTTAAATAAATTTTTAAAAATGTAAAAATTGCCTTTTTTGTTCTGATTGTAACTGGGGTAAATATTAAATAAATAAAATTGAAAAAAAATTTAATTTGTCAGGTGAAAGCTAATAATTCTATGAGACAAGATGAAAAATAAAATAGACTTTAATAGACACTGACAAAATAGTTGATGTGAAAGATTAGGAAAAAACAATTGACCTGGAAAATGTTGGAGAGAGAAGTAAAGAATTATTGGACTACCTAAAAATGACAATAAGCTTAAACATTGCATTTCACAAAATTATAAAGGAAAATTACCCAAATTTTTTAGAACCAGACAGCAAAATAGAAAATGAATGAATTCACCAGTCACCTCTTAAAATAAATTGCAAACTCCCAGGAATATTATAGCAAAGATCTAGAGCTCCCTGGGCAAGAAGAAAAAACTGCAAGCAGGCAGAAAGAAAAAATCCACAGTCAGATTCACACAAGATTTAGCAGCTACCACTATGAAGATCAGAAAGCTTGGAATATGAGTTTCCATAAGACAAAGCAACTAGGCTTATGATCAAAAATAACCTATCCAGAAAATATGAATTTAATCAAACAAGGGAAAATAGATATTTAATAAAATGGAGAATTTCTTTTCTATCTTTTTTTCTGTTTACACATGTATATTAACTTTTTAAATACGCAATTCTTTATGAATCATGTTGGGAGTAAAAAATCAGAACAAAAGGGGGAAAACTATAAGAGAGAAAAAAAACAGAAAAAAGAAGTGAACATAGCATGTGTTGATTTACATTCAATCTCCATAATTCTCTTTCTGGATTCAGAGGGTGTTTTCTATCCAAAGTTTATTAGGATTGACTTGGATTACTGAATCACTGAGAAGAACAAAATCTTTCATAGTTGCAAGATCTTGCTGTTAATGTGTACAATGTATTCTTGGTTCTGCTTGTTTTGCTCGGCAACAGGAAATAGAGGATTTCTAAGCACTCCTCATGAAAAGACTAGAACTAAAAGAAAATTTGAATTCAAACACAAGACTCAAGAGAAGGACAAAAAGGTAAACATGAGTGAGAAATCATAATGATTTTACAAGGTTAAACTGTTTTCATTCCCAAATAGCAAGATAATACATGCAATCCCTAAGAACATCGTTATCATTAGAAAAATTAAATAGAGGGCATGAGTGTGTGTCTATTGTGTTTAGGTAATACTAAAAGATGAATGAGTGAGAGAGAGTGATGCACTAGAAGAAAGGAGAAGGGAAAAAAGGACTGAAGAAAATTATCTCACATAATTTGCACATCTTTTATATGTGCAAAGATGGACTTTTAAAGTGGAGGGAGAAATGGAAGGGAGAGAGCAGATGACACTTGAACCTCTGTGTCATCTGAACTGGTTCAAAGAGAGAAGAGTATACCTACATGCAGAATTGAGTATAGAAACTTGTCTTACCCAACTGCAAAGTAGGAGGACAAGGGGTTAAGAGAAAGTTGAGGAAGGGAATATCAGATGGAGGATAGATCAAAGGAGTCAGTGGACAGAAACAAAACAACTTTGAGGAGGGGACAGGGTTAAAAAAAAATAGAAGGATAAAACAGAAAAACTAGGATAAAGGAAAATGCACAATTGGTAATCAAAACTATGAATGTGAATGGGATGAACTCACATATAAAATAGAAATGGATTGCAGAATGTATTGGAAAACACAATCCAAAGATTTGTTGTTTGCAAGAATCACATTTAAAATAGAATGAAACACAATTAAAATAAGAGGCTTAGAATCTATTTTGCTTCAGCTGAAGTTAAAGGAAGGTAAGGATAGCTATCATGATCTCAGACAAAAGAAAAGCAAAACCAAAAATAGACTAATTATGCACCAAAATAGAAATCCTAAAAAATCAAAAATTAAAATAATAGTTAAAAATATATTGAACTAATAAATAAAACTAGGAACTAGTTTTATGAAAAACAACAACAACAAAATAGCCAAACCACTTGTTAATTTAATTTTAAAAAAGAAAAAAAAAACTTTCTAGTTTTAAAATGAAAAAAGTAAATGCACAAACTATGAATATAAAATTAAAGCAATTATTTGAGGCCCAACTTCATGCCAGTTAAGTTAATAAATTTCTAAATGAAATAGATGAATATTTATAAATTTCCCAGACTAACAAAAGAGTAGAATATTTTTATAACATTATATTATAAAGGGAAAGATGGCAGAGTAGGTTGGGAAATTTTAAGCTCTCCAGATTTCCCCCACAAACAGAATAAATTTGTACCTTGGGGTAAACTAGACTGGTTAAAAATCAAGATGACTTGGGGCAGAACAGGAGTACTGCAAGTATAACTCCGAGAAGATCAGACAAAGACCTCTGGCCAGTGTGAACTGCAAACACCTCCAGGCTAACTCCCCAGAAACTCTAAATGGAGAGCCTCAGGATAAACTGGGTTTGGCTGGATCCCGAGCAGCAACCACAGAGACTTTCACCTCAAGTACTGCTTGAGGAGTTAGAGGTCTGAGTTTGGGAAGACTGAGTGAATCTCAGCTAATTAGGAACACCAGATCCAGTTGTGCTGCAGAGACTCAGCCTTGGGTAAGAAGGAACCAGTGAGTTCAGAAGCATGGGGCAAAAACCTGCAGGAGGGTGGAGCTTTTGGTTTGTAGTTTCAGGTCAGAGGGGAGAGCTGAAGTGAAGGCAGAGGCACTATCTTCCTACCCCATGATTAGATGTGCTTACACTAATATTTTTCATTTAAAAAAAAAAAAGTGAGCTGGCAAAGAAGAAAGAATTCCCACCATTGAAACATATTATGGGAACAGGGAAGATTGGGACACATCTTCAGAGAAGGACATTGAAGTAAAAACAACTTCTTATATCCCAAAGAATATGGTAAACAGATCTCTGCCCAGAGAGAATTTACAGAAGAACTTAAAAGAGAATTTAAAAATCAAATGAGAGACATTGAGGAAAAACAAAAAACAAACAAACAAAAAAGAAGATTATGAAAAAAATTATCAAACTAAAAAGGGAAATACAGAATCTTAAAAGCAAAAAATAACTCTTTGAAAATTAGAATTGGGAAAGAGGAAGTCAGTAAAATTATGAGATTGAGAAATAACAAAACAGAATGTAAAGAATGAAAAACTTGAACAGAATGTGAAACATCTTAAAAGAAAAACAACAGATCTGGAAAACAGATCAACAAGAGAAAATATAGGAACAATTGTATTTAACATAAAGCTATGACCAAAAGCAGAATCTGACATAATAATGCAAAAAATAATCTAAGAAAATTGTCCTGGAGTGATCGATCATGAAAGAGAAAAAATAAAAATAGAAGAAAATCCATCAATCTCTACTCCAAAGAAATCTTTTGTGGAAAACACAGGAATATCACTGCCAAATTTCAAAATCTCCAGATTAAAGAGAAAATTTTGCAAGAAATAAGAAAAAAGAAATTCAATTATGTTGAATCTACAGTTACAATTGCATAGGATTTATCAGCAGTTGCAATAAAAGACCACAAGTTCTGGAATCATATATACCAGCAATTAAAAGAATTAGGCCTATAGCCCAAAATATCACGTCCAGCAAAATTATCTACAATATTCAATAAAAAAAAAAAGACATTCAATGAACTTGCAAATTTTTAGGACTTTCTGTCAACCAAAGCAGAACTCAGTAGAAAATTTAACATATAAGAGCCAATATTCAAAATTAATTTTAAGGAACTTAACATGGAAAAAGTGTTTATTTTTTCTATATGGAAATGTATGCCATACATATATGACTGACATCAGGAATTGGGTAACTCAAAAGAAAGATTTATACAAATGAAGTATAGAGGAAGAATGGACACAAAGGCATTAGAGAGGAGAAAAGGGCTCCTACTTCTGAAAATCTATTCACATCAGGAATGGGTTAAGTAAGCAACACTATATATTTACCATGAAGGGTATAGCACCCTCCAAAATCTATAAAAAAGTAAGACGGGAGAGATAGGCCGATGGAGAAGCAAAGGATGAGGGAAGGTAACGGAGGGATTCATGGGTGGGGGAAGGCTAAATAATATCAAGGCAAATTAAGGAGCAGAATTAAAGTAGAAGACTTAGCAGAAACAGGAAAAAAGAGGTGTGCATAAACACTACAACATAGATCAAGAGTCAAATTTATTAGAAAAAAAAGTACAGCTAATAGTCATTTATCTTAGACATAGTCAAGCTTGATGATTCAATTAAAAGAGAAATTTATATTTTTTGTCAGCCATACAAATATTGTTTTAGATACATGTTTACATATGGGTAATATGTGTGTATATTATATGTTTGAGTATATATAGATATGTATGCGTATTGTTCTAGGTATGTGTGTATATAGATTTATGTATATATGGATGGGTCTGTGGATGGGTATGAATTTATATGTGTGTATGTATATGTATGTGGGGGCAGGGGTCTGTATGTTTGTGTGTGTGTATGTGTGTGTGTATCTATTAAATATAGCTGTGCTTAACTATAGCCTACTTGGGAAAGGCAGGGGAGATGAAAAAGAGGAAAAAGAGCAAAGTAAAAAAAGTGCACAGCAGAGAACAAAAGAACAACCTGTAAGGAAGTAAAGAGGGGCACTCATAAATATAATTTCTTTTACTATTATATATCCTTTCTTGAACTATAAATTCATTTTTTGAATTCTCCCTGGCATTCTGCATTGTTTTGTTTTATTTTATTTTTATTTTCTGTCTTTCTATTTTCTATTCAATTAAAAAAATTTAATTAAAAGCATTATAGTATAAAAAAAGAAATAGAATAAGTCATAAATGAGCTCTTTAAGAAAAAAAAAAAAAAACAGATATCGCAAGTGAATTTTATTAACATTTAAAGAATGATTAATTCCAATACTATATTAAAAATAGGTAAAGGAGTCCTACCAAATTTCTTCTATGAGATAAATATAATTTTGATACCTAAACCAAGGAGAGAAAAAAATAGAGAAAGAAAACTATAGACTAATTTCCCTAAAGAATACTGACCCAAATATTGTAAATAAAACACTAATAAGGAGATTATAGCAATACATCTCAAAGATCATGCACTGTGACCAGGTTGGGATCATAGCAAAAATAAAAAGCTAGTTAAATATTAGGAAAACTTTAAAAATAACTGACCATATTAAAAACAAAGATAATAAAAATCAAATTATTTTATCAATATCAAGAGGCAGGAAAAGCTTTTTTAAAAAAAACAGTCATTTCAATTAAAAATAAATGGAACTTTCTTAAAATGAAAAGCATATATACCTAAAACCAAGAACAAGAATTGTCTGTGATAAGGAAGTCTTTCCAAAAGGATTGGGGTGAAGCAAGGTTGTCCATCATCATCATTATCATTCACAATTGTACTAGAAAGGCTGGCTATAGCAGTAACAAGGGGGGAAATGGGAAGGAATAATAAGTAAGAACAAAATAAAATTATGACTTTTTGCAGATGATATGTCATTATCCTTAAAGAACTCAAGAAAATCAAATAAAAACTAGTTTAAACAACTAACAACTTTAGGAAAGTTGCAGGATATAAAATAAACACACAAATCATCAGCATTTTTATATATTATCAACAAAACCCAGCAGGAAAAGAAAGAAAGAGAAATTCATTTTAAAATAATTGTAGACAGTATAAATTACTTGAGAGTCTACCTGTCAAGATGCACGCAGGAAGTATATAAACAAAATTACAAAGCACACTTCAAACAAATGAACACAAATCTAAACAAATGGAGATATATTAGGTAGGCCAAGCTAATATAATAAAAATGACAATACTACCTAAATTAATTTACTTATTCAGTGTTATATCAATAAAACTACAAAAGAGTTATTTTATAAAGCTAGGAAAAATAACAGAATTCATCTGGAGGAACAAAAGATCAAGAATATCAAGGGATTTTGAAAAAAAAAAAAAAGTGAAGGAAAAGGGCCTAGCTGTTCTAGCTGTTAAATTATATAACAAAGTGGGAATCATCAAAACAATCTGGTGCTGGATAAGAAACAAAATGACTGATCAATGAAATAGATTAGTTACCTATAGAAGCACAGTAAGCTAGCACTTGATAAATCTAAAGAGTCTAGTTTTTGGAACAAGAACTTATTATTTGACAAAACCACTGGGGAAAGTAGAAAGTAGTTTGGCCAAAAAAAGAATATATACACCAATGTCTCCTACTTTATTTTTGTTGTTGTTGTTATTGTTTTGGGGAGGGTTTTTTTGCATCATGGCTAAAATGGAAATATGTTTTGCATGACTTTACATGGATAATTGATATCATGTTGCTTGCATTCTTAATTGGTGAGGGAGAAAAAAAGGAAGATAGATAATCTGGAATTCAAAAAAAGCTTTAAATTAATGTTATGGATAAATATCTTTGAAAAGACAAAAAAGCTATAAATCACTAATAATTAGAGAAATACATATTAAAACAGCTCTGAACTTATATTCATCATACTGCCTAGCATAACAGAAAAGTAAAATTACTAAGGCTGGAGAAGATATGAGAAAATAGGTATGTTAATAAAGGTACATTGGTAGAGTTGTGAATTGACCCAACCACTCTGGAGAACAATTGAAAACTATACCCAAAGGGCTATAAAACTATACATACCCTTTTACCCAGCAATACCACTATTAGGTAGGTATCCCAAAGAAGTCAAAGAAAAAGGAAAAGTTCTCATATGTACAAAAATACTTATAATAGCTCTTTTTGTGATAGCAAAGAATTGGAAACTGAGGGGATGCCCAACAATTTCAGAATTATTGAGCAAGTTATGGCATATGATAAAATGACATGTGATAAAATATTATAGTAGTGTAAGAAATTTAAAGGGAATGGTTTCAGAAAAACCTGAGAAGATTTATATGAACCAAAATAAAATGAAATGAGCATACTCAAAACATTGTATACAGTAACAGCAATTTTGTCGTGAAGATCAACTGTGAAAGACTTAGCAACTCTGATCAATATGATGATCACCTCAGTTCCAAAGTATTCATAATGAAAAATGCTTTCCACCTTAATACAGAAAACTAATGGACTCAATCCAGATTGAAGCATTTTTCCCTATTGTGCAAATGTCTTGCATGCTTTATATATATATATATATATGTGTGTGTGTGTGTGTGTGTGTGTGTGTGTATGTATATATATATATGTATGTTATGTATGTGTATGTATATGCATATATAGTGTATTTTATTTCTTACCTTTGCAATAGGTAGAGGAGGGAGTGAAGAAAGGAAAAAAATGGAACTGAACATTAAAAAAGATGAGTACCAATTTAAGACAGTATATTCTAAGTGTATAATGGTCAATACAGATGAAGAAAAGATGAAATTTTTCCTCATTCAAGTTCATGGATACTCTGAAACCTACCATGGTCCACTTAGACATCTGTGGACTCCAGGGTAAGAATCTCTGATCTGGATGGTTATTCATGCTCGTCAGCTCTAGATCTCTAATGCTCTGAGCTTGTATGGAATCCTGGTGAGTAAGAAATCTTAAATGAGTCTCAGCCATGGGACTTTTATGTAACTTTTTGCTAAGAACATGAGGATGTGCTTGCAGTTATCTGATGGAATGCCAGGAAAGCACAAAGAAGTTGGAAGGTTGTCCTTTCTTGTACATTAATCAATGCTGGCCTGTGTTTACTCCAGAAACCTGGCCAGTTCCTGGGATAAATACAGTTCTCCTAAAAGAATCAACAAATATTCTCCTTGGTGGGTCTCTTGTGATGGAGCATCCCGTACCTGGGAGGCTGCTACGTCTCAAGAGTTGCATATCAAATGAGAATACTTAGCATAATGCTTTCTTTGCTCTCAGCCTATAAAAACCCCTTAGCAGAGAGGGACTTTGAGAATTCAGCTGGGGAAGCATTGTACAACTTGCCTGGCAATGCTTCCCACTCAAGACTCTTAAAGGACAAACAATAACGTCCAAGAGCCAGTCGTCTTGCCTTTTTTCTGCCATCTTGGCTCCACCTCGCCAAGTACCAGGCTTCTTAAGATCAAGATAACACAGGGAAAGGAACACAGGATTTGTAGTCTGAGGACCTGGATTCAAATTCTAGTTCTACCATCTACTATCTATATGGTCTTGACCATCCCTTAACCTTTTTCTTTGTGCCTTATTTTTCTCCTCTGTAAAATGAAAAGCTTAAATTGAATGACTTGGAAAGTTTCTTTAAGCTCTAAATTTATGACATAAGATAAGCTTCTTAATCACAGGTTTTATTTCATTCTTTTTATTTATATCCGCAGGGTTCTGATATATAGTAATTTAATAATGATGATGATGATGATGATAGCTAAAGTTTACATAATACTTTCTATGTGGCAGTTGTTGAGTGCTAAGCATTTTATCAATATTCTCTCATTTGCTACTCACAGAAATCCTGGGATGTTAGGTCTTATCATTATCCCTGTTTAACAGATGAGAAAACTTGAGATCAAAAGAAGCTAACTGACTTTTTTGTGGGTTATATAACTAGCAAGTATTCAAGGCTAGATTTAAACTCATGTCTTAATAGATGTTTATTGAATGATTGATCCTATGATCAAAACAAAGCTGTACCAGATGAATCTTCTGGGATCTATTATAGCTAAAAATAAGAATTGCTGAGTTTGATATATTTCCCCTATTGATGCTATTTTTATCCCCTAATTAGTACAGATCATCAAGAGTTAATGCTATTAACACTCTCTGTACTCTTGGGAATATTAATTCATGTCAAAATTAAATTACCAATCAAAAATGCATTTCTCTCACAAAAGAAAAATATCATAAAAAAGTTGTGCTTCAAAATATCCTAAAACTTGAACTTTTACAGAGATAATTCATGAATCAGCTTGAATACTTTGTTCAGATAATAATGCTTTTAGAAGCATAGTGGGATGGGAATAGAAAACGAACAAAATCCAACCTAAGAAGATAAATAACAATTGTTGTGTGGAGTGGGGGATGGAGGAGAAAGGAAATGAAAGTATATGGTATATATACATTGCACCCAAGATGAAAACGTCCTCTGTTTGAAAATAGATTTTTATTCCAGTAAAAGTTGAATATTTTTAATATTCATTGAAAACAATGGGGGCAGCTAAGTGGCACAGTGGATAGCCCTGAAGTCAGGAGGACCTGAGTTCAAATATGATCTCAGACGCTTAACACTTCCTGGCTGTGTGACCCTGGGCAAGTCACTTAATCCCAAATCCTCAGCAAAAAAACGAAACAAAATAAAACAAACAAAAAAGAAAATAGTATATGTTTTGCATAAACAATTCAGAATCATATAATTGTGCTTAATATATGTTTATTTTCTTCCCCCAGATACATTTGTTTCAGGCACTATTAGGCAGTAATGTAACTAGTAGAATACCTACACTCAATCTGGTTGGAAAGACAGGCTCCTCATTAGCTAAAAGAATGCTGACACTGAGATGTACATGAGTGGAGAATGGATTTCTTCAGAGACAGTTGGAAGATTTTGGAAGAGGTGGTGAAAAGAGGCAAGCATAGACCTCTGAATGGGATATAATTATTCTCAAAGATACAGACAGATAGAGGAAACCAGCTACCACCCAAGTCCTCTTCCCCTTTCCCCATTTCAACAAGCTTACTGACTTTCAATTCTTGAAACCCTAAAGTGCTAAGAATTGACTTATTTTCCTCATCCCTGCCCTATAAAGTACTTTTCTCTCTCTTTGTTAAAACTGAGATCTTAGCTTGCTCCCAATCAAAGGGTATATTTGTTAGTCTACTTTAATCTATATGTCTTCCCTGATTTCTTTTTACTCCTTATTTTATTGTTCTTCATTTCTCCCCAGGCTTCACTCCTGTCTTTCTGGATTTATTCTGCCATGCCATAGAAGGCTCCTTGCTCTGGAAATTCATATAATTCCCTGCTTTCTCAATTTGGAATTACACTCTGCCACTGTAGCCCTTTCCTCTGATTGTCTCCTTCCTTCCAAAACTACCATTTTAAGGAAGTGCTAAAATCAACCATTCCTTATACATTTATATGAATATGTTCATATTCAACCATATCATATTGCTTTCTACTTTTTTCCCTTTGTGGGTAGCTTCTTCCTCCCTGCCCCTTTCCTGATATCTCCTCCAATTAGAATGAAAGCTTCTTGAGGGCTGGGATTATCTTTCTTTTCATCTCTTAGTCCAGTATCTAATGCTTATTAAGCACTTCATAAACATTGACCAATACTTTTAAGATCGTCTTTTGTGTAATCAGATCCAGGAAAGAAGAAAACTGATGAGGGTAGGTTAAGTATTATCCTCCCCTTGAGAATGATCAAGGAAAATGTTATTTATCCTGACCTGTCAGAATACTATTCTAGCCCAACACACTGCTTAGAGATAAATAAAGGAGCAAATGCTCAAATCAATCCCTCATACTGCTCCCCACAAAGGCAATCTCTCTTGGAAAAGGATAAGTCATATCCCAGTTAAGATATCTATCCAATGACTATGAACCACTACATAGAATTCCCAGTCCCTCTATTTTTGTCTGCCTGCATTTTTTACTTCCTTCACAAGCCAATTGTACACTGTTTCAAAGTTTAATTCTTTTTGTACAGCAAAATAACTATTAGGACATGTATACATATATTGTATTTAACTTATAATTTAACATATTTTACATGTATTTGTCAACCTGCCATCTGGGGGGGGGGGACAGGAAAAGTTGGAACAAAAGGTTTTGCAATTGTCAATGCTATAAAATTACCCATGCATATATCTTGTAAATAAAAAGCTATAATAAAAAAAGTGTGATTCACTTGCTTTATCCTTTTATCATCATATTGAGGATTGACAATGGATGATTCTTGGCTACTTCATTCACCTGAGCTACCTGTCCTTTATAGGGAGACAAAGAGTAATTGGAGACAGACATAGAAAAGCTAAAAGAAGAACTACAAACAGTTAAATAAACCAAGTTCCCTAAAGGGACACATAAATATCTATCCACATGATCCCTCCAGGCAACCATTCTCTCCAGGCATGACAGCAGATGGATGCAAGGTCAGGGTGTTAAAAAAAATTTTGGGAATATGAGTTACTAAGAGTGAAAGAACAGTGGCAGAGCAACAGATGGGTTTCAAGACCAATAGAAAAGTTCCTGCACCAAGTCAGAGATAGAAATGAGGAATAAGAGAGAAAATGAAGAGCAGAGGGACTAATCTGGACCTTGCCCATCATCAGTACAGGAAATTTTATGAACTGGGAAGTATGGGAAAGAAAAAAGACTCAAACTGACTTTCTATTGATCCTAGATGTTTCCTTCATGGAAAAGGACTTCACCTAGGGCAGCATTATAGGTTTGTGGGACAGTGAAACCTTGGAAAAGTAGACTTCACCAGAGAAGGGAGAAAACTTAAACACAAGTATATGCCTCTCTGTTTTGCACTTGATTTGATGTGAATATATATGTAAATCAGAAAGACTCCTGAAAAGCTGTATGAATGAGTAGTAATGCCCAAGACAAAGCATCAAGAAATTGCCAATAAAAGTAAAAAGGGAAATGGCAAGGAAAGAAATCCTCACATAGAAAACCAGCAGGTACTAAATAAATTGATGCCAAAAAAAAAAGGTTTTAATTCAATTAATAAATAACATGGGATAAAATAATGCTATTATGCAGTAATAATGTATAAATATGAGGAACCCAGAGAAAGATGGGAAGATCTGTATAAATTGATGCAAGGTGAAATAAGTAAAACCAAACCAAAACAAAACCATGAGCAATAAATATAAAGATCACTAACGAAATTTAAGTTGTAGTAACTGAAAAATCACTAAGGATTTCAGAGAAAAAATATGAAAACATACTTCTCTTGGTACAGAGGTGGAGACTACTAAGGAGTATGATATATTGTCAGATGTGAGCACTATTATCAAAGATTTTTTATGTAACTTTTTTTTGTTACACAGGAGGGATCAAGTGGGGATATCTATAGAAATAATTGTGTTATAAAAACAAAAGACATCAATAAAACCACTCAAATAGAAATCTCCTGATGGAAGTTTCAGTGACAACAAAAATCCAGAAATGACTGAAAGCAACACTTGTCAGAATGTCTGAAAAGCTTGATAAAAGAACTAAAGTAAGATATAAGAAAGGAAATTGAGCTTTTAAAGAAATGTTTGAAAAGACAAATATGATGTTTAAAATAATCACAGGGAAATCTTTTTTAAAAAGTGGACAGTGATAAATGGGAGGGGCAGAGATAAAACTCAAAAATGAAGAGCTGGAACCTCATAGAAAACAAGAGGCAGCAAAATTAGGGTATGAGATTTCTACAAATCAAAGCAACTTGCTTCCACAAAAGACTATGACAATCTCTGCATCCCAAAGAAATCATAAAAAAGGGGAAATGATCTACATGTAAAAAAAAATGTTTGTAGCAATTTTTTTTTGTAGTGGCAAGGAATTAGAAATTGAGTGGATGCCCATCTGCTGGGGAATGGATGAATAACTTATGGTATATGAATGTAATGGAATATTATTGTTCTATAAGAAATGATAAACAGGGTAATTTCAGAAAAGCCTCGAAACAATTACATGAACTGATGCTGAATGAAGTGAGCAGAACCAAGAGAATATTGCACGCAGTAATAACAAGATTATGTGATTATCAATTGTGATGGCCTTGGCTCTTCTCAATATTGCAGTGAATAGGCAATTCCAATAGGCTTAGAATGGAAAATTCCATTTGCATCCAAAGAGAGAATTATAGAGACTGAATGTGGATCGAAACATAGCATTTTCACCTTTTTTCTTTTTTTTCTTTTTCATGGTTTTTTCCCTTTTGGTCTGATTTTTCTTTCACATCATGACAAATATGGAATTATGTTTAAAAGAATTGCATACATTTAACCTTTGTCAGATTGCTTACTTTCTTGGGGAGAGGGGAAGTAAGGGAGAAAGGGAGAAAACTTTGGAACACAAAGTCTTACAAAAATAAATGTTGAAAATTATTACATGTATTTTAAAAAATAAAATACTATTGAAAATAATAATAATAATAAAAGAATATTGTTGTTGTTTGTCCTTCATTCTCGAAGAGGACCATGACTTCAGGGAGGAAAGAATATGACAGTCTTTGACTTCCTAGAAAAATATGATGAGAAAACCAAATACCATTTTCATGAAATCTTTCTATCTCCTCCTCCTCCTCTTCCTCTTATTCATCTTCCTCTTGTCTTCTTTTTCTTCTCTCTTTCTATCTCTGTCTCTTTGTCTCTATCTGGGTTTCTCTCTATTTCCTCTCTCTCTCTTTCTCTCTCTCTCTCTCTCTTTCTCTCTCTCTCTCTCTCTCTCTCTCTCTCTCTCTCTCTCTCTCTCTCTCTCTCTCTCTCTCTCAATTAAATGACTGAGGACACAAGGAAACAAAGGTTCATTCTTCTGACTATATAGATTTGTTAAGCAATGCTTAGGGATGGAAAACAATCAAATAAAATCAATCAATCAAAAGGAAACAATATATTAGATGATCTGATTTCTAATTTGATGAAAATTTAGGAAATTTCTAAATTGGGAGGGGGACAGTGAAAAGCAGTAATTCTATAAAATCAAAAAAAGGATGTGTCCCACTAACCCCTTCCACAGCCAAGAGTATCTATGAACAATGAAAGGAACATGGAAAGAACAACTGATTAATCAGTATGAGACTAGTTTTCAGATAATATATATGGATTGCTTGAGATGTGCAATTGTGAGAAAATACCTAACATCAATCTTTGAATCTAATTGAGTTTCTGGTCAGCATAACCTTTGTTAAGGGTCTTTATATATCATGTAAATAGGGTTCAGCTTCCCAGCAGGCTAAGTTCAAACAATGCAATAAGGTTTTTTTCCAATTTCCACAATTTGCACAAATTCCACAATTTCTATAAATTCCAAATTCCACAAAGTTTTCTCACAAGACAGAAAGTGTTCTTAATTTTTCTTGTTGTTGTTTTTGTTATTTAATTTGTGTTTTCTGTCACAATGTGACTAACATGGAAATATGTTTTAGATGATACACATATGCATGTATAACTATATCAAATTGCTTGCCTTCTCAATGTGAGGGTGGGGAGCAAGAGAAAAGAGGAAGGGAAAGAATTGGAAGTCAAAAAAATCTTTCAATAAATGTTAAAAATGGTTTTTACATGTAATTGGGGGTAATGAAATATTAAATTAAAAAATTTAAATAATTATTCAAAATTCACAAAACCAAATAAAGTGCAAAGAAATTTAAACAATTAAGCTTTCAAATGAAGCTTCTTTAAAAAAAATTAAATAATAGCATTTATATTTCTGAAGTTTTTAAAGATTAAAACTTAGGGAAAAAAATAAGACAGAAGTTGGACTATACTCAAAATTGAATAAAAAAGGAATTGATCTAGCTCCAGAATTGTCACAAGATGGAGTCAGTGTGGTTCACTCATCATTTGCTGTTCTAATTCCTTCAATTTTCTCAAAACACACACACACACATCATGGCTTGAAATATTGAAAAGACACATTACAGTACAGATCAGTAGGGATAATGGAAATCCATCAGAGAAGAATCCCACATATAAATCATGCAAAAACATAATCACCAAATTCCAGGCCTTTAATTTTTAAAAAAAGTGTTACAAATATGCAAGAGGAAGCAGTTTACATATCAAGAAATACTTGTTAAATTACATAGGACAACAAATAAAAAAAGAAAAGAAAGAAAAGGTTGGAAGATGACATAAAATGGCATGCCCAGGTAATGTATCCTGCCAAGCTGAGCACACTCTTATATGAGAAAAATGTGTGCTCTTCAACAAGATGACAAACTAAATCATACCTTCAAAGAAAACAGGAAAGAAACAGTCTTTGACACTGAAATATAGCCAACAAAAGAAATTGAATAAAGATAAATAATTCCTTATGTTAGAAAACCACTGCAAAGATAAAAAAGACTTAGGAGTGTATGAAGTAAGTTTATTTATTTATAATTCTTGCAAGAAATAGGTGAACATTTATAGATAGGGAATAAGCTTTTTACTTCCTATCCTGAAGCACCCTAGGTTCTATTTGAAGAAAGAGAAAGAAAGGTATGAGGGTAGGGAGAGAGAAGGAAAGGGAGCAGGAGAGGAAGAGGGAAGGGAGGGAGGGAGAGGAAAGGGAAGGGAGAGAAAAAGGGAGAGGGAGGAGAAGGGAGGGAGGGGGGAGAAAGAAACAGGAATCAGAATAAGAGATAAAGAGCACAAACACAAGCTCCCTCATCATCCCACTGGCTGAGGATGACAAAGTTAATAAGACTTCCTGGTCCTCCCATTGCATGTTCCTCCTTGACATGTTCCCCCTCTCTCATCATCTAACCCATGTTCAAAAATGGCACAAAACTCCTCAGCTGGGGAGAAGTTAATATTAAATAACTCATTAAGCATGCTCTCTCAGAACTTGCAGTTACCTATCACCCACTTCTTGCTTTGGGTTGATCTTTATCAGATTATCAATTCAGTGGCTCAATATCTTCTTGTTTTGTACAACTAAGTTAGCTGACATGACTTTTCTCTAAGTTTTTGCTCCTATGTGGAAATACAGTTCTATGGATTGCTCACACATAAATTTTAGCTTAAAATATTAGACGATAACATTCAATGGTTACATGATATCAGGAAGAGGTAAAACATCCCCTGGTTCTCCCTTCTATCTATGTAAACTGAGGCATATAGTTTAAGTGATTCGTCCAAGATCTTTCTGACTCTGAAGCTGGCTATATTATATAGCATGCTTCCTACTTACAAAAATCCAACATTTACATAGAAAGATGATGCTAGAACCCTAAAAATTTATGATTCTGGGGGGAAAGAAAACAGAGAGTGAATTATTTCCTTTCCTTCATACACACACACACTCATGAAAGTAAAAAGCTTAATCTGTAGAGTTCTTTTCCAATATTGATTTTTCTTAGTTAATAATCTCTTTAAAACTGACCCTTCTCAGTCTCCTTTACTTGGTTGCTCCTGCTAATTCTGAACATGCTATGTTTTTCTTCTGAGACTCTTTTCTTTTCCTATTATATTATTTTGTTTGATGATCTCTTCAGTCAATTACCAGCTGGATGTTGATGATTCCCAGATCTACTTATCCATCCTTAACTACCCTATTGCCTTGAATCTATACTTGCCTATTGGATATCTCAAACTTAATTTCCTTTGGACATTTTAAACTCAACATACCCCAAACTTTCTTCCAAAACCCTCTCCTCTTCCTAACTTCTGTATTATTGATGAGGTTACCACCATTTTCCTACTCACCCAGATTCAGAACTCAGGTGTCATCTTCATCCCTTATATCCAATCTGCTGCTAAGACCTGTTGATTTTACCTTCGTTATATCTCTCTATTAGACCTTCCCCCTATTTTCTCCTCTGGTACAGATTCTCATCACCTCATTATGCCCTATTTCAGCAACCTGCTGGTTGGTCTTCCTGCCAGAAGATTTTCCTCGGTTCAATTCATCCTCCAACTCAGCTGTCAAAGTAATTTTGCTAAATTCAATATGTCTCCCTTTCCCCACATCATTCAATAACCTCCAAATGGTTCCCTATTTCCTATATTTTTAACAGGATCAGATGGACAGGAAAAATAAGCCTGACAATATAATTTTGGGAAAAGTTACAAAATAGATAAAAAAAAAAAACCAGTATTCACCAAATTTGTTGTATTCAAGAATCTCACTTAAAACACAAAGGCACACACAGAGTTGAAGTGAAGACTGGGAATAAAATGTATTGCACTTTAACTGAATTCCAGGGAGAAAAAAAAGAATTACAATCATAATTTCAAGTAAGAAAAGATCAAAAATCGATTGTGTCAAGAAAGAGAAACTAGAAAAATACATTGTGGCATCACAGATTTTTTAAAATTTAAATCAATATTGAGATTATGTGCACCAAATGGCAGAATATATCAGTAGTTCTGTGAAGACCAAATAAATAATATTTCAACATTATTTATGTCTGGGATATAGCTATCACATGCCTTAAATATTCATAATAAAGATATGTCTATTATTTTAAGTTTTTATAACTTCAAATGTCTTCTTTTGCCAGTGTAAATGAGTTGATATTGTGCTATAGAATGTATAGTCATTTATACATAGCTCTTTTGATAGAGTGAGGCACCTTTATTCCTAATACTAGTACCCTATTGAATTTTTCTCTTCAAGAATCTAGGCTATCATTAATATGTAAAAAGTGAAAGTATAATTATTGTTGTCTCAGATTCCTCATACCTCATTTGAGAGTTTCTTGGCAAAGATGCAGAAGCGATTTGCCATTTTCTTCTCCAACTCGTTTTCCAGATGAGGAATTGAGGCAAACAGGGTCAAATGACTTGCCCAGAATCACACAGCTAGTATACATCTGAAGCCAGAATAGAACTCAGGAAAATATCTTCCTGCTTCCACCCACCGTGTATCCACTATCCACTCCACCACCTTACAACCTGAAAAGTATAACACCTTACAGTAAAAGCTTTATTGTTCTTTTTTCAAATAATTTTTATCAAAACCATTACTCTAGGCAGTGCCCAAAGCTATTTATGGTAAAGAAGACTCATTGGAACATTTTAGAAAGAATGGATTGGTGCTTGCTTTCATAATTTGTTTCCTGTCACTATTTTACCTAACATCATTAAATTGTCAAAAAAATTTTCCTTACTCACAAAAATTATAAAAACACTAATTTCATCCCAAATGAAGTTAAAAAAAAAAAAGTTGATAGCACTCTAGGTTCTCTTTATAGAAAGAGCAAGAGACACAGAAACACACACACAAAGAAAGAGAAAGTGAAAGAAAGGAAAAAAGAGAAAGTGAAAGCAGAGAGAGTAAAAGAGAGAAAGAAAAAGAGACAAAGAGAGACAGAGAAAGAGACAAAAAGAGAGAGAGAGACAAAGTGAAAAAGAAAAACAGAGAAAGACTTTGAGAGACACACAGAGAGACAGTGAAAAAGAGAAAGAGAATGAGAGAGACAAAGACACACAGACACAGAGACAGAGTGAAAGAGGGAGAGGGAGAGAGAAAGAGAAAGAAAATGAGATACAGTGAGAAATGAGAGGAAGAGAGAAAAAGAGAGAGACAGACAGAAACAGAGACAGAGAAAAAAAGGAAGTGGAGGGCTGCATCCTGAGATTTAAAAAAAAAAAAAAAAAGATAAATATAAAATAAAATTAGGGCAGCTAGGTAACCCAGGGAATAGAATATAGATCCTGAAGTCAGGAAGACCTGAATTCAAATGTGGCCTCAGATACTTACTATGTGACCCTCGGCAAGTCACTTATCCCTGTCTACCTCAGTTTCCTCATCTATAAAATGAGTTGGGAAAAAAAATGACAAAATAATCCATTATCTTTACCCAAAAGGAGTCCTGTAGAGTAAGACATGACTGAAATGAGTGAAAAACAAGAAAGATGAAATCAGGGCAACTTAATAATGCAGTGGATACAATACCTGGCCTAGAGTCAGAGAGATTAATCTTCCTGAGTTCAAATCTGGCCTCGAATACTTACTAGCTATGTGACAATAAGCAAGTTAAATAACTTTCTGCCTAAATTTTGTCTGCCTAAATTTCTCAATTATAAAATGAAGGTAATAATAGCAACTATCTCCCAGGTTTGTAATAAGGATCAAAGGAAATATTAAAAAAGAGAGAGAGAGAATTATCATAGAGACTAGATATCATAATGATATATACTTATTCCCTTCACTCCCCTTATTTGTGAACCTATCTAAATCAGATTTTAAGCTCCTTAAAGCCTTGTCATATACTATTCTTCATAGCACTTAGCACATTGTCTTATATCAAGATTATTGTTATATATTATATTAGCAATCTCCACATGTCATTTTTGTTGCATGTGGTCAGTCAATAAATATTTGTTTAATGAATTATAGAATTTTAAGTTGTATCAAAACCAATATTTTAATATAGTCCAAAGACCATTTAATCATTGTCCTATTTTTCTGATTCTTCAAAATTTTAGAGGCAAGAGAAAAAAGTCTTTTAAAATATTTTTAAAATTCTGTTTCTGATCTTTAAAATAAATATCAATATAACCCAGAGTTGTATATATCTAAAGATAATTTTTAAAAGTTTATGCACAAATATTGTATAGCACATAGCAGGAAATTAAATCAAAACAAGTCAACAAGCATTTATTTAAACACCTATTATGTGTCAGACAAAGATAGGGAGAAAGGGATGAAGACAAAGGCAGAGAAGAGCAGAAATAGAGTGTGATAAAGACAGAAAGACAGAAATAAAAAGAGAGAAGGAAAAAAACAGGCAGAGAGAGACATATAAAAGAGAACTGTGACTATAGATCTGACAAGATGTGAAGAAGCCAGAGAAAGATTAAGTCCAGGAGGATGGCCTGCCTTTGAGTAAAAGAGAGAGAGGGAAAAGGAAAAAGAAACAGATAGAAACAGAGGTGGAGAGAAAGAGAGTTATATGAGCATTGTCGCTATAATCTTCTCATTAGTTCATGTACAGCCAAGTCATGCTTTTAGCTAGGGCAATTCACCAAAAATCGTATTTCTCTCTGCTGGAGTTTTCAAACCCTGCACCTCAAAGTCCCTTAAGTGTTAGAGGCAAAATCGCATATTCTGCATTATAAGCTCCATCCTGAATCTGATATATCCAATAGCTTCATTTAGGAATACTTCTGCTTTTTAATCAACAGTTTCAGTTTGGATCAAAGGAGTCCTCTCACTTAACAATAGAAGACAACTATTCATTTCGCCAAGCCTTTAACATTGTCTATTATATTTGTAAAGCACTAGAAATCTTAATACACACACAAAAATAGAACCTGCCCTGAGGGATCTATCATTAATCAAACAATGAACAAGAGCCTACTATGTGCACTGTGCTAGGTGCTTTTATATGCTATAATCCCACTTCATGAACCATTGATGCTCTCTTTAATTATTGTTCTGCAGGGAGTCGGAATTGAGGTCATATATCTCCACTTGAAATAAGATGTTTCAAATTACCCATCTCATATCATTGTAGGCAGAACTTGGTTCTTCCATAAATTTTGAATTTAAATATATTATAGAGCATTTGGGGTTTCCCAAAAGTAACTAAGACTCAAAGTCAATTTGCATAAGTATCTTAAGAAACTAGATTAATTACTCAAAGCTTTGCCTCTGCTAAAGCGGTAGAGCTAGAAAGGAGAGATCTCACAGCGTTAGGATTCTAGCTTCTAGACCAAAGACTTGGGCTTCTACATTCTGAGTCCCTAATGTAGATAAGGCGTACTGAATTACCTTAATCTTCAGCAAAAAGGAAAGTCTTGTGGAAATGGATTTTGAGCAAAGATTATGTTATTTCTATCAAGAACCATTTTTTTCCTTTCTCCCAATCTATGTAACATTGCAGCTCTTCTTCCCACCCCAATATTTCATTCTCTTTTTCTCCTTTTTCTTGTGTTGCTGAAATTTATTTACGTAATTTATATATATACATATATGTATATGTATATATATAATTTATGTAATAAAGGGAAAGACCTGAAATTCCCATAAGCCTCAAGACCTCTAAAGATAGATATGACCAAAGTTCTCAAAACTTGAATTTTTGTGAGATAGTAGCCATTCTGTAGAACAGAAGTGTCATATACGTAGCCAAGGGGATGGCCAGATTAAAATGTAATTTCAAACATATTTAACAAAATAAACAATAAACAATAAAACATTCATGATGTTAGTTTGTGGTTTTCTAAGTCTGCAGCTGAGGGCTACAGGATCCTTACATACTTTACTGTTCCTCCACTCCTACCCTTTCAAATGAGAATTATACCTCATATTTTACTGAAAATATTGAGGCCATTTGCCAAAAACTTCCTTTTTTCCCTTCCTCCTAATTTCATATCTCACCTCACTGCTTTATAGGATGATTGTATCATTTATGGCATAGAACCTAGTGGGAAAATTAATCCTTCACACATATATATACATAAACCTATCAGTGGATACAGTGTCAGGCCTAGACTCAGGAAAACTAATATTTCTAAATTCAAATCTAGCCTTAGATACTTACTAGCTGGGTGATTCTGGGCAAGTCACTTAATCCTTCTTGCCTCAGTTTCCTCATCTGTAAAATGAGCTGGAGAAAGAAATAGCAAACCCTTCCAGTATCTGTGCCTAGAAAATTCCAAATGGAGTCACAAAGGATTGGACATAACTGAAATAACTGAACAAGACTGTATTAGCTAACCTACCAATGAATGATATCACTTGTGAATTCAAAGCCATCTTATTTCAATTATCTAGCCTAGAGAGAATTAAAAATCAAGGATGATGCATTTGGATCAAGGAAACCTGAAAGCCAAAAACTCAAAACAAACAACAAACCCATACTAACTACTCATGATGTGTCTACTTCCTTAAGATTAGCAGCTAGCTATTTGTTTAAATAGAATCACCTAAGATGTGATTGAGTATTTTTCTAGTTTCTTCTGTTGGATGAAAAGGACATAATAGAAGCTGCTTTCCAATCTAATAATTTTTCAACCATGGTAGTATGGATTATTTAAAGCCTAAGGGAGTTCTTTACTACAAGTAGTTGACACTCTAATAATGATAAATTAAAAAGGTATATATTTTTTGCACCTACCATTTGCAGAGCTCAAGAACTTTGCAAACAAATGCATAGTTCTTTGTGAAGCAGTATGTTGTGATAGAAAGAAGGCTCGATCTGGAGAGTGGGATTTAAATTCCAACTCAATCACTAAAACTGAGAATAAATCTTTAAAATAGAAGTAATTATAATATCTCCATAGGGTCATTGCTGTGTTAGTAGCAAATCATTAGATTGAGGATTCTTAACCTTTTTTGTCTTGAATTCCTTAGTCTTTCTAGTGAAGTCTATAAATCAGAGACTTTCTGGATTCCTTAACAGACAGGACACTCCTCAGAATAATGTTTTTAATTTCACAAAATAAAATAAGACTACAAAATTAACTAATTATATTAAAATATATAGTTATAAAAAATTTTAATAAGTTTACTCAGAACAAGCTCTCAAAGGCAATCAGATAAAGCAATACAAAGATATTCTCAAGGTCATTCTTAAGAACTTCATAATTGATTGTATGAATGGAAGACACTGGCACAAGATTGCCCAACAACCACACTGTTATCAGAGAAGTTGCTGTGCTCTATGAGCAAAGGAGAATTAAATTGGCTCAGAAAAAATGCAAGATGCACAAAGTGAGAGAAGCCACTACAAATGTTCATAGGGACATAGAAAAGGGAGGGACAAAAGAGGAGGGAAGACAGAAAGAGAGAAAAAAAGAGAAGAGAAGAGAGAGGGAGGGAAGGAGGAACAGAGGGAGAGAAAGAAGAGAGAGAGGAGAAAAAAGAGAAGAAAAGGAGGGAGAAGGAGGGAGCAACAGGGAGGGAAAGGAGAGAAGGACAGAGAAAGGGAGGGAAGGAGGAAGAAGAAAGGAGGGAGGGAGAAAGAGTCTCATTCTGGACTCTGATTTCTTATTTTTTCTAAAGCAGAAAGCATACAGCATGTTTTATCATTAGTCCTTTAGAATCATGTTTTTGTTGTTGTTCCGTCATTTTCAGTAATGTCTTATTTTTGTAACCCCCTTTGGAGTTTTCTTGGCAAAGATACTAGAGTGTTTTGTCATTTCCTTCTCTAGCTCATTTTAGACAAGTGGAAACTGAAAAAAAGTTTTTGTACAAACAAAACTAATGCAGACTAAATTAGAAGGGAAACAATAAATTGGGAAAACATTTTTACATTTAAGGGTTCTGCTAAAGGCCTCATTTCTAAAACATATAAAGAATTGATTTAAATGTATAAGAATTCAAGCCATTCCCCAATTGATAAATGGTCAAAAGATATGAATGGACAATTTTCAAATGAAGAAATTAAAATATATTCTTATTTATATGAAACAGTGCTCTAAATCAGTATTGATCAGAAAAATGCAAAGTAAGACAATTCTGAGGTACCACTACACAGCTCTCAGATTGGCTAAGATGACAGGAAATGATAATAATGAATGTTGGAGGGGATGTGGGAAAACTGGGACACTGTTACATTGTTGGTGAAATTGTGAGTGGATCCAGCCATTCTGGGGAGCAGTTTGGAACTATGCTCAAAAAGTTACCCTTTAACTCAGCAGTGTTTCTATGGGGCTTATATCCAAAGAAATCTTAAAGGAGGGAAAAGGATCCACATGTGCAAAAATGTTTGTGGCAGCCCTTTTTGTAGTGGCTAGAAACTGGAAACTGAGTGGATGCCCATCAGTTGGAGAATGCTGTGGAATATTATTGTTCCGTAAGAAAGGATCAGCAGGATGATTTCGGAGTTCTGGAGAGACTTACATGAACTGATGCTGAGTGAAATGAGCAGGACTAGAAGAACATTGTATATGGCAACAGCAATATTATATGATATCAATTCTGATGGATGTGACTCTTTCCAATAATGAGATTATTGAGGCCAGTTCCAATGATCTTGTGATGGAGAGAACCATCTACACTCAGAGAGAGGGTTGTGGGAACTGAATGTGGATCACAACATAACATTCTCACTCTTTTTGTTTGCTTGCATTTTGTTTTCTTATTTTTTTTCCTTTTGATCTGATTTTTCTTGTACAGCAAGATTATTGTGTAAATATGTATACATATATTGGATTTAACATATATTTTAACATGTTTTACATATTCTAGAGGTACTTGCCATCAAGGGGAGGGAGTGGGGAAGAGGGGAAAATTTGGAACACAAGGTTCTGCAAGGATCAACGTTAAAAAAAATTATCCATGCATATGGTTTTTTTGGGGAAAAGCAGCTTTAATTAAAAAAAAAAAAAAAAAAAAAAAAAAAAAAAAAAAAGAAGTGGAAACTGAAGCAAACAGGTTTAAGTCATTTGCCCAGGGTCACCCAGCTAGTGTCTGAGGCCAGATTTGAACTCAGGAAAATGAGTTTTTCTGACTCCAGGCCTGACACATTGTGCCGCCTAGCTGTCTCCCTATCTTAATTTACTCTTCTTTTAATTCCCTGTTGAATGAAATGTATTTATGCACTCTACTTTGAATATTTGTATTCTTCTCTCCTTTAACTAGATTGGAGGAGAATGAGATTCAAGTGTCAATTGTTCCCCCTTTTATCCATTTTTGTATTTACTTCTTCTTGTACACTATAGATTATTTGAGATAATTTCTCCTAACCTTCTTTTCCCTTCTCCTTTCTTTCCTCTCTTTCCAATCTTCTTTTAAGATCATTTAAATATAATGAAACTACTTTTATGACTTTTATCTAATTAGATTCACTTTATGACTCCTAATGATGATAGAGTTCAGAAAGGACATATTTATATCTATCCATCTATCTATCCTTTTGACTATATCACCTCCTCAGATTAGAAAGTGCTTTATACTTGTTTAGTCTCTATGATTGCTTATTCATGTTTACCTTTTTATATTTCATTTAAATGCTGTATTTGAACTTCTAAGATTCTGTGTAGCTATGATCTCTTTACCAGGAATAAAGGAAATCTATTTCATTAAAAATCCATTTTCCTCCCCAAATGTTTATATTCAGCTTTTCAGGTTATTCTTGATTGTAAATCTATATCATTTTCCCTCTTCAGTGTTATATTCCAAACCTTCTGTTTCTTTACAATGGTGGATGCTAAATTACATATGATACTGACTGTGGCTGTTTGGTATTTGGATTCTTTCTTTCTGGCTAGCTATAATACCTTTTCTTTGACCTTGAAGTTCTGGATATTGGCTAAAATGTTTCTGGGAGCTTTCATTTCAGAGTTTCCTTTGAGTGATGATTGGAAGATTCTTTTTATTTCAACTTTACCTCTAGTACAAAGAGACCTGGGCAGTTTTATTTAAAGATTTCTTGAAATATAATATCTAGGTGGGGTTTTTTTTTAGTCAGATTTTCAATGATTCTTAAATATTTTCTCTTCAATTTGTTTACTGTCAATTATTTTTACTATTAAGTACCTTAAAGTTGCTCTTCCTCCTCCTCCTCTTTCTCTTCCTTCTCCTCCTTTCTTCTTCCTCTTCTTCCTCCTCCTCCTTCTTCTTCTTCCTCTTCCTTTTTCTTTTCTTCTTCTTCCTTCTTCATTTTAATATTTCTTGTCTCATGGAGTAACTTGGCTTTTGGACAAAGTTTAATATTTCTTATGCCTTTCCAATTCTTTCTTTTATGACATTACTTTTCCAATTTTTCCCTAGAACTCTTATTTTATTTTTTAATTAACTCTTTTCTTTTAAAGTTCTTGCTTTATTTCTTTGAAGAGTTCTAGTTGAATTCATGCCCAAGATGTACTTTGTTGACACTTTGCTTATAGATGATTTTAAGTTATTCTTTTTTTTTTTTTTTTGGATTTATGTCAAGTTATTCTTGTTACCTTTATAGCTTTTTATTTTGCGATTCCTTTTTTATTTGCTCGTTCTACTAGCCTACTTTCTGACTTCAGATTTTATGTAAGACAGGGCTCTGTACTTCTGAGGAAGAGGTTGAGGCTGGCCTTATTGTTGCTTTCTTAGAATATTAAAAAAAAATTGGGCTTGGATCCTTTATTTTTTTTTTTTAGTTAAAACTTTTTATTAACAAAACATATGAATGGGTAATTTTTCCACATTGACCCTTGTAAAATCTTTTGTTCCAACTTTTCCTCTCCTTCCCTCAGCCCCCTTCCCTAGCTGACAGGTAGTCCAATACATGTTAAATATGTTGAAATACATGTTAAATCCAACATATGTGTACATATTTATACAGTTATCTTGCTGCACAAGAAAAATCAGATCAAAAAGGAAAAAAAGCTGAGAAAGAAAACACAATGCAAGCAAGTAACAACAGATAGAATGCTATGTTGTGGTTCACACTTTGTTCCCATGGTTCTCTGGGTATAGATGGCTCTCTTTATCACTGAACAAGTGGAACTGGTTTGAATCTTCTCACTGTTGAAGAAAGCCACGTACTTGGGGTATTATTGAATGTTGAGTTATTCCAGGTTCGTGGGGATAGCGCAAGTTGGGGACTTGCAAGATTTCAATGATCCTAAAGTGGTCCCACATCGAACAAAGTCTGATCCCCACAGGGGACTCTGGTCTGGACTCTGAAAGTTCTCAGCCTCATTGTAAATTGTTGATGAACTCAATTATTATCAGTCAGTTAGGAAGCCCTATTGGTTCAGAGTGACAGGTAGGAGTTATACCCTGGTTATTCCTTTGTAGCCCCAGATTGGTATAGAAATTAGAACTGAGACTCTCTGCACCATCCCACCCTGACGCTGTACTGGGGGCCAAACTACAACAGCTGCTGTTTGCTTATTTCTGGGTACATACATAATTTAGAGCTGTGACTGCTCCTGTGATGGGAACACTTCTCTTCCTCCTCAGTGCACTCTAGATATGTGACCTAGAATTGGGTCGAGTGTGACAAAGCTGACAGTCAATACTTGTTCCAACACCTTGCATGAGATGACAGTATCCTGACATGGGGGTTGGACCCCCTCTTTCCTGAGTTCACAGCTTCCCCCTATACTCAAGATTGCAGTTATGGTCATTTGCTATTCTCAGTATCCACATATCTTTCTATCTCTTTATGCTGGCCTGGACTACTAAATATAATAATTCATTGAGATTTTTCTCTTGGATATCCCCAATAGGATTTAGTCTGGTAAATTTTCTAGATCTGTTTGAAAGAGATTTGGGGGGCTTTTTATTTTGGGCTGGCATAGAGCTAAGCTAATTCTTTCTTGCCATCTTGGCTTTATCCTCTGACTTGTTTCTTTTTTAAAAGATTTTGTTATCTTGCATTATAGAATGATTGAGAGATATATTTGGATATTTGGGGTCTTTCTCAGAAATACAACTGCAACATATTTTTTAATTTATCAGCTTGAACTCTACTCTAGTTCTACTCTGAATTTATTTATTTATTTTGCTGAGACAAGGCTAAGGGACTTACCCAGGGTAACACAACTAAGCTATTATTTATTTTAAAAATTAGAGAAACCTTTTTTTTTTCCCCCCAAGAATATTACTTATTGAGATCTTAAAGACAGGAATGGGACCTATATGTGCAAGAATGTTTGTGGCAGCCCTTTTTGTAGTGGCTAGAAACTGGAAATTGAACGGATGCCCATCAATTGGAGAATGGTTGGGTAAATTATGGTATATGAATGTTATGGAATATTATTGTTCTGTAAGAAATGACCAACAGGAGGAATACAGAGAGGCTTGGAGAGACTTACATGAACTGATGCTGAGTGAAACGAGCAGAACACTTCAACAATAATACTGTATGATGATCAATTCTGATGGACATGGCTCTCTTCAATAATGAGATGAACTAAATCAGTTCCATTTCTTTAATAATGAAGAGAACCAGCTACACTCAGTGAAAGAACTATGGGAAAGTGGTGTGAACCACTACATAGCATTTCTAATCCCTCTGTTTTTGTCCACTTGCATTTTTTATTTCCTTCTCAGATTATTTTTACCTTATTTCTAAATCCGATTTTTCTTGTGCAACAAAATAACTGTATGGATATGTATATATGTGTGTGTGTGTATTGTATTTAACATATGCTTTAACATATTTGACATGTATTGGACTACTTGCCATCTAGGGGAAGGAGGTGGGAGAAGGAGGGGAAAAGTTGGAACAGAAGGTTTTGCAAGGGTCAATGCTGAAAAAAATTACTCATGCATATATCTTGTAAATAAAAAGCTATAATAAAAAAATTTTTTAAATAAAATAAAAGAATATTAAAAAGAATATTACTTATTTCTTTAATCTTAATTTCTTATCATTAAATATATTCTAAAATTATTTTATATGCAATTGGAAAAATAAATAATAGGCACAGATATTTATAACATCTTAACTTCTAACATCATAGTCAGAATCACTCAAAACCTCTGTAACAAGAGTCGACTTCAAAAAACTCAGTTATGAAAAACTGTGAAAACTCAGTATTATAATATTAAATGTCTCTTGAGATACCAAGTAAAAGCATTTCTAAAAATCCTCTTCACAAGATAAAGGTGAAAATAAGTAGTTTCACCAAAAAAGGAGATTCTTCCAAACTCCTTTATCTTTTCTTCTGTGACATTCTTCCCAACCATGTCAGGAAATAGTCTCTTTAGCATCCCTCAAGCTATCATATTTAATAGTAATTTTCCAAACTTTTATCTCATAGATTTTTTAAAATAAATCAAGTAAAAAAATATAAACTCTCTTCCTGATTGCATAGATAGAAGCAACTGGTAGAAAGATATTTTTTCATCTAACAATTCATACTACGAGTGTATCCTTCCCTTTCTGCATCTTCAATAACTACCACTTACATACCACGAGTAGTTGCACCAGGTATAATGCATAGTACACTAAACACTAGGGATACAAATAAGGGGAAAAAAGACAATTTCTGTTTTCAAGAGGCTTTCAATCTAATGGGGGGAAGACAACATAAAAAAATAAAGCTAGAAAGGTGAATGTTGGAAACTATCTATTGAGAACAATGATATACTATTAGTAATAAAATAAATATAATCAAATACTATTGAGAACAATTTAAAAATAAAAATAAAGTGGATAGTTAACTTAAAGATATAGTAACAATATGGGAGAACCAAATATAATTGGCATAGCATTTTTCTTCAAGGTCAAAACTTTTCAGTCCTCCGAAAATTATTTAGTGGTACCTCAAATTCACCTTGAATTTTACCAGATGGTAAAAATCAATGAGTTAGACTTAGCTGAGTACTTGTTCTGTTACTTCTTTTCCAAGTAGGAAAAAAGAGGAAGTATCTGAACCCACCCAGATTACACCTTTTTCTTCCACTGGGCAGACTCAGGGATATAATTTTCCCTTTGGTTTATGCTTCTGTTTCCAGCTCCCTCCTCTTTACATCAAAGACTGAAGTTTTGTCTGAGGCCTTAGAATTTTGAGTAGCCACACACAGCTCCAGCAATTGAGTTCATTAATCTGTGGGCAAAATGGCACCCATATGAATGTGATCCATATAAATCACTTTCTTTGCTAGGTTGGGTGATTCTTATGAGGCAAAAAAACACTATTTAAAAGAAAAAGCACAACATCTTAGAGCCCCAAGTTAGAATAAAAAAACCCCAGACCCTCAGATAGAAGCTTAGATGTCTGCTTTATTTAACTTCTATGAATTTCCAACTAACCCTGGGCATCCTCCTTCCTTTCTGACCAGGACAAGTGGACTCTACAGAAGTGGAGTATAAGCTTTCGTGATCAGATATATTTTTCTATAAGATAAAAATTAGTACATAATAAAAGATTAGGTTAAAAAGTTTTGGGTTTTTTTTTTTTAATTACTTAACAGTATTTGTTGTCAAATAAGCAAGGGGAAGGGGAGTCTGGAGAGAACAAACTGTTTAGAGTCACTTGGATCTTGAAGTAGTGATTACAATCAGCAGCCTTGGCCTGGATTCTTTGTTTCAGGATGGAAGTAGGGACCCAACGTTTATTGTAATTACCCCCTTAGCTGCTGTCTGCTCCCCTTACTCCTCTCTCCTTCCTCCCCACAAGCAGACTGCTTGTCAGAATGCTGTTATCTCTGCTCCATCTATTCTATTTGTCTGGGTATCCCTCTTTTTAAAACTTTGGGGTTTGACTCCAGTCTGCCTCCCAACTGAAAGACTATAGTTGTCCAGATCTTTCTCAGGAATATGAATGAACATTTGCCCCCTGAACTATTAATCCCAAAAAGTCAATCAATTCTCAATCCCTTATGAAGAGATACTATACAAAATAAATATATCACAGTGAAAAGTGCTTTTTGGCAATTGTATATGTGAAAGAAAATAATATGACTGAAAATAGTTAAATAGGCCAAAAGCAATAAGGCATTAGTAATTGTCATAATAGTTAAGAGAATAATATATACATAAGACATCAAAAATGTGAAACATAATATATAATTCAACAAAGAATTACATGTATCTGAAGGAGTAAGCACTTCTCCTGAAATATTTTATTTATTCATATGTTGAAAAGATTTAATTCTATTTTAACTGATTTGTATTTCTCTATCTGTATGTAAATTTATTAATATTATAAACTTACCACCATGTTTAGCTTCTGTGGCTTGCTTCTTTATCCAAAGGAAATCCACAATACATAAGACACATCAAAAATGTAAAACATTATATATAATTCAACAAAGAATTACATATATCTGAAGGAGTAAGCACTCTTCCTGAAATATTTTATTTATATGTTGGAAAGATTTAATTCTATTTTAACTTATTTGTATTTCTATATCTGTATGTAAATTGATTAATATTATAAACTTCCTAACATTTTTAGCTTCTGTGGCTTGCTTCTTTATTCAAAGGAAATTCACAGTTGAGGTTCTAGGCAAAAAAGATACTGTTTTTAAGTTCAGTTGTCCCCTCATATAGCAACTGGGGTCCCCCTCAATCCTAAAAAACATAACTAGATTTCTACATGTAATGTCTATAATGTAGAACACAAAGTACTTTTCTCAGGAGTATTCTGTGCTGACTGGGAAAAAGAAAAACAAAGCTGAGCTTCAAGATTTTTGAAATGCTGCTTCAATGTATCAGGGTTTTGTTTTTTTTTTTTAATTTTTAAATGTTTATTTTATTTTTATTTTTTTATGTTGGAGACTGGTTCATCATTGCTAGAAGTGCAATAGCCATTCATAAGCCCAAATTCAATTCTGTTTGCTCCTCCTTGGGCAGCCTGGTGATCTTTTATTTCCAAAAATTTGCCATATATTGACATCACACTATTTTATCTTTCCTGAAGTTCAGAACCTCCAAACTGAAGTTACCAGCTTCAGCCTCCCACAGTAGTAGGAATTATAAGTGTGACCTAACCCAAAATCTTTTGTTTTTACTTTGACTAGATTTTATTCTATCTCTTTCCCCCTTCCAGAGAGCCATTCCTTATAACAAATATTTTTAAAGATTTTTATTTTCAAAACATAGGCATAGTTTTTAATATTCACTTTTGTAAAATTTTGTGTTTCAAATTTTTTTCTCCCTCCCTTCCCCCTATTCCCTCCCCTAGATGGCAAGTTTTCCAAAATATGTTAAACATGTGCAGTTCTTCTAATCATATTTCCACAGTTATGGTGCTGCACAAGAAAAATCAGATCAAAAAGAAAAAAAAATGAGAAAGAAAACAAAATGCAAGCAAAGAAAAACAAAAGTGAAAATACTATGTTGTGATCCACATTTAGTCCCACAATTCTCTCTCTGGGTGTAGATAGTTCTCTCTGTCACAAGATTATTGGAACTGGCCTGAATCATCTTGCATAACAAATACTACTAAGAAAAAAAGATTGAAGAGGGGAAAAAATCCATCAAAACAATCAGTGTATCATGCATACAAATCATTTGTACAATGTCCTACAACTTCTTACTTTTATTTTTTTATTTTTTTATTTATTTATTTTTGCTAAGGCAATTGCCCAGGGTCACACAGCTAAGAAGGTTTTAGTGTGGTTTTTTTTTTTGTTTTTTTTTTTGTTTTTTTTTTTACCAATTTCTTTTGAGCACTAAAAGTTGTTATTTTTTTTTTTGGGGGGGGGACATACCAAGTTGATGTCTTGTTGCATTTCTTTTAAAAATTTGACTTTGGAAACATATGAACACAACTACAGAACACTTTCCACACAAATAAAGTCAGGTCTAATCAATTGGAAAAATCCCAAGTGCTCATGGGCAGGCTGAGTGAATATTATAAAAATGATAATATTACCTAAATTGATCTACTTATTCAGTGCCATATCAAACAACTCCCAAGAATTTATTTACAGATCTAGAAAAAATAACAAAGTTCATCTGGAAGAACAAAAGGTCAAGAATCTCAAAGGAATTAATAAAAGTATGACTTTGTTCTACCTCAATTTCTGAGTTCTTTAGGGAGATATCTATCTCACATCTAAGCTTTTTATCTAGTTAAGAAATTTCTCAAATATTTTCTCAATACCAAGTTTTGATGACTCTGGGAAAATCATTTAACTTCTGTTGCCTCCATTTCCTCAGCAGTATGTTATACACACACTTTATCTTCACTATTAAAGTTTGTGATCCAAAACAAATAAAACTAATCAATTTTGTAGATGTTTCCTCCTACTTAGATGTTTAATGTGTAGGCAAAAGCAAAAAAATTACTAAACTTCTTTAAGATTTTTAATGTATGTGTGCAGGCCAGAATTGAAACAGGGACACTAAAGAACTTTGGAATTGATTGTGAGCCATGGAAGATGCTGGTATAGCATCACTCAGCATGGCTTGCCCATATCATTCTATGAGTGAAGCAGAATTGCAGTATCTCAAAGCAAACATGAGATGCACAAATTTAGAGACATCTCTACTCCAGATTTGGACTATTTGTGGGAGAGCCTCCTGAGCTCTTATTGGTCCAATCATCCAGTCAGACCCTGTATTCTGACTCCAACAGAGAGGACAGTGAAAGTCAAAAGAAGATTCAAGTTTGTTTACAGGGACTTCCTGCAGTATTTCAAGTTTAGAGATCAAAGAGGACCCAGCATATGTAGAATTGAACCTAAAACTACTTCCTGAAATCAGCAATGGTCAGTGCCATGAAAGTTCTGATTTATCTAAACCAAGGTCAACTAATAAGTACTGTATTCTGTGGAAAGATTTTTTTTCCCTATTTCTTTCAGTCCTCTCAAGTGTGTGCTACTCCATCTCCCCACCGCCTAGCACCTCATTTCATTTTTTCTTTTTTTTTTCTATTTTTGCAAAAGTTTTACCAATAAAATGACAAATTTACCAATGTTCTTGTGTTTACTGGCAAATCAAAGGTACTACTTCTGTCTTCAATTACTATCAAATCTTCTAAATCAAAAACATCAACTAGTGATTTTTCAGATTTTCTTTAAGCTTTCACATTTTTCATGCCGGGTTTTTTGTTTTTTCCCTCATTTCTGTTAAGGACACCAAGATGTAGGAATTTATAACTAGAGAAGAATAGAAGATTTTGATTACATCAAACTAAAAAGTTTCTGTATAAACAATACTAATTCAAACAAGATTAGAAGGGAAGTAACAAATTGGGAAAATATTTTTATAGTTAAAGGTTCTGATAAAGGTCTCATTTCCAAAATATATAGAGAACTGACTCTAATTTATAAGAAATCAAACCATTCTCCAATTGATAGTCAAAGGATATGAACAGACAATTTTCAGATGATGAAATTGAAACTATTTCCACTCATATGAAAGAGTGTTCCAAATCACTACTGATCAGAGAAATGCAAATTAAGACAATTCTGAGATATCACTACACACTTGTCAGATTGGCCAAGATGACAGGAACAAATAATGATGAATGTTGGAGGGGATGTGGGAAAACTGGGACACTGATGCATTGTTGGTGGAGTTGTGAAAGAATCCAGCCATTTTGGAGAGCAATTTGGAACTATGCCCAAAAAGTTATCAAACTGTGCATACCCTTTGATCCAGCAGTGCTACTACTGGGCTTATATCTCAAAGAAATACTCAAGAGGGGAAAGAGACATATATGTGCCAAAATGTTTGTGGCAGCTCTTTTCGTAGTGGCTAGAAACTGGAAGATGAATGGATGTCCATCAGTTGGAGAATGGTTGGGTAAATTGTGGTATATGAAGGTTATGGAATATTATTGCTCTGTAAGAAATGACCAGCAGGAGGAATACAGAGAGGCTTGGAGAGAGACTTAAATCAACTGATGCTGAGTGAAGTGAATAGAACCAGAAGATCGCTGTACACTTCAACAACAATACTGTATGAGGATGTATTCTGATGGAAGTGGAAATCTTCAACATAAAGAAGATCCAATTCACTTCCAGCTGATCAATGATGGACAGAAACAACTACACCCAGAGAAGGAACACTGGGAAGTGAATGTAAACTGTTAGCACTACTGTCTATCTACCCAGCTTACTTATACCTTTGGAATCCAATACTTAACGTGCAACAAGAAAATTGGATTTACACACATATATTGTATCTAGGTTATACTATAACACATGTAAAATGTATGGGATTGCCTGTCATCTAGGGGAGAGAGTAGAAGGAGGGAGGGGAAAATCTGGAAAAATGAATACAAGGGATAATGTTATTAAAAAAAAAAAACCTACTCATGCATATATACTGTCAAAAAATGTATAATTATAAAATTAATTTTTAAAAAAAGGACACCAAGATGTGTAAAGAGCTAGAGTATATATAGTGCATTAAGGTTTGCAAAGTTTTTTAGAGGATGCCACATTTGATTCTCACAACAACTTGTATGTCAGGTGCTGTCATTATCCCCATTTTGCAGTAGAAAAAACTGAAGACCAGAAAAGTTATTAAGTGACTTATTAGGGCCGCTAGGTGGTACAGTGGATGGAGCACCAGCCCAGAAGTCAGGAGGACCTCAGTTCAAATCAGATCTCAGACATATAACATTTCCTGGGCAAGTCACTTCACCCCAAATTGCCTCAGGGGAAAAAAGTGACATTAATAAGTTAATGAGGGCCATAAACTTAGTGTCAGAGGAATTTTGAATGAGACCTCCAGCTTCAAGTGCAATACTCCATTCACCACACCACCTCATTGCTGATAAAACTGCACTTAAGCAAAGGACAAGATGTAATAGTACTTCCAAAGCAACTCCCATTTAAAATGTATTTTCAAGATGCAACTTGACTGAAAAATCAGCAACAGTGTCCTCACTAATCTTGATAGCTAGAAATCTAAAAATGAGTCTTAGTTAGGTGTTAGGCCTTGTCCAGTGAAGAAAAATCCATTATCTAAGAGATCCAACTCCAATTCTATCAGCGTGTCTCATTTTACTCTTATTGCTTCTTTGCCATCAAAATTTCTTCTGCTGTTTTCTCAATCTTGAAATGAAAAGAACAGCTTGGGTGTTTGTTTTAATAATCACAGGCTGGAAGCTTTCCACAGTCTTTAAGATGCAAAAATATTTCTTGGAAAGAATATTTTATAAATTCCTTTTGTTATTTATTACCCCCTTCCCCTCTTCACCTCCCATCCTCTTCCCAATAGTTTTAGTATTTAAAAAAAATTTTTAATTTTAGTCTGCCAGGTAATAATGGTAGATTCAAGTTTTCCTCAGTGAAGGTCCAGTTCTCTATCCACTGGTTCTCAATTAGAGTTTTGATAGTGAGAAGTCTCTTCCAAATATTCTGTATATATACCAAAGTTTTTTTTTTTCCCTTTACTAGAAAAATTATGGATCACAAAACATCATTATGACACAATAGAGATCCTAGTTCTTTAAAAGTGATTCATGAACAATTCTTTCTTAATCCTATCTCTCCATCTACTGATAAGAAAACATAACAAAATAAGGTAATGTAGTGTTATATTTGCCTCATCCTCACTAATTAAGACATTAGTAAGAGTTTAAAACTATTTGTAATGTGCTTGTAAATAGCCAATTACTTCTAACCTTCATTTTCCCAAAAATTACATTTGTTTGTGTAGCACTTGAAGTTTACCATCTACCTTTCTCATGAGATTCAAGTATTCCCATTTAAAGGTGAGAAACCAAGGCAAAAGGGGCAAAAATGGCTTCTTTTTGCCCAGTCAGTGTCACAATTATGCCTCACATCCGGAGTTCTGGTTGATCCCATTGCTCTTTTCCCTCCTTCCATACTAATTTTCCAACTTCCTTCTTCCATACTAATTCTCCAACTTTCTCTTTCCATACTAATTCTCCAACTTCTTTCTTGAAGCACTATTTAAGAACAAGGCACTCAGTAATTATTCATTTGCTGAATCAAGAACAAAACAAAGTTTATTATTTGCTGGGTACACTTTGTGGTTTAAATATTTTATAAGTCAAGTAAGAGACAGCTTTAACCATGATGGAACAGATGAACTCAAGGGCCAAATATCTAAAGGAAAAGGAAAAGGATTCAAGAGAATTCTTTGCATCAAAGGGTTACTGTTCTAATATAAGATTTTCTCTAGCTTCTTTTCTGATTTATAGTTTTTGAAGAAGAAAATAACTTTGATGTTTCAAATTCTTTGCAGGAAAAAACTCACAAGAGAATTTCAAGGACTGCTAAAAAACCAAGTTATCTTTGGCATGATGCTTGGGTTACTAGATCTGGTAACTTTAAAAGATCTTCCTTTCTTTAGGGTAGGGGCAAATAAATGCCAACATCACCATTGTATCTCATTGTACCCACAGCATGTATTCTCCAACATTTCCAGCCGAGGAATTTTCACTGATCAACAGGAATAACCTCTATCATACTTTCCAGTACTGCATTTTGTGGTCCTTATTGAAGCATTTCTCTCAAGGACCACAATGAGCATGTTGCCTATATAAAGCCCAACACCATTAACAGATTTTTGCCTTAGGACCAACAAAATATTACAGCTATATTTAAAGGGGAAAGATTTAAGCAAGGAAACAAAATGCATCTTTGGAAGTAAATTAACCTAATGGAACTGTCTTGTTTTCAGATGGTTATCAGTGGAATTTTGTCCAATTGTAGGCTTTCCACTTAATCAGCTTATTAACTCTCAAGAAATAGTTTCCTTGCATTTGACCAGTAGACACAAAAAGTATATTCTGCCTCTATAGTTCTGAAATACTTGGCATATTATAAGTATTTTTAGTGCAAAATGAAAAAAAGCATTGGCTCTAGAGTCTGAGAACTTAATTCAAATCTTTTTTCTATGATTACTATGTGACCTTCAGAAAAATCACTCAACTTCACCATGTCTGTTTCCCTCATCTATAAAATGAAAGGGCTGGACTACATAGTCCCCAAGGTCTCTTCCAATTCTCAATCTAAGACCTTAGAAAAACCTCATAAACATTTTTCAGTTAAGATTTTTTTTTGTCTCTACCCAATACTTTTTTCCACTTAAAAATCAAACTTCTCTTAAGCTCAAATATTTTTTATATTACACAAAAACACACTGTCAACATGTTTGGGTAAAAAAACATTGTCCTGAACAATGGCAAGTCCATCTATTAAAAATTTGAAGTTTTCAAAAAGGAGGGCGTCTTTTGGCTGTGCCCAAAATCTTTCTTTTATTTGCTAACCAAATCTTCTACTAGCTTTATCATCGACTAGTTCTCTACAAAAACTAAGGAGCCTTTCTTTAAGTATCACTAAACCTAATAGTATATATCTTACTAAATATTAACATGCTGTCTTACCTTTTGTCTTCATAATCAGTTTGTGACCCAAAACAGATAAAAACTAATCAATTACGTAGTTATTTACTCCTACTTGGATGTTTAACATGTAGGCAAGTGTAAAGAGCAGGAACTCTGTAAGATTGATTTAAACCTACAAGGTGTTAACTCAGTGGAATTGTTAAGACAATGGTTATCTAGTTTAGCATGTGAATTCTCAAGTTCAGTACAATTGATTTAATCTTACAACAAATAATAGTTCCCTAGTGATATGATTGGTTTATACTCAGTATACTGTAATGACATAATTGTAATAGAGTATATAAACTGGGACAAACTCAGCCTGAGACAGACATCAAGATAGAGACTGTCTTGGTGGCTCTCTTGCTTTCCTCTACTGAAACCAAGACCCATTCCAGAGGGCCTCCAGAAAGCTAGCCCGCCCCCAGTGAAGGAGACAGACTGGGAAGGAGACAATATAGACTTTGGATTTTATCCCTGACTATTCTCGGGGTGATTATTCTGCTAAAACAAAGGCTGGTCCCAAGACCTCCAAAAAGCTAGCCAGAACATTATAGGCAAAAAAAAAAAAAATTTAAAAATGTTTAATTCACGTGTGGATTTTCCCTAGAATTTGGCAAAAAAAAATTTTTTTTTAAAATGTTCAATTCACATGTGTGAGTTTCTCTAGAATTTGGCCATATTTCTCATCTAGAACCTTTCCACCACTCTTCTGTCCTACATTCTTATATTATTAATGCTTCAAGTTTGTGTTTTGTCGAACCACTAAACTTTGAGAGTAGGAACCATTTCCTGTAATTGTTATCTCCTACTCTGCCTACACCCTACATTCAATAAATAATTGTCAAATGAAGATTTCAATAGCCTTTATGGATTTTCTCCTACCGAACTATCATTTGTTAAAAATATGCAAATCTGAGTTGTATTCACAGTGTCAAATGAGAATTCTGTTACTAGTCTTTTGTGTTGAACTCTTTAAATGAGTTCAACACAAGGATAGCAAAAGTTCCCTATATAATTCTGATCATATTATGACATCTTGGTTCCAAGTCTACCTTATTGGTAATTTTCTTATTCCCAAAATAAAAACTTGTTAAGGGAATAGGAACAGAAAAGAACACCCAAAGAAAAAGTGTTTACAAGTGTAATCATTTCAGGTTAATTAAGTATGGAGTTTATTTAACCTCATACCTGAGGAAAAAACTTGAACAACATATGGAGATAATTCTCATGATGACAGCTATCAGATTATAACCAATCACAGAAATCACATTCCTTTTTTTTTATCCTACACAAAATGCAAAACAATAACAACTAGAAACACACTGTGAGAAGCACCTGAAAATTGAAAGGGAAATGAGCCTGAATATATTAAGCCTATGCATTCCAAATACATACTACTGTTTTAAATTTCTTCACTTTTAATATAGACCCTACACAGACATAACAGTACATAATTTTTTTTTTTTTAGAACAGGGTAAGGTCACAAGGAATTTTCTTTTCAATTAAGTGTATTATTATCCTTATTCTCCTTGAAAATAGTGGGATGCGCCTCAAGGTTCAATCTGATAATAAAGAAATTTTTGCAATTTTTTTCACACTTTCACATTTCAAAATAGATCAACCAAGTTATTCTGTTTAAACTACAAACTATTTCACAATTATATAGACCAGGAGTGGGGAAAAGACCAACCCAAAGGCCTTATAAGGCCCACAAAAACATCTGCTAAGGCATCCACAGGTGATGAACTGAAAGATGGGTACAACCACTTCCCACTGCTTGAGTTCTATGAGTTAATAATTTTGCATGGCCCACAAATGAAGTTATATCCAAATGGCCGTTGGCAGGAAAAAGATTCCCCACCCTCTGTTATAGACTAATGATGCTCTTCAAAGAGTACTATCCTTATTAAACACTAAAAATTGTTCTTACTTCCTTGTGAAATGGGGAACTAGAATAGTCTCATTCTTAGAAATCTGAGCATTTGGTTTGGAGTTAGAGGAATGAGTTCAAACCTTGCTTTTTTTGCCTACTTCCCATGGGACTTTTTTTGTTGTTGGATCATTAGTCATATTTGACTCTTCATAACCCCAAGAGAAGTTTTCTTAGCAAAGATACTAGAGTGGTTTGCCATTTCCTTCTCCAGCTTATCTTACAGATGAGGAAACTGAGGCAAAGAGGGTTAAGTGACTTGTCCAGGGTCACATAGCTAGTGTCTGAGATCAGAGTTGCAGTAGTTCTCTGTGACTCCAGGCCCAATACTCTATGAACTGACACACCTAGTTGCCCCATGTGTCACAATGTTCCTAAACCTGTTTTTTCATCTGTAAAATGATTTGGACTAGAAGACCTCTAAGGTTCCCTTCCAAGGTCTCAATCTGATGTCTGGACTGAACCCTTTCCAGAACTAAGGTTCTGAGGTACTCTCTACCTGGCAAGTGTTTTCACTCTAATGGCTCCTTCCTCCTGTTTAATTATGCATTCCATCAGGGAACTCATCTTTCAAACCTTTGTTAATTCTCATAATAAATAGCGTAACTTTATAATCTGTGATAGTTGGCTTGTTATGGTTGTTCAATGTCATGAACTGAATCTTTAGTATGATATTTTCATATAATATTTTTTTCTTTTTACAATTCATTGCTTTTCCAAATCTATTTTTATTTAACACTCCTGGTACCTGTTTTACCTCATCACCTTTGAAATTATAAATGGAAATAACTATATATACTATCGAGTTTTAAAAAATTTTTCAAATTTTAATTTTTTTAAATTGAAGGGCATAAGCAGCAGCCCAAGAGAACTTCAAACAATTAAAAGAAAAACACAAGGCTTCAATAAGAAACCAAATGAAGTGCTGCATTTAAAAACTGGAAGCTGAACTCTCCAAAATGAAAAACTTACATCAAGACTCTAAGGCAAAACTAGGAGGATATGGAAAGCTATATTCTGAAAAATGAAAAATCTGAATCATTGTCCAAAAAAAAACTAGGCAGAACTAATAAGAGGTTAGCTGAAGTGAGTTCCAGACTGAATGAAAAACAAAAATGTAAAACTTTAGTCAACAGTTTTACTATAAATCCAGTTCTGAAACCACCTCATATAGGGATTATTAATACTACTATGGCTCCTTAATAGAAGAAATTTAGTCTACTCTAGTGAAAACACAGTGTCTTCAAAAAACAAAGTGTAGACCTAACTTGGCAAAGATGCCTCAGGTGTTGGAAAAATGAATAGCTGAGAAACTTGATGAAGCTACTGCTGAACCTGAATCTAGATCATGCTGGACTTCTCTAATAAGGATCTCCTTATAAATTCACAAGAATGCCAAATCTGAATCAGAATCCAGTTTTCAGAGCAACTCAGGAATACTTAAAGAGGTTTTAAAGAAAAATTAATGCTTTAAACAAAGGAAGAAATAAGATACATTTATGGAGGGAAAAAAACCTATCTCTGACATCTGATCATATTCAAGACTAAAAAATAACTCATTAGGCATAAGAAAAAAGCAATGGACTTATGGACCTATACTTGACTGTAGAGCTTTGCTACTTGCCACCTGTTTGGCTTTGATAAATCAAAGCCATATACACACACACACACACACACACACACACACACACAGTAAGATGTGTTTTATGATTATGACTTTAAAATGTGCTAAGAATTTTAGCATAGCTATTATTTAAGCAAATAGGCATCTCGGCATGGTGTACAGAAAGCTATCTGACCCTGGCAAGTCACTTAGAGAAGTGCCTTGGGGCACTAAGATGCTAAGTTTGTTAGTGGAGGTAGTTTCTTCACTGGGGAACTCCTTACACTATAAAATCAGTAGACCAGTCCAATGAATTGTGTTTGTAGGAAAATAAAATAAGCTTTTAAAAATAGCACTAAACAGCAACAAAAAAAGTCTTTAATTTATTTTTAATATCTCTAATAAGTATTTCTAATCTTTCCATAAAAGTACATTACAATTCTAGTTTATTGCAAACAGATTTCTTATCTGTTGATATTCAAACTATAATACATATTTTATTGGCACTATTTACTCTACAGCACAATGGAGAATGCTTTATTAAATAAAGAAAAAATAGCAATTCAATGAGGAAAATGTCAAATAAAAGGTCCTTTTCCCGAGACAATTACAGATCTATACCAACAGTTACATTAAAAATGCTAATTTCTGAACAGGCACAGGATTAAAAAATCATGATGAAAGTTTAGCCAGGTTTTGTCCAGAAATGTGATATATATATATATATATATATATATATATATATATATACTGCACAGTTTTGGTTTTTTTTCTAGCAAATCCTAGTTTGCCAAGCTTCAAAAGGCAAAAGCCTAAAATGTAAGTTTCATTGTTGTCCAACTAATTAGTCTTCTTATCCAGAGGAATCTGGTGACCAGCACTACTTTGCAAGAAAGCACAGTCACCAATATTTTTGTTGTTAATTAATCCATCAAGACAGCAACATTCATGTCCTTAAGAAGCCAGGCCTAGCAAGAAGCCTCCCACAAATCCGCTGGATACCACTATGTTCTGTTTGATAAATTCTGTCGACTAAAAAAAAAAAAAAAAAAAAAAAGTCTTTTATTAATAGCATACTATTAAAAATGTAAATATTACTTCATTTTTTCTAACTTTATTAGTTTTTTTTTTTTTTTTCTCTTTGCTGAGGCAATTGGGATTAAGTGATTTGCCCAGGGTTACACAGCCAGGAAGTGTTAAGTGTCTGAGACCAGATTTGAACTCAAGTCCTCCTGACTTCAGGGCTGGTGCTCTATCCACTGTACCATTTGGCTGCCCCAACCTTATTAACTTTTAATGAAAATGAATTCTCACAGAACTTTGGATATTAAAGAAATCAGATTTTAGAAAATGAGAGATTTAGTTACCTATGAAAGTACAAGACCCATTGTGTTTTCATTTCAAAAGTATAAGACCTGTACCTTATTGCAAGGCATCTATGAGCACCATGCTAACTATGGATAGTAATTTGAGTACTGTGAGAAGTCAGTCCTATGAGACCATGTGTTATCCATTAATTCAAACAATTTACTTCAAAGATCTATAGTTTAATCAGCATGGGTATTCTTTTCACTGACAGAGATAACTTTTCTTACAATTTAGAACATGGTCTTCAAAATTTACTGTTCCTCTAAAATTCAGCCCCATGCCACAAATCTGGTGATAAAACTTTTCAAATTAGTTGATCAGGGAAAACAAATTCTATCACTAGGCCCACTAAAGTCTACTCCATTAACTATTAAATAAATTCCCATATTGTGCATGCTTCCATTTTATTGGGAATAAAGAAAAAAAAAAAAAAAAAAACATGATGAAAAAGCTTTAAATAGGAACTATTAGGTGTTCGAATAAACTTGTGACCCCCAACCAAAAATTAAACTTGAAATACAAAAATTAAAAGGAGAAATCAATAATATTGAAAGTAAAAAAACTATTGAATTAATAAATAAAACCAAGAGTTGGTTTTATGAAAAAGGCAATAAAATAGATAAACCTTTGGTAAATTTGATCAAAAAAAAAGAAAGAGGAAAATCAAATTGATAGTCTTACAAATGAAAAGGGGGATCTTTCCACCAATGAAGAGGAAATTAGAGAAATAATAAGGAGTTACTTTGCCCAACTTTATGCCAATAAATTTGATAACTTAAGTGAAATGGATGACTTCCTCCAAAAATATAGGCTCCCTAGATTAACAGAGGAGGAGATAAATTGCTTAAATAGTCCCATTTCAGAAAAAGAAATAGAACAAGCTATTAATCAACTCCCCAGGAAAAAATCCCCAGGGCCAGATAGATTCACATGTGAATTCTACCAAACATTTAAAGAACAATTAGCCCCAATGTTATATAAATTATTTGAAAAAATAGGGGATGAAGGAATCCTACCAAACTCCTTTTATGACTCAGACATGGTACTGATACCTAAACCAGGTAGATCGAAAACTGAGAAAGAAAATTATAGACCAATCTCCTTAATGAATATTGATGCTAAAATCTTAAATTTATTAGCAAAATATTAGCAAAAAGACTTCAGAAAATCATCTCCAGGATAATACACTATGATCAAGTAGGATTTATTCCAGGAATGCAGGGCTGGTTTAATATTAGGAAAACTATTAATATAATTGACCATATTAATAATCGAATAAACTTGTGAATATTAGCAAAATAAATTTAAGTCATTTAGGCTCATTTTGTGTTGATTCCAACTAAGTAGAATAAAAAACTGAGCTCAGGATATAGTGACCCAAATTTTAGTTCCATTGCTTTTGGAAAGAATGTCAGCTGATTAACTGGATCAAAATGATATCTATTCTCATTCCCTTACTTCCAAAATATCTCCCTGATCAATATTTCTTTACATTTTTTGTCTCCATCTAATAAGATGTAAGCCTCCTTGAGACCAAGAATTATTAACCTTTTTTTATGTTTGTATTTCATTTTAAAAATTCCCTCATATGCAAGAATGTTTTATCTTACCTCTTCAATGATGGTATTGATTTCAGGTGCAGCTTTATTTGCTCTTTTTTTAATCTGTCTTTTTGCTTTGTTAACATCTTTTTCAACTCTCTTCCAGTCAACTTGCACATAGCCACTGTGACTGGCAATCTAGGAAAATTTCACAAAATGATAGTAAACTTATCTTCTAAGCCATTCATGGAAGTTTCATTGTTGTTGACATTATTACATTAGGTTACTAAAAAGACTACTTAATTATGTTTATATATGGGAAGAATTTGCTATAACATAAAACATTCTAAAGTTACTTCTATAACACTTCCTTTGGGGAAGACAACTGGACACTGTGAAAATACAGACATTTGAGTTTTCATTTATTTATCTAAAGGGGAAAAAAATTGATAAAATCTTTCCTTACTGCTATAAAAGCCCCTCATAAGCTGAATGACTTCTGAAGACAGAATGTACAAACTTTGCAAAATTTTGTTCTACCTTGTTGTTCATTGAGTAAATCCTTTTAAGTACAAATATTATAAATATATTAGAGAGGGGAAAAAAAAAAGTAAAGTGGTAGGACTGAACTTCCATTATATTTACGAATGAGAAAATATTTATGTATAGACAAGAACACTTTAGAATATTCAAATAACAAAATCAAAGATAAGAATCAGACGAGCAGTAATTAAGCATGTCATAATATCTATTAAGAACCTCTTCTTCCAAAACATTCTATGTAAATCAATTCTTTGAGCAAACCAAAATAACAAAGATATCTAATGTCATATACAATGGATGATTCTAAATCCTAAACTTTGTTCTATCAATGTCACCTTCAAAAGAATGTAAAAATATAAAGTAGATAAATACAATATCACTAAAAACAACGTAAATATATATACACACATACACACACACATATAATGTAAAGCTCAAGCAGAAGGTCAAATTTCTATTTTTGGTAGAAACCTCTAAATAGCTGGTCCTCAATTGATGATAAAGCTCAGTGTTTAGGAATTCGTCCAATCTGGCAAAGATTTGCTACTTGAGTCAGGTTTTGCAAGATTTATATTTGCTACTGCATCTACTTACCACTTTCTGATCATGTGGAGCCTATGAGGGGGCATATCTATTCTATGTGTGTATATGGCTATAATTTTTACTTTTTATTTATAGGAAATCAAAATGTTTCTTACGCCAGTTTTTTTCCTGCCAACTTCACTGAAGCATAACTGTTAAAAAATACCTCAAACTGAAATTTTATCAGTTCACAAAATATTTACCTTTTGCTAGAGATTTATAAGGAGTTATCACTATACTAAGAGTAGCTGATATTTTATTAGATATATTAGAATTTACAAAGTAATTCAAGATATCAATGAAATATGTTAATATTTAAGCCTCACAATAACTCTGCTAGGTAGATTCTCCAAGTATTATCTTGATTTTTTTAAACAAATTAAAAACCTGAAGCTTAGAGAAACTGAGTAACTTGCACATGACTACATCATTTGAGGAAGAATATGACTGAATTATCACACTTTCATTATTTTCTTTCTCCCAGTGTGTGTGTGTGTGTGTGTGTGTGTGTGTGTGTGTGTGTGTGTGTGTGTGTGTGTGTGTGTGTGTGTGTGTATAAAACAGGAAAGTTTCATATACACAAGTCACATAGTACATTATATTTCACAATTTATATACCTACATATATAAGCATACATGCATTTTATATATAAATTACACATGTAACCATTTATGCAGCTAATTCTCCCATTTGATAGATAATCCAATCCAAGTACGGAAGACAATGTTAACAAATGTCTATATTACTAGGAATATGGTAGAGCTACTAAAATATAAATTTTCGTTCAGCCACTAACATCTTAACATAGTAGCCCAATAGCAAAGTGACTGAAATAGAATAAAATTTCAGTAAATCTATTGTTGGGAGACAACCTCATCAAATCCGGGGGACATATGTCCAAACAGGGAGAAATATGATCTAGTTCCAAAATGTCTAGAAGTATCCAATTTGGCCTCAAATCATATCTAATAGAGAAAATACAAAGAAGGAAGGGCCAGTTAGAGCTGACCATGATCAATTTGCATAGAGTATCATATCATATATGTGCCCCAGTTGGTACTATTAACCACAATGTATACAAAAATTTTCCAAATTAGGTCAAGTATCAGAGGAAAAATTTAAAAACCAGCCTAGCTTCTGGAGTAAAAAAAAAAAAAAAAAAAAAAAAAATATATATATATATATATATATATATATATTTATTTATTTATTTAGTCATAATAAATAATTAGCAAATCTCTGCCATGTAATTTTTAACAAACTGTTAACAAGCTTTAGTTTGGCTAATTATTATAACTAAATATTGTTCAGTGACTAAATAATTTTATTTAATTAAATTAATTAAATGCAAATTAAATGTAAGATTGGAGGTCAATTCATGAAAACTGATGAGATCATCAAAAGTAGTAATAGAGGGAGAAGAAAAGAGGGCACAGGACAGAACTCTGTGGGACAGGACTTATGGTTAGAGGGAGTGAGCTACAAATATCTCTTGCTATTTTACTTTTTTTGGTGATCTCATCAGTTTCCATGAATTTTATCACCATTTTCCAAGCTGATGATTCTCAAATCCACCTTTCCTGACCCAAACTTTTTTTGACTTCCAATCTTTCATCTCCAACTGCCCACTGGACATCTCAAACCAAATGTCCTGACTTCTTAAAACTCAACATGTCCAAAACTGAATTTTTCTCCTAAACTACTCCTTTCCCTATTACTGTATAAGTTTTTACCACCCTCCTTCTCGGTCCCCCAGGAGTCCTGCTACCTTCCTCACCGTCTCCCACACCCCCTTCCCAAGGTTTTGCCAAGGTTGATGATTTCATCTGTGCAACATCTCTCTACAGCTCCTTCTCTAAAAAGGCCATAATTCCACAAGATCTCCTCCTCATTACTGGTCATTCTTACCGCCTCACACTTCTTTTCACTCCATTTCATCCTCCATTCAGTGATTTTCCTTAACTGAAGGTGATCATGGCATTCCCCACCCTCAAATTCTAGTAGTTTTCTGTGATACGAACCTTATTACTGTTCTAAGAACAAAACTGTCCAACCCTCTCAGCTCTGGGCATTTTTTCTAATTGTTTCCTATGCCCAGAGTGTTCTCCCTCCTCCACCCTGACTACTAATTTCCCTAGATTCCTTTAAGTTAAAACTAAAAGCCCACCTCCTATAGGAAGGCAAATTCTATTGCCTTCCTTCTTTTAATTATTTCTTATTTATTCTATATATAGTTTGCTTTGTATATATTTCTTTGCATAATGTCTCTCCCCCCCCCCATTAGATTGTGAGCTCCTTGAAAGGAGGGGCTGTCTTTTGCCTTTTATTTATGTCTCCAGTTTTTAGCAGAGTGCAAGGCACATAGAAGGCACTTAATATTTATTGGCTTACTGCTGGTTGCTGTGAGCTATTAAATCTTTTATAATCTTGTTGTGGATAAGAGTGTTCTGGAGTTATCAATACTTACTTTCAGGTATTTTTGATTTTTGTTTATTGTACTTATCACTTCATATTCAGACTACTGAAACAGCCTACTGATTGCAACAAGACTTGCCATCTCAGCTATCCTTATCTCCGCTATCAAAACTGATCACTCTAAAGGACAAGTCTGACTTAGTCATCTCCTTATTCAAGAAACTCCAGTGGTTTCCTATTTTCAAGATCACATATAAAACCCTGTTTCACATTCAAAGTATTTCCTGACCTATCACCCCTTTTTTGTCTTCTTAAACTTTACACCATAACTATCCATAAAAACTCTCTAACCCAGTGACTATGGCTTCCCTATCGTTCCTCACAAAAGACAAATTTTCCACTCCAAGCACTTTTTACTTCTTCATGCCTGGAACTTTCTCCTCATTTCTTATGTAGGTTTCCTGCCAAGTCTTAACTAAAGACTTCTGCACAAAGTTTTCTGTAAGAATCTTTTCACTGACTTCCTTGATCTTAAAAGTTTTCACACTCTGAGGAGAAGCTTATTTCCCAAATTGATTCTTTTGTGAAGGCAAAGTAGACCATCTTGGTCTCAATTCTTAACAAAGCATTTTTAAATCACTGAATGACTCTCGCTTCAGATAAACTGAAATCTAGGTAAGACCTCAGTTGAAAAAGGCCAATTAGTTTCCCAATGCATCTGGGGCCACTGCCAATTGACTTGTATATTGCCAATAGACTCTGATGACTTTGACAGAGAAAGTCAAATCCAATTCTCTTGCAAACCAAGACATCATTTTCCTGTATCACTGGTTGTTTTCAAGAAGAAAGGATGAACAGTAACAATCTTCTTTCTGAAATTATTTCCAATTTCTCTCGTATATATCTTGTTTGTACACAGTTGTATATATGTTATCTCCTCTATTAGACTATAACTTCCTTGAAAGGAGGGATATCTTTGGCCTTTCTTTGTATCCCAAATCTTGAGCATAGTGCTTGGAACATACTAGATGCTTAATAAAGGCTTGTTGATTTGTATTAGATATGAAATAGATATGGCTGTCAAGACAGTTACTGATAGATAATCTTCTTAAAAGTACACATCTTTATTATTGTTTTGAAAAGGAAATGAAGAAAAATTTTTCCATTCATTTTTCATTCCATTAACTGCTTAAATTCAATCATTTGCTGGACTTGAGGAATAACTTACACAAAACTAACAAGATTTTGTAATCACTTACCTGCAAGAGAAGAAAGCCACCGCCCACTGCAGTTGCTGCAAGTTTTCCAACTTTCTGGAACAAAAATCCTGCACACCTTAAATATTTAAAGAAAAAAAGAAAAGTAGAGCAAAATGAAAAATTAATGAAATTCTAAAATAATTCTCTAGCTTTCAGGGGGGAAAAAAAAAACCTTGATTTTATTTGATTACATAAAGATAACTTTCCATTCTGGATTGCTGGATCCCTAAATGGATTGTCCCTAAGTACAGAAAAAAAAAAAAAAAAATCCAAACTTCTTAGTCTGGGAAACAAGATACTTTATAGACCAATCCATCCTACTTATCTATTCTGAGACCTTTACTCTGAAAAAGGCAGGCTTGGCCTCATTGTTTATGGGACATACCACTCTCTCAAATCTAATTATGTTCATACTATTGGGGCCTCTTCCTTAGGTTGCTTTCTTTCTTTCTTATCCCCCCATCTAAAGATTTAGTATCCTTAAAAAGAGGTCCACAATCAATCTCCTCCAAGAAAAGCTCCAAATTTAGTTAACCCACAGAGATTGCTCCCTTTTTTGAAATACTATTAAACTTAATTATCTGTAGTACATCATAGCATTTAAATAAGATAAGGTACAAGTCTTATTTATCAAAACTTTCTATTTTTTAATTTTAAACTTAAATGAAAATTAGAAAAAGAAAAAAATTGCCATGTGCACAAAAGAAAATGAAGATTCAAATTATATATAAAGCAATACATTTCCATTTCAAGAAAGTCTATAGTATTATTTTTCTTAAATATACTTTTTTTCTTATTATGATCTCTAACCTCTCTATCCCTCAAGCTTTCTCCTGTTCCTACTTCATCTTCCTCCCTTCTGTCTCAATCGTCTAGCTATCTAATATAACTCTACACTCTGGAATCCCTTACTCTATCATGATGATTTGTCTGGATTAATTCCACTATGTTCTTTTTCTAATCCCACTCAAATGTCTCTTCAGTAGATCTGGAGAAAATTATACAATCATGTTGAGTGGATCAAATTTATCTAATTCCAACTGGGATCTCATAAGAGCATGATCAGTCCTTATTCTCCATTCTTTTCTTTCTCCTACTCTCCATAATAGATATGGTAAATCTTCTCTTCCCTGCTAAAAATTTCTATTATCATACAGCATATAATACCTTGACATTACTTCCCAGTCTTTTTCAGTCTCATTCAGTTCTTTAGTGGAGAAGTTCATATCAGTAACAGTGCCTCTGCCTGTAATCTTTTGCATCTATCATCTCTTTCCTCTAATGTTTACTCTTTTCCTGTCTACTTTTTTCCCCCTGATATCTCAGATTTCACTCATTCTTAGAAACCCTCACTAGAGCATACCGATCCATGTAAGCTATTATCCTATTTCCCTTTCTCAACTAAACTTATAAACAAAATTTATCCTCATTGCTTTCACTTCCTTCTCCTCTCAATATCTTCTAAACTTCCTATAACTGGTTGATGACTTCATCTTTCAACTAAAACTGCCCATTATCCTTCTTGAACTGTCTGCACCATTTGACTCTAGGATACACTCTTTCATCTCAATGTTCTTTCAGTCCTCGTTCTACCTGTCTACTTTTTTTTAGTTCCCTTTGATGGATTACCATCTACAACATGCCCCTTCCCTGAGGGTATAATCCAAAAATCTGTCCTAGGTCCTCTTTTCTCTCTAAAATCTAATAATGATCATGTCCAATCACATGAGTTAATCATCTCTACATTAATGCCTCCCAAAATCAATATTTCTAACTTAAATATTGCCTACTGGACATCTCAAAGTCAATATGTTAAAAACTGACCTTTTTCCAAGCCCAACTTTATTCTAAAACAATCTATTCTTTTTGAAGTCACTTATCATCCTTACAGTTTGCAACCTTAGTATCATCCTCAATTCCACATTTAATCAGTTGCCAAACGTTGTCATTTTAACTCCCACATTTCTTGCATCCATCCCTTTGTTTCCTCACAGAATCACCACTGTTTAGGTCCACATCATCACTGATCTGAGAATAATATTTTAAAGCTTACTAAGAAGCACCCCTGCTTCAGGGCTCTTCTCTCTACAAACCACACTGCACAGCTGCCAAACTGATTTTCCTGAAGCACAAATCTGACCATATTATTTCTCTATTCAATATACTCTAGCAGCTACTTATTTTCTTGTCTTTTAATCTTTGGCACTTAATAAATGCTTATTGTTTGTCTCTCCAGTAAGGCAGTGTTTCTTACTATCAGAAACCATATCTTATATTTTTTTTTGGTATCCTCAATATACTATTATAGAAATCCTTCAATAGTATCCTCAATAATCTAGGCACTCAAAAGATGCTCAGTATTTCTTTTTTTTTTTTTTTTTATTCATTTTTCCAAATTATCCCCTCCCTCCCTCCACTCCCTCCCCCTGATGGCAGGTAATCCCATACATTTTACATGTGTTACAATATAACCCAGATACAATATATGTGTGTAAATACCTTTTTCTTGTTGCACATTAATTATTAGCTTCCGAAGGTATAAGTAACCTGGGTAGATAGACAGTAGTGCTAACAATTTACATTCGCTTCCCAGTGTTCCTTCTCTGGGTATAGTTATTTCTGTCCATCATTGATCAACTGGAAGTGAGTTGGATCTTCTTTATGTTGAAGATTTCCACTTCCATCGGAATACATCCTCATACAGTATTGTTGTTGAAGTGTATAGTGATCTTCTGGTTCTGCTCATTTCACTCAGCAACAGTTGATTTAAGTCTCTCTCCAAGCCTCTCTGTATTCCTCCTGCTGGTCATTTCTTACAGAGCAATAATATTCCATAACCTTCATATACCACAATTTACCCAACCATTCTCCAATTAATGGACATCCATTCAACTTCCAGTTTCTAGCTATAACAAAAAAGCTGCCACAAATAATTTGGCACATACAGGTCCCTTTCCACTCTTTAGTATTTCTTTGGGATATAATCCCAATAACAGCAATGCTGAGTCAAAGGGTATGCACAGTTTGACAACTTTTGGGGCATAGTTCCAAATTGCTCTCCAGAATGGCTGGATTCTTTCACAACTCCACCAACAATGTATCAGTGTCCCAGTTTTCCCACATCCCCTCCAACATTCATCATTATTTGTTCCTGTCATTTTAGCCAATCTGACAGGTGTGTAGTTGTATCTCAGAGTTGTCTTAATTTGCATTTCTCTGATCAGTAGTAATTTGGAACAGTTTTTCATATGAGTGGAAATAGTTTCAATTTCATCATCTGAGAATTGTCTGTTCATATCCCTTGACCATTTATCAATTGGAGAATGGTTTGGTTTCCTATAAATCAGGGTCAGTTCTCTATATATTTTGGAAATGAGACCTTTGTCAGAACCTTTACTTTTAAAAATATTTTCCCAATTTGTTACTTCCCTTCTAATCTTGTTTGCATTAGTATTGTTTGTACAGAAACTTTTTAGTTTGATGTAATCAAACTCTTCTATTTTGTGATCAATAATGATCTCTAATTCTCCTCTGGTCATAAATTCCTTCCTCCTCCACAGGTCTGAGAGGTAGACTATCCTCTGTTCCTCTAATCTATTTATGATCTCATTCTTTATGCCTAAATCATGAACCCATTTTGATCTTATCTTGGTATATGGTGTTAAGTGTGGGTCCATATCTAATTTCTGCCATACTAATTTCCAGTTTTCCCAACAGTTTCTTCCGAATAATGAATTTTTGTCCCTAATGTTGGTATCTTTGGGTTTGTCAAAGATTAGATTGATGCTCAGTATTTCTAATGATCCTTAAATTTTAGGATATTTATAATAATCTACCAATTATTTGGACAGTAATCCAAAATAAAATGAAGATAGGAATTTAGTTCTACCTTTAGAACACAGTTTTGTCACCATTCCAATTAAATGCTAACCTCAAGTGCTAATAAATGTTTTCATACATTAAAAAAATTTGACTTAATGTACACTGAAATGATAAACATGACAAATCAGCTTTATTATTTGAAATGTTGTAAGTTCTTTAGTATTCTAAATTTTGTTAAAATGATTATAAAACTACAGTGTAGTAGGAAAAGTATATGAAATCAAGGGCATATGGTTTCAAATACCAGCTGTTCTACTTATTTGTTTACTAGTGAGATTATAGAAAAGTCATGATACCATGTGGCAGTCTAGAAAACCTTTTCATTTTCTGGGCCCAATTTTTCTTAGAGCAGGTAAGTTCTGCTCTAGACATAGCCTACTTCTCCTTTCTAGCACACTGTTCTGAAATTACCTATGCATGTTACACTCCATGATAGAAACTTTGACTTCCCATGAACCTCACTAATCAGCTGTCTATATACAGTGGTCCTCAAACTTTTTAAATAGGGGGCCAGTTCACTGTCCCTCAGACTGTTGGAGGGCCGGCCTATAGTAAAAACAAAACCTCCCACTCTGTCTGCACCCCTCAGCTCATTTGCCATAACTCGGCAGGCCACATAAATGTCCTCAGCGGGCCGCATCAGGCCCACGGGCCGGAGTTTGAGAGCCCCTGGTGTATAACATCAAAGAATGAAATCCCATTCTTGTTTAACAAAATACTTGGCTCTTTTCAGGATTTGAGCCACCATACCATACAGAATGACGAAGAGTCCTATCCATCCAACCTAGAAACTACCATCTTCTACAAAAGGCCAACTTTAATTCCCCCAGCTACAAGGTCTTTCCTTCTAAAATCACCTTGCATATAGTTTCAATAAGTCTTCATACAAAGACATGTTGTCTCCCCCTCCATCCTCTCATTGGACAACAAGTTCCTTCAAGAAAATGTGGCAACAGCTTGGTATGATGATTCCCTATGAGAAAGTCTCTGGATTCATGGATTCTTTGCCTTCTTTACACATACCCTGAAGACTACTTTGCTCCCAAAGGCACTGAAAATAACTGGTTAAAACCCTTTCATCTTTCTTCATTCTATCTTGGAAATATCACCTGCCAGCCTAGTTTTGAAAGTGGATTTCATATCACTTCATTTGTTATCTTTCTTCTCTTCCTTATTCTCAGCATTAATTTTTTTTTAACATCCCAAATAAAGGTCTATTGGACTAGCCTAATTCATCTATAAATACTCCTAAATTTTAAAAAGATTGGAAAAAATATTCTGTACCATCATCATAGAATTTGAGAGTTGGAAGAACCTTAAAAAGTCACTATTTCAAATCATAAAGAAAGGAATCTCTACTATACACCTGTATTTAAACACAAAGTCTTTTTCCACTTCTTAAGGCAGCCCATCCCAATTTTGGATAGTTCTAATTATTGAGTTTTTTCTGACCTGAATTGGTTAGGGGGAAAAGGGGAGGCCTTTTTGGTTGATTTTTTTTTTTGGGGGGGTCAACTTACACTTATACCTCATAGCTTTACCTATGGGGCCAAACAGATCAAGTCCCTCCTCCAAATGATAACTATTCAAATATCTGAAGACAGCTATCATCCCATCCTTCCCTCCCCCCCAAAACTGTCTTCTCTTTTATAGGTTAACTATAACCAGCTCCTTCATGATGCTGTTGTTTGTCCTTCATTCTCAAATAGGCTCATGACGCCAAGGAGATGAATGCCAGGATATGCAGGTAAGTTGGGATTAAGCGAGGAAGGGATGGGGCAAGGTCACCTGCCTCACCTCACTTTCCTCTTCAGAGACATCTGGGCCCAGTGGTCAGAGACTCATTTTCTGGCCAAAACAGAATGTGAAAATACTAGCAACTACTCATCTTGTAAAGTTTTTTTGAAAACAATAATGTGTTTTTTATGTTATTATTTCTATATACCAAGGGAACCTACACATTTTAACTAAAATATTTTTGGTTAAAAAAAAAAATCAAATTTTTATGCTGAGTGCACTTGACTTTTTTTTTTTTTTTTTGGCTGAGGCAATTGGGGTTAAGTAACTTACCCAGGCTCTCACAGCTAGGAAATGTTAAGACATGTTAAGTGACTGAGACCAGATTTGAACTCAGGTCCACCTGACTTCAGGGTGTCACTGTGCCACCTAGCTGCTCCAACCCTATTAACTTTTAATGAAAATGAATTCTCACAGAAATCTGGATATTAAAGAAATCAGATTTTAGAAAATGAGATATAGTTATCTATGAAATTACAAGACTTTATTTCTTCTTCATACTATAGCTGAGGACTTGGAAGTCAGCAAGATCTGGGTTTACAATCTGCCTAAGATTTCTGCAGAGTAATTCTAGGTCATCTACCTCAAATAAGACCATGTAACTTTGCAAAACTTAAATCGTAATGAACATGTTTGCTATTGTATTATTCTCAAATACAATTCTCTAGATTTAGCATATCATGTTATCAATTTTTATTCTTTAACCAAATAAATTTTTAAAACTCTACACTTTCAAAACACCAATACATGATTAAAAAAAAAAATCAGCCATTTCTTTCATCATAAAACCTCCTATTTAATCATTTTTTCTGATACTAATAGGATTAATTAATGAGACCTCTTGGAATTTTGCTCTAAGAGATATTTCAACTTTTTTTTTTTTTTTTTTTTTTTTGCTGGGGTTAAGTGACTTGCCCAGGGTCACACAGCTAGGAAGTGTTAACTGTCTGAGATCAAATTTGAACTCAGGTCCTCCTGAATTCAAGGCTGGTGCTCTATCCACTGCACCACTTAGCTGCCCCCGAGATATTTCAACTAAGTTTTCCCTGCCCATTTGTTTAAATGACAGGGTTATTTCTAAAAGTGCAGAAATAACATTTATCTTGCTATAATGTTCATGTGGGCACAAAACCTGAAGCTTATTTCTTGACAATTTTCAAGTTAATTTCTTTTACTGTCATCTTCAAACGCTAATGCTTCTCATTTTTTCTTATCCATTTCTATCCACCTACACATTGAGTCAGATTCTCATTATCAGAAGTGTAGCAAAACAAGGGAGCATCCATACAGAGGCAATAGAAGCGTGACAAACTGCACTAAAACCTACACTAAGGCCTAAGTTAAAAGTTGGTCTATCCAACAGGATTGAAAGTAATTTAAAACTGGAGCTTTTCTCTTCCCACTACGTGAACTGTGTTCTTAAATATGTTCCACTCCTGCATGTAGTCTGCTGTGATCCAATAACAGAATTTGGCACCTAAAAAAGGGACAAGGTCCTTCTCCAGCAAATAATCAAAGTGTGAGCGTAAGGATGTCTAGTTTTTCTTTAATGGATACATCAAAGTTTGAAATGATGGTAAAGAAAAGCTGGAAATCTTGAACAGAAAGATCTGTTTTGTTTTGTTTTTTTGCTGAAACCTGACAGATAAATCTCATAACATTGCCCAATGTAAATACAAAATTCAAGATGGATAGCACAGAAGGAAAAATGCTAAAATCTTGTGGGAAAAGTTCCTAATTTATGTACTTGTAGTTAAAGCCATCTTATAACTTTTAGAGCATAACTAAATATCTAAATCAGATATGTATACAAAATAATTCAATCATAAAGAAGGTATTCATCATTTGGTTTTTGCAAGACAATCAAGGTTAAGTGATTTGTGCAGAATAACACAAGTAGTGTCAAGCAAGTATCTAGGGCAGTATCTAAATTCAGGTCCTCTTGACACCAGGGCTGGCGATTTATGTACTTCACCACCTAATTGCCCTGAACTTATCATTTGTTAATAGATATTTGTTAACAGATATTTTAAGAGATTGTCAAAAAAGATCCAATCCTATCCAATAAGCATCAGGCCTGGAATCAGAAAGACTTGAGTTTAAGTAGGACCTTAAAACATTAGCTAGGTGATCCTTTGCCTCAATTTCCCCATTTGAAGGAGATGGCAAACTATTCTAGTATCTTTGCCAAGAAAACCCCAAATGGGACCATGAAGAATTAGAGATAATTAATTTAAACAAGTACACATACACTAGAGACAAAAAGACAAATTTTGGGTGAGGAAAAAGAAGCCTCCACCATCAAGGAGCTTTAAAAAAAAAAAAAAATCTGACCTCAAACATTTAATAGCAGGCAAAATCATTTAACCTCTGTCTTATTTTCTCATTTGTAATATGAGGATAACTGTACCTATCTTCCAGGTTGGTTGTGAGGATAAAATAAGATATTTGTAAAGCATTTTGCAAACTTAAAAGCGCTATTATAAATGCTTACTGTTATTGTTGTTTTGATTATCTCTGCTTTTTTCCCCTCCGTCCCTAATTCTTTAAGCCTGGCATGTGCATAATACTGAGTTCAGTGTTGGGTATGGAACAACGGATGGTGAGTGATCACAGGAAAGAGTTTAAATTCTACTGATGGGTTTAACATATAAACAGATAAGAATACACATAATATGAGCAGAAAACCCTAAAAACTAAGAGAATCAAGAAAGACTTTGCCAGAAAGTAAAGATGGGATATAATCAGTCAAAAGCACAAAAGTACAGATGGAAGGCCATGTTCAGGAAACAAGTACATGAGATTGGCTTTAATGCTGAATATATGAAAGGAAATAATGTAGAAAAGCTTAGAACTATAGCCATAGTGGGAAGAGATTTAAATGACAGCTGGAACATTTGCTTTTTATGTAAGAGACAACAGGAGACACAGAAGGTTCTTGAGCAGGCCAGTGATTTGGTCAGATTTGGGTTTTAGGAAAATGATTGTGGGATTTGTATGGAACAGATTAGAGAGGGGTCAGCCTTGAAATCAGATGATAAATGAACCCTGAAGTAGTACATTAAAACAATGTAAAGAGAAAAATATAAATGTGAGAGACATTGAAATAGAACTGACAAGACTTGGAAAATAATATAGAGATAAAGGGAAAAGGGGTCAATAGTAACTCTAAACAAGGTGACTGGAGGGAATGTTTTGATTAAACCAAAATTTGGATATTTAGAGGACACATGAGTTTGAGGGGAATAGCTTCATTTTAAACCTATTGAGACCCAGCTGCCTATGGGTGATCTCACTAGAGAAGGTATTTGGTAATGAAGGCCTGAAGCTCAAGAAAGATGGATCTAGATTTGGGAATCAATCACTGGTATAGAGATGAATGAGAAAAGAACAGGACTCAATATAGACACTATAGGAATATCCAGTTTGGCAGCCAGATATGGATAGTTTAACAAAGGAGATCATAAAATAACGATTAGGCAAGTAGAAAAGAATTACTAAAGAGGAGTGTCACAAAAAAACACTGGGATAAGGATTATGCAGAATGATATGGTGAACAATGTCAAATGCCATATAAAGGTCAAAACTGACAATAGACTATCAAGGTTTAACAATTAGAAGGTCATTAGTGGAACATTACTATGCGATACTAAAATAATGATTTGGAATATTCCAAGTAAAAAACCAGTCTTTTCTAAGAATAAGGCTTTAAAGAGAGGATAGTCTAATGATTAGGGAAGAATAAAAAATATAGTCATACAACAGTGAGGACCTTGCTAAGACTAAATGACACATGTAACAGATCCAATCAGCAAGTTGACATGACGTCCTTTCAAGAGTTTGCATTAGAAGGTAAGTAGGAATGGAGAAAGATGATGGTGAAGGGTAATGCAGGGGTCAGGTTTGGCAAAGGCTTAAGACAAGAGGGCACAGGATATGAGAGTTACAGACTGGTTATATTCATAGGGTCAAGGAAAGAACTAGAGAACTTTTAGACCAGAGAAAACAGCCTGGGAAAGCAGGTGGACAAGAGTGCCCCAGGAGGACAAAGAACAGGCTTAGGAAGAGTAAGGGGAAAGGATGAAGTGTAGAAAGTGACAGAAGAAAGCATTTCAGAGTTCTGGATCAGGAACACTTGACACTTATAGGTGATGGTGAGATTAACGGGTAAGACCTATGTGTGGCTGAGGTGGAATAAAGGTATATTGACAGGAGCTGAGAAGGGGGGGGAGAGGGTTGTTGAGAGGATACCAACTCAAGTTCTAAAATATTAAGGAGTTGGATCAGAAAGATTGTGAACCAGCTAATGAACCATCTACTAGAACAAATGCCAAGAGGAATTTAGAAAGGGCAATTTATTTGGATTTTATGAACTTGAAAGAGCCTTGAACAAAAAAGGAAAAACAGTTGCAGAGGGAAGATCTAGCATAACAGAAAAAACTTCTGGTCTAAATGTCAGGAGCCAGAATAAAAGATCATATATAATATAGGGCAGTGGTCCCCAAACTTTTTAAATAGGGGTCCAGTTCACTGTCCCTCAGACTGTTGGAGGGCCGGACTAGAGTAAAAACAAAATCTCACACTCTGTCTCTGCCCCTCAGCCCATTTGCCACAACCCGGCGGGCCCCATAAACGTCCTCAGTGGGTGCATCTGGCCTGCAGGCCACCCTGGTTTAGGGGATTAGTATTGCCACCCTGGGGAAGGGGTGTCTTTGAGTGCAAGAAGATGGAAGGATCCATGAAAGGAAGTTTTGTTAACAAAAATGGCACTCTCTAGACCCAATGGAAACACAGTAGAATTAAACATGGTAGGATGAGGCATGTTAACATAAGAGAGGAGGAATTTCAGCAAGCAGTCGGGCTAACAATCACAGGAATTAGACGAGATGAGAGGTCACAAGCCAAAGGGTGGAGATACAATACTATTTGGCTGGGGGTCCCACCTCAAAGGTCCCCTTAAGTGGGAGGAAAAGAAGGAAACTTGAGGGCAGGAAGACAGGGCAAGGTATTTATCTTAACATAGATGAAAAGTTAAGACAAGTATCTGAGAGTATGAGATTGATAATAATTTTTCCAATACAGAATTAGTACTAACACATAGTAAGTTAAGCAGTATTAATGAACAGATCCTTGATTACTTCCACTATTCACTTAAAAGATCAAACTAAATCAAAAGACTTATAACACTGGATGCAGATTAAAACATTACAATATGAGTGCAGCTAACTTATTTATTTCCATTTGCCTACACATTTACTGAAAAGGAAGATCTTTAAGAGGAGTTAACTATGTTTTGGTCCTAGCATGATTTAATCTGTGAGCAAACTCCCCCTAAAAATCAAGGTCAGCAAATATCCTGCAGTTACAATTTCAAACCACCTGCCCGGAAGCCCTGAGAAATGAAGAACTTATTTCTGACTCCACAGCCTTTATGTGTAATGTGTTTGTGTTCAGGAGGGCAAGCTACTGCTTAACCAAGTTACCCGTATACATAAACAAATCCTAAGGGTCCCCGATATCCTAACAAGATGAAAAAAAGTGATGTTCTCACCATCCAGTAACTCCACCCATCACAATCTGAGTGGCTACAGAGTATTTCTCTACAATAGGTCCAGAACTGTGGCCAAACACTCGGTTCCACCAGTGGTGTCTTCTCGCATACTCTGTTAAATCCAGTACTTCGTAAGAGTCATCATCACTGTCGTGTTCTTTCAGAGAGAAAAAAGGAAAACACAGACATGAAATTCAGTCAAAAAGCCAAGAAATGTTTAAGATTATCACTGTTTCTAGCAGAATGGTTTTTCTTAGGTCTTAAAACTGTTGCTTTTTAGATACAGGGAACCCGGAGGTGCGCACTCTCCCTCTGTGTGTAGATATATGTATATACATAGTTGTTGTAAAGGAGATAGCATATTTCACTGACCTGTCACTAAAACTTACTGACATACTGGGTGAAACTTGATGGAAACTAAATTGGGCAGGGGAAGAAAAGGCCAAAGTACCATCCTCGCTTGTCTATGGAAGTCGTGCCATTGGCGGAGGACAAGGGGGAAAGGGAAGGATACCCTCTTTTGGCAAAAATTAGTTTCCTATCCCAAACAAACAAATCCGGATTGCCAGAACTAGAGGTACAAGATGAAAGCCGGTGTGCGACGCTGACACGTAGGAACGGTCTCCAATGATGTCAGGATAGTTTATAAAGAACTTGCAACTAGAGAGAAGAGTTTGATTTTTAAGAGGGGGAGGGGGTTGGAACAACACTGCACCAAGACTTCTGGAAGGCTGTATGGAGGGGGCCGGGCCTCTGTTTTAGGAAGGGACCACAGGGCTGTGTCGGGGAGGGAATGGGGGGTACCAGGAAGAAAAAGGGTTAGATGGAAGGGGAGCTCTGACCAACAAGGAACCCCAGCAGTGACAAAGGACACAGACTGCATGGATTGGGGGACAGAGGGGAGTTGATGGGGTTAGGGCTTCAGGGGAAAATGGCAGGAAGGGGATGGAGCCGCGGTGGGAAGTAGATTTGCACCAATAAGGAAGAGGATAAATAAAGGCTGGGGGAGGGGCCAACGGGAAGCTCTGGGGGTGAGGGGGATTCTAGGGCATAAAAAAAAGGGGTGATTAGGTAGTTGGGGGGAAGGGAAGGCAGAAGGATGTAAAGCTTAGTTCCTAGGGAGGGGTCTAAGTAGGAGCAATGGGGGGGGGGAGGGCAGAGTCGAAGAGTTAGGGGGGAAGGGGTCGCGTCCGGCCGTAACTGGGGATGCTGAGCCGTGAGGGTGGAGGAGGGGCGGATGAGAAGTCCCGTCTTGTGTCCGAAGGAAGGATGAGACGGGCTGAGGACGGAAGGGGCATAACCGCAGCTTCTGCTTCGAACGCCGTCTTGGGGGCCTCTCGGGGCCGCTCACCTGTGGGACGGGGGTTCCTGGTCGCCATGATCCCGCCGGCGGCCTGTAGTCCAAAAGACCCCCCACCCCCGCCCCTACAAGCCCCACTCTGCGAGCCGCTCACCCCACCACTCTAGGGGCCGCTCTACGCTGGGAGCGGCAGCAGTCCGAACTCTATGGTTGTCCTCCACCTGATCCAACCCTTTTCTCTCCCTGAACCCTGCCCCACCCCCGACACTAGGTTTCTTGCGCAAGCGTAAACCGTGAGGAAGGAGCGAATCTGCCTAGGTGCAGCAACTGCGCTCGGCCCCAGAGATTTGTGGGAGTTGTAGTCTTGGTGACCCGAGCATATGGAGATGCAGAGCTGACGCTTCTCAGCGCCTGGTCCCCCTCCCCCTCCCCGCGATCGCCCCGACGCCTCAGGAGCCACTCTGAGCGGGAGGCTCCTGCCAGATGTTCGGGTTCTTTCAGTTCTAGTCAAAACATATTAATATTTATTAAGTGACTGCTACGTGCCAGCCATTGTGGGGACGCAAAATACAGGCCCTCCCCTCAAAAACCTCAAAATATACCTGGGGAGACATCTCTTAAACGTATACAAAGCAAGGATAAATCAGAGAGAATTAGCAAAGGTTACCCGCGTGCCTCTTCAGTTTTTATTTCCACACTCAAAATTCAATGCTGGGGAAAATGCATAAAAATATATATGTATATATGTGTGTTTATATATTCATATTTATGTATATTATATGTATGCATATATTTATGTTTATGTATATATATATATGTATATATATAAACACACAAAAAGCACTTGATGGATGGGTATGAATTTCTTCAGTTATTTACTGTATTTCCCCAAAAAAGGGGCCCTACAAAAACACAACCAAACCCCTTAATTTGATCATTGGAGAGATCTGTGCATTCCCACCACCCACTTAAGACTAAAATGCTTCTCGAACCCCCATTCTCGAAACTTCCAGATTCTTATAGAATATTACTTATGCCTTTTCTGAAAACGTACCCAGATCTTCCTAAAGAAATAGAGATATTACTTCTTGTTCTTTTGACTTAAAAAGACTGTAGGGAAAGATGAAGTGGATTGGAAATGGTAATAAAGCAGGTAGAAAGAAAATGGCCGATTAAGCAGGGAAACACATTGGGAAGGTGGAAGACTGAAGTTGACTCCCTCACTCAGAGGCCACCTGGGATTATGTATAACAGGGGGGATGGGAGTGGGATTTGTTTCCCAATCCGCAGCTCTATTAATGTAATTGCAAAAAGTAAGGGAATAATAACAAGGTGTTAAACTAACTGTACAAAAAGAGGCCCCACCTGGTGATCCCTTTATGAGGTGCAAACAAGTTTTTTGTCTGAATTTGAAAGGGAGTTTGGCCATTGGCTGAGAAATAATTGGCCCCACCCCTAGTGGCCTGTAAAACAGTCAGGCCTGAAATTTCTGGACATAATTTTAAGAGTTGACCCTTAGGTTCAAGAAAGATATACTGGTTATCGTTCTAAAGTTGACCTCTGGATTCAAGAGAAATCTAAGATTTAGAAAAGAATGAGAGATTTGATTGAGAAATGGGATATGGGAGCTCAATTGACCAAATAGGATTCCCCATTGAAAGAAAGAATGTTCAGAGTCTGAAATATTTGGGGACAATTGCCTCGGCCTCTCACGTATGTCATGATTATGCTCTTTAATTTGTGCCCACTAGGTACCAGATTTATTTGAGGGGAAAGACTATCCAAGGTTAACAAAAGCTACTTATCATGTCATTTGGTGAAGCTGTTGCTTTGAGCCAGTTGATTGTTTATGAGAAGCAAAAGAGGGGATGGGGAATGAGCATATTGTTCTTGAAAGTGCAGGGTACCCTAAAGTCCTCCACCTGCAAACTAGTGAATGAGAAATGAGGATTGATGTTGATCTGATCACCAAGTCAAGTTCAAGGAGACTCTCACCTTGAAAAATGTTTTGACGGTCTATTTGCAACTTACTGTACATTTAAGCAAAAAACGGTATTAGCTAAAGGAAAACAATAGCTAAATCTTGGTTTGCTGTTCCAGATTAATTTTACCTCAAATCAATATTCTGCCTCTGTTTTGCTGAACTTTGCTTTTGAAATTCTTAGCTATCAATGCCAAGAGATCTGAGCTACTGAAATCTTACCCTCCTTCCTGAAGAAAGCATTGTTTGGAGATGGCCTTCATTTTAAACTGAAAAGCAGAACACTGTGTCAATGCGGGAGAGAAAATTGAGCTCAAGGTTAGATGGGATGAGGGAAGCTGTGTGGCATGAGGTTATATATGGAATGGGCAGGGAATCCAGACTTTTTTTTAAAATTCTCAGAAATAGATGAAACTAAATTTTTTTCTCACTTTGTTCAGTGTTTTTTTGTTTTTTTTTTTTTTTTCTTTGATGAATTTACCTGGATTTGCAGTAAAAATGCTAGCTTATGTGGGTGGCTATAAAATAGCTAGTACCTAAAGCTATAAATGAAAATAGGTTGCCTGAAAAAAGAGAGGTTCCTATCCTTAGAAAATTTTAAAGAGATTGAATATTAAGTCCTCACCCAGATGTCCCATGGGATTATATGGAATGAAAAAGAGTATAGTTTACAAAGCTAGATTCCAAGAGAAAAGATCACCATATAAAATGATTTGATATTATCTTGCTAATTTTTTCCTATCTGAATTTTAACAAGCTACCTTTCCTGAGCATTTGGTAATAATACAATAATAGTTGACATTTTTATTGTGGATTAATATATAAATCATTTCTAAATACCTTTTTCATTTGATCCTCTCAAAAACCCTATAAAAGTAAAAATGGTTATGACTTGCCTACATAACAGTGAAATCCAGATCTTTGTGACTCCAACACCAGTTCCCTACCCCTACACTGTCATGCTATAGTGAATAGATTATCCCGTTTTAGCTCACTTCAGAATTAGCTCAATTCAGAAATTTTATATTAAGTAATCCATTTACTATATGTCAGCTTTCTATAAAAGTCCACATCCCTTTTAGTCCAACAGATTTGAAATTTACATTTTGAAGGACAAGATCCTTTCTAATTTGAGTGAATTATTGTAGGCAAGGATATTCTTGAGCCACTCATTTTTACAGAGCAGTGGAAGAATGTTTTAAGAGTATGCTGAACTTTACAGTTACTTGGTAATTATTGCAAAGGACCTTTCATGACCTAGCTTGTGGAGATGAAGATTTGGGAAATGTATTTCTGATGGTAAAACTATGTTGGGGTGAGATCTCTTAGCACTGAGGAGGCCCAAACCTAAATAGGGTTAAGGGTATAGAAAAGAAAAAACTTTCAAAGTGACCCATTTCTGAAAGAACACAAGTAAATATCCCCAGTTGAGTGTTGTACTAACTTAACCTGGAGGTGGTAGAGGGTACAGATACTCATCAATAAACAAATTTAGGGAATCCAACAGATTGTTCATCATAATAAAGAATCTTTTGATGCCAAACTTGTGGTCAAACAGGCCAAGGTTTCTGATGAACTTGTTGAGAAATCTACCAAGAGATTATGTATCCTAACTAACAATTATTTTAAATGTATGGCTATTCTCCCTCATGCACACTGTATTTGTGGGAATATTTGCCTTAGATTGAGGAGAAGGGTGTGTGGGGTACAGAGACCCTAACCCAAGATGACTCCTTGGAGATCTCTCAAAGTGAAGGTAGAAAGTTTTTATTAGAATCTGGACAGAAGCAAGCAGTCCCCACTCCTGGTAAGTCTAGAAGAAAGAGGGCCAATTTCACAGAAGAGCTCAGTTAAATAAGCAAGCACTACCCACCCCCTCCCCAAAATCCACTTATGCAAAACTTTTAGTGTAGATTGGGTCTTGTGGTTACTTTTCCCTTATATGGAAAGTAGGGTGATCATGGGCTGACTAGAGATGAGGTAAGCAAGCAAAAAGTTACAATTCAAGGTCACATGATTTCTAGGAAATCAAAACTAAGGCCTAAAGTTTCACTTACTTTAGTGGATAGTCTCTGAGAAATCACATCACTTGCCCCCCCTCGAACACAAGAGTAAATATTTTGCACCAAATAATTTTTAAAATGCTATACAAGTAACACTTTTATAAGAGCTAATTCAGTCTTTTGGTTGATTGTTAATGACAGTGATGGGGACTCATGAAAAATGTTGTGGGAAGTAAACATCTACTATTTTACCCATAAAATTTGAGGTAGAAGTTTTATGGGGAACCCAATTATGAGTGCAAGTTTGGGGAAGGAATTGAAAAGAGTATTGAATTGAAAGAGTACATGGAGATTTTAAATCTCAAATTACTTACATGTTTCTTTTGGGATTACAAGGAAATCATGACTAACTCCAGGCTTTCACTTCAAAGATAATCTAATCAGAAAGTGAGAGAAATAATTATTAAATAACCAATAATTGAGGGAAGATCCAGAATTTTTTTTTCCTTTCTATTTCCTGATTCTCTATTAGACTACACCAACATCTAAGGGACATAGCTGATAATGAGACTGGGTTAACTTTCTCTTAATCTTGTTCAGCCCTTATCCATCTTGTTTTTCGAGTTTTTTTGCTCATTCCCTTTAGTCTTTTACTTAGGCTTGAGTGTGGGAAGGATTGGAAGATAGATCATTTGTTTAGATTGCCCAAGGCAAGAGTGATCAGAGTTCTCTAGTCCCCCATTAAAATAAGCCCATCTCTTATCCTTATTAATTGTTAACTAATCAGAATTGATTGCCTCTCTCAAAAACACCCACTCTTACAAGGGCATTTAAGCACTGAATAGGTTCTGTGTGGTATGGCAAGTCCTAACTCAAAATGACTACTCAGAAATTTCTCAAAGTGAAGAACAGAAGTTTTATTAGAATCTAATGAGAAATAGACAAGACGGGCCACTCACTGGAATTCTGTAATGAGAGGAGGCCGATTTCACAGAAGTTAAGGGCAAATATATAGTCATAAACCACAAGAATACATGACACCCTTACCCTCCACCCCCCTTATCTGGTTGATTTTCATTGCTTAGATGGAAGTAGCATAGGTTTGCTAAATTCTAATCAGGCTGATATAGTTGACTTATTGCAGATGTGTTTACCTAAGTTAAGGAAGTCAATTACAAATACTTGCAGATGTGTTTACATAAATTATAGAGGTCAATTACAAATACTTGCAGATGTGTTTGCCTAAGTTTATGGAGGTCAATTACAAATACTTGCAGATGTGTTTACTTAAGTTTATGGTGATGGTCAGTTTACAAGGTTTACAAATGCTTATTTGAGCTAATAAGGTTTGTATAAAGAATTTCATTTTTCAAACTCATCAGACGTTCAAAAGCTAAATTTAGGTTATAGGTTCAATCTACCTTAATCATTTTATGAGAAACCACTTAATCCCTCATAATAATTTTTATTTAGAGGTAAATAATCCATTATGCCTGAGGAGTTAGAAGGTTTGTAGAATAACCAAGGAGATTTAAGGCTTCCTCAATCAACAAATAGTTTAGAGACTTCTTGAATATCTCCAGGCCATTAAATAATTAGTCATGCTTTTCTCTAAGCAGTTAAGTAAAGGTCCAGGAAGTTATCTCTGGTATTTTTATTAGAACTCTTGTGCTCTTCTTCTCAGAGCCTTAATGATTAATAGATCCTTGGTGCTGAGTCTTGAATTTCCTGCAGTTATTATTCTGAGAAGTCCTCAGTTTCCCATTTCATTCAGTTCTATGAGAGGTCTTTGACATTTGAGAGTGTCACTGACCTCTTTTATTAAAATAATTACCCAGAAACTATTCTCTTAAACTTTTCATATATCACAATTGCAAAATTGAAAATACACTAGATTTATAGTTGGAAGACTTGTTATACATGTAATCTTACAAATGTCATTTCTCTAACTCCAAGTGATTTATGTAAAATAAGAGTTTGATTACCACATCCATATTGTGAAACACCAATGAGTTTATTGACCTAGGGTCAGGAAGATATGAGTTCAAATCCAGTCTCTGACACTTTCCTGTTGTATAATTCTGGGCAAGTCACTTATTTACCTCTGTTACTTCAATTATTAAATGAAAATAATAAAAACACTTATTTCTCAGTACTGTTGTGAACATCAAATTTAGTAATTTTATAAAGCCTGGCTCATTGTAATCATCAATAAATACTGGTTTCCATTCCTTCCCTTCTTGTTTGAAATGAGGATCAAATCTGGCTTTGTGAAGCATTGGAAATCCAGATAAGCAAGCAAACAACAGAGAGTTGTTTTAATGAGAAAAGTTATAATAAGCAGTATAAGAGAGGAAGGAAATGATTCCTCTCCCTCATAAGATAGTCACAAGGTTTATTCATTATGGTATCAAGTGGTAAATTAACTACAAAATTACCACATTTTGTGAGATATAAACAAATCCCCAAAGATTTTTAATAGCTAATGCCTGGATTTTAAGGCTTACAGGCTCAGAGCTGTACATGGAAGAGATCCCTCTAAAGTGTAGAAGGAGGAGATTTCTGTCTTCTGCTTCCCTGTCATTAGCAGAAAGTGCTTAAGAGGTTACCAGTTTTAAACATAATTACCTTTGTCACATGTGTATATATATAAATATATAAATATACATCACTACCATCATATTCTCAAATTTGAGTTCACTCTATTGCCATGAAAATTGTGCATATTTGTGGGATAGCACACCCTGAATTTTGGGGATAGAGTTTTTATAATTGCTATACCATCATAGTAAATATCTTCTACTAAGAGCTAATTGTGTCTTTTGGCTAATAGTTAATGAGAAACGCACTGATGGGGGCTTGTTATATTAAAAATAGGTAACAGGATGCCTTTGTGAAAATTTGGGGAGTTATTCCACAGCAGTGCTACACAAGAATCTAGGGAGTATAGTCTTTCTGTTTCCATGCAAAATAACATAGTAACCCCCAATGGAGGCAGCATTTCTCCTGTTCTGTCAAGTATAAGAAGGCAACACAATGTAAGGTAGGGGGCTCTTCAATATATTCTTCAAGATTCCTCCTGATTGCTTTATCCCAAAATCCAAACCTGTCATTTCCCTGAGGTTTCAACTAGCTGCACTGTTTGTTGTCTATTGTCTGACCTTTAGATTCAATTCTCAGCTTACTATAGTCAAAAGTGATTTTTTTAAATGTTAAAATGCCATCCAAATTGCATATTTCTAATAGCCTGAGTTCTGCAGAACTAGGAGCAAGAAGATGGGTACCCAAGGGGAAAAGGAAAATAATTTCTTCCTTTTTCCCTAGGCAAAACTTTCAAAAACAATATTTTCCTTTTGGAACTATTCTCATTTCTTTTGTAGTCTCTTTCCCCCAGATTTCCAGAAAGATCAAGGATTTAGAGCTAAACCATAGATGGTTTAGATGCTGTCATCGAAACATTTACAAATAATGAAACAGTGTTCCAGAGGGGAAGTGATTAACTTATGAGGGTCATACAAGTATTAAATGGCAAAAGTGGGATATGAACCTGAGTTTTCTGACTCCAAATGCTCTCACTCAAAGTGGAAATATCCTGTCAAGAGTTGGAAATGCAAATCTGGAGTTCAAGAAATTAAAAAAATTTTTTGAAGAAAAAAAGTAAAAATTATAAAATATGATTGAGATATATATACATATATATAGCATTTTAAGGTTTGTAATTATTTTTGTTGCTCAGTTATATCTGATTCTTCATGATCCCAAAGGACCACAGCATGCCAGATCCTTCTCTTCTCCACTGTCTCTCAAATTCTGTCCAAATTTCATGTTCATTGTTTCCTTGATACTATTTATCCATCTTATCCTCTGTGGTCCCCTTTTCCTTCTGCTTTCAATCTTTCCCAACAACAACATCTTTTCCAATGAGTCTTGTCTTCTCTTGTGGCCAAAGTATTTAAGCTTCACCTTCAGTATTTGACCCTACAGTGAATAGTCTGAATTAATTTCTTTAAGAATTTCACTGACTGATTTGATCTTGCTATCCAAGAGATTCTCAAAAGTTTTCTCCAGCATCACAATTTAAAAGTATAATTTCTGTAACACTCAGCTTTCCTTATAGTCCCAACATTCACAGCCATACATTGCTACTGGAAAAAACATAGTTTTGACTATGTGGATCTTTGTCAAAAAGGTGATATCTTTGTTTCTTAATATATGCTTTCTAAATTTGCCATATCTTTGCTTCTAAGGAGCCAAGCATCTTTTAATTTCATGGCTGCAATTGCCCTCTGCAGTGATTTTGGAATCCACGAATGTAAAATCTGACACTGCTTCCATTTCTTCTCCTTCTATTTACCAGGAAGTTATGGAACCGGTTGCCATGTGGGGTTTTTTTTTTGCCTGTTTGTTTTTTAAGCTTGAAGCCAGCTTTGGCACTCTCAACAAGAGCCTTTTTAATTCTTCACTTTCTGCCATCAGAATGGTATACATCTAAGTGGTGCATATCTGAGATTGTTGATATTTCTTCCAGCAACCATAAGTCTAATTTTTGATTCATCCAGCCTGGCTAGATATGTACATAAGATGTACTCTGCAAATGAGTTAAATAAGATAATAATATACAATTTTTTCATACTCCTTTTCCAATCTTAAACCAATTAGTTGTTCCATGTTCAGTTCTAACAGTTGCATCTTGACCTGCATAAAGTTTCCTCAGGAGAAAAGTAAAATGATCTGATATTCCATCTCTGTAGACTTGCCATATTTTGCCATGATCACACAGTCAAAGACTTTAGACAGCGAAGCAGAAGTATATATTTTTCTAGATCTTCCTTGCTTTTCCTTTAATCTAGCAAATGTTGGCATTCTAATTCCTCTAATTCTTTCTGCCTTTTCAAAAGCCAGCCTGCTCTTCTAACACTTTTCAGTTCACATATTATTAAAGTCTAGCTTGCAGAATCTTAAGCATACTCTTGCTAGTGTATAAAATTAATGCAATTGTTTTGTAATTTGAACATTCTTTGGCATTGTTCCTTAGTAGGAATGGAAGTAGAAGAATCTTTTCCAGTACAGTTACCATTGTTGAGTTATCAAAATTTTCTGACATATTGAATATAATATTTTAACAGCATCATCTTTTAAGATTTTAAATAGTTCAGCTGAAATCCTTTCACCTCCACTAGCCTTAGTGTTAATAGTTCTTCTTAAAGCCCATTTGACTTCATTTTCCAGGTTTTCTGGCTCTAGATCAGTAATCATTCCATCCTGGTTATCAGTGATATTTAAGATCTTTCCTGTATAATGTGGAGATTAAAATTATCCTACCTATAATAAGAGAGACTGGGGCAGAGGTCTGAGCCAATGACACTTTATTAAAAGCTCTGTGGTCCCCTCTAATGACCTCAAATCTTCCTCATAATCTGAGATACCTGCTCCTTCCAGTGCCCTATTTTTATAGGGTTAGATGTCCAGTCATTCTGGAACATCATACCAAATATAAAGTAATTCCATTGAATAAAGCAATATGTCAGCAGAGTCACCAGCAGGATGAAGCAAGGAATATCTCCACATAAGATGGACTGACTTCTTAATTTGGGCAGGAGGAAAAGGTTCAAGCCATCACCATGATCTAAGTGGTCATAAAATGATTTTCTGCTCCTATTGGATAAGTAATTGGTTCAGAGGTACACACATATTTGGGGAGACTTTCCATATAGTTGTCACCTCTTGGTAACTATCAAAAGGCAAAACAAGGGTGGAGGGTCTTTAGTTAACTTCCTTTAATTAAGCAAGTGAACTTAGAATCTGCAGTTCACAACTCTGGGGTCTTATACATCTAATTTTGATATGATTCTATCAAATTAATACTGATTGCAATAGAGTAAGGATTCTAAAATGAATTATTTCTCTTAATAATTCTTCTATATATTCTTGCCACTTCTTCATTCTTAATTCATATATTTTAAAGTCCTTACCATTTTTTTGTCTTTTATCATGCCCATTTTTGCATATCTCTAATTCCCTTGATCTCTCTAATTTTCTTTAAAACATCTCTTCTCTTTCTATTCTATTTTCTTCTATTTCTTTGCATTGCTCATTTAAGAAAAACATATCTCTTTGCCAGTCTGGAATTCTGCATTCAAGTGGTTATATCTTTTCCTTTCTTTTTTTTCCTTTCATTTTCTTTCTTTCTTCAACTATTTGTAAAACCCCTCAGACAACTATTTTGCTTTCATGCTTTTCTTTATATTCAGAATTTCTTTTGTTTCTGCCTCCAATATAATGTTGGAAACCCCTATCCATAATTCTTCAGGCACTTTCTCTATGGATCTAATCCCTTAAATCTATTTCTCATTTCCCATTCAAATTCATAAGGGATGCTATTTACGTCATACCTATACAATCTGATGTTTCTCCTAAGTTCAATTTAAGTCTGATTCTACAATAAGAAACTAATGATCTAAGCCACAGTCAGCTCCAGGTTTTGTTTTAATTGATTGTATACAGCTTCTCTACCTTTGGCTGCAAAGTATAAAACCAATTTGATTTTTATATTGACCATCTGGTGATGTCCATGTGTAGAGTCACTAGTGTCTTCTCTGCTTCATTTTGTACTCCAAGGCCAAACTTGCCTGTAATTCCAATCATCTTCTGTTTTTCCACTTTAGCATTCCAATCCCCTATGATATGTGTGACATTTAGGTGGAAGGGTGTTATTTGTAGAAGACAATCTTCATAGAAGAAGTCTTCATAAAACTGATTAAACCTTGCCCTTTTTGGCTCAGTGGTTGGAACATAGCCATATTACTGTGATGTTGAACAGTTTTCCTTGTATTCAAACAGATATTACTCTGTCATTTTTGAGATTATATCCCAGTGCTCCTTTTTTTTCTTCACCCTTTTATTATGAGGGCTACTCTCTTCTAAGGGATTCTTGCTCACAGTAATATATGTAATTATCCCCTAAAATAAATTCATCTTTCCATCCATTTACATTCACTGACACCTAAGATGTTGATGTTTAATCTTTACATCTCCTGTTTAAGTATATCCAACTTGCCTTTGTTATGAACATTCCAGCTTCTTAGGTATGCAATATGGCTCTTTATAGCATCAGACTTTCCTTTTATCACCAGACACACTGCAGCTGAGCTTCTTTCAGCTTTGGCCCAGTTGCTTCATTAATACCAGAGCTACTTACAATTATCATCCTCTCTTTTTTTTTTTTTTTTTTTTTTTTTTTTTTTTTTTTTTTAATACTGTCCATGAGGTTTTCTTGGTGAAAATACTGGAGCAGATTACTTTTGATCAAACTGTCTACTATGGCCTGTCTGTCTTGGGTGACCCTCCCTCATTGTTTCATTTGAGTTTCATTGTTTCATTCACTATGACAAGACAGCAATCCAACAAAGCATTTTACAAATATCTCATTTTATTCTCACAACAATTCTGGGAGATAAGAGTTATTATAATGTCCATTTTACCAATGAGAAAAGGAAGCAGAATGATTTGCCCAGTGTGACACAGTTTCTGTGTAAGAGTTCAAATTCATATTTGAATTCAGGTCTCCATACTTTAAGTTTAGCATTTTGTCTGTCACCTCGATCCCAAAATCTGGAAGTCATCTGCATAAATGGGTGAAGCCATAAGAATGAATGAGGCTTCCAAGTAAGAAAGTAAAGAAGAAAAGGCTAGAAGACAGACCAAGGACATCTATCTTAAGGTTTGGAAGAGAATGAGAAAGACTGAAGATTAATGTTGTCTTAAGCCAAAGGAGAAGATACATATAGTTTTAGGATGGCATGGGAAGAGGAAGTGCTAAAAGCTCCAGGGAGGTTCAAGAGGATTATAGCATTAACATTTAGGATCTGGTCATTAAAAGAGAAGTTTTAGAGTGGTGGAGGGCAGGGGGAGGCCTCAAGTTGATTTAGATGGAGAAGAGAGTGGTTCCTTAAGAAGCAAATGTGTCTTTTTCAAAAAGTTAAGCAGTTAAAGAGAATGAAGAATGAGGATGGAAATTAGTAGTATAAAAAGTCTGGAAAAAGCCCTTTTTTGGATGGAAAATCTGAACATATTTGTAGGTAATAGAAAAAAGAATCAGTAATAAAGGAGAAATAGAAGATAATAATTTGAAGGGTCACATTTGTATAGCACTTTTCAGATTTGCTTCTCAATTCTAGATCCTTTCTTCTGTTAATTGTTTATTAGTTATCTTGTGGGTGTGGGGATGTGTGTATGTATATATATATATATATATATATATATATATATATACATACATATAGAGAGAGAGAGAGAGAGAGAGAGAGAGATTTACATAGTTATAAATATATATAGCTATTTAGATATCTACAACAATGAGATGAACCAAATCAGTTTCAATAGAGCAGTAATGAACTGAATCAGCTACACTCAGAGAAAGAACTCTGGGAGATGACTGTGAACCACTACATAGAATTCCCAATCCCTCTATTTTTGTCCACCTGCATTTTTGATTTCCTTCACAGGTTAATGATACACTATTTCAAAGACTGATTCTTTTTGTACAACAAAATAACTGTTTGGACATGTGTACATATGTTGTATTTAACTTTCAATCTGCCATTTGGGGGAGGAGGTGGGGAGAAGGAGGGGAAAAATTGGAACAAAAGGTTTTCCAATTGTCAATGCTGAAAAATTGCCTATGCATATATCTTGTAAATAAAAAGCTATAATAAAAAAAAGAAAGAAAGAAAAAAGAAATGATTAAGAAAGCTATGGAGTAATAGCTTCGAGTTCTAGCGTTCCTAGATGTCAAAGGACTATAGAGCTTCGCTATCCCTGTGTTGTATACAGCAATCTGTTAAGGTCCTATTGGTTGGGTTATGCAGCCTCTACCCAACATGTGCCAAAAACTATGAAAGGGATTAGGCAATAATGCCTCTGTCTGTCAGCTGTCTCCTTGACAACATATACTCTGAGGCCTTATAAGTTCTCTTGGGGGTTTTGTGTTGGATGCCTTATTAAATACTTTATGATGTAATTAAAAGCACATTTGATTTAGAGTTGGAAGATGTGTGTTCTACATGTAACCGTAAGCAAGTCATCTCTCTAATGCAAGTTTACTTTACATTTACTCATCTGTAAAATAAGAGATGTCTTCTGGATATCTCCATCTTATAGTTATTTCAAACTCGACATGTTCAAAATAAACTTTATCTTTGCTCATAAACCCACTCTTCCTTCAAACTTCCCTTTTTGGTTGAAGATGGAACCCTTCACCCGGGTTCACAATTTAGTTAAGTGATTCTCCTTTCTCTCACTCATCCCAATATTGAATCAATTGCCAAGTCTTGCTGAACTTCATTTTAAGTTTGGATCAATTCTCTGACCTGTGAAGATGTGTAATTTTTTTCCAACCTTTGTCCTAACTATTCCTCCCAACTTTGTGTTTCAGAAAATTTGATAAACATGCTGTCTGTGTCTTTATCCAAGTCACTCACAAAAAATGTCAAATATTGCAAAATCTAGGCCTGATTCCTGGCCCAGTAATTAGAGATCCCTTTACAAGATGAAATTGAGCTACTAAAGAGTAGTCATTGGGGGTAGCCAATCAATCCTTGAAATTATGTAAACATTAGCTATTATCTATCCACCTATTCCAGAAGTGTCAGCCTTTTAAATTTGTTGCTAAAATTTAAGTAAACCATATCTATAGCAGTTTATTCTGATAGGCCAGGATAATAAGAAAGAAAGGAAGAAGAAAAAGGAAGGGAGAGAAGGAGAGAGAGAAAAGGAGGAAGTTGAAACAAAAGGGGAGGGAGGGAGGGAGGAAGGGAATACAGAGTATGTGAAGGGTGTTTGAGCCTGACTGGGGACAATTCTCTAATATTTTAAATTGGATAGTAAATAAGAAAAAAACAAGGCATCTCTAGATCATTCAACACCTAACCAAAGCAGGTTATTCAACAAAGAGAGGCATGGGGGAGGCCTAAAGTTGATTTAGCTGAAGGAAGCTCTTTTGCTTTGGTAATCCACCAGAGAAGCTCCAAATAGCGTCTAGAGTTCTTCATGAAGGTTTCATTTAGGAGACCAGGACGCAATATCAACAACATGAGACAACTAATTTTCATAGTCTCAAAAGGAGAAGGGGAAAAAAAAAAAAAAAGAAAAAAAAAACTAATTTAGGGCCATGGTTAGAATATGCTTCTTCCATAAATGGAATTGTTTGTAACAAAATCTGAAAAAGTAGGCAAAAGCCATATTGTGAAAGTTAGCAAATACCAAACTGAGTCATTGGTATTTCACTTAGAGATAATAGGGAGCCATGGAAATTCCTAAGTAAAAGAATGATGAAGTCAGGACTGTGCTTCTAGGAAAATTATTTTAGCAGCTAAGTGGAAAGTGGAGAAACTTGAAGCTAGGAGAGCATAATAACAGCTATCATGTACATAAAACTTTAAAGTTTGCAAAGTGATTTATAAATGACATTTTATATCTACAAGAAGCCCTGGAAGGTAGATGCTGTTATAATCCTCATTTATAGGTGAGGGAACTAAAGCAAATAGGGGTTAAGTGACTTGCCCAGAGCCATACAGCTTATTAAGAGTCTAAAACCAAATTTGAACTCAGGTGTATCCTGATTCCAGACTCAGAGCTCAGTCTATTGTGCCAACCGGCAGTCTCTAAGAAGTCAGACTGAATAGGAGAAATATTATAGAGATCGAATCAACAAGTCTTGACAACTAATGTTATTATCCTTAAGGATTCATTCTCTCATCTTCCATATAACATTAGTTGTCCATAAAAATAGGGAAGTCTAGAGGAACAGTGGATTTAAAGAGGAAGGTAATGAGTCCAGTTCAAGAAACATTGAGGTTGAGATGCCCAGGAGAATATCTCCAGCAGGCAATTGACAAACAGGACTGGACCTTGGGAGCCATCTGCTTAGAAATGACAATTCCCTGAAGAGATTACCTAGGATGTAGAGTGAAAAAAGACTGAAGAATCTAGGGTAGGAATATCCACACTTTGAGGGTAAGATCATTCTCTGTGGTAAAGAAAATAAACAAAAGAAAGTTAAACAACCTTCTTTCAGTCTTCTGTTTATCTCCCATCGAATACTATTCCTCCTTTTCATTTTCTTTCCCCCCCAAAGATGAGGATAGAACCCCAGATTTTTGATAGGAACAAAATAACAAGAAGAAGAGCCACAGAGACCCTGAATTTTACAGCTTAAACTGCTCCCTGAGACAAGCAAGGAGAGGCACTAATTGTACTTACCTTTTGGTCTTAATTGGGTCTTTATTACAGCCCCACCCCAGGTCTCTGGTAGAAGTCTTAGCTGAATTCCTGACGTTGACAAATGAACAAATGTAACATGTTATAATGTTATAAATGCAACAAATGCAATTCCACAGTTACTGTACCCAATCATAAAGTCAAGATATGACGCCATCCCTCTTTCCAGGATATATTTCTCCTATAAAGGAATCTACTTGTACTTTACTAACTCACTAACCCCTATTAGAACCCTAATTCCTTTTTAGGGTTACTGGCTAGTCAATTGCATAATCCCTTTTTATGGGGTCTTTCTCTTTCTTATAGCTAAATTCCTTTTTACAGTTAGTCCACTTGCTAAATACAATCTAGCCCACTAATGGTTCATTAGGTGGTTCATTAATGGTTCTGAAGGTTCATTAGGAACTTGCCATGCCTTAATGACATCTCCTTCCTTAATGGTGTCTTACCGGGTTAATTGTGAGTTCACCTAGGGAACTTGTCTTTCCCCTTGTTAATTGCTAAAAAAAAAACCCTTTTCCTTGCTAAAACCCCTATAGATTTAGCCTGCTGTTAATGGCATAATACAATTTTCCCCTCTTGATTTGGAGGTCTAAGCCTACAAATTCTTCTGAGACACCTTTAGACACAGGTCCATAATCCCAATATACTCTTCGTATAGCATTCCCTCTTCCCAACACCAAAATAGCTAACAAACAACAACAGTGTTTTTTTCCTTAATTTTTCTTTTCATCCTCAGTTCATTAATTCCTTCCTGTCTTCTTACACTTTCTCTTCATGACTCAGTGACACTGGCCTTCTTACTATTCCTCATACAATACATTCTTTATCAATACAGGGCATTTTCACCGGCAGTCTCTCTCTCATATCTCTGTCTCCTGGTTTCCCTGGTTTTCTTCAAGTCTTAGCTAACAGCCCACTGGCTTCAAGTCTTTACCTGTTGTGAATCTTAATGCCTTCCTTCTTCAATTATTTTCAGTTTATTCTATTCAGACATCATTGTTTACATTCTGTCTTTCTCATTAAACTATCAGCTCCTTGAGAGCAGAAACTGGTTTTTGTGTTTGCTTTTTAATTTTGTGTCGCTAGCATTTACCACAATGCCTGGTACATGCTAATACACTTGATAAATGTTTCTTTTTTTAAAAAAAGAAAATTGTATTAATTTTGTTCTGAACTTAAAAAATAAAACAAACATTTCTATAACAGTAGGAGAAAAGATGATTACAAAACTGCTAATCTATTATGTATAATTTGCTATTCCTTTTAAATATACTTACATGTATCTTATAACTTTTCTCCTTTCCTCCTACCCCAAATGTGTGTGTGTGTGTGTATGTGTGTAAAACCATTCTATACAGATATACTTCTTTTTATCAGTTCTATGGATGCAGCTAGCATCTTCCTTTATGTGTCTTTTGTAGTTAATAAATGCTATGTCTTAACTTTTATTTATCTTGCATTTCTTGATCTTTTTTTCCATCTTTTATGTCTCTTAAAATCTAAGGTGGTTGATGAACGCTTCCTGAATTCACATCAGTCTTTTTAGACTTCCTCATAGGAATGGTTTCTTTTTGTATCTTCAGAATTTTATGAGCCTATTTATTATTCAAGATTTCATTAAATCTCCATTTAAAGGGCAACTAGATGATACACTGCATACAGCATTGGGCCCTGAAGTCAGGAGGACCTGATGAACGTCAAATTAGACTTCAGATACTTAATACTTCCTAACTGTGTGACCCTGGGCAAGTCACTTAACTCCAATTGACTCCAAAAAAAATCCCACTTAGGATTTTTTAATTTGTGTTCACTTTATTAATTTTATTACATTATTTTCTGCAAAGAATATGTTCAGTTTTTATTACTTTTTATATTTATATCTCCCACCATTACCATCACTCTGAAACATATATTCCTTCTCCTGAAAAACTAGCCCAGGGAGTTGCAGCAATGTCTCAAAAAAGACAACTTTGCATTGTACTAATGCTAATTTTTTTTTCTTTTTCAATTTTATTTAATTTAGGAGTGGGCATATACATTCATTTTTTATATATTACCATATGAGTCATGTTGAGAGAGAAAAATCAGAACAAAAGGGAAAAAGCACAAAAAAGAAAAAGGAAAAAAGTGTGTGTTGATCCCTATTAAGTCTGCATAGGTCTCTCTTTGGATGCAGATGGCAGTTTCCATCCAAAGGTTATTAGGTTTGCCTTGGATCACTGAATTGCTGAGCAGAACAGTTGATCATCACACAATCTTGTTGTTGCTTTGTACAATGTTTTCCTGGTTCTGCTCACTTCACTTAGCATCAGTTCATGCAAATCTTCCCAGGCTTTTATAAAAATCAGCCTGTTCATCATTTTTAAAAAATAAAACAATAATATTCCATTGCTTTCATATACCATAACTTATTCAGCCATTTCCCAACTGATGGGCTTCTATTCATTTCTACTTCTTTGCCACTACAAAAAGAGCTACCACAAATATTTTTGCACATGTGGATCCTTTTCCCTCTTTTATGATCTCTTTTGGATACAAACCCAGTAGTTGCACTGATGAATCAAAGGGTATGCATGGTTTGATAGCTCTTTGGGCACATGTAGCAACTTCTGTTAAACTAAGTCTTTCACTAGGTCTCTGTCTGTCTCCTCTCCTAAGAGAGTGATCTGCAATGGGTGATACAAGTTCCTCCATGATGGGTCCAACCACAGCCCCCCCCAGTCCACCCTGGCCTCCCCCCCTTACAGATACATTTGTGCCATCATTGTTAAATGCCTGTGAAACTTGGATAATATACTTGTACCATGCCAGGAAACTGAATCTCTTCCTTTTGAGTTGTCTTGAGAAGATTCTGAATGTGTGGGATAACCTGAGTGAAGACTTCTCATAAGGATGTGGCTTTGATCTATCTCCTAATCATGATCTGAGACTTTGCAAAAACAAGTTGAGCTATAGCTAAAAGCTGCATGTGTTCAGTTATCTTAGATAAATATTTCTCTCCTGTCTCGCCTCCCCCCCCTTTTCATTAGCATTAGTACCTAATATAATAGTATGTTATGGGGTCCATATTTAGGCTCTGGGTAAATTAAAACTCTCCAGCCAATGAGAGAAAAAAATCAGAGGGTAGGGTGGGTGCTTCTGGTTAGGATCTGTATAATACTGTGTTTGCATTTTGTACTTTGCTCTCCTCTATTGACACTTTGTCTGTTAGGAGTTGCCCTTTCTCATGAAATTATAATAAATCCCTTTTTGCATTTTTTGTCTCCATAGTTTCTGATTCTAATTTGGGTTCTCAGTCCCAGACATGAAGATCACTTGGCAGAATAAAATACTAGACACTGAAGTCCTTTCTTGAACTAAACTGCCCAACATTCCAATGCTACTACAGAGAGCACAACTCCAGTGGGCTGACCACAGTGTTCGAATGTCAGATGTATGCTAGCCCAAAACACTTTTATGAAGATTTAACAGAGGACAGGCATACATAAGGTGGTCAGAAAAAGTGATAGAAAGACACTGTCTAGGTCTCTCTTTGGAATTGATTGCATGACATTGGAGACATTGGTACAGGACTGCTGAGGGGAACCCTGAAACTGCCCTCTCACTTTGGGGGAGAAGCCATGGTAAACTCTTGAGAAACTCTCCTTGAACTCTTGAGAAATTCTCCTCTGGGAGAGACCTGCTCAGGGAATCAAGATAAACTGGTTTCATTCTATTATCTTGGTGGGACCAGCTGCACTCTCTATTGAGTTGAAAATTAGTCCAGGACCATTCCTACTTAGCTTGAATTTAAGTGGTCTCATTCTACTGGAAATCTAGGCCTGGGGGCAGTAATCTCATTCAATTGCAACTTCAGTCTCAGATTTCCTACAAAATAACATAATTTTAAACTCATAATTTGCAGAGGCCCAAAGCAGGATCATACCTTGTCAAGGAACCTCTCTTTGGCACTGCTGCTTGTCAGGATCCCTGCCCACTCTGAAGACAGTGTTCACACCTCTGTTTACTTCTCTGCCAGGACCTTGCCACTAAGGAAATCAATCTCTAGCAAAGCTGACCTCTGCAGTGCCAATAAAACTTCCTTTTTCCAGTCAAACTTTTCGGGTTCATAAATTCTTTCACATTGAACCTGCGCCTAGAAGGGGATGGATTCTTATACCCCAACTCTGCACGCCACTAACTGCATCAGAACCACTGAGCATGTTGTGCCCTCATCAGAGAAGGTGCTATGCCCTATGAGCAAAGCAGACTTGAATGAACTTGGAAAAAGCATGAGATACACAAAGATAGAGAATTTACCCCAAATATTTATAAGGACTATTTGTGTCTGACTCGTAGCAGTGCATTCGGAGCTCATATTGGTCTGATCAGCCACAATTGGACCTTCTAACAGAGTGATGTTATTTTGATCCTCTTGAAGAATGAAGGACATCAGTTAACCAACATGATAGAAATCACATTCTTTAAAATTCAGTCTTGGACTTCAAAAGGGCACAGTATCTCTCCCCAGTACCCTTTACTACCTCCCCTTCATATATTTTTACATTCTGCCATCCTGCCATTTTGTCCCACAAAAGGCATTGATTCATCTGGGGGAAGGGAGGGAAATCAACATTTACTTCTTTGTTTCTCCTGAATCTTTAGTTCATCTGAAAAAATCTTTAGTTCTTTAGGCCTTTTTTATTCTTTAAAGATCTTTTTTATTTCAATCTCAATGTTCAGTCTTTTGCCTTTGGCCCCTCCTCCAGCCCCTCCATAAAACAATAATTTCTAAACAAATATGTAATTCATATTATAATATATTATTTTATAATATAATTATAAATATAATAGATATAATTCATTTCATTACTTAGTCTTCTTGTACTAATTATGCTAATTTACATTTTTCATGCTTCTGTTCAGAATGTTTGTAAATCAAATAACTTACCCAACTCTACTCTTTTTCCGCTGACATGTCTTTAAGTTCTTTTTTTAATTGAACATCTAATTTTTCTCATTGAACTTTTTTTCATTTTCATTGATATTTTTGTTCTGATTTGTAAGATATGACATTTTGGATTGAAGCTTGAATTCTATTGCTTTTTAGAATATATTATTACATTTCCTTCTCCTATTTTATGTAACTAATGTCAAGAAATTAGGAGACACCCTGTTTTCTAGAACTAAAGCCAAGTATGAAAATTGTGCCCTGAGTTTGGCATAACAATAATCCTCTGTGCTCACCCTCTGGATGATCTCACCTTCTGGCAAAATCACAGAATAATTGTATTGCTTTGATTGGCACCAGGTGTTCTGTGAGCTTGGACAAGCATGGACAAGTACCCATGTTCCGGTCATGAAGTCCTGATATGAATCAAACTTGTCTCATTGTTGTGTTACCCTCATTGTCAGGACTACAGCTCACTGCATAGTCATTGGTCTAAGTATTAAGATGTGTCTAAAGTAGGTCCCTTTAATAGGAACATAGGTCCTTGCTTGTAAATTGTTTCTCTCACTTTGAAATTAAACTTCTGTTTTGATTTCTGACTCTCCTGGCTTTAGCCTGATCTGTTTGGCTCCTGCCACCCACAGGCTAGACTCTGTAACTCATTGTTGACACTATAGAATGCTATTTGAATTGTCCTTTCATATTCGAAAATATTTCTTCTAGTCACTAGAATGTATTTATTTGGTCAATAAAGAATCATTAAATTTAAAAACTTTTCTTCTAGGTTGAAGTGTAGGATTGTTAATTGCTGTTTTTTAAAGTTGGTTATCATTGGATTCTTTTAATCAATCTTTTGCTGTCTGCATTTAGACATTCTGGTTAGCTTTCTGGTATTATTTTGTATTTGAGCTTTTGGATTTTTTTCTTTTTTCTCTGAGGCAATTGGGTTAACTGCCTTGCCTAGGGTCACACAGGTAGGAAGTATTAAATGTCTGAGGTCACATTTGAACTCAGATCCTCCTGACCTCAAAGCCAGTACTCTATCCACTGTGCTATCTAGCTGGCCCTGGGGCTTTTGGATTTTTAATGTCCTCCTGGGAGACTTATGATCTTTAAATCATCTCTTTCCATCTTCTTCCAGGTCAGTTGCTTTGACTTATCTATACTTAATTGTTCTTCAGTCTTAAATGAAGTGTTCCAAAAGAGCAGTTTACAAACAAGGAGATTACTCATCTCAGGAGCCTCACTTTTATTTAAACTAAGACAAGGAAGGTTCACACACACACACAAATGGTTAGGATGTGGTGAAGAAAGGAGAAATTTAAGAGAAAGGATATATAAGAAACAAAATATCTTACCAAGAACTCCACTGATTCACTAATGAATATAGGAAAGATTTATTTTACATTCTTATCAAGAATGGGTACTTAGGTGAGTAAAAACACATTGAAAACTCCAAAGGCAGCATTTTATTTCTTATCCTTTAGCACAAGTCCCTCCTCTGATTCCCTATTAATTGGATTTACATGATGTGAATCTCCACCGGTCATAGCCAGTGCCCCAAAGGAGCTTCCATTCTAGAAGGGGAACCTAACAGAGGAGGGTAAGGGCAAAGAATAAAAGGTTCTTTTCAAATCTCGGGCCACTCAATTACAAAAGTCAGACTCTGCCCCCAAAGAACTTCCATTCTTTTGGAGGAACCTTCACCCTTGATTATTCTTTGATATCCTTGTGGGTTTCAATTTTTTATTTTCATTCCTCCAATTTAATTTTCTTAACTGTGGAAACCAAATAAATGGTCATCCATTTCTCATAGGTAGAATTTGAGGGGAGAACAGTTAAAAGTAAAACAAACTTCATAATATGTCAAATGGATTATAAAGGAAGAGTAAAGGAAAAAAATATAAAAGGTGAGCCCCATTTGCTCTCAACTAGATCCACAGTGAGGGAATAGAGGAAGAGCAAAATAGCAAGAGATATTTCAATGATAAATTATTAATATCAATCCCATTTCCTTTCTTTCAATATTTTTTTTTTCAAAAGAGGGGTAGCAGACAAAGAGAAGTAACACTTTGATAGGATGTGGTAAAAGGGGAATTGTACCTCACAATCACTAACTAAATTTGAATGGAATGAATCTATACACAAACAGTGGAAGGTGGCAGAATGGATTTAAGAATGTGTAAGACTCCAGCAAAAAGACCTCAAGATTTTGGTTCAATTTAAGTGAGCTTTTGTTGCAGAGGATCCTATTATTCCTTACATCCCTATTATTGACAAAATTATCATGACCCCACAGTAACTATATCCAATTAGAAGATCAAGCTATACATGTCAATCCCAAGCTTATTTTTCTCTTTAAAAAGAACCTACTGGTACCCCACTTCTTTGCCCCACTTCTCTGTTTTAGGAACTTAGATTGCTGTCACAATAGTAGATTTATTAGGAATTGCCTGCCTTATGGCAGCATGTTCTCTCATAATTTTTCCTGCCTCATGGTGTCTTTCCCCTTGAATTACAAATTCTGCTAGGGAACTTAGTCCTAGTTTCTGTCTCCTTATTAATTGATAAATTCCCTATTATAACTTAGCCCATTGCCAATAGTGTAATAAAACCTTTATCTCTTGTTATAGGGATGGTCCAAGCCTACAAATTATTTTGAGACACCTTGAAAACATTGGCTTGAAACACCATTATATTTTAGGGTTCAACCCCTGCACCCCATCAGATTGATAAGAAACTAATATGTTATTTACAAAGAAAATATATTTGAAACATAAAAATTTGCATAGTTAAAATGAAGAGCTGGAGCAAGAATTTTTTGCTGAAAAGCAAAAAGCATGGTTGGAATTCATGATCTCAGTCCAGGCAATAATAAAAATAGACATGGTTAAATTAGATTGGTTTCTAAAACCATGTTCCTATAATTTTATGAATGAAAGAACCATTATTCCTTGGCTGAATAAGTTGGTATATGAATGGTAAGGAATATTATTGTTCTATAAGAAATGATCAGCCGAATGATTTCAGAGAAGCGTGGAGAGACTTATATGAACTGATGCTAAGTGAAATGAGCAGAACCAGCAATAGCAAGATTATACAATAATCAATTCTGATGGATGTGTCTCAACAATGAGATGTTTTAGGTCATTTCCAATGATCTTAGGATAATGAGTGCTATCTACACCCAGAGAGAGGTCTGTGGGAACTGAGTATGGATCACAACATAGCATTTTCACTTCTTTTGTTGTTTGCTTGAATTTTATTTTCTTTCTCATTTTTTTCTTTTTGATATGAATTTTCTTGTTTAGCAAGATAATTGTATAAATATATATGCCTATATTGGATTTGTATATATTTTTACCATGTTTAACATAACATTGGATTAATTGCCATGTAGGGAAGGGGGAGGGGGAGGGAGGGGAGGGGATTGGAACACAAGGTTTTACAAGGGTCAGTGTTGAAAAATTATCCTTGTATATGTTTTGAAAATAAAAAGCTTCAATAAAAACAAAACATTATTCTAAAAAAGCAGTACCTATAATGAAGTATCAACTCTAAGTATATATGTATATATATATATATATATGCATATATATGTGTGTATATGTATGTATATGTTTGTATATAATATATTATATAAATATGTGCATAAGTGTGTATGTGTATATGTACATCTACTATGTTCTCTTTTCTCTAAACTTGTACATACAATAGAGCATTAGATTACCTTGAATTATAGGAGTAACTTTGGATCTGAACTTCTAACAACAACACTTGCCAAGGCCCCACTAATGTTTTTCTCATTAGATTCAGGCAGTAGAATCAATTAGTTCTTTCTTTCTTTTTTTTTTTTTTTAAATTTATTTATTTATTTATTTATTTTCCTGAGGCTGGGGTTAAGTGACTTGCACAGGGTCACACAGCTAGGAAGTGTTAAGTGTTTGAGATCACATTTGAACTCGGGTCCTCCTGAATTCAAAGCTGGTGCTCTATCCACTGCGCCACCTAGCTGTCCTTCAATTAGTTCTTAATGAAGACATTTACTCAGATGGCATAGTAAGAATAGAAGTTAATGAACAGTCCCCATTTACACACACACACACACACACACACACACACACACACACACATACACACATTTTATGCTTGGAGCATATTCTTCCACAAATGTACTTATCATCGATGTGTAATTCAAACTTGGAGTGCAATGATGGTGATGCTTGTGTTGGATGCACATGCAGAAAAAGCAACTCATAACTTATGGTGGTATAAGACCATATGGTGTAAAATAAAACATTGATTTAATTCTATTTTGCTAAGGTAATAATCAAGCTAGATCTAATATTCCCTTTTCTGATTCTTCTCCTGGTAAATTTCATGTACCACTCATATCCCTAAAGGTCATGCTTTTGTCTTATAATTACCTCTACCTTTGTAACGCTATATATCACCACTTCCCAGAGAAACTCGATTAAACCTAAAGGTCAAATCCCATCAATCTAAACTATTGTAGCAACTCCCATTAACTGAGAACTTTTGCCTAGAGATTCAAATCACATTTTGTCTTGATTGTAGTTAAGGGATTTTCAAAAAGGAATGTCCAAATAATCTCAATTCTATGTTCATGATAAACAATCAGATATACCTATGTTGCTCAAGATTTTGTTCTGTCATCTTGCTGCTTGTTATTTAAAAACAAAACAAAAACAAAAAATCTTGTCAGCACTTACTCAAGGTCTTTGTTATTGAGAAGTCATAGACTCAATTCATTAATTACTGTTGGCTCAACTGATAATTTATCTTAATTTAAATGTTGGCATCTGAAAATCCTTTCTCCTTTTGGTCAACTGAGCTCCCAGAAGTTGTTTCTCTGTAGGTCTAGTTCTTCAAAGTTTCTTCTTCCCTTGGATGACTGTCTCTTAAATTCATTGACTATTTGGAGTACATGCCCTTCTTCACTGCTGGGTAAAATATCTCACTCTCATCTAGTAACTTCCCTTCAAACATACATGACAAATATAGGTAAAGAAAAGGGAAAACAGTTTTCTCTGTTCTCCCTTTAGGGGTTGCTTTCATGGACAAGCTCCTTGCTTGCATCTCTCAAACTACTAAAATTCATATAGGTCCTGGAGACTAATTTATCAGGTTGGTCAATCATGTTATTATATCATAGTTATTCCTTTGTCAATTAGAAATAATTTAAAAATTTATCAGGACATAGATACCTTTACACTTTTAATACTTAACACTGTGTCACTACATTATAAATCTTCTGTGACTACTTCACCTGATCTGACAATTGAATCACAGAAACATGTAGAAAATAATAAAGCACATAAACACATGAATCAATGGTCATTTTAAGGAGGAATAGACAATAAAACAATCATTGTTTTGGTCTTTAATATATACCTTTCAGACTTAGGTAAATCTAAAAAGAAGCTAAATATGAAAACAAAAGAATTTTAGAAAAGTTAAATATGCTATATCTATGGGATCTACTTAATGGGAATATGAAGAGTATACATATTCTCATATATACATAGTACCTTTACAAAAACTGACTATAAAAACTCACACCAAATGCAGAAATATATAGATTCTTAAATACATCTTTTAGTGATCATAATAATGGGAAGAATAATTTGAAGAAAAAAGTTTAGACTTAATGTATATTAAGTAATATAATCCTAAAGAATATGTAAATTAAAGAAGAAATAGTACAAATAATTTCATCCCAGAAAATTATAAAATGGGAATATATATCTAATCTTACATAATTTAATCAAAGAAAATCATTAGGAAAAAAATATGTTTGCAATACTTTTGTCCAAAAAGGAAAGAAGAGATCAATGAATTGGACATAAAACTGAAAAACAAAAAGTAAAACAACAAAAGCACAACTAGAAAAGCAGCAAAACACAAAAACAGAGGATTCTGAAAATCAAGAGGTCAATAAAATTAAAAGCAAAAAAAAGTTGAATTAATAAATAGAACTAGTAATTTTGGGATTTTTGGGAAAAATACTAATAAAACAGGCCATTATCTAATTTGATTTTAAAATAAAGGAAATAAATTATATACAGCAAAAAGTGAAAGGAAATAAAACCAGATAAAAATTAAACAAAAAGAATTATTATAAACCATTTATTGAATCATGTGTCAAGAAAATTGACAACTTAAAAAAAAAAGATGATCACTTAAAAAAATGAAATGGATTAAAAAATGCATTCAATAAAATAGTTTCATTTAAAAATTTTTTTGCCAAATATGAAAAGAGGCATCCTAATGAAGTCTTTCTATAAAACAAATTTGATTCTAATAGATAAACTAGGGAGATATGTAGTGGAGAAAGAAATATATAAGCTTTGATTTCTAATAAATTGATGCAAAAAAAGGAATAAAATTTTACCAAATAATATGGGATCATATTCAAAAGTGCTGAATTGGATTTATGCCAGGATTTCAGAGCTGTTTCAAAATTTAAAAAACAATAAACAAGACAGTATAATTTCTTTTAAAAATCATGTGGCTATTTCAATAGATTCAGATTTAGCAGTATTAGTTTATGATAAATATAAGTGAGCACAAGAATAAAAGGTTCTTCTGGGTTAAGAATTCATCATTTAACAAAAATTGCTGGGTAAACTAGAAAACAGTATGGCAGAAATTAGGCATTGACCGACATCTAACTAACACTCTAAACCAATAAGGTCAAAATGAGTTCATGATTTAGACATAAAGAGTGATACTATAAACAAATTAGGAGAAAAAGAAGGAGGAATTTGTGGCCAAAGAAGAATTGGGGAACATTATAAAATGCAAAATGAACAATTTTTATTACATTAAATTTAAAAGGCTTTGCACAAACAAAATCAATTCAGCTTAGATTAGAAGGGAAACAGAAAGTTGAAGGGGGGAAATTATAGCCAGTGTTTCTGATAGAGGTCTCATTTCTAAAACATATAGAGAATTGATTAAAATTTAGAAGAATAGAAGCCATTCCCCAGTTAATAAATGGTCAAAAGAGATGAACAGACAATTTCACATAAAGAAATTTAAATAAATAATGTGAAAAAAAATGCTCTAAATCACTGTTGATTAGAGAAATGCAAATAAGACAATTATGAGATACCACTTCACACCTCTCAGAGTAGCTAAGATAACAGGAAAAGATAATGAGAAATATTGCAGGGATTGTGGGGAAACTGGCACTAATGCATTATTGGTAGAGTTGTAAAATGATCCAACTATTCCAGAGAATAATTTAGAACTTTGCCCAAAGGAATATCAAACTGTGCATATACTTTGCTCCGGCACTGTTTCTAATGGATTTGTATTCCCAAAGATCATAAAAGAGGGGAAAAGGACCCACATGTGCAAAAATGTTTGTAGCAGCTCTTTTTGTGGTGGTAAGAAAGTGAAAATTGAGTGAATGTCCATCATTTGGGGAATGGCTGAATAAATTATGGTATATGAATGTTATGAAATATTACTGTTCCATGGGAAATGATGAGCGGGATGATTTCAGAAAAGCCTGGAAAGACTTACATGAACTGATGCTAAGTGAAGTAAGCAGAACTGGAGAACATTGCACTCAATAACAATAAATTATGTGATGATCAACTGTGATGGACTTGGCTTTTTTCAACAATGAAGTGATTCAAGGCAATTCCAATGGACTTGTGGAAGAAAAAGGTGTCGGCATCCAGAGAGAGAACTATGGAGACTGAATGTACATCAAAGTATGGTATTTTCAACTTTGTTGTTGTTGTTACTTGTTTGCTTTTTTTTTTTTCCTTGTGTTTTTTTTTTAATTTTGATCTGATTTTTTTTGTTTTTGTTTTTGTTTTTTTGTACAGCAAAACAAACATGAAAATATGTTTAGAAGAATTGTACATGTTTAGCCTATATAAGATTGCTTGATGTGTTGGAGAGGAAGAAGGAAAGAAAAAGAAAAGTTCAAAACAAAAGATTTTGCAAAGATGAATGTTAAAAATTATCTTTGCATATATTTGAGAAAATAAAATACTATTTTAAAAAGAAACAAAGTATTCTTCTCTTAATATGCTAAAAAAAAAAAAAAGATCTACTAAGAATAAGAATTGATATCTATAATGGAGAAATGTTAGGGGCCTTTCCAGTAAGATCAAAAATAAAACAAGTCTGTCATTATTATTATAGTTCCAGAAAATGCTAACTATACCAACAAGAACAAATAAATTGAAGGAATAGTCAATCAGAAACAAAAATGTTTCTATTTACCAATGATTTACTTGAAGAAGTCAAGATATTCATAAACACATATAAAACATCAGCTTTTTGTATGCTAATAATAAAATGTACCAGAAAGAAATAGAAAAAAAAAAAGAATTCTATTCAAAGTAATTATAAAATGTACAAAATAGCTGTTGAAGAAAGCCCAAAAGTCACTAAACAGTATGCTCTTTCAGCCACTGAAACTACTATTAGGCATTCCCACCAAAGAAAGAAAGAACTTTTAGGCACAATATTTATAGCAACATTTTGTAGTGTAACAAAACACTAAAAAAAAATTAAGCCCCAATTAATTGGGCAATAGCAGAAAAAAAATGTATTATGTGAAATATTATTATGCCATAAGAAATTATGAATATCACAGATTTAGAGAAATATGGAAAGGCAATTTGAACATCAATGTTCAACTGTGAAATGAGCAGAACAAAGAGACCAATTTTCATGATGACCACAATAATAATGTGAAAAAGAAATAATGTGAAGAAAGAAATTAAAATAATTCAAAACTCTGATCAAAGCAACAACAAATACCTCATGGAAAAGAAGTTATGGGCAAAAAGTAGATAAGATATGCATTCTCCGACATGGTTAATAAGTTGATTTGTTTTGCTTGACTATACATATTGATTACAAAGGAAGGTTGGGCTGTGCAAATAGGGTTGTGACAGAGGATTAACAAAACACTATAAAATAAATACACACGGGGAAAAAAAAACCCAAAGTACAGAAATGAAAACAAAAAATAGAGTTATTTTTTAAACTATCATGTTAAATACCTGAAAGTATAGATTTGAGATATGTATATTTGATATGTATATACATGTATATATTAAACATGCATGTATTATAGTATATAGTATACATGCATATATTAAACTATGTAACTGAAGACTTTTTTTACACAATCCATGCATTCTTTTTTCTGCTTTGAATGCTGAAACACTGAAATGTTTTTATTTTGATGGTTATTAAGTTGTCCCCCCAAAATTTAAATAATTAAAGAAGAAAAACTAAGAATTTTATAGCTTATAGCCAAAAAGGAGAATAAAAAACTGTTTTCTGTTACTAGATCCCAGATCAATAGAAAATTTATTGATTTTTAAGAAAGAAAAAACATGCTTAGTAATAATTTTTACCAACTATTTTGTAATGAAGGAAAATAAAAAACCACACAGTTCAGTTCAGTAAGCACATTACAATTAAGGAAAGGAGAAAATTGTTCATCAGTCAGATGATGGCAAATAAAGGAAACAACCTTCAGTTGGATACAAAGGCTTAAAGTTATAATAAAATTTCCCTGAATTACCTGGCTTATCATAACCTATCCAAAACCTGTTGGCAGATAATATGGAAAACTTCTGTGACTTTTTTTTCCTTTTCTGGGATGGTTTTTAGTATAACTGAAAAAACTTTCTCTTGGGATCACAAAGCAAACACATGGCCAGCATACTCAGCCCTGTCTATGTCAGGAGATAGAATTTCTGCCAACAGCCCATTCCCTGTAGTATATGTCTTTTTTCACCCCCATACACAGCTTTCAAAATAGTTTTCAGTCCAAAAAAACTAGCATGCTATGACAGTTCTTGGATTAGTAGGATTGGCTCTGGTAGGAATTGGATCTATGAGGGAGGTTTGCAACAACAACAAAGAAAAAGAAAGGAAGGAAGGAAGGAAGGAAGGAAGGAAGGAAGGAAGGAAGGAAGGAAGGAAGGAAGGAAGGAAGGAAGGAAGGAAGGAAGGAAGGAAGGAAGGAAGGAAGGAAGGAAGGAAGGAAGGAAGGAAGGAAGGAAGAAGGAAAGAAACATTCAACAAATAAAATTCCTACAATACATTTTAATTTTTAGTCTTTTGGACAATCAGTTTGTTTTGTTTTCCATAATGCTAGTCAATCAAGCATTTTGATCCATGATGGTCTCTAAATTGAGGGTCATGCAAAGAATTTTGCAATTTCTCAAAGGAAATAAAGCCTCTCCTGTAACTCAGTTTTGAATCTAGCTCATCAATTTGCAATATCTGTCCAAGATGTATCTCTATCTCTATAATAATACATATGCACATTTTTACATATGTACAATATGTAGGCATATATGAAGGAAAATACATGTATATATATATGTACATTTATATGTTAGTGTGGGGTGAATACATACTATATCACTAGTTAAAGAGGTTGTTTATCTCACTGTTTATTACTGACTGTACAATAAGCATTATTCATTGTTTTTTTCCCAAGGTAGAAAGACTTTTGAGTAGCAATAGAGCTTAATATAGGAAGCTTTGCAGTGTCTAGGAGGTTGATACTATTAGCACAGCAACATATAAAAAAGTAAGTATCTAGAGTAGGTCTTAAACTTTTTCTACTCATAACCCTTTTTTGCCCAAGAAAATTTTTATGCAAACATAGACATATGAGTGTATAAAATAGGTATACAAATCAAACATTTACTGACCATAAATCATAAATAAATTTATTTTATCTTACTTTATTTGGCAAGGCAATTGAGGTTAAAGGAATTAACTGAGACAGAATTTAAACTCAGGTCCTCCCGACTCCAGAGCTGGTGCTCTATTTACTGCACATGTAGCTGCCCCCGAGACATTTATTTTAAAATAATTCTTATAAGATTGCTTGTTTACTTTTACATAAAGAATTAAATCTCGGTAGAATATTTGATACTTTTTACTTTTGCCAGATTTTTTGCAATTCATTTACATGTCCCCTATGTGAGGTTATGATTCACAGTTTAAGAAGCTTTGGTTTAGAGGACTAATTGTCTATAAAAAAAAAATCCCTCTTTGACTTGGTCTTTAAATGGAATTTTTCCACAAAAAAACACCAATTTTGTGTACATTTAAAGACTTTAAATTTCTCTTTGAGAGTAAGATTTATCTTTTAAATGCTGTATATATCCTCTAAGTTCACTCCCCCAATTTATAGTCAGGCTAACAGGTTGAGTCCTGAGAAGTGATTTATGCCTTGGATTGTAGCATTTATCCTGGGGATGATTACTCAATCAATAAACATTTAATAAGTGCCTCCTATTGCCAGGCACTGTGCTAAGTGCTAGGGACATAAAGGAAGGTAAGATAAGTGCAGGTTTTTTGAAAATGAAGGAGACATGGGCATGTTTATTCTTAGTAGAATGACAGCTAATAGAGAGACTGAAGTGAGAATATGGATGATACAAGGGGCAATCTGTTGGAGAAGATAGGATAGGCCACTTGGTTATATAAGATTAGCCTTGGGAAGAAGGACTACCTCTTCATTTTTTTTTTTAAATTTTTATTTTATTTTATAATTATAACATTTTTTGACAGTACATATGCATGGGTAATTTTTTACAACATTATCCCTTGCACTTACTTCTATTCAGATTTTTTCCCTTCCTCCCCCAACCCCCTCCCCCAGATGGCAAGCAGTTTTATATATGTTAAATATATTACAGTATATTCTAGATACAATATATGTGTGTAGAACCGAATTTTTTGTTGCACAGGAAGAATTGGATTCAGAAGGTAAAAATAACAGTTTACATTCATTTCCCAGTGTTCCTTTTCTGGATGTAGCTGGTTCTGTCCATCACTACCTCTTCATTTGAGATGGGGAAAAGGAGTAGATAGTGATAGAAATCATCTGGAGGATTGTGTGAGGAGGAAGAGGGAAGAAGGGAGAACTCTTAGGAAATTGAAAATGGTATCATTTTTTCCAGTAAAATAGAAGGGAAGGTTATCTGCTGAGAGAGTGGGGAGGGAAAGTCATAGGAAATCTAAAGAAAGAAGAAAAAGTTTGGAAAAGCTACTGTGGTATATGAGTTAGGTGAATCAGTTAGGGAGAAATGGGATTGCTTTGCAGCAGTGAAGGCCCAGTTGAGGTTATATGACATTAACTCAATCAGACAATCAATATAGTTTCATGATTTTTCTCCAACTTCATTTAGCAGCACATGTGTAAGAATGAACAAATTGGATCCAATGAGGAAGCTTGGAAGAACTAGATAGGTGATATGAGAGGGGGGCAAGAATCTAAGAGAAAAGAAGTATAGAGTTGAATGGATTCAACCAGGGATCAAGATGGCAAAAGAAGAACAAAGATACAGTAAGAGTAATGACCTAGGAAAAGGATTGGAGGTCCATGTGTGGCCAAAGAATAGGGTTTGGAATTATAAGGCTGAGGGAGAAATAGAATGACAATATATTATAATCAGATAAGAGAATTTCAGAGTTCATAAATATAAAAGTGCATTTGGGGGGTTTGACAAGAACAAGGGTGTGACCATTTCTTTGTGGCTGAGATAGGGTGGAAGAGTGGGTTATATGAAATGATAATTTGAATGACTTCTCCTGAGGGATTACAGAGTCTTCTGAGAAAACAACCACTTGAAGCCAAGGCAACTCTACACTAGAAAAGGAATGAGGATGGGCCAGAAAGTGGTGGGCAAAATATTATCCCAAAGTGTTTTATCACATAGGTCTTCCTAAAACCATACTAGAAATCACTTCATCAGAAAGCCCTTCCCCTTCCCAAACTGGTACTGACTTATCACAGATATGGTTTCTGGGCAATCGCCTGACCTGGGCAGTCAGGTATATGATAGTGAAGCTGTTCGATGAGCGGAGGCAACTTTCTTGTACTAATATGAGTGGTATTTTGCCAAACAGTGACAAGTTGTGAGTTATTTGGATTAGATGGGTCCTTCAATTGGCAAAAGGAGTCCAGTTGGATAGGAATAGTTGCTTTGCTCTTAATTAGGAGGATAATATAGTCATGTGCTAAAAACAACATAGTATTTACCACCTTAATGTCCATATTGGCAATGGACACATCCCAACTTTTGCTGTTCTTGTAATGGCTCTAACTGGTTGTATAATATATTATTTTTCTAATGGGTACTGTAATGCCCCATAAACAACTATATGATATGGAAAGCATTGGGAAAATTTCTCTATTGGTTCTGATCCCAAATGGAGAATCTTTGATTATCTTGTTCTGTGCTTTAGATTTAGTATAGATGAAGATCTTTTCCTCATCCCTCAAAATTCTCTCAAATTCTAGCTATGCAATCTGAAGTTCAACCCACTGAAAAGACATACCAGGATCCCTACTTCCTAGGGATACTCATTACCAAATTAATGATTACTAAAATCTAGTATAAAATCCACTTTTCTTATAGTGGATTGGAGCCATTGGTAAATCAGGTGTTTCTTTAGAGTCATGATAGTTGGGAGTCCACTGGGTAATGAAGGAGGAAATCTTCCAAGGTCTGGACTTGAGGTCTCAGTCTCTGACATGGTTACCACCTGTTTTCTTAGGGCACTAACAATAAAGAAACAATGTAAGCATAATTTTTAATGTACCATTTCCATTTAGCAATGGAAACATTTTTTATTTTGATCCATCATGTTGGAGGAGCTATCTTGCATTACCCAATCTATACTAGGTAGCTCTGGATAAAGGTGACTGTATGACTCTGTGTTATATGTTCCGTAAAAACTAAAGCCCAGTAATGGTCGACCAATGACTTTCCAAAAGTGGGCACAGTGAGTTGCTGCTTTGAGGAATTTGGAATTTTGAGAGACAAGTATCTTATCCAGAACTCTATAGACTCACTGATGAAGCCAGGATTATTCACAATTTGTAAAACAGGTGAACTGAAACTAGCACATGTAAAATCAATAAAACATGTCTTTTTATAGCCTATGCCTGAAACACAAGTCACTCCCTGATTCTGTATTGACTGGGTTCTACAGAGATTACAGCCTCTCCAGAGCGCCTAATTCCCTCATATGAATGTGAGTATTCATTCTTGATTACATCTCATAGAGTGTTTTTTATTCTAATTTATGGCTTTCCTCTAAAGCTTTGTAACTTTTAGGTTTCAGTTTCATTTCTCTGATTTAAGTTTTATAATTCTGTGGAAACTAAACCCTCATCCAATTCTCATAGGAACTCCAGAAGCTTGATAGTCTTTTATTTTGGCCACCTCCTGGTGCTCACCAAAAGTTCCACTCAGTTTGGTCTTTATGGACAGAAAGCTTCAGAAATCTGAGTTTTTCACAGACACTCAAGGGAGAGACTGCTGAATAACCTATTTTACATCTTCCAGGGCTATAACCTGTAGTAGACTTCACTTGAAAAAAGTAGACTTATGGGCAATTGGGAATATGGGTTCTCCAAAACCTCAAGAGTCCAAGAGTTTCTAAGCTTCCTTCTTAAATTATAAGAAGGCAAGTGTGTTGGTAGCTTATTCTGGACTTTTACCCTCCTTCCCCACCTCCACCCAAGAAATTAATAGTAATGGTTTAGATAACTCTTAAGAGGTTCCATTTGGCCCTTCCCATGGTAATAATTCATAGAGGTTGCTGAAAGATCTGAATGAGTTCTGGGATCATAAGACCTCTACTTCCATGGTATGTTCTCTATGGCTTTTCCTGAATGATTCAAGTGGTTCAGGGATTTTAGAGTATGTCTCAGGCTTGGGGGAGACAAGGGCAACCTTGTACCCTGGTACTAAATTTCCCTATACAATTCTACTAGTAACCCCATGGGGATCTCCAAGGGAAGAAATTAAGTTCCTAAAAAATGAGTATATTTGATAAGTTTGGTTTATATGTCTACCCCCTCCAACTCTATTCCAATCTAGCTTTCCATACCTTATGCACAGTATGCTTCAAAAGCAATTTACATCCCATCTTCTGAGTGGAATCCCACCAGAATGGCATCAGACTTCAAGTCTGGTTCTTACTAGCCATGTAATCATATAGATATAGTCTAAATAACTAGTGACATTTGGGTGTGAGTTTGGAACAGCAGGTCCTTTCTGTATTCTCTATATACTGTGGGTAGAGCCATATGGAAATTCTTCGAGTTATCTGAACCATCACTATCAGTTCCTGGGGACGGGATGGGGTTGTGGGTGGAAGGTAATAATAAGTCCAGAAAAAGCTACTGACACTTGCCTTCCCATAATGTAAGAAGGAATTCTGCCCAGAAATTTATTGGATGTACTTTTAAGGGAGTAAGTTATATGGAACCAGTCTAGAGGCTTTAATAAATGTAGCTTATTCCACATCCACAGAAAGATCCCACAGCCGGTGGAAGTCAGCTGCCAAAGAGCATCTTAGCATTGATGCATTAGTCCATATCCTCAGAAATAGTGCTACAGTGACTTATCAGCTTTCTGTTCGGTAAACACCCCACCTCCCTGGTAGAAATGGTCCACATGAATCCTCTCTCAAGAGTTGGAGTCAAACTCCCTTTCCTTTTCTATTTTCTCCTTCATTTTCCTGCCTAATGGCTCTAATTTCAACAAGAATTATGTAATCTCTGTGTCAGAGAGCAGAGAGTTTCTTCTTGATTGAAGCCTATTAGTCCCCAATGTCCATCAGGAAAAATCCCTTCACCTAATGATCACCAGTAGCTAGAACTAAGCTTTGCACCTCCCCCTTCTAATGTCCCCCACACTCTAGCCCCCACTGAGCTAATCTCTCTGCCTAAAGTGAACCTGCTCCCTATTCCACAGAAAGGGCTCTCCAGGATAAGAATTCTGGATAAGAAAGATAAGAAGAGCTCTGCTACTGAGAATCATGCACTGTCCTGCCATCCTATCCATCTCAGCTGTCCTGCATTTTTGCAGAGCTTTCCCCAACTCAGAATCCACTCTACAACCTACTACACAAGCTATCTCATCTTATCCCCTATGTCAGATGCTAGAAGTAGTTCTAATTTCATCAATCTCTTAGTTCAGATGCTGTTTAGGGATGCATTGAAGTATTCCTAAGTCATTGAACAGTTAACAAAAAAGTTCATTTTATCACTTTATAATAAGGACTCAGTAAAACTTAAAGGAATATCTTTTTTTGAGGGGGTAGGATTTGGAGAGGGAGGCAACTGGAGTTAAGTGACTTGCCCAGGGCACATATTTAGTGAGTTAAGCATCTGAGGTCACACTTGAACTCAGGTCCCCCTGGCTCCATAGCTGGTGCTCTAGCCATTGCACCATCTGGCTGCTTCTTTTATCCCAATTACTTTAATTTTCCTTTTAGATATGGTTGATTGATTTTTTTTCCCTTCTTTTGGGTAGTAGAACTATTTTTTTATGTTTCTTTTTGTAATGTAGAATTTATTTTCAGCTTTGGTAGACACAATTTCCCTCATACAAAACCATTTGGTCCACAGATCAACAGGGCAGAGTATAGTGAGTCTCATGGTACCCCCCAAGTCTGAAATGTCCTAATTCTACATAATGAGATTTTTTTAATGCCTTAGCTGATCAAGAAGGTTCTTCAAAGGAAATAGCCAATGAGGTCCTCTTAATAAGTTTTGTGACTTTGGGGAAAGCTAATTCCTATAGGTAGAAAAATGGCAAACCTGGTCCTACTACAGAGAGGATATCAAAAAGGAGATAATTTCTGGGGGGAAAAAGAGGGGGTAGTGAGAGCTAGCAGTTCTATCAATCTGGATTCCCAATCCCATCCTTTCAATGCATATTTTTGAGAAAGCTCTTCCAAGTCCCCAAAGAAGCCTTTAAAATTGCACAATGTTAGCTCAGCTGTTGCCAGAAGTAAGTATCCAGAAGAAAGCACTCTAGAGCCTGAAAATCTTACTAAATGAGGTAATGCTCCACCCAAGCAAGCAACCAGTGATTCAAATAGTCTCTAAAATTGATTTTAACCACATATGTCCATTTCTATTTTTTGGAAGGCCCTATCATTAGGAGCAAAATGACTAAATACTCAGCTATCTATTCTACTAGAGAATGTTAAAAATGAAGGGTAGCTGTAGCTGTAGCTGTAGCTGATCCAATATGTATATATACAGACAGACAGACAGACAGACAGGAAAAGAAATAGATTATTTATATTCTACTGTGATACCTATAGAAAATTATGTTGGAAAAAGCTTTGCCAATCTTTCTTTTAAAGGCACATTAGAACAAATTGGGTCCATCTGTCTATATTCCTTTACTTCTACCTCCTCTCTTACTGTACACTATTCAGTATTCTGTGTGAGCTGATGAATTTTAGGTAGAAATAGCTAAAGAAAAAGTAGAAATATGCTTAATTTTAGCCCAATTACTTTAATTTTCCTTTTAGATATAGTTGATTAATTTTTCCATCTTTTGGATAATAGAACTATTTTCTTATGCTTTTTTTTGTAATATAGAATTTTCAAAAGATAGTCATTTCAAAAAACTGTTATTCTGAAAAAGGGGTATTAGGGAGTCCTGACTAATAGTTATGATGATCTCACTCATTCAGAGGTCTAGGTCCCCTTTGGGCCACAAGATACACTCTTTTTCCTTGACAGAAATTCATTTTTTAGACACTAGTTCTCTTTCTTATTAGTCTTGATACATGGAAATATTCATGTTTGTTTCTAAGTTCAAAATAAAAAATAATATTCAAAAGAAAAACATTTTCTTTTTCTCTTCTACTGCTTGAGAAGAGTGTCACTACATTTTATTTTTTATTTGAATTTTCTTTTCCATTATGACCTTAATAATAAACAAACATGAATGTTTCAGAACACAAAGAATAATAGAAGATGGTAATATATACAACTATGCACTTCTTTAGGGGAAGAGATTGTGCCTTAAAGTGAAAAAAGTAGGTCTAGAGCTTTAGTATGAGCTTAAAGAATTGTTGGGGAAGACCATCTGCCAAAAGAGAGCTCCCATCTCCAACATCTTTTATTTTGTGGCTAAGCCATGGAAGCTCAAAAGATGAATCACACAAAAGATATACTCCATTAGATAAATCTCTCCAGACTATACATCCATCCCAAGACAGGGCTCCCAGAAGGCATTCTTTCTCCCAGTTCTGTGGCAGATAATTCCTTCTGCAAGATTGCCAACAAGAGGTGCAAATATTCTATCATAGTTACTTTTACATCTCCCAGCAGGTGGCAGCCAGCATCATTCCATTTCATTTGTGTGGGGATCCTGGCCAGGAGTGTCCAGCATTCTCACTAAGACCCCTTCAGTCATAGAGCCAAACCAAGCTCTACCTTGAGACAGCACGGTGACCCAGTGGATAGAGTGCTGGGACTCGAGTCAGAAAGAACCAAGTTCAAATGGAATCTCAGACACAAATTAGCTGTGTGATACTGGACAAATCACTGTCTATCTCCGTTTTCCTCAGCTGCAAAATGAGGATCATAATAACAGCACCTACTTCACAGCGTTGTTCAGAGATCAAACTAGATAATATTTGTAAGGCTCTTAGCACTATGTCTGGCACATGGTGGATGCTTTGTCTCTTTTCGCACCCCTACCAGAGATATTCTTGTGTTGGGGATCATACTACCACAGTTAAAGGAGATACTCTAGAGATTTCCCAAGTGGCAGAAGAAACAGGTCTTCTTGAATCACAACTTTAATGCATTTCTAGATAAAGGACCCATACTTATGGATTCTTTTCCTTTGGAACTGTTCCAACCAACCTACAGCCTCAAAAGTTTGCTTGGGAACTAGAAACAACCCTTCCTTCTCTATCTCCAGGAAATTAGAAAAATTGTTGGATTATGGAAACTAAGTAGTTTATTATTATATGCAGACTGATCTCTACTTTAGGTGAAAGTTCATAAATCTATGGAGTCAAAGTCAAAGTGGAATAGGGTCCAATTGAGGATAAAGTAGTGATGCTTCTGGTATTTAGTGCTAAGTCTTCCTTCTTTATGACATTATTATGATTAATGGGTATTTGTGCCAATCCAGATAGTACCTTATGCTGCCAGTAATGCTATAGAATGACACAGAATACTCTAGCTTAATACTGTTTGCCTAACTGATACCAGTTGAACTTATTCTGAGTTCCATTCCTAGGATGGAGTTGGGTATCTACTGCCATTTATATCGTAGCAATCTACCAGACAATGACAATGACACTCAAACTATGGAAGAGACAGAACCAGGTCCTAATTAACTTTTCCAACAATACTAGATGGGACAGAAATTGGCCCTGATGCAAAAGTCCAAAGGTAAGATATAAGGCTAGAAACTTGAGTTAATTGAAAAAAAATTTAAATTATTGAAAAAATTGAAGAAGTCTTAATAAAAATAAATAACACAGATTAAAAGAAATCTGAGATGTAAAGCCAGAAATGAGTATGTCTGTAACAAGAACAAGTAGCACCTCAATGAAGGAGGAAGAATAGCTTGATCCCTAATGATTCCAAAGATAAATAGAATAGATAGATGTTTTTAATGAAATGAAAATAAAAGTTATTTTTTTTATTATTATAGCTTTTTATTTGCAAGATATATGCATGAGGGGCAGCTAGGTGGCGCAGTGGATAGAGCACCAGACCTGAATTCAGGAGGACCCGAGTCAGACATTAACACTTCCTAGCTGTGTGACCCTGGGCAAGTCACTTAATCCCAGCCTCAGGGGGGGAAGAAAAAAAAAGATATATGCATGGGTAATTTTTCAGCATTGATAATTGCAAAACCTTTTGTTCCAACTTTTCCCCTCCTTCCCTCCACTCCCTCCCCCATAACACCAATACATATTAAATATGTTAAAGTATGAGTTAAATACAATATGTCCAAACAGTTATTTTGCTGCACAAAAAGAATCGGACTTTGAAATAGTGTACAATTAGCCTGTGAAGGAAATCAAAAATACAGGCAGACAAAAGTAGAGGGATTGGGAATTCTATGTAGTGGTTCATAGTCATCTCCCAGAGTTCTTTTGCTGGGTGTAGCTGGTTCAGTTCATTACTGCTCTAGAAAATAAAAGTTCTTGATGAAAAAAATTGGAAGGAAAAAAGCCACTTTAGAACAGAAGGTAGACAACAACACAAGTGATAGACTTCCTAAAAAACAAAATGGCGCAAACAAAATTCAGTGTTCATTGAGACAACAAGAAAATCTAAAACAAGCTTAAAAGACAAATCTAATATAAGGTTAAGAAATCAGGAATGTAAAGCAAAATCAAACCTGAAAAACACATAGAATAGATATCATTTTTTATAATAATTTTATATTTTTCAAAATACATGCAAAGATTTTTGCTCTTTTTGTTGTTGTTTGCTTGCATTTTGTTTTCTTTCTCTTCTTTTTCCTTTTTGATCTGACTTTTCTTGTGCAACAAGATTATTGTATAAATATGTATACATATAATAGATTTAACATATATAAGATTACTTGCTATCTAGGAGAGAGGGGGTGGGAGGAAGGAAGGGAAAATTTGGAACACAAAGTTTTGTAAGGGTCAATGTTGAAAAATTATCCTTGCATATGTTTTGAAAATAAAAAGCTTTAATTTAAAAAAATGAGAAAAAAAAACAAAAATCATTTTCAACATTCATCCTTGAAAAACCTTTTATTCCATATTTTTCTCTCCTTCCCCACCTCCCCCTTCCCTTAGACAACAAGTAATACATTATAATTTAAACAGGTTCAATTCTTTTAAACATATTTCCATATTTAACATGCTGCACAGGAAAAATCTTATCAAAAAAGAAAAAAATGAGAGAAAGAAACAAGCAAGCAAACAACAACAAAAGGTAAATATATTATGTTGTGATCCACATTCAGTTCCATAGTCCTCTTTCTGGATGCAAATGGCTCTCTTCAACACAAGTCTATTGGAATTGTCCTGAATTATCTCATTGCTGAAAAGAGCCAAGTCCAAGAAATATCATTTTAAAAGCATTGAATTCCTTTAAAGTTATAGCCAAACAAAGAACCTATTTCAAGAAACCATAAAAGAAATTTCCTAGAACTATAAGACCCAGAGAGCAAAGTGAAAATAAGAAAAAAACAAAACAGACCCCAAAAAATCGTCGTCTTATAGGAAATCTGTCTCTTTGCCAAGAGACAAAAAAAAAAAAAAAAAAAAAAAAAAAAAAAAAAAGACATATGCAAGAATAAAAGTCTAAAAAGTTGAATATAATCCTGGGAAAGGGCAGAGTATAAATCTTTAATAGAATGTAGGATTTTTAAACATTACTGATGAAAACTCAGAACCAGGTAGAATATTTGAAATGCAAACACAGAAGATAAGAACAGCCTAGAAAGTAAATCAATTTTAAAATGTTGATGATGGAGTGTTTATAGTCTAATAAAGGAATAAAACAAGAGTTTGTTCAGAATCTAACAGTCTTTAAAAGTGACAAAATGAATAAAGAAAGACATAGGGTTTTGTGCTATTGTTTTGTTGAATTAAGAGTAAAAAAAAATACAGGAGAAAAGAAATGATTTTTTTTTAAAAAATCATTTTCTGATTTCATTTTTTTAAATAAAGAACTTGCCATTTCTTGTACATGGGATGTGTGTGTGAGGAAAAGAATATGCAAACATGATCATGGGAGTGGGAACCTCACTGTTATCTAAACTGGACAAAAAGAGGGTTGATTATCCCAAGGGGAAATATTCCTTTCAAAAGGTCCAGCAGAGAATGTATATGTTCCAGAGAATTTGAGAAACAATTAAAGGAGCAGAGACAAACTCCAAATACAAATAAATATGGAATGGTAGCAAAGACAGCTGGAAAAGAGCTCACTCTGAGAACTCAACTGAGAAAAATATAGCAGAAGGTAAAGCCAGGGGGAGCTCTTTGAGGAGTTTATAAGAGAGATTTCCTTTGTCTCATGTGTATATCCCATATGAGTGTCATATGTGAATCCATTCTTGTATACAGAGTATGTATTTGTAGGAGAGTGTTCCCTAGCCTTATGAGGGGAAGAGGGAAAATCTTTTGTAGCTATTGATTTTATTGTGTTTTCTTAGAAAATTTGATTATTAATGGGAAACACACTGATAGGAGATCATAAGCTCCAATTTTTAAAGATTGGCCCACAGGTTACCTTTGGAGACATTTAGTAGTAATCACCCTCTAGAAAGAGTATCTTAGAAGAGTTATTGAACTATCTGAATTCTGAGGGAAAAAATCAATTTATATTCCATGTGGGGGTTGAAATGGGGTATAGCCTGAAGAAGCACATAGATTCAGGGAAATGTTGGGTTCACTGCTGGTGTGTGAGCCTAGTCTCAGTGTTGATACCTATGTAGAACATCAAAGTGTTAGAGGATGGAGAAAAGAGCTAGGGGAGTGAGTATCCCACCACAGAAGAGGAACTAGACTGCACAGTTCTTATATTCCTCTATATCTTTTTCTGCATCAATAACTATGGCTCCTTCTGCTCTGTATGCTCCCCAGAGAAATCTTGAGTGTTGGACTGTGCTGCCAAGCTTTCTGAGGTCTGAAACAGAAAGAACACCAACGAAATTGGCAGTGATCAATCTTTGTCACAGCGCCAATGATATTCCTGATCTTGACAAAGCCATTTAAGATTTTCCTTCTTCCCTAATATAAATTATTTTCAGAGATCTCAGGATCCTCCACAAATAATCCTATAGCAGCAGTTCTTAACATTTTTTTTGGTTCCATGGAACCTTTTTGTCAGTCTGATGAAACATATAAATCATTTCTCAAAATAATGTTTTTAAATACATAAAATACTTAAGATTACAAAGGAAACCAATTAAATTGAAATATAGTTCCTAAAATATTTTATAAAATTTTGTGATATTGTAATAAATATATATACTGCTTTATTAATATTTTTCTTTTCTTTTAAAGTAGTATTATCTTTTTTCCATTTACATGTAAAAATAAATTTTAACATTATTTTATTAATAATAGCTTTTCATTTTCAAAATACATGCAAAGATAATTTTTAGTATTCAATCTTGCAAAACCTTGTGTTCCAAATATTTTCTCTTCCCTTTCCTCTTTCCCCCTTCTCTAAGCAGCAAGGAATCCAACATAGTTAACATTCAATCTTTTAAAAATTTTGAATTCTGAACATTTTCCTTTCTTGCCTCAATTCCACCTTCTCTAAGCAATTGATACAGGTTATTTATATGTCCAATCATGTAAAACATATTTCCATGTTAGCAATGTTGAAAGAAAAGAGCAAAAGAAAAAAACACTGAAAAAAATAAAAAGAAAAAAAAAGAAAAATAGTATACTCTGATTTGCATTTAGACTTCATCAGTTCTTTCTCTGGATATGAATAGCATTTTTCATCATGGGTCCTTTGGAATTGTCTTGGATCACTGTATTGTTGAGAGTAACTGAGTCATTCATATTTGATCATCACACAATGTTGCTATCAATATATGCAGTGTTCTGATTCTGCTCACTTCACTTTGCATCAGTTTACATAACTCTTTCCAGGTTTTTCTGAAATCTACCTACTTAGAATTTCTCATAGCACAATAATATTCCATTTCATTCATATATCACACCTTATTAAGCCATATCCTAATTGATGGGCATCTTTTCAATTTCCAAATCATTTATTATTGCAAAGGGCTGTTTTAATATTTTGTACTAGTTAGTAGGTCTTTTTCCCTTTTTAAAAAAAAAATCTCTTTGGGATACAAAACTAGTAGTTGGTATTGCTGGATCAAAATGTAGATACACTTTTATATGGTCATAGTTCTCAATTGCTCTCCAGAATTATTAGGTCAGTTCACTATTCCACCAAGACTGTTTTAGTGTCCCAATTTTACCACATCCCCGCCAACATTTATAATTACATTATCTGTCATATTAACCAATCTGATAGATATGAGGTTCACATCATTTGACAATGGAATTAAATCACTTCCAGTCTTTCCCCTCATTCAGTCCACCAACAGGCTTAACCACTTCCAAATCACATAGCTTTTCCAAAATCTCTCCAATAATGAGGGGTCTCTTTTGTTGGGCAATTCTGTAAACTGATAGTTAATTGGTAAGCTGATAGTTAGTCTGGCATGACCTATGAGCACATGCAGGCCAGAAGATAACAATCACATGGGATCTAATAATTGCTTTAAAAACTACAGCAGTGCTAAAGTCTGAATGATAAGACACTTCAAGAAGAGATTTTAGTGAAATGTCAAATGCAAGTATTGGAATTTTCCTAACTTATAAAAATTAAACTTTATTCATATGAAAATAACCTTTAGCTTTAGATTCATTTGCAGGATGGACATATATAAGATGACTTTTAGTTTTACTGATTTCGTTATTCTGTTTGCAAATATTTCTCTGCACATATAAAAATTACTGTGGTTTTTGTGCCCTATGTTCTTTAATGCAAATTGAGATCAGATATATTCTTCATAATATTTTCTTCCCCTCAACATTTTTTACTTAAACTGTGGCTTTAAAAAAATATTAAATGACTAAACCCAAAAGATTGAATTCATTAATATTTTTGAAATTCAATATTTTATATTATTATTTATTTGCTAATTCTGCACAGAAATAAGTAATTTATATGCTAATTAAATAAAGTCTAAAATATTCAAGGAATTTATGTCAAGCAGTGAAATTAGACAATTTTTCAAATTTATGAAAAGTTTTAACACTTTTAATGACTTATTAACCTTCTACATATAGATTAGATATATAGTTTAGAGAAGTTATTCATGTATTATGTCCTTCCTGAAATTTGGCTATCATTTCACAAGAGTTGCATGACTTTCTGTAGCTTCCTAAAAATAATAGTTCTCATTTCTAATCTTATTTGCAGTTTTCTCATGAAGTTATTTTTAAAAATGTAAACAGAATTTTCATAGAATGCTAATACAGTAATACCATTTATGCAGCCTGCATTGTATGCATGTCTTTACTACAGATCACAAGACATATACAAAATGAGATTACAAAGAGAAAAAATAAAGAAATTCTACTTACAGAACATAGAACACTGTATGAGCCATGTCACTGAGAAATCTGTTAGCAGTAATGAGAAGTTACTTTAAATGAGACAGTTATCTCAACTGTCAGATGTGTTTGAACTTGCTTGAGCCATATTAGCTATCTCTGTGTTCAAAAAGGGTGGGGGAGGACTCATCAGTTTATAGAGATTTTAAAATTCTCATTTGAACTTCTCAGTTTTACAAAATTATAATAAACAATGAAAATGAGTTATCTTCTTCCATATATTGAGCGATAACTATTGTAGATAGGGAATATTAGAAAATAATACACATCACCAATATGAAAAAATGAAACTTTACTCTTTAATGGTACAATAGGCTAATAGTTTGCCCACTATGACCTGTGAGCACATGCATACTAGAAGAAAGGAAACAAATAAAGTCTAACAATGGCTAAAAATTATATCAGTTTCAAAGTATTAGCGAGTGTAAGAGATATATTTGAAATAATTTATATAATTTATGAAAATAGGTGATTTCTATTGATGACAAAGTTAGAGGAACTGCTGATGGGGCTAAGATTAGTTGCCTACATTCTTATTTGAGGAAAATGCTTTCTTTTTTTAAAAAAATTAGAGGTTAGCAAAAACAAAGGGTTTTTTTTTCCCAAAAAAGCAAAGTTCATAGACCTTCTATAGTATGTCTATGAACATCAGGATAAGAACCCTTGTCCTAGAGACTGAGAAAAATTATCTAAAGGGTAAATGAACAGTTGTAAGAATTATGTGTGACCTGTCAGATTGGCTAAGATGACAGGAACAAATAATGATGATATGTTGGAGGGGATGTGAGAAAACTGGGACACTAATACATTATTGGTGGAGTTGTAAAAGAATCCAGCATTTTGGAGAGCAATCTGGAATTATGCCCCAAAAGTTATCAAACTGTGCATACCCTTTGATCCAGCAGTGCTACTACTGGGCTTATATCCCAAAGAAATACTAAAGAAGGGAGAGGAACCTGTATGTGCCAAAATGTGTGTGGCAGCCCTTTTTGTAGTGGCTAGAAACTGGAAAATGAATGGATGTCCATCAATTGGAGAATGGTTGGGTAAATTATGGTATATGAAGGTTATGGAGTATTATTGCTCGGTAAGAAATGACCAGCAGGAGGAATACAGAGAGGCTTGGAGAGACTTGCATGAACTGATGCTGAGTGAGAGAGCAGAACCAGGAGATCATTATACACTTCAACAACAATACTGTATGAGGATGTATTCTGATGGAAGTGGATTATCTTCAACATAAAGAAGATCCAACTCACTTCCAGCTGATCAGTGATGGACAGAAACAACTACACCCAGAGAAGGAACACTGGGAATTGAGTGTAAAATATTAGCACTACTGTCTATCTACCCAGGTTACTTATACCTTCGGAATCCAATACTTAACGTGCAATAAGAAAATTGGATTTACACACATATATTATATCTAGGTCATACTGTAACACATGTAAAATGTATGGGATTGCCTGTCATCTAGGGGAGGGAGTAGAGGGAGGGAGGGGAAAATCTGGAAAAATGAACATAAGGGATAATGTTATTAAAAAAAAAAAAAAAAAAGAATTATGTGTGATGGGAAAGATGTCTGCTTGGTTTGTTGGTCAGTAGAAATGTCCCATTTGTATGTCCAAGAGGCAGATATCTTAAATGCTCAGTACTTCTTCAAAGTCATTTCAGTAAGATTTGTTGCTAGATTTTGCCTGCAGCTTCAGTGTCTGTCTCACCATTGGAATCCATGATCTTGTTCTCCCTTTGCCTGTATGCATACTGATCAGTTTTCTTTGCTGGGACATCATCCATATTCTGCATTTTAATTGTGAATATATCACAAAGTTCTGTACTAGGACTGTTTCTATTCTCTCTCTATGCCATATCTTTTGGTAACTTCATGAATTCCCGTGGGTTGAAATATCATTTCTAAGCAGACAATTCCCAAATCTATATTTCCAGCCATAATTTCTCTTCTGAACAATAAATAGCCTTGCATCATTAATTGCCTACTAGATGTTTTGAACATGGATGTTCTATAGCCTTCTCAAACAAAACAAAATATCCAAAATGGAATTTTTTTTTACCCCCAAATATCTCTCTTCATCAGAACTATTTTTATTGAGAGCATTACTATCCTTCCAGTCACAAAGGTTCAAACCCTCAGAGTTTTTCCCTGACTTCACTCATATTTATACCTTGTTCCAGACAATTGCCAAATCTTATTGTTTCTATCTCCACACTTTCATTTCCATCTTTCCAGTCTCTGCTAATATAACGTTTATTTCTAGATAAAGTCCTTAGCAGCTCTTAATTGGATAATTGTGACTTCTAATTCTTCTATCTGCAAACCTTAGCCCTGTCCAATTCTTCATCTATGCCATTTTCCTAAACCAAAGCATGCCACTGCACTTCTGAATATATTGTAATGACTCCCTATTACCTCTAAGATCAGATTAAAAAAAATCCTCTGCCACGCATTTAAAGCCATTCAAAATCAGGCTCTAACCTGCTTTCCTTTCTTCTTCTATTTTTTTTTCTTTCCTTTTAAAAATAAAATGGCTTTCTATTTTCAAAATATATGCAAAGATAGTTTTCAACATTCACATTTGCAAAATCTTGTGTTCCAAATTTTTCTCCCTCCTTTCTCCCTACCTCTTTCCCTAGACAGCAAATAATCCAATATATGTTAAACATGTGCAATTCTTCTAAACATATTTCCACATTTATCATGATGCACAAGAAAAATCAGATCAAAAAAGGAAAAAAAAAAAAAGAAAAAAGAAAAAAAAAAAAGCAAGCAACAAAAAAGGTGAAAATACAATGTTATGATCCACATTCAGTCTCCACATCCTTTCTTTGGGTACAGATGGCTCTCTACATCAGAAGTCTATTGGAATTGGCCTGAATCATTCTAACCTATCTTTCTAAACTGAACTAGTTTAAATAGTCTTACTATTTGTTCTTTACCTTTAACACTCCATTTCTATTCTCAGGCTTTGACCATCACTCTGGCCTGGATTGGATTTCTCCCTCACAATTGCCAATTAGAGGAAATCCCTAAATGTCTCTCAAAGATCCATCATAACATAATCTTATGCATGAAAGTTTCCTTTCTTGAATCTTAGATCTAGTGCTCTGCCCCTTTTCAAAATCTCAAATTTATTTATTTATTTTATATGTACATATATAAGTGTATATCTCCTCTGATAGAAAGTAAGCTCATTAACAGCAGATGCTCTCAAAAGCATTTTTTATCCTCTGAATACCCAAAAGAGGGAGAGAGAGACAGAGACAGACAAATTTCAGAGAAGTCTGGAGAGACTTACAGGAACTAATGCCGATTGAAATGAGCAGAATCAGGAGATCACTATACAGGGCAACAAGAAGATTATATGATGATTAATTCTGATGGATGTGGTTCTTTTCAACAATGAGATGATTCAGGCTAGTTCCTATAAACTTATGATAGAAAAAGCCATCTGCAGCCAGAAAAATTACTGTAGGAATTGAATGTGAATCACATTTTATTTTCACTTTTTTTGTTATTATTTGCTTGTGCTTTTTTTTCTCTCCCAATTTTTTTCCTTTTTGATCTGATTTTTCTTATTCAGCATGATAAATGTAGAAATAGGTATAGAAGGATTGCACACGGTTAACACATATTGGATTATTTGCTGACAAAGGCAGGGTGTGAGGGGAAGAAAAGGAGAAAAATTTGGAGCACAAGGTTTTATAAGGGTGAATATTGAAAACTATATGCATATGTTTTGAAAATAAAAAGGTGTGCTGTTTTGGGGAGAGGGGAGGAAAGGGAGGGAAGGAGAAAATTTTAAAGTTCAAATCTTACAAAGATGAATGTTGAAAAGTATTTTTATGTGTAATTGGAAAAAATAAAACCTATTAAGTAAAAAAAGAAAAGAAAAGAAAAGAAAGAGCTATTATTAAAAAAAAATTTTTTAAAGGAACAAACAAGGTACCTACTATGTACTAGACGTGATAATTAACCCTTTTTTGTTTCTTTAACGAATATTATCTCATTGCATTCTCACAACCTTTTGAGACAGTTGCTGTTTATTCTCATTTTACAATTAAAGAAACTGAAGGAAACATATTGATTGACTAGCCTAGGGTCACATAAATTAGTTAGTGTGAATGGTTTTGAATTCAGGTGTTCAGGTGTGGCTAGGAAGTGTCTGAGGGTGGTTTTGAATTCAGGTGCTCCAGACCTGAAGCCTGATAGATTCTCTCCATTGCATCTAGCTATTCTTAAAGGAATTTCAGCCTTCATGTACATGAAAATGGAGTGTTTGTGGATGCTGGAAAGATGAAAGACATGATCATCTCTGTTTAGCTGAAGTGGAGTGAAGAATTAGATCACAGAAATGAGTAAGTTGAAAAACTCCAAAGAAGGGTGTTTTTAAGGAAATATCAATATGTATTTTGAAGTCTGCTAGTATAAGGGAAAGAGTTTTGGAGGATAGAGACTGTGAGCCAGGCACTAAAATTCTTATGAGAGGAAGGACAGTATCCTGGGAAGTTGGGATTTTTAAGGGAATATTATATGTATTTTGAAGTTTTCTAGCATGAGTGTGGAAGACAGGGAGGCAAGGATTCTTCCCTCTTTTCAATATCACTCATGAATATTGATGGTGGGAAAATCAAAGAAAATTCTAGCAAAAAAATTATAAGCATATATTGATCAAAATTATTCATTATAACCAAGTTAGATTCATACCAGAATTGTAGGAATTCAGCATTCAAGAAGTTATTAACATAGTTCATCACATATATATATATGTAAAACAAAAATAACATAATTCATGTGATTATTTCAATGAATTCAAAGTCCACATATAAGCTGCATCTTTTCACTTAGGACATACATATTTCACAGAGGCTCTTACATAGCTTAAATGTTCAGAGATTGGGGAATGGCTGAACAAATTCAGCATATGGATGAAATGAAACATTGTTGCACCATAAGAAAAGTAATTCAGTGAATTTAAAAATGCAATTATGAAAATATAACAACCGAGTAAAGACAACAATAAAAGAAACAAAAGTTTGATAAACATACAGAAAAGGTGTTCAAAAGAAGTTACAGAAAGAAACAGAATCCTTTTGAATTCACCTTATTTAAATTAATTTACACATCAAAGAAATTCTGTAACAGAATTTTGTAGCTAAGTTTACAATTATAGAACTATAGATTTAGAACAACCTTTCTAATGATTTAATTCAATTTCATTTGATTGATAAGAAAACTGATCCCTAAAGAGTGACTTACTCAAGGGAATAAAAATAAGTGGTAAAGCTGAGATGTGAGCCTAGGACCTAAGACCCAAAACTTTGTACATTTTACTAAATATCACTCAGTATGCTATAATTCCTTCTTCATTATTATTATTTTTAAAGATTTGGCTCTTTTATGGTTTTATTTTTGCTTCCTCTTGTTCTAATATTTGTTATTATGGCATATTTGACAATTTCAAAAGAAAGAATTTAAGGCTAAAGGACCTGGATTCAGATTTGAGCTCTGCCTTTTGGGCATATCATTTAATGGTATTAGCTCACTCTAATTTATGTGCCAAGCACATAAAAGCTTTTGAAACATAATCTCATTTAATCCTCATAACAACCCTGCAAGATAGATGCTATCATTCTGCTCATTTTATAGATGAGGAAACTGAGGCATACAATGGTCATTGACTTGTCCAACATCACACATGTAATCAGCGTTTGAGGTCAAACTTGAACTCTGGTCTTACTGACTCCAAGCTGAGTGCTCTGCACATCATGGTACCACTGAACATGTCATTAATCTTGTCCTTAATGTTTTTTTTTTTTTTTTTAATTTGTCAAAGCTGCTGAACAAGATTAATATTGAGGCCACTTTCAGATTGAAATCTAGTCTTACTGGTACTTGTTAATAGAAGTGAAAAAAAAAAAGTTTTTCTTTAAAAACTTTAATGACACTTTTCCTGCTTTTATGAGTATTTTTTATGAGTATTGAGTACTGAAGATAAATAACTGAAAAACTGAGACAGTTGTTGCTCTTTACTTGAGGGACACAACATAAAAGAAAGTCCAGTTGCAGGTTGTAATGAAATTACTTGGAAGTCCTATGGGTTCAGTGTTAGGTACAGGAGATGGTAAGGCCCAGGAATCCATAGATCCATAATCCATTATCAATGTAATATTAATATCTAGCATTTATATATAGTATCTTAAGGTTTACAAAGCACTTTACAAATATTATCTCATTTGATCCTGGAAGATCGGTGCTGATTTTTTCTCAGATTTCCCCATTCTGCCCTAATCTCTCTCTTGCTCTTCAGTCTCATATCTCCAAATGCCTTTCAGACATCTCAAGCTGCATATGCAAAAAAAAAAAAAAAAAGATATCTTTTTTAGTAGATATCTTAAGTAGATTAAGTAGATGTCTTATAGTTGTATCTTCTGTAATTATCTTAAGCTCAATCTGCCTTATAATCAAATTATTCCCTTTTCCTGAAACCTCACTATTGCTCCCTTCCTTGTTATTCTCAAGGGCAGCACCACCCTCCCAGGCTCTCAAGTATAACCTAGAAGTCATTCTCAACTCCTCACCCCCATAGCCAATGTCTTATCAAAGTCTATTGATTTTACTCTTGCAGGAATTTTTTTTTAATAGTTTTTATTTACCAAATATATGCATGGGTAATTTTACAACATTGACAATTACCAACCTTTTGTTCTAATTTTTCCCCTCTTTCCCTCCACCCAGCATGGCAGGTTGACCAATACATATTAAATATGTTAGAGTATAAATTAATACAATATATGTATACATCCCAAACAGTTGTTTTGCTGTACAAAAAGAATCGGACTTTGAAATAGTGTATAATTAGCCCGTGAAGGAAATCCAAAATGCAGACAGACTAAATTAGAGGGATTGGAAATTCTATGTAGTGGTTCCTTGTCATCTCCCAGAGTTCTGTCACTGGGTATATAGCTGGTTCAGTTCATTACTGCTCTATTGGAACTGATTTGGTTCATCTCATTGTTGAAAATGGTCACATCCATCAGAATTGATCATCATATAGTATTGTTGTTGAAGTATACAATGATCTCCTGGTCCTACTCATTTCACTCAGCATCCAGTTCATGTAAGTCTCTCCAGGCCTTTCTGAAATCATCCTGTTGGTCATTTTTTACAGAACAATAATATTCCATAATATTCATATACCACAATTTATTCAGCCAATCTCCAATTGATGGACATCCACGTAGTTTCCACTGATCAACTAGTCTATTTCTTAGCCAATACCAAATGGTTTTGGTAACTCCTGCTTTATAATATAATTTTAGATCTTGTACAGCTAGGCCACCTTTATGTGATTTTTTTTTTCATTAATTCCCTTGAAATTCTTGACCTTTTGTTTTTCCATATGAACTTTGTTGTTATTTTTTCTAGGTCATAAAAATAGTTTTTGGGGAGTCTGATTGGTATAGGGCTAAATAGATTAGTTTCGGTATTATTGTCATCTTTATTATATTTGCTCACCGTATCCAAGAGCATTTAATATTTTTCCAATTGGTTAGATCTGACTTAATTTGTGTGGAAAGTGTTTTGTAATTTTGTTCATATAGTTTCTGATTTTCTCTTGGCAGATAGATTCCTAAATATTTTATACTATCAGTAGTTACTTTAAATGGAATTTCTCTTTGTAACTCTAACTGTTGGATTTTGTTAGTGACATGTAAGAATGCTGATGATTTATGTGGGTTTATTTTGAATCCTGCACCTTTGCTAAAGGTGTGGATTATTTCTAATAGCTTTTTAGTAGAATCTTTGGGATTCTCTAAGTATATCATCATATCATCTGCAAAGACTGACAATTTGGTTTCCTCATTACCTACGCTAATTCTTTTAATCTCTTTCTCCACTCTTATTGCCAAAGCTAGCATTACTAATACAATATTGAATAGCAATGGTGATAGTGGGCAACCTTTTTTCACTCCTGATCTTAATGAGAATGGTTGCAGTTTATCCCCATTACATATGATGCTTACTGATGGTTTTAAATAGATGCTACTGATTATTTTAAGGAAAAGACCGTTTATTCCTATACTCTCAAGTGTTTTTAATAGAAATGGATGTTGGATTTTATCAAAAGCTTTTTCTGCATCCCTTTCAGGAATTCTTAAAAACTTCCCCTTTTCTCCTCTGAAATTGACAGCACCCTGGTGCAGACCTTCATTATCTCATGCTGAGACTATTGCAATATCCTGCTGCTGCTTTGAGTTTCTTTCCACTCCCATTCATCTTCCATTCAACCAGCAAAGGGATTTTTCTAAAGAGAAAGGCTTGACAGACTACTCTTTCCAACTCAAATACCTCCAGTGGCTCTCTATGGCCTCAAATACACAAACCCTCTACTTGGCATTCAGAGCCTTTCATAACCTAATATTCCTCCTCTACTTTTTCAGTCTTTCACCTTGTGTCTCCTCCACACACACGTTTTCTGATCCAGTGACACTGACCTCTTAGCTTTCCATGAAAAAGACACTGTCACATGGTCTGGGTATTTTCTCTGGCTGCTCCCCATTATCTAGAATGCTCTTCTTCCTCATCTCCTCCTCCTGGATTCCCTGTCTTCCTTCAAGTCATCTTCTGTCAGAAATCTTTCCCCCTCCCTTTTAATTCTGGTGTCTTTCCTTTGTAAATTATTTCCTCTTTATTGTGTATAAAGCTTGTTTGTTCATGTTTCCTTATTTTCTCTCCTCCCTTCTTCCCCCACCCCACCCCCATTATCTTGTGAACTTCTTGAGCACAGGAACTCTCTTTTGCCTTTTTTTGCATCCCTGGTTCTTAGAACAATACCCTGCACACATCAGGAGCTTAATAAATGTTTATTTTCTGGCTACAGTTAATCAATGATCAAGGAGCATTTAGTGTATGCCTACTATGAGCTACATTGTGCTAGGTGCTAGGAATAAAAAAGGTAAAAAAAACCCAAACAACTTTTTTTAAAGAGTATTTTTTTAAACTTTTTTTCCTTATTATACATGTATATTAACTTTTTAAATATATATTTCTTTAAGAATCATGTTGAGAGAGAAAAATAAGAAAAGGGGAAAATCACAATTAAGAAAAAGAAAGGGGAAAAAAAAGTGAAAATAGTGTGTGTTGATTTACATTCAATCTCCATAGTTCTCTTTCTGGATGCAGTTGGCATTTTCTATCCAAAGTTTATTAAGGTTGCCTTGGATCACTGAATCACTGAGAAGAACCAAGTCTTTCATAGTTCATCATCATACAATCTTGCTGTATTGTATACAATGTATTTCTGGTTCTACTTGTTTCACTCCGTGTCATTCACCAATTGATGGCCATCTATCTACTCATTTTCGAACTTTGATACCACAAAAAGAGCTGCTACAAATATTTTTGCACATGTGGGTCCTTTTCTCTCCTTTATGATTTCCTTGGGATACAGACTCAGTAATGTCACTGCTGGATCAAAGTGTATACACAGTTTTATGGCCAAAAACATAAAAATAATTTTTAAAAATCTGCCCCTGAGAAGCTTATATTTTAACGAAAGCAGATAACATGTCTATGTGAAACCATGGAGAATATTAGATAGGTAAATTTTGGCTGTGTACTTCCCTTCCTAACAGACAGGAAAAGAATCTTTCCAAACTGCTTTCTTTCCCACCCCACTCTTTTTTTCTCTCCCTCCTTCCTTCCCTCTCCTTCTGCCCGCCCCCCCCCATCTCTCTGTCTCTGTCTCTGTCTCTGTCTCTCTCTCTGTCTGTCTCTGTCTTTGTCTCTCTGTCTCTCTCTGTCTCTGTTCCCCCATCACCATTTACTGTATGAAGCAATCAAATTCCTCAAGCATTTATTAACCATTTAAATGCAAAACACTGTACAAAGCACTGGGGATGCTCAAAAAATGAAAAAACAATTTGTTCTTTAGGAATTTACATTCTCCTAGGGGAAAGTAGCATGTAAAAAGATAAAAATACACTTGAAAATTATAGGAGAAAGAAAGCCCTAAAAACTAAGGGGATCATGAAAGGCTGTTTTCTGTTGTCCCTGTCAGATTATATCTTGTCACTTCAAGACCTTGGGAAGAGGGAAAGAATAAGCACCTTACTTTTAACCACCTACCACTTCCCAGGCTAAGTACTTTGTATAATATTATCTCATTTGATCCTCACAAGTCAAAGAAGTATTCTTATCCCTGTTTTTTCAATTGAGAAAACTGAGGCAAACAAAAGATTAAATGACTTGCTCATATGTCTGAAGTCTTATTTGAACTCAGAACTTCCTGATGCCAGGCCCAGTACTCTATCCACTGCATTGCCTATCTGCCTTCATTTTTGGTCCCCATTCAATATACAACATGCCCATCTTTATTCTTTGGGATCTTCTCAGGGACACTTGTAAGTAATGAATTTATTGTTTATTCAAATCTTCTTCTTAAATTTGTTTAAGACACATAGATGACTTGTTTGTTTTCAAGGAAACTATGTGTTAACACAGCAAGCATTACAAGCAAGTCATCTTTATTTATTTATTTATTTAGAGTTCAAAATCAGGGCATCTCCAAAGAAGTTTTAATTGCATAGTCAAGTGTAAAAACAAAACAATAACTGAACTGTGAGCTATGCCAAATATCCATTTAGTTCAATCCAATTAATTTCAGCATCAAGCTAGTTAGCACCAAGCTAGTTAAAAAAAATCATAGTCAGATATTGGAATGCTTTTATATCTTGGATCTTGAGAAAACTGCACCTGTGTTTTGTGCTTAGAAATGAATATGGAGGTCTAATCAAAGTGCATACTTTGCCCTGTGCAAAAATTACATTCTTTCCTTTCCTTTCCATTCTAAATTAAAACTGAAAATCAATAGGAAAAATATTTCCAATTTTTGAGCTGAAGTAACTGAATTTATTTTTATTATATAATATAGAAGCACAGATGATGATTTTTTAACATAAAGAAAGACTCTTTAATATAAAATGATAAAAAATATTTTTCTATGTAATGCAATTTTTTTTCAAGCAATTTTCACTTTGGGGGATTTTCAAAACAATTTCCTCTCATCCTTTGTGTCATTGATTCTTCTTAAGTAACATTTGTTCTATCCATTTTAAAATAACTTACACTTCTGAAGTTTTGAAAACATTTCAAGGTCCTCTCCTTGGGAATACTCATAACATGCTCTCTTAATCTTGGAACAGCTGGAGTGCTGGAATGATTTCCTTTGTAACTAGTAACTGACTGAATATTACTAATTTCTTGAGAACAGGAGGATTTCAATTTCTTTAGGTTTCTTGTGTTAATTTGTTACATATTGTTGCATTCTAATATATAACTATATATTCTAATTCCTAACACAAAACTCTAAATTTTGTGTTATGAAGCTAATAATTCTATAGCTATTGCTTGGATAGCATTGCATTTTTAAGTACTTATCTCAAGGCCTTCAAAGATCCTTGAAAAATATCTACTGGAGGTAAAATTCCTTGGGTCCTATTTCCAGGTCAAAAAGGCTTTTGGGTTGGGAAAAGTTTTAGAATGGGGATGGAAAGTAGGAACAAGGAAGCCTTTAAAAGTGAAATTTTTAGTCATTTTCTTACTAAAATGATTTTAATTTTGAGATATCAGTTTTTAATATGTCTTCAAGATTGACCAAACAATGATTTAATATTGACATTTAATTGTGAGATCACACAGAATCACAGCATCTCAGAGTTGAAAAAGACCTCAGGGGCTAGCTAGTGTAAGTAACCATTGGACCTGCTATATCCAGACCTTATGAGGAAGATAAAGAACCATACTAGGGGCAGCTAGGTGGCGCAGTGGATGGAGCACCAGCCTTGAATTCAGGAGGACCTGAGTTCAAATCTAGTCTCAGACACTTAACACTTCTTAGCTTGTGATCCTGGGCAAGTCACTTAACCCCAGCCTCAGAAAAAAAAAAAAAAAAAAAAAAAAGAACCATACTGACCAAAGACTTCAAGGAAGCACTGAACCCTTCAACCCAAAGGCTGATCTAAAGAAAATTAACTTTGGAGATTTTCCCAAAATGCTATAGCTGTGCTGTAGCTGGTCTGAATCAAATCAGCCCCATGAAACTCACTCAGGATTGGAAAGAAATGAGATGCTCATAGAGCACAGAATACTGAACAAATAGATTATCTACCAGTATTATGGAAAATCTCTCCAGCAAAAGAAAAAAAAGCATTAATTCATTTGGACACATCAATCTCTGCTTCTAATTTTGCCACAATAATCCAGAAAATCAAAAGAATGTATTAAACCTGAAGATCCCCAGCTCTTTGTGACCTCTGCTATTACATATAGATGATCAAGAACAGTCAACAGTTGGAGTCTTAGTCCTTCGAATCAATTAAATCTGTATGAGCAAAACTAGAAAACACTTTCCACACAAATAAAGTCATATCTAAACAACCAGAAAAATATTAAGTGCTCTTGGATAGATCGAGGTGAATATAATAAAGATGACAATACTACCTAAAATAATCTATTTATTTAGTGCTATACCAATCAAACTTCCAAGAAACTATTTTACTGACCTAGAAAAATAGCAACAAAATTCATCTGGAAGAACAAATGGGCAAGAATTTCAAAGGAATTAATGAAAAGAAAAGCAAATGAAGGTAGCCTAGCTATACCAGATCTAAAACTATATTATAAAGCAGCAGTCATCAAAACCATTTGGTATTGTCTAAGAAATAGAGTAGTGGATCAGTGGAATGGGTTATGATCACAAGACACAATAGTCAATGACTATAGTAATCTAGTGTTTGATAAATCCAAAAACTCCAACATCTGGGATAAGAACTCACTATTTGACAAAAATTGCTTGGAAAATTGGAAACTAATATGGCAGAAAGTAAGCATAGACCCATACCTAAGACTGTATACCAAGATAAGGTTGAAATGGGTTCATTATCTAGACATAAAGAATGTTATTATAAACAAATTAGAAGAACATAGGATAGTTTACCTCTCAGATTTGTGGAGGAGGAAGGAATTTGTGACCAAAGAAGAACTGGAGACCATTATTGATCACAAAATAGATAATTTTGATTATATTAAGTTAAAAAGATTTTGTACAAACAAAACTAATGCAGACAAGATTAGAAGGGAAACAATAAACTGGGAAAACATTTTTACATCCAAAGAATCTGATAAAGGCCTCATTTCTAAAATATATAGAGAACTGAGTCAAATTTATAATAGTTCAAGCCATTCTCCAATTGATAAATGGTGAAAGGATATGAAGACAATTTTCAGATGAAGGAATTAAAACTATTTATAGCCACAAGAAAAGGTGCTCCAAATCACTATTAATCAGAGAAATGCAAATTAAGACAACTCTGAGAAACCACTACACACCTCTCAGATTGGCTAAGATAACAGGAAAAGATAATAATCAATGTTGGAGGGAATGTGGGAAAACTGGGATATTGATACACTGTTGGAGGAACTGTGAACTGATCCAACCATTCTGGAGAGCAGTTTGGAACTATGCCCAAAAAGTTATTTGATCCTTTGATCCAGCAGTGTTTCTATTGGGCTTATATCCCAAAGAGATCCTAAAGGAGGGAAAGGGATCCACATTTGTAAAAATGTTTGTGGCAGCCCTCTTTGTAGTGATCAAAAACTGAAAATTGAGTGGATGCCCATTAATTGGAGAATGGCTGAATAAATTATGATATATGAATGCATTTGAATGATAATTCTGTAAGAAACAACCAGCAGAATGATTTCATAGAGACCTGGATAGATTTACATGAACTGATGATAAGTGAAATGAGCAGAACCATAAGATCATTATACATGGCAACAAGAAGACTCTACAATGATCAATTCTGATGGACATGGCTCTCTTCAACATTGAGATGATTCAAACCAGTTCTACTTGTGCAGTGATGAAGCCATCTAAACCCAGAAAGAGAACTGGGAACTGAGTGTGAGACACAACATAGCATTCTCACTCTTTCTGTTGTTTTTGCTTGCATTTTGTTTTCTTTCTCAGTTTTTCTTTTTCTTCCTTCTTGATCTGATTTTTCTTGTGCAACAAGATAACTGTATAAATATATATACATATATTGGATCTAACATGTATTTCAACATATTTAATATGTATTGGACTACTTGACAGCTAGTGAAGGGAGTGGGGGGAAGGAGGAGAAAATATGGAACAAAAGGTCAATGTTGAAAAAATTACCTGTGTATATGCTTTATAAATAAAAAGCTTTAATAATAAAAAAAAAGAAAAAGAAAAAGACCTTCTTAAAAAGCATAATTGGTCAAATGAAAAAGAGGTTAAAAAAAAAACTTACTGAAGAAAGTAATTCCTTAAAATTGGGCAAGTGGAAGCTAATAACTCCCCGAGACATCAAGAAACTTTGTTGTAAAACAAAGTCAAAAGAATGAAAAAATAGAAGAAAATTTGCAATATCTCATTGGAAAAACCACTGATCTAGGAAAATATATAAAGAAAAGATAATTTTAAATATTATTGGACTACCTAAAAATAATAATTTTAAAAGAACCTAGATATATAATTGCAAGAAATTATAAAGGGAAACTTCCAAATGATCCAAAGATAAAATAGGAATGGAAAGAATCTACCAATTACTTCCTAAAAAAGATCTCAAAATGAAAACTCCAAGGAATATAACAGTCAAATTCCAGAGCTCCCAGATCAAGGGGAAAAAAATTACAAACTGCCAGAAAGAAACAATCTAAATATAGACTATAGTCTATATCACATAAGATATAACAGCTTTCATGTTAAAGAAGCAGAAGGCATCAAATATGATATTTTGGGAGGCAAAGGTTCTGGGATTACAACTAAAAATGCATTCTTAGCAAAACTGAGTATAATCCTTCAGGGAAAAAAAATGGATATTTAATGTAATAGAGGATTTTCAAGCAATCCTGATGAAAGGATCAGAACTGAATAAAGAATTTTATATTCAAACAAAAACTTCAAGAGAAGCATAAAAACATAAACATAAGATTTAATAAAGATAAGAAACTTAATAATGTTAAACTACTCATAATCCTACACGGAAAAATGACACATGTAATTCCTATGAATTTTATATCATTGTTAGGGCAGTTGGAGTATACAGAAACAGAGGGCATGGGTGTGAGTCAATTATGTTAGAATGTTGGGATGATCTCAAAAAAAACAAAAAATGAAAGGATGAGAAAGAAGTATACACTGGGAGAAGAAGGAAGGGAATGATAGAATAAGAAATTTTTTTCTTACGGAAAAAAGGCACACAAAGAAAAGCATTTATAGTGGAGGGAAAAATAAAGTGGTAATTGAATCTCACTTTCATAAGAATTGGTTTAAAGAAGGAAAAAATATATATAATACTGAGTTGGGTATAGAAATATATCTCATCCAATAGAAAAATGGGAGGGGATAAGGATATGCAAATATGGGGGAGTAGGAAAATGATAAATTAAGGGAAGCAGTGGTCAGAAGCAAAACATATTTTATAGAATGAATAGGAAAAAAATAGGAAGAGAAAGATAAATAGAAGAAAATGGGCAGAAAGAAAATATAATCATAATCATAATTATAAATGTGAATGGCATGAGTTCATCTTTAAAATAGAAGTAGATAGAAGAATGGTTTAGAAAGCATAATCCAACAATATGATGTTTATAAGAGATACACTTGAAACAGAAAGGCTTACCTAAAATTAAAATAAAGAGCGAAAGCAGAATCTACTACTACTTCAGTGGAATTTTAAAAAAGTGGAAATTTTAAAAATCGTGATCCAGATAAAACAAAAGCCAAAACAGATCCAAATAAAAGAAATAAGCAAGGAAACTACATTTTGTTAAAAGGCATCATAGACAATGAATTTATATGAAAAAAATTTTCAGCACATTTCTCTGATAAAAGCATTATCTTTCAAACCTATTGACTAAGTCAAATTTGTAAAAATGAATCATTCTTCAACTGATAAATAGTCAAAGGATACAAATAGGAAATTTTCAAAAAAAGAAATTAATCAAATTGTGCATACCTTTTGAATTATTAATACTAGTATTAAGTCTATATCCCAAAGAGATCATTTGAAAAAAAAAACAAAAACAAAAACAAGGGAAAGGACCTACATGTGCAACAATATTTATAGAGTCCTTTTTGTTGTAGTAAAATATTCTAATAAAGAGGATACCTATCATTTGGGGAATGGCTGAACTAGTTATGGTATATGAATGTAATGGAATACTATTGTGTAATAAGAAATGATAACAGGCAAATTTCAGAAAAATCTGGAAAGATTTGTACAAACTGATGCAAAGTGAAGTGAACAGAACCAGGAAACCATTGTATACACTATCTGCAACATTGCTTGATCTCATTTATGATTAACTTAGCCTTTCTCAGCAACGCAAAGATCCAAGACAATGAACAAGACAAAGGACTCATGAAGGTAAAGCTATCCATAACTAGGTAATGAACTGATAGAATCTGAATACAGATCAAAGCATATTTTTTCACTTACCTTATTCTTTCTGGTGGTTTTTCCCCCTTTTGATCCATCTTCTTTCTTCTTTTTTTTAATTTTTTATTAATTTTTATAATTATAACATTTTTGACAGTACATATGCATAGGTAATTTTTTTTTTACAACATTATCCCTTGTACTCCCTTCTGTTCCAAATTTTTCCCCTCCTTCCCTCTGCCCCCTCCCCTAGATGGCAGGCATTCCCATACAAATTAAATATCTTATCCTAGGTACAATATATATGTGCAGAACCGAATTTTGTTGTTGTTGTTGTTGCAAAGGAAGGATTGTATTCGGAAGGTAAAAATAATCTGGGAAGAAAAACAAAACAAAACAAAACAAAAAAACAATGCTCACAGTTTACACTCATTTCCCAGTGTTCCTTTTCTGTGATCCGTCTTCTTTCACAATTATAACTGATATGGAAATATGTTTTATGTGACAGCACATTTATAAACTATATCGAACTGCCTATCATTTTCAGGAAAGGGAAGGGGAGAAAGGCAAAGAGGAAGAAAAATTTGACACTTGAAATCTTATAAAAATGAGTGTTATGGCAACAACAAGATTATATGATAATCAATTCTGATGGACATGGATCTCTTCCAATGACCTTGTGATGAAGAGAGCCTTTTACACCTAGAGAGAGGGCTGTGGGAACTGAGTATAGTTCCCAACATAACATTTTCACTGTTTTTGTTGTTGTTTGCTTGCATTTTGTTTTCTTTGTCATTTTTTTCCAGTGGATTTTATTTTTCTTGTGCAGTAAGATAATTGTATAAGTATGTATACATATATTGGATTTAACATATTTCTATCATGATTAACATATACTGGACTATTTGACATCTAGGAGAAGGAGTGGAGGAAGGGAGGGAAAATTGGAACACAATGTTTTGCAAGCATTAATGTTGAAGAATTATCTCTGCATATGTTTTGAAAAATAAAAAGCTTTAATAATTTTTTAAATGGGTGTTAAACCTTTTCTTGATACATAACTGAGAAAAATAAAATAAAAATAAGAAATTAAAGGTATCATATAATCACTACTGATTAGAAAATACAAATTAAAACAACTCTGAGGTACTATGTTACAGCTATCAGAAATGACAAATGGTGGAAGAAATGAGAAAAAAGAAGTACTTTTATAAATTAATGGTGGAGTTATAAACTGGTCTAACCACTCTAGAGAACAATTTAGAACTATACCTAAAGGACTGTAAAACTGTACAAACCTTTTGACCCAGAAATAATTCTAGTTGGGTGTATATCCCTAAGGAGATCAGGGGATAAAAAAAGGAAAAGGACCTATATGTGAAAATTATTTAAAGCAGCTCTTTTTGTGGTGGCAAAGAATTGAAAATTGAGGGAATGCTTATCAATTGGGAAATCACTAAACAAGTTGTGGCATATGATTCTGTTGGAGTATTATCATGCCATAACAATGATGAGGTGGAAATGTGTTTTGCATGACTACATGTGCATAACCTATATAAAACTCAGAATTTTGGGGGAAAAAGAATGTTAAAATTGTAATTAGGGGAAATAAAATAATGAATGAAGTTCAAAAATAAAAGAAATTATATGGCAATGGTTTCAGAAAAGACATGGCAAAACTGATATGAACTGATGCCAAATGAAGTGAAAAGGAACAGCAATGTTATAATAGTGGTCAACTGTAAAGAACTTGGCTAGCACTCTAATCAATATAATTATCCAAGACCATTACAAGGGATTCATGATGAAAAGGGGTTGCCTACCTCCAGAGAGAGAAATGTTGAAGTTAGGGTGCAAATTTAAGTATAATTTTCTCACTTTTTTTTTTGTTTTTAGTAATATGGCTAATATGGTTTTGCATGATTTGATATGCATATTTGATATCCTTTTGCTTAGCTTCTCAGTGGATGGAAAGAAAAGTAGGGTGGAGAGAGAATCTGAAACTCAATTTAGAAAGAAAAGAATATTTTAAAAATAATTATTAAAGGAGACAAAAAAAAAACCCAAAATGTTTTTTTTTTTAATTTTTAGTCTCTCTTTTAACAGAATGCCTCTAATCTAGACCTACCTCCTTCTCTTCCTATCTGACATCACTTCCTTTTCCTGGAAACTTCTGTTAGAAACTTCTATCTCCTAAGGCATCCATGACACATCCCTATCTATGACAGAAAACCAGCCAAACTGACCTATTGAGACCACACCCATATATATAAAATTCTGGTCCTATCCTGGTTGGGGGCTGCTACAAGTTGACCTTCTCTAGGGTATTCCAGTAAGTGGACAGTCTGTCATAGAATCGAGAATTTTTTTGTGACTTTAGATGGGGAGATCAGTTTGTGGGTATAATGTGGAAGACACCAGCCCCAGTCCTGGGGTGAGGGCAGCAGGTTTGCTGCCAGGGTGTAGGCAATAAGCACTTAGTTGTAATCACACTGATTATGAGGCGTGACCAGAGAGCTGAAACTAGGAATGTCAAATGCTAAATAGAGGCTCATTTCAGGCTTTTTCAATCCTGCCGCAGAGACCACCAAATCAGAGGTTCATGGATTGTAAATTTCCTTTGTTGTCCCTACCTCCCCATTATGTTGATCTTTCCCTCTTCCCAGTGTTCCATTAAGTCTCACACTTTCCCTTGTATAAGCTAAATTATACCAAATAAAGACATACTGATTTTAAACCACTAATTAATCTGAATCTTTTGAGAACCCCTATAAGAACCCAAAATAGATACTCCCAGACCCAAAAATACATAGTAGATTAATAATACTCAAAAAATTTTACAGCAATTTTTAAAATAGAAAAATATTTCAGTGACATAGACTAGACAAAAAAAGTCAGAAATTAATTGGACTCAATAACTCCATGTTTAATAATCTATATACATAGTGGATATCCTTAATGAGAAATTTTAGTAGGAAAAAGGCAGGTTTTCATAAGCAATGTTTCTTAGTGGGATCACATCTTTACCCTCACAAAATTAAATTAATAATTTTGAGAAAACAAGATCCAATTTTACTTACTATTTGTTAATTATTAAAAAAAGCATTTAATTAGTAGATTAAAACATCTTAAACACTCCTTCCCAACAAGATGTCTCCCATATAGTACAAAAAAATTATGATTCATTCATAATAAGAGACAACCTCAACTTAGTTCAGCTCCTATATAGAATTGTTTTCTTCACTTTTATATCCAAAGGCCTCCATTTCATCTCTGCTAGATGAATTCTTGTTTTAGCTTCCAGGAGGGAGACAGCTCAAAGATCCTTCTGGAGATTGCTCTTGCTTCCTGGAGTATTGATATTGCTCTGAATGAGATGCCTGGCTCCCAGGATAAACATTTTTTGGAATATCTCTGTAGCCAAAGAGCCTCATCTTCAGCATTTGTTTAATCAACCAGAAACTAGTCACAGAATCTTTCCAGTCTTTTTCTCTAAGATACCTCCCTTATACATCATTATGATTCTCCCACAACCAGAGAGCTCCATGTGGAGAAATATCCTCTTCTTCCTAGAGTCCACTAACACTGTCTGAACGACTTTATACATACACCAGATTCCTACTACATGATGTGATGCAGCCCTTGGGAATGATGATAGAAACCCTAATAGTAGTAGAGACCCCAATACTTTTCAAGAAACCCCAGGTCACCCAGCCTTGGTAATGATGTACATCTTAGAAACTTACCGTTGGGAAAGATGAGGTATAAACTTGGAAAATGTGTGTCAAAGAAAGGGAGTTGGACCTGATATCTTTATTTCACTAAGCTATCCTTCAGCAATGCTTGGTTTGCCATCCAAAGACTGGGCTGATATCTTACACCTGGACCTAAATAACCATCACTTCTTAGTTTCAAGGACCCTGCTGATGGGAGATTTGCCCACCTCTTGAGCACATGCACTAAAACACATATAATGCACATGTGAGTTCACTCTCCCCTAGCATCCTCCCTAACTTCTCCCTTACTCTCTGGACTCCTTCCTTGCTTCCCCTCTCCCTCTTTGCCTCTGATTTCATTCTCAGCCTCCATTAGACCTTCTTTGATAAGCCCTTTTGTCTTTCATGAAATAAAAGTCCTTCTTTTGGCTATGAGATTGCCTTTATCAGTTTTTCCATACTCTGAACTGCTTCCCCAATCTAGTTCTTCATCATTACAAATATTGCCCTTTGCTTTTTTTTTTTCCTTGATCAATTTGGAATATAAGCCTAGAAGTGGTATTGTTAGGTCAAAAGAAATACATACTTTTAAATGTAGTTGAGGGTGTGGTTTTAAACTGTTTGGCACAGAATAGCTGTAACAATATACTGCTCCCTCAACAATGTATGAATATACCTATTTTTGCTCAGTCTCTCTCTCCCAACATTTGTCATCTTTTTTTTTTTTTTCTTTCTTTCTTTCTTTCTTTTTTTTTTTTTTGGTCAACTTTGTCAGTCTATAAGATAGAACCTCGGAGTTGTTTTAACTTGTATTTCTTGGGGCAGCTAGGTGGCACAGTGGATAGAGCACCAGCCCTGAATTCAGGAGGACCCAAGTGTGTGACTCTGGGCAAGTCACTTAACCCAAGCCTCAAAAAAAAAAAAAAAAAAAAAAAAAAAAAAAACCTTTGTATTTCTCTCATTATTTGAAATATTGTTGTTGTTTTTTTCACTTGAGTATTGATAGCTTGTATTTCTTACTTAGAAAACTGACTGTTCATATCCTTTGACAATTTATCATTTGGGGTCAAAGTTTTTTAATGACCCCATATAGCCCCCAGAAACAAAGACTGATTTTTAAAATGCCAGTTCATGACTATGTGACTTTGAGACCTGAAACTATAGTCTGCAAAGAATTAAAAATGATTATCACACAGAGCATGTGTTTGTGACCAGGTTACACCACATAATTCATGAAGAATTAATTTCAAAGAATAGGAGTAAAGGATGTCATCATGGAAACATATAATAGAAAATGAAAATAGGTAGATTTCATGAGAAGGGATAATAGGTGGATGACAAGGTGACAAAAGAAAGCAAAGAAGGTCTCCAGCACATTGGGTGGAAATCTATCATGCATTTATGGGAAGACATGGAAAAGAGAGAAACAGAATGATCAGGCATAGATTATAATCTGTGTAGCTGAAGAGAACATCCAAGTTAAAGAGACCACAAATCTGTTTGAGTATTCTTTGGGTTTCACCTATTAGTTGTCATCCTTCTAATCCTCCAGACATACTTGACTTGAAACAGGATCTTCAAAATTTCCATATGTTGGCCAGGTAGTGAACTAATACATGTCTAATATATTGCACAATGATTGATTGGGAGTATCAGCAGTAGGATTGTTCTGGCAGATCTCTATACTATTATTCAGTCATTTCAGTTCCCATTTTATAGTGAAGAAACCTAGGCAGAAAGAAGTTAAATGATTTGCCCTTGGTTTTATAGCAATAAATATCTGAGACTGAATTTGAATTCATATTTTCCTGATTTCAGTCCTGGCATCTTGAATGCTACATGAACTTAGGGTCCATGGAATTCATATATTTTGTTTTATACATTTAAAAATATTGTTTTGTCAAGAGGTCCATATGTTTCATCATACTACCAAAAGGGTCCATTTCACAGGGAAAAAAAAGTCGAAAATTCCTGCTAATTTTTTTCAGGTATACCATCCCTCTCCCAACTTTCCTCCTCACCATTGCTTCCTTTTCTTTGTCCTAGGATTTTTTCACTGCCTTCAACCATCACCCCGATGTGTTGTCTAAGTTTATGAGTAGGTCACTCATTTAATTTTGAACCATGTCAAGGTTATTCATTAGTAGATGAATAGAGCCTCCATCTCTGTCAAGATGAATAAGACTTCCATGTGAATGGAGCTCCTCTAAGGAGTCATTCTGGCTACTCTAGAAATCTGGATAAGAAGAGTGTTGGCTCATATCTGAATATTTTCATAGATCCAGGCCAGCAATTTCAAATTACGCAAGAAGACAGCAACAGTCCACCCCCATTTGTCAGTCCACTAGCCTAATTAAATTAAATTAATTCCCAGGAGAAAGTCTCTCCTCTGGGCTACTACATCAGTATAGACCCCCTCTATCCGTTGGAATAGGACTGGATTTTACATTGGAGCTCTTTTAATTTTATTTGCTGCATTTAATGTATCAATTGTTAATATGTCAACTTATTTAAATTCCTTGAACTTATGCCATTAACCTACAGATTAAGAATCCAGTAGAAGAATATCTCTGTTGGAATTTACTTTGCAATTACCTAGCTCCCTATAATATATTATTCTACAGCCTCTGATACTTGTATTGGTGCCTTCCCTATCCAAGAAGCTAATTTGATGCTAACAACTTGATGACTTTCTTTCTATTCCTTCAATAACAGGGTTGCACAGCTGTCCTATCTCAGCTATTGCCTTTACTTCCTAAGGAGTTGTAGAGTTTTCCAATCAAATGGAGATTAGTTCTAGGATCCCTCCTCTCTATCCTTTAGGAATTGGACTTCCCCAATTTTTGCATTCAAAACAACTAGGTGGAGTGCCAGCCCTGAAGTCAGAAGGATCTGAGTTTAAATCTGGCCTCAGAAACTTAACACTTCCTAGCTGTGTGACCTTGGGCAAGTCACTTAACCCCAATTACCTCAGCAAAAAGTAAATAAATAAATAACCAGGGAGCAGCCTTTCCTACAGTGCCCCATCCTTCTCAGTCCTCCTTTAAAATCTTTTATTCCTATGGGTTTTGATAGGACATCTATCCCACAGATGACTTTATTCCACAGGATCCATTATTCTTAAGCCAATGACCACTTGGAATTCTTATCAAACTATCCCACCATTCAAGGATTCTATTCCTCTTAACTATCAGCCTTCCATAACCATAAAGCTTGTGTGGCAACCATTTGTGACCTATTGTGCAATTATGTTCAATCTATGCTTTTCTCTGGAGCAATCAGGCAAATTCTGAAGCACTCAGATAGTTTGGGTTCAAAGGACAACTTTACTCTTAATAGATAGAGTAGTAGTGACATGGAAGATAATTAGAACATTATTATTTTCTTCAGTCTTTTTCACTAGAAGGGCATTGGCAATGATCAACCTTTCTCCTAAAGCAGTCCCCACCTCCTAGTTTACCTTAATCTAAAGGGAGAGGGGCTAACAGAAGGAAGGGAAACCCTCTTATACTCCTTGTGGGGGAAATGGAAAGAATGGGGAGAAAGTCCTCTCCATTTTAGGTGGTTACTTATTGGAATCTGCACCTACATCCCAAGGATATTACCTGAATTAAAGTATTTAGTAATCCAAGCTCCACATTTACTTCTTAGCACAAAATATACAGGTCAGATTCTTCAAGCATCAAGATTAAAAAGCATTCAATAATTCAACTATGATTTTTTAAATGTATTTTTGGTGATAATAGCTCAAAGCTGAAACTAATTGGATTGAACCAAATAGATATTTGGCATTATTCACAGTTCAGTTATTGTCTTATTTTTATACCTGCCCATGTAATTAAAACTTCTTTGAAAATGCTTTTATTTTGAACTCTTATAAAAAAAGAGACTATTTGCATGTAATATTTTGTTGACATGTGGCTTCCTTAATTATAGCTCAAACAAGTTACCAATATATGTTTTTTTTTTTAATAATGGTATTTTTTTTCTAATTTTTTCTCCTTCCCTCCCTTCCCTCCCCCTTCCATAAGACAGCAATCTGTAGATTAAACATATACAACGATTTTAAACATATTTTCATGTTTTAAAAGAAAAATCAGAATAAAAGAGGAAAACCACAATAAAGGGAAAAAAAGTGGAAATATATGCTTTAATCCACATTCAATATCCATAATTCTTTCTCTGGATGTGGATGGCATTTTTCATTCTAATTCCATTGGAATTAGATCACTGTATTCCTGAGAAGAGCTAAGTCTATTATAGCTGATCATCACATAATCTTAAGGTTACTGTACACAACATCCTTTTGCTTCTGCTTACTTCACTCAGCATCATTTACGTAAGTTTTTCTAGGTTTGTCTGAAACCAGCCTGTTCATCATTTATTATAGAATAAAAGTATTCCATTAAATTCATATTTTACAATGTATTCATCCATTCCCAATTGATGAACATCCACTCAATGTCCAATTCCTTTCCCGCAAAAAAGGCTGCTAGAAACATTTTTGCAAATGTGGGTGCCTTTCCCTCTTTTGTGGTCTCTTTGGGACATAGACCTAGATTTGGCACTGCTGGATGGAAGAGTTTGATAGCCCTTTGATAGCATATTTCCAAATTGCTCTCCAGTCGGTTGGACCAGTTCACAACTCTAACCATCAAGGCATTAGTGTCCCAGTTTTCCTTCCAGTATTTATCATAATCTTTTCCATTATCCAATCTGATAGTTGTTATCTATATGCTTTAAACAAATTTAAGAACAAGACTTAACAAAAAATAAATTCATACTGACAAGTGTGTCTGGAAAGAGTCCAAAAAATAAAGATGGATATGTTGTATACTTATTGGGGACCAAAAATGAAGGCAGATAGGCAATGGAATGTTTAGAATACTGGGCTTGGAGTCAGGAAGCCTTATGGTCAAATAAGATCTTAGATATATACTAGCTATTTTACTCATTGAGTTATTTTACTCAGATTAAGTCAATTAATCTCAGTTTTTTCAATTGTAAAATGGGGTTAAAAATGTCTCTCTGGGTTGCTGTGAGGATCAAATGAAATAATATTATATATAATATTTAGTACAAGACCTGGCAATTAGTGTATTTAAAACCTGCTTATTCCATCCCTCTTCCCAAGGTCTTGAAGTGACAAGATATAATCTGATAGTGACATCAGAAAGAAGTCTTTCATGATCTCCTAGTTTTTAGAGCTTCCTTTCCCCTAAATTTTCAGGTATATTCTTATCTATTTACATGCTACTTTCCCCTAGGAGTATGTAAATTCCTAAAAAGTAGACTTTTTTTTTATTTTCTTAGTATACCCAGTGCTTAGCACAGTGTTTTGCATATAAAAGGTTAATAAATGCTTGAGGAATTTGCTTCCTACATACAGTAAAAGGGGAGTAGAGACAGAGAGAGACTGAGACAGAGACAGAGACAGAGGAAGACAGAGAAAAAGAGACAAAGAAACAGAGAGACAAGAGAGGGAGGAAAGGAAGGAGAAAGGGAGGAATCGAGGAAGGGAGAGAGAAAAAAGGAAAAAAGAGAGAGGGAAAGAGAAAGGGGGGAAAGAAAGAGAGAGAGAGAGAGAGAGAGAGAGAGAGAGAGAGAGAGAGAGAGAGAGAGAGAGAGAGAGAGAGCGCGCAGTATGGAGAAATTCAGTTCTTCCCCTATTTCTATTGAGAAGAGAAGCCAAAATTTACCTGTCCAGTATCATGCAGTGATTTCATATGGCTATATTGTCGGCTTCAGATAAAATATAAGCTTCTTGGGGGTAGATTTTTTTTTTTAATTTTAACCTTTTTTATTCCTAGTACAATGTAGCTCATAGTTGGCATACATTAAATGTTCCTTGATCATTGATTAACTGTAGCCTGGCAATAAACACTTATTAAGCTCCTGATGTGTGCAGGGTACTGTTCTAAGAACTAGGGATACAAAAAAGAGCAAAAGACAGTTCCTGTGCTCAAGGAGTTCACAAAGTAAGGTGGGGTGGGGGAAGAGGGGAGAAGAGAAAATAAGTAAACATGAACAAACAAGTTTTATACTCAATAAAGAGGAAATAATTTACAAAGGAAAGACACCAGAATTAAAAGGGAGGGAGAAAGATTTTTTTTTTAATTTTAATAGTTTTTATTTACCAGATATATGCATGGGTAATTTTACAACATTGACAATTGCCAAACCTTTTGTTCTAATTTTTCCCCTCCTTCTCCCCACCCCAGATGGCAGGTTGACCAATACATATTTAAATATGTTAAAGTATAAATTAAATACAATATGTGTATACATGTCCAAACAGTTATTTTGCTATACAAAAAGAATTGGACTTTGAAATAGTGTACAATTGGCCTGTGAAGGAAATAAAAAATGCAGGCAGACAAAATTAGAGGGATTGGGAATTCTATGTAGTGGTATGATTATCTCCTAGAGTTCTTTTGCTGGGTGAAGCTGGTTCAGTTCATTACTGCTCTATTGGAACTGATTTGGTTTATCTCATTGTTGAAGAGGGCCACACGCATCAGAATTGATCATCATACAGTATTGTTGTTGAAGTATACAACAATCTCCTGGTCCTGCTCATTTCACTCAACATCAGTTCATGTAAGTCTCTCCAGGCCTTTCTGAAATCATCCTGTTGGTCATTTTTTACAGAACAATAATATTCCGGGGGAAAGATTTCTGACAGAAGATGAGATGACTTGAAGGAAGCCAGGGAATCCAGGAGGAGGAGATGAGGAAGAAGAGCATTCTAGATAATGGGGAGCAGCCAGAGAAAATGCCCAGACATGGGACAGTATCTTTTTCATGGAAAGCTAAGAGGTTAGTGTCACTGGATCAGAATGTGTGTGGGGGGGAATGGGGGGGTGGGGGAGGGTGTTTTGGACACAAGGTGAAAGACTGAAAAGGTAGAAGAGAATGTTGGGTTATGAAAGGCTCTGAATGCCAAGTAGAGAGGGTTTGTGTATTTGAGGCCATAAGGAGCCACTGGAGATATTTGAATAGGAGAGGGTAGTATGTCAAGCCTATCTCTTTAGGAAAATCCCTTTGCTGGTTGAATGGAGGAAGGATGGGAGTGGAAAGAAACTCAAAGCAGCAGAAGGATATTGCAATAGTCCCAGCACCAGGGTGCTGGCAATTTCAGAGGAGAAAAGGGGAAGTATTTAAGAATTCTTGCAAAGGTAAAATCAATAGGCTTTGATAAGACATTGGCTTTAACGGAGAAAGAGAGAGTGAGGAATTGAGGATGACTTCTAGATTATAAACTTGAGAGCCTGGATGGCTGGTGCTGCCCTTGAAAATAACAAAGAGGGGAACAATAGGGGAGGCTTCAGGAAAAGGGAATAATTTGAGTTTGGGGCAAGTTGAGCTTAAGATATTTACTGAAGACACTACTTTAAAATATCTACTAAGATACTACTAAAAAAAAGATATCTTTTTTTGTATATGCAGTTTGAGATTCTGATAGGCATTTGGATATATGAGACTGAAGAGCAAGAGATAAATTAGGGCAGAATGGGGAAATCTGAGAATCTTCAGCTTAAAGATTGTCATTAAACTTCTGGGAGTTGATGAGATCACCAAGGGAAGTTATGTAGAGAGAGAAGAGGCCCCAGAACAGAACCCTAGGGAACATCTAACTATAATGTGAATCAGAGTCTCTAGCTAAGGAAACTGAGAAGAAGCAATCAGAGAAGTTAAGAGGAGAATCAGGAGAGAGAGAGTTTTTCTGAAAACTCAGTGAGGAGAGATGTCAAAGAGAAGATGATTAACAGTGTCAATTTTGGCAGGGAGGTCAAGAACAAGAGGCCTGAGAAAAGGGCATTGGATTTGGCAATTAAGTGATCACTGTACATTTGGAGATGCTAATTTTGGTAGAATGATGAAATCAGAAACCAAATTATAAGGATTAAGAAGAGAATGAGTTGGGGCAGCTAAGGTGATGAAGTGGATAGAGCACCAGCCCTGAAGTCAGGAGGACCTGATCTCAGACACTTAACACTTCCTAGCTGTGTGACCCTGGGCAAGTCACTTAACCCCAATTGCCTTGGCAAAAACAAAACTAAACTAAAAAAAAAAAAAAACAAAAACAAAAACAGAAGAGAGTGAATGGAGAGAATTGCAGACACCTATTATAGATGGCCCTTTCAAGGAGTTGGGCTCTCAAAAGAAGAAGTAGGAGGTAGGAAGGACCAAAAGAAAGGGAGAGATTAAAAATAAGCAATGGATGGGGAGCAGCAATCAGCAAGAGTTAATGGGTTGAAAATGGATCACCTGAGTGGGTGGAGGAGTTAGTTTCTGTAAGGAGTAAGGCCATCTCTTCATGGAAAAAAAAAAGGTGAATGAGGAGATAGTGGTAGAATATATCTAAGTGATAGAAGATAATGAAGAAGGAAAAAGAAGGAGTGGTTGACTAATAGACTCAGTTTTCTTCAGTATAACATAAACCAAGCTTCTTAGCTGAGAGGCTGAGGGAAAGGAAACTATCAGAGGTTTATGAAGGGTTGAGAAGGTTTGGAAGAGTTGCAATGGAGAAAGAGGCAATGAGTTTATTAAAAAAAAAAAAGATACACAGTAGCATTATCTAATAGCAGGCATTATGTAATACAAATTTGTATTCATGTCAGTCAGACCCAATTAGAATGGTTGTGTGATTTTCTTCACCTTTGTTCAGTGACAAGTACTAGGGTCAAAAATGGCAGATAATGGCAGTGATCCAAGACTGAAATTTGTCAGGGCTCAATTATAGTTATGATAAGGGGGTCAAGGACACCAGTAAAAAGAATAGGGGTCAAGGTGGAGAAAATAAGAGTGTATGGCTGGTGCAAGGTGATGGCCTGGGAGAGAATGGAGGGATGAAAGGCCATAGTGTAGACAAAGTGTAGGGTTTGGTAAGGAAAAGCAGGAGAGATGGAAAGTCAATGGATTATAGTCAGCTGAGGGGATTTAGGGGTTCTAGAACCTGGAAGTCATGGTCTCAGAAATGTATGTGGTAAAGCCCATCCTTCTGTAAGGGAGTACAAAACTCAGAAAGCATTTCTGATTTATACACTTAAAGAGTTCCATGTAAATCTAGACCTTTGCACTGAATTAACCAAGATCCTTGGGGGAGCATAGGAAGGATTGGTTCTATTTCAAGGATTTGAATACTGGAAAGAGAAATGTGGCATATAGTGGTATCCCAAGGAGGAAGAAGGGAGAGAAGAACTTGTTCTTTCTCGAAATTGTGAGGAAGAATATATAAGCAATGATAAAGGGATGGAAGGATTAGGCATAAGATGAACCCCATTTATGTGAATTAGACAAAAATGGGTTGCATGCACACATGCAAAACATACACACAATCCATTTTGGTGTCAAAAAAAAAAAAATACCAATCTTAACTAAGAAACAAGTAGTGATAGGAGAGGGAAGGATTAAAAGAAAGAAAATACTAGAGTTTCCTCTGCTGCCTTCCTCCTCATGAGCACATGATCTTCAGGGCTTTCTTTGATGTCTCAAGGTACATGTTAGAGACCCCCAGCCTTGGGCTGAGCTGTGATTTTGGAACTATATGGCATTACACTGCACAGTCCTGCTTTGGTTTCTCTGACTACCATTCCCCTGGGGCTTCCAAGGTTCCTACATTGAACTTTTCTGATTATCTTGGGGCTTTCTGAAGGGAACTCTTGCTTCAACCACACATGGAGGTGTCCCACCTCTGATCATGCTGGAGAGACCCTTCTACCCAATGCTCAATGGCTGCTTTCTGAGTTTTTTTTTGGGGGGGAAAGGGCAGGGGACAATTTAGGGGTAGCAAAAAGGATTGCACTGAAGTTTCTCTTTGGGTTTCTTGATCATTTTTCTGTTTGGTGTGAACGCTGGGATTTTTTAGGAGTAAGTTTTTAGGAGTTGGGCATACGTCATGCATGGGAGGCTTTCTTGGCTGGCAGTCCATTGGATATTTAGAATTGGGACTAAAAGTCACCTAAATCTGGCTTTAGAGTATACTAACAGGAAGACCTGGATTCAGGTCCTGCCTCTGACACATAATTATGACCATGGGCAGGTCCCTTCTAAGTTAAATGCCTTTGGCAACTCCTTAAACTTTTAAATTGCAGGCACCTGGCAAACTGTTTTACTAGAGTTCTAAACTGTGAAGCCATAGTTCTGTTTGAAAAAGGAAACAATCTTTTCTTCTTTAAATCAAGTCACCCCTGGGCTTTCATTATCCCAGAAGGAAGCTTGGGCCATCTGAAAAAGTTTGCTATTCTCTTTAAGGAACATTTTAAATCTATGCAACAACCCCTCTGGGTTGTTCTCTGAACATTACCCACTCAGGTTTTGGGTATCCCACCTCAGGGGACAACTCTTACTGGTCCAAGGTACCATGTCAACCCATACTGTTGAAAATCTAACTAAGGAGCCCTACCAGTGTGATTACTTCTTTTTTTTTTTTTTTTTTTTAAGTAATTTTTATTTTTCCAATTACATGTAAAGATTTTGAGTTCTAAATTTGCTCTTCCTTCCTCACCCACCTTATTAAAGATGGCAAGCAATCTGATAAAGTTATACATGTACAATACTTTTTTTTTATAATTTATTTTATTTTTTTATTTAATAGTTTTTTATTTACCAGATATTTGCATGGGTAATTTTATAACATTGACAATTGCCAAACCTTTTGTTCTAATTTTTCCCCTCTTTCCCCCCCTCCCAGATGGCAGGTTGACCAATACATGTTAAATATGTTAAAGTATAAATTAAATACAATATATGTATACATGTCTAAACAGTTGTTTTGCTGATGTACAATACTTTTAAGCATAAACTCATGTTAGTCATGTTATGGGAAAAAATCAGAACCAAAGTGGAGAAGGGGACCATGAGAAAGAAAAAGTAAATTAAAAAAAAAAAAAAGAAAGGTGAAAATAGTATGCTTTCAATCATATTCAATCATGGTTCTCCCTCTGGATGTGGATGGCATTTTCCATTCCCAGTCTATTATTTTGGATCACTACATTACTCAGAAGAGTTAAGTCTATCATAGTTGATCAAGTATGATTACTTCTCATCTTCAGCCAATTGACAATTAGTTCAGAGCAAAGACATTTGTTGAAATAATATCCACAAAGCATCTCTGTGGAAACCTTGAGCATATTCTCCTAAATACACACAGTATGGAAGGGGATCCACATAGACCATACTCTACACCAGTAGGCAATTCATCAGACCAAAGTATCACAGGATGCTGACAAGAAGGGTTGCCCAAACTCTTCATATCCCTGGTCTCATGGAGTCCACCTACTTACTCCTATTATTAGGTAGAATATCTCTGTAGGGCTGCCATGCTAATGGCTTTCCTGGCCCTGCTCTTCTCTGCAGCTTGACTCAACTTCACACCTAACTCCCCAGGCCTGCCCTTTATAGGGCCTGGTACCTGGATCTAGAATAAATATAATGGAAAAGCTGAACACCTATTTCTTCTCAAGTACTGGCTTCTTCCTCCATAGCTAACTCTTTTCTTGACTGCCAAAGGTGACTCCTTCAACTATTTATTCATGCTGGAACCTGCAAGAATTGAGTTGAAATCTGGTCTCATTCACTTACTACCTGTGTAACTTTGCATAAATCACTTAATTTCTATCTTCTTCCCTTTCTTTAACTATAAAGTAAGGATGATAATAATAGGAACTACCTTCCAGGGTGTTTGCGAAGATCAAATGAGATAATATTTGTGAGGTGCTTAGAACACGGCCTGCCACATTGTAGATTTGACAAACTTGTATTTAAAATTACATCAGGTATATGACTGATCCCTCAGCCACACAATGAGTAATTACCCCAGCAAATCAAGTTTACTAAAGAAATTACTTTAGTCTCCCCAAAGGACAAAAAAGTGTAAATACTTCTTTAACACTTCCTCTGAATCTTTTTTATGATTGATTTAATTCAACAAATAATTATTAAATATAGACATGTTTACAGAACAATTTTTAGGTATTGAGGAAAGATATAAAAGTTAGGCAAGACTTCATAGAATGTACAGGGCAGTAGAAGTTGATATGTAAGACACACTCTTCAACTTCAATGAATCTTTGATCTCATTAATGGGGCTACTATACCCACCTTGAGTTTAGATCACAACCTATCTACATTTATCCATCAAAATTACTATAAAGCAAAATAAGTATAAGATGATAAGCTAGATGTAAATAAATGGTCCATGAGACTCAAGAATGGGCTTCTCTAAAAGTAAAAAGTGCAATTTCTTTTGATCCAGAGCAAAGTCTGATTGTTGCCCTCTGACTTAAGCTCAGTAAGGTCCTGGCCTGGATTTAGGTTTGTGCAAGAACAAATTGCTCCTGGACTCTTTCTCATTTTATTAATTGAAAGGGTCTATTGACTTAGAGTGACAGAATTGTAGGCTTCTTTTGGTTCAAGATTCCTACCTTGGGCTAGTCCCCTGCAAGTTGGACTAGACTGGAAGGGACCCCTTGCTTTGCATTTAAGACCTGAGCCACACCTTTGCTGCTACTGGTGATGCTGCTGCTAGCTTCTGAACTTCATTTTTCCTCTACACATCAGCCAGGGCTTCTCTACTTGAAAATGCCACTGTGATCCCAGTGATCCCTGGGATCTGCCTTGAGATTTGGGACCGGATAGTAACCTACAAAGCTTCCAGTTGATACTGTCTCTGTCACCGGATCCTTGTGTGGGTCTGGGGGTGCCCTGGTATAGGTCTGAGACCTCTCCTACCCTGATGCACAGGCTTTCCTTGGGTACCAGAGTGCTCCACAGTCCTTTCTTCCCACTGCTTGCTAAAACCCGTCTGCCTACCTCTTTGTTCATCTCCCTAGGTCATTCTGGGCTGGACAAAGGATTCATTTCCATTTTTTTCTGAATTTCCCCATCAGCATTCGGTCGGTATATTTTCTATATCTATGAGAAGTTCATGGAGAGGGGCTCATTGCACTGAATCCCATCCCCCTACCATCTTGATTCCAATATAATTTCTTTTAAAATGATAGTGGAATCCAAATCTTCTTCTGGTTTATCCCAAATGTCCCCATATGCTTTCTCATTCTATGCTGACCTTTTCCCTCCCAGTCTATTGAATGGACATAACACATAGGCTGATAGAGTCAGATAGAGTCAGAGCTAATACTCAGGCCTGGAAATACCCAAACCAGTGGACTTCTTGATATATCATATGACTTCAACACATAAAGAGTAAATTAAAAGTCATTAAAGTTTTTAAGGAAGACTTTTTTTTTCACTTCTATTAACAAGTGAAAAGTAAGACCATAGATTTCAACCTGAAAATGGCTTCAATATTAATCTTGTTCAGCAGCTTTATTTTATAGATGATGAAAAAAAATTAAGGACAAGATAAAATTTTCAGCGGTACCATAATGTTCAGACTGTTCAGCTTGGAGTCAGTAAGACCAGAGTTCAAGTTTGACCTCAGACACTGATTACCTGTGTGATGTTGGACAAGTCATTGACCTCTATTTGCCTCAGTTTCCTTATCTGTAAAATCGGGACAGTAATTGTACCTAACTGATTGATGTGAGGATCAAATAAGATAATGATTCAAAAGCTTTTAGTTCAGTGTTTGGCACATAAAAACATGATATATAAAAGTTAGCTAGTCCTATTAAGAGGTAGAGGTGTAATCTGAATTCAGGTCTTTTAGCCCTAAATCCAACATTCTTTCCCTTGAAATAGTAAAATATACAAGCAATGGAAATAATGATAATAACATTATTAGAATAAGCAGAAGGAAAAGCAAACCCACATACAACACAAAACTTAAAAAAAAAATACATATTGGGTGAGGTTTGGTAGAGTGTACAGGTGGACTATGTTTTATGTCCTATATCCTAGGCTCAAATCTCAGCTTTGCCATTTATTACCTTTTTTTTCCCCTTGTATTCTCTAGGGCTTAGTTTACTTATTTGTCTAATACAATTGAACTAAGTCATTTGAAAGGCCCCTTACAGCTCTAAATCTATGCCTCTATTATTATAAAGATAGCTACAAAATTCTGTTGTTTACAGAATTTCTTTGACATATAAATTAACTTAAGAGAAAATCAAAATGATTCTGTTTCTTTCTGAAACTTCTAGTGCATACCTTTTATTTCTAATATTATTGTCTATACTTATTGGATGTGTTTTCATAGATGTATTTTTTGTTGTTGTTTATTCACTCTGCATTACTTCATGCATTTCTTTAAGGTGCAACAATATTTCACTACATGCATATGCTGAATTTGTTCAGCCCTTCCCTAGTCATTGGACATTTAAAAAATGTCTAATTTCTTAAAATTGGCTTTGTGAGAAATATGTATGTCCTAAATGAAAAGATGCAGTTCATGTGTGGCATAAATAGATAGAATCTGTGACTTTGCATGCATTGAAATAATCATGTGAATTATGGTATTTTTATTATGTAGATGATGAACTATATTAATAACTTCTTGAATGATGAATCCTTGCAAATCTGGTGTGAATCCAACTTGATCATAATGAATAATTTTGAAGAACATATGCTTGTAATTTCTTTACTAATGTTTTCTTTGATTTTTCCATCAATATTCATTAGTGATATTGGTATGTACCCTAAAGGAGGGAAGGGTTCCTATCTCTCTATCTCCCAATCTTATCCTAAAGGACTTCAAAATGCATACAATATTCCCTCAAAACCCCAATCTCCCAGACACTTTCTCCCTCCCACAAGAATTTCTGTGCCTGGTTCATAGTCTCTTTCCTTTATAACTCCTGCCCTTAATAATAGCAGACTTCAAAAATACATACTGATATTTCCTCAAAAAAAAATCCCTTTACAGCTTTTCAACTTACTCATTTCCTATGATCTAATTCTTCACTTCAACTAAATAGAGATGATTATGCCTTTCATCCCACCAACATCCACAAACACTCCTTTTTCATGTTCATGAAGGCTGGAATTCTTTCAGGGACAGCTTGATGCAAAGAAGAGAATACTGGTTTCAAGTCTGGATCACCTGAGTTCAAATCCAGCCTCAAACACTTACTAGCTATACAACCATGGCCAAGCCAATGTTTAATGGGGACAATAACAGTACCTAACTCAAGAATTTTCCTGAGAATGAAATGAGAATATTTGTTTAAAAAAATAATAAAATCGAGCCTGGCACATGGTGGGTGCTGTCTACTAGGTATGTATCCTAAAAAGGGAAAATCACAAAAAAGGGGAAAGAATCTACATGTGCAAAAGTGTCTGTAGCAGCTCTTTTTATGGTGGCAAGCAACTGGAAATTAAGTGGAAGCCCATTAGTTGGGGAATGGTTGAATAAGTCATGGCATAGGAATGTGATGTTGTTCTATAAGAAATGATGAGCAGGCTGATTTCAGAAAAGGCTGGCCTACATGAACTGATGCTGAGTAAAGTTAGCAGAACTAGGAAAATATTGTACACAGTAACAAGAAGATTATATGATGATCAACTATGATAGTCTTAGCTCTTCTCAACAATGTGGTGATCCAAGACAATTCCAATAGATTTAGGATGGAAAATGACATCTGCATCTACAAAGAGAACTATAGAAACTGAATGCAGATTAAAGTATAGAAATTTCATACTTTGTTTGGTTGGTTTTTTGTTTTTTCTTTGTCATGTTTTTTTTTTCCCTTTTGGTCTGATTTTTCTTGCACAACATGGCAAAAATGGAAATGTATTTAAAAGTATTGTACTATATTGTATTTAATTTATACTCTAACATTTTAACATGTATTGGTCAACCTGCCATCTGGGGAAGTGGGAAGGAGGGGAAAAATTGGAACAAATGGTTTGGCAATTGTCAATGTTGTAAAATTACCCATGCAAATATCTAAATAAAAACTAAAAAAAAAAAAAAAAAAAAAAGTATTGTACCTATGTCAGATTGATTGCTGTCTTGGGAATGGGGGAGGTAAAGGAGAAAAAATTTGGAAGCCAAATCTTTCCAAAATAAATGCTAAAAACTATCTTTACATGTATTTGAAAAATAAAATACTATTGCAAAAATAAAATAAAATAAAAACATAGTAGGTGCTTATATAAATACTTATTTCCTTTCTTTTCTCTGAATATATCTTATAATTCCATTTTTTACTATCTTGAAACTCTTTTTTTTTCTTTTTTTCTTTTCCCCCCTGAGGCTGGGGTTAAGTGACTTGCCCAGGGTCACACAGCTAGGAAGTGTTAAGGGTCTAAGACCAGATTTGAACTTGGGTCCTCCTGAATTCAAGACTGGTGCTCTATCCACTACACCACCTAGCTGCCCCTATCTTGAAATTCTTAACCCTAATGTTTATCTTGACTGTGATTTCTACTCAGTCCATTAGTTCTTTCCCAACCATGATGCCATGTTATGACCACACCCTTCTCCACTTCTCAAACTTGATCCCTTGGTCAATCAATTCAACACACACTGGCCTCTTCCTTGAATTCCTTGCTACTTTATCCTATTACCAATTTCATGTTCCTTACTACTTGGTTCTATTGCTAATTTCGTGTTCCTTATCACTTTGTTCTACTGCTAATTTCGTGTTCCTTACCAGTTTGTTCTACTGCTAATTTCGTGTTCCTTACCAGTTTGTTCTACTGCTAATTTCGTGTTCCTTACCACTTTGTTCTATTGCTAATTTCATGATCCTTGTCACTTTTTTCTATTGCTAATTTCATGATCCTTGCGACTTTGTCCTATTACTAATCTCATGTTCCTTGCCACTTTGTTCTACTGCTAAGTTCATGTTCCTTGACACTTTATCCTACTATTAGTCTCATGCCGCTAAGTCTCACTTTACACTATTCTTTCCATCCACTTCCCTCACTCCTGTTTATATTCTGCTGAACAAAGTCAGAAAAAAATCCTAAATTTGTGCTGATTGATTTCATTACATTCATTACAAAATGTCAACTAGGTCCTCAGTGAACAATGGAAATCTTTTTGTGCCTCTCTGGTTGAATCTCTATGCCATATATCACAGCATCTTTTCTAAACCCTTTCTCCCCTGTTCAAACTTCCCATGGCTTCCTGAACCCTCCCTCTCTCATTTGAGAAGCTCACCTCATATATTTCATTGAAAACACTGAGGACATTTTCTGAGAGTATCCTTTCCACCTCATCTTGAATCTCTCAAGTGTCTTACTGCCATTTTCTCCTCCTTCATCTTGTTTCACAACAGAAGCATCCCTGTCTTCTCTAGCAGATTGCTCCTTCTGTCATCTTTACCCTCAACCTCATAATCAATCTGTCTACTATCTGCTTTCCTAGTGTTAATAAATATGTCCTTGTCTCCCTCATCCTCAAACACTCCTTTATCCATCTTCCTATCATCCCATATTTCTCATGCCTTTTGTGACTAAACCTACCAGGGAAAATTTTCTGTGGCAACTAGGGGAATGATAGGGAAATGGGGTGAATTCTGGACCCACAGTTAGGAAGACCAGAGATCAAGTAGATACCTACTTGGTGCTTTGGATGCCTACTTGCTGTGTGAGTCCCAGACTTGCTGTGTAACCTGTGTGCCTCCATTCATCTATATGTAAAAAGGAGGTAATAAGATAAACCAAGATCATATTTGCAAAGTGCCTTCAGGGCTTTAAATGACACACAAAGGGTCTGATTGTTCTGATGATAAAATCCACTGGAGTTTGGGAGTTTATTCAGTAGGGAGGTCGATATGATCAGACTTTCATTTTAGGAAGGCAGCTGAGTAGGGGCTGGACTAGAGTGAGGAGAAACTTTTGTCAGAACAACTAGCAGGCTTTTGCCATGATCCAAGTGAGAGAATGTGAGTGCTTGCACTTGGGTGTGTGCTGTGTCACACATACTTTTGTGTGAGAGACATAAAAGGCACAATTAACAGACCTTGACAAGAGATTAAATAAGGAGGTAAAAAAAAGTGAGGATGAGAAGGACCCCATGTTTCTGAGCCTGAGTGACGGGGAGGGGGTAGAGGTTGGCAACTTCTACAGTAATAGGGAAGTTAAGAACAAGGGAGAAATAACAGGGAAAGAAAATTAGTTCATTTTGAGATATATAGAGATGAAGATGTCTACAGATATCCAGTTTGAGATGTCCAATAGGCAACTGAAGATAGCACTCTGGTGGTCACCAGAGAGAATAAGGTTGGCTTAATCTGTAAGTCAACAGAATAGAGATGATAATGAATTAATGGGAACTGATGAGCTCACCAAATGAAATAATATATAATGTAGAAAAGAAAAGATCCCAGGACAGGGCCCTGTGGGATATTCATCCATCTCTCTTTCCCCCCCCCCCCCCACTTCTTTCCCTTTTTCCCTTTCTCTCCCTTTTCCTCTATTTCTGAACTTTTTTTTTTGTATATGCAGAAAAATACTTGCAAACAGAAGAATGAAGTCAGCAAATATATGTCCATCCAGCAAATTAATCTAAAGATAAAAGTTGTTCTCATATGAAGAAAGTTCAATTCAAAAATAGCTGGGAAAATTCCAATACTTGCATTTGGCATTTCATCAAGACCTCTTATCATTAATACTTTAACTTTATTGTAATTATTAGAACCATTGTCAGAACCCATATGAGTGCTGTCTTCCAGTCTACATGTGCTCATAGGTCATGGAAGATCAACTATCAGCTTACCAACTATCAGTTTATGGGATTGCCAAACAAAAGAAACCTCTCATTATTGGAGAGATTTTATAAACCATATGACTTGGAAATGATTAAGCCTGTTGGTAAACTGGATGAGTGGAAAAAAACTGAAAGTGTTCCACTGTCAAATGATCTAATACATTCTAGACTAGATGATATTTCTTTTGACAATTTGAATCAGGTCATTGGGGAATTAGGAGTCTCCTGTTCAGTATATAACTGAATTAAGCTATGAACACATGTCTCAATGCATGTACCTTCTTATTTTTATTTGCTATATTCATTCTAATGCCATCAAAGATACATTCTTATTTAAAGAATCCTTTTTGGAAATTATAGAGGTCATCAACATTTTAGAAATAGTAAATGGGTTGAGTTTTGTTTGTTTGGGGCTTTTTTGCAAAATAAAATTTAAAAATGAAAAATTTCATATCCTTTGCACTGATGGAGCTCTCCTTTGGTGTTTGGTAATGCATCTGGTTTTGCTTTTGTAATGAAAAAGAAATCTTCTCACATCTTTATCACTCATTAATTTTTATAAATGCACTAATAACAAAGATATATAATAACCCTGCAAGAAGTTTTGTGAAAATTTATAAAAGTCATCAACTCTATCAGAAACAGATTTTTGAATTCTCTTCCTTTAAGATTTTATCCAGAAATAGGAACTGAATATGAATTGCTTCTCTACCACACAAGAGGACACATCTTGAAGAATTTTTCAAACTTTTTTTCTAAAAGAAAAAGAAAATTTACTCATACAACTTCTTAAAACAAAGTATTTTATTTACTGGGTGGCTTAACTGGAAGATAATTTCAACTATTTAAGTGTCAAGGACCTCAAGTCACAATTATGGACACTGCTGAAAAAAATTACAAGCTGTCTTGGCTAAGTTATTAATACACAAGAAGTGAGTAGAGAACAATAACTTGTAAATTTTCTGGTGCTGGAGGAAGTACTTTATCAATATAGAATTGAGATATATAATCTTTGTCAATTTCTCTGAAAGGAGAAATCTGTGGACTCCTCTAGACATTTCAGCGCTTTTTAGTCATTTTTACCTCAATGATTTTAAATGAAACCACTCCAAATTCCTTTAAATAATAATTCTAAACAAAATTTAAAGAATCAAAAGAATTCAGTAGAACATTTTCCAGCCAAAGGCAGCTTAGAAAGTCAATCCTGATCTCAAACCCAGTCCCATACCCATAAAGCAGGAACAGGTCTAGGAATCTCTGACTCAGGGTCAAGTACTGGTGGTTTCTAGAACTCTCAGCCCAGAGACACCAAAGAGGACTTGGAAGGTATATAAATTGAACTGTAGATTAATAATCCTTTTTTTTTTTACTTAACTGATATTAACTATATTGAAGGTTTTGACATAACCAAAGATGAACTCATTCACTATATGATGAAAAATTATTACAACTGTAGTTTAATTCAAAAAGCATTTGGAGAATTCTGTAAAGTGAGCTCTAATTCCATTTTTGACAACATATCAAATTCTTAATATTTTAACCATCTAAACAAAAAAACTGAAATTAATTAGATGCCCAATATGATATGCATACTGACTTGTTAAAAGATTATCCCATGTTTTATCTTACTCAGCCTAAGCAAAAAAAGCTTTCATTCCTGTATGTCTTTAAAAAAAAAAAACTTCAATTAACTTCAACTTGTCTAAATTTTAATTGTAATCACTTATTATTCAACATGTTCATAAAGAAATCACATGAAAAATGCTCTAAATTACTACTTATTAGAGAAATGCAAATTAAAATAACTCTGAAGTACTACTTCATTCCTATCAGATTGGCTAATATGACAGAAAAGGAAAATTATAAATGTTGGAGGGGATGTGGAAAAATTGGGACATTAATACAGTGTTGATGTGTAGTGAACTGACCTAACAATTCTGGAGAGCAATTGAAAGCCATGACCATATAAAAGTGTATAAATCCTTTGATCCAGCAATACCGCCACTAGTTCTATATCCTAAAGAGATTTTTTTTTTTAAAAGGGAAAAGGCTTATTTGCCCTTTTTGTGGTGGCAAAATAATTAGAAATTCAGGAGATGGCCATCAATTGAGGAATGGCTGAACAAAATATGAGAAATGCTGAGTAGGCAGGTTTCCAAAAACCTGGAAAGACTTATGTGAAGTTATACAAAGTGAAGTGAGCAGAACCAAAACACTGCATATATTGATAGGCCCTTTGTAAAATAATCATTTATGAATAACTGAAAAATTCCCAACAATACAATGATCAAGGCAATTCCAAAGGACTCATGATGAAAAACGTTATTCACATCCAGAGAAAGAATTAATGGAATCTGATTGCAAAACAAAGCATACTATTTTTACTTTATTTTTTTCATAGTTTTATTTCCTTTTGATTTTTTTTCCTTTCACAACATTGCTAATATGGAAATATATTTTACATGATTGCACATAAATAAGCTGTATCAAATTATATAGGGAGAATAGAAGTAAGGAAAGGAGAGAAAAAATTGAGTATTCAAAATTTTTAAAAATGAATGTTAAAAATTTTTTTACATAAAATTGGGAAAATCTAATACTATTTTAAAAAGAAAAATACATTCATAAAGAAGTACATGTTTATATATATAAATATATAATCAACTTTCATAAAATATTTAATAACTATTCTTCAATATAATTGGTTTCTTTTGTAAAGTAAAATATTTTTTATATTTAAAAATATTATTCTGAGAAAGGATCCATAGATTTCATCAATCAGATAAAAAGTTCCTTGGCACAAAAAAAAAAAACAACAACACAAAAAACCTGGTAAGAACTGCTGCTACAGGAATTATGAGGGATTCTGAGACCTCTGAAACTAATATATATTAGGAAAGAGGGAAAATCTTAAATGGCTTTGTCAGAATAAAGAATATCATTGGCGCTGTGACAAAGATTGATCACTGCCAATTTCTTTGGTGTTCTTTCTGTTTTAGACCTCAGAAAGCTTGGCAGCACAGCCCAACACTCAAGACTCCTCTAGGGAGCATATAGAGCAGAAGGAGCCAGAGTTATTGATTCATAGGAAAAGATACACAGGAATATAAGATATCTACAGTCTGCTCCTCTTCTGTACTGGGATACACCCCTAACTCTTTTCTCTATCTTCTAACACTCTGATATTCTACATGGGTATTAACACTGAGACTAGGCTCACAAACCAGCAGTGAATCCAACATTTCTCTGAATCTATGTACTTTTTCAAGCCATTCCCCATTCTAATCACTAGCATAGGAAAGAAATTGATTTTTTTCCTCAGGGGTCCAACAGTTCAGTAGCTCTTCTAACATATCCTTTCTTACTGTCTCCAAAAGCTCCAAAATTAATTTATGATGTATTTCACTCTAATAATCAAATTTGCTATTCATAATGATCTTTATTTGCCACAACTTCCATGAAGCATTTCCCCAAATACCTTTGACCATCTAGATTTCTCTAATAATTTCAAATTCTTCTGGAATTTAAAATATGCCATTTACTGGTATATATACCTGGGTACATCTATTTCCCTCAAAGAACTTTTAAAGTATACCAAAAAAATATTGATTTTTCAAATAATAAGTAAAGAAGAGATCTTACCAAATTTCTTTTTATGAAACAAATATAATGCTAATATGAGTTAAAACAGAAAAAGAAAATTACACACCAAATTCATTAATGACTATAGACAGAAAAACTCTAAGTAAAATACTAGCTAAAAGATTATATGAATATATTACCAAAATTATATATATTTTTCAAGTGGGATTTATACTTAAAATGCAGGGATGAACTAATATAAGTAAAATGATTAACATAATTTATTATATCAATAATTAAGTTTTTAAAATAATGATTATATCAATAGATGCACAAAAAGCTTTTGATAAAATTCAACACATTTTTTTTTAAATTTGTGTTTCTATTTTTCCTTAAATTGCATTTTCTTTAGGTTGATAAAAATCAATTATCTAAAACCATCAGTGTTACTTGTAATGAGAATAAACTAGAAGGTTTCCCAGTAAGATCATGTGTGAAACAAAGATGTCCACTGTCACTAATATTATTCAGTATTATAATGGAAATTCTAGCAATAGTAATAGGAGGGAGAAAATTAGAAGAAATCAGAATATAGAATGAATTAATAAAACTGTCTTTTTTGCAGGTAATATGATGATAATACTTGGAAAATCCCAGAGACTCAACTAAAAAGTTTGTTGAAACAATTAATTTTTATCAAGATAGCAGGAGATAAAAGCTATATTATATAGCAGCAGTCACCAAAACCATTTGGTACTGGCTAAGAAATAGACCGGTAGATCAGTGGAACAGATTAGATACAAAGGACAAAATAGGGTGCATCTATAGCAATCTAATCTTTGACAAACCCAAAGATACCAACATTAGGGATAAAAATTCATTATTTGGAAAAAACTGTTGGGAAAACTGGAAATTAATATGGCAGAAATTAGATATGGATCCACACTTAACACCATATACCAAGATAAGATCAAAATGGGTCCGTGATTTAGGCATAAAGAATGAGATAATAAATAGATTAGAGGAACAGAGGATAATCTACCTCTCAGACCTGTGGAGGAGGAACGAATTTATGACCAGAGGAGAACTAGAAATCATTATTGATCACAAAATAGAAGATTTTGATTACATCAAACTAAAAAGTTTCTGTACAAATAATACTAATGCAAACAAGATTAGAAGGAAAGAAACAAATTGGGAAAATATTTTTAAAAGCAAAGGTTCTGACAAAGGTCTCATTTCCAAAATATATAGAGAACTGACCCTGATTTATAGGAAACCGAACCATTCTCCAATTGATAAATGGTCAAAGGATATGAACAGACAATTCTCAGATGAAGAAATTGAAACTATATCCACTCACATGAAAGAGTGTTCCAGATCACTACTGATCAGAGAAATGCAAATTAAGACCACTCTGAGATACCACTACACACCTGTCAGATTGGCTAAGATGACAGGAACAAATAATGATGAATGTTGGAGGGGATGTGGGAAAACTGGGACACTAATACATTGCTGGTGGAGTTGTGAAAGAATCCAGCCATTCTGGAGAGCAATTTGGAACTATGCCCAAAAAGTTATCAAACTGTGCATACCTTTTGACCCAGCAGTGCTACTACTGGGCTTATATCCCAAAGAAATACTAAAGAGCAGAAAGAGACCTATATGTGCCAAAATGTTTGTGGCAGCTCTTTTTGTTGTAGCTAGAAACTGGAAGATGAATGGATGTCCATCAATTGGAGAATGGTTGGGTAAATTATGGTATATGAAGGTTATGGAATATTATTGCTCTGTAAGAAATGACCAGCAGGAGGAATACAGAGAGGCTTGGAGAGACTTACATCAACTGATGCTGAGTGAAATGAATAGAACCAGAAGATCTCTGTACACTTCAACACAATGCTGTATGAGGATGTATTCTGATGGAAGTGGAAATCTTCAACATAAAGAAGAGCCAACTCACTTCCAGGTGATCAATGATGGACAGAGGTAGCTACACCCAGAGAAGAAACACTGGGAAGTGAATGTAAATTGTTAGCACTAATATCTGTCTGCCCAGGTTACTCACACCTTCGGAATCTAATGCTTATTGTGCAACAAGAAAATGGTATTTACACACATGTATTGTATCTAGGTTATATTGTAACACAAGTAAAATGTATGGGATTGCCTGTCATCGGGGGGAGGGAGTTGAGGGAGGGGGGGTAATTTGGAAAAATGAATACAAGGGATAATATTATAAAAAAATATATAATAAAAAATTATTAAAATTTTTTTTAAAATTACCTTGTATACAATGTAAAAAAAAAAAAAGATAGCAGGAGATAAAGAAAATTACATAAATCATAAGCATTCCTATATATTGTAAATAAAGCTCAAAAAGAGATAATAAAAAACATTTAAAATAGCTTCATACAGAATAAAATATAGCATACCTGTCAAAACAAACAAAAGCAAGATTATACAAATGTTTTTATACAATAAAATCAGATTTAAATTATTGGAGAAATATCCATTGTTCATGAGTAGACAAGGCCAGTATAGTAAGAATGACTAATTTGCATATTCAATGCCATTCCAGTTTAACTACCAAAATAATTTTTAATAAATTAAAAAAGTAATAACAAACTTCAGTTGGAAAAACAAAAAAGTAAACAATATCAAATGAAATAATGAAAAAAATGTAAATGAAGGAGTTATAGCAGTACCCTATCTTATATTATAGGATATTAATTATCAAAGCACTGTCTAAGAAATAGAAAAGTAAATCAATGGAATAGAGTAGACAGGCAATTTATAGCAGCAAATGAACATAATAACCTTCTATTTGACAAGTGTAGGAGCAGCTAGATGGTGCAGTGGGTAGAACACCAGCCCTGAGGCCAGGAGGACCTAAATTCATATCTGATCTCAGACACCTAACTCTTCCTAGCTGTATGACCCTGAGCAAGTCACTTACCCCCAATTGCCTCAGCAAAAAAACAAAAAAACAAAAACAAACAAGTGTAAAGACCTAAGATTTTGAGATAAGAATTCATTGTTTGGTAAAAATGGTTGGGAAAACAATATAGCAGAAACTGGGCATAGACCAATATATTATACCACCAAGGTATAGTCAAAATGAATACATGACCCACATATTAAAGAGAGATTTTAACAAGAAAATTAGAACATGGAACATATTACTTGTCAGATTTATGGATAGGCAAACCATAAATACACAAGAGATGATGAGCAAAGTTAGGTAAAAAATAGATAATTTTGATTATACTAAATTAAGAGTTTTCATACAAATAAAACAAATAAATATAATCAAGATCATAAGGAAAGCAGAAAATCAGAGTGGAAAAAATTTTATAAGACAGTTTGTCAGATAAAGGTTTTATATCTAAAATGAATAAAGAACTTTGTCAAATTCATAAGACTACAAGTCATTCCCTGATTGATAGATTGTCAAAGTATATGAACAGATGCTTTCCAGTGAAGAAATCAAAATAATTTCTAGACATTTGGGGAATAATACTCTGTATCATTATTGATTAGAGAAATGAAAATTAAAACAACTTTGAGATATCATTTTACAGATTGGCTAAATTCATATATATGTAGTGAAAGTGACAAATGGTGGAGGGGATATAGAAAAATTGGGATGCTAATTCATTGTGAATTGTGAATTGATCCAACCATTTTGAAGAGCAATCTGGAATTATGTCAAAAAACTATTAAACTATCTATACCTTTTGGCCCAGAAATACCACTCCTTGGCCTATTTCTGAAGATAATTAGGAGAAAAGGAAAAGAATTTATATGTCCTAAAATGTTTATAACAACTCACTTTGTGGTCACAAAGAACCAGAAATTACAGGAATGTTAATCAATTGGGGAATAGCTAAACAAGTTGTGATATAAGATTGTGATTGAATACTACTGTCTATAAGAAATTGAAATTAATGAATTAAAAAAAAAGGAAAGACTTGCATGAAATAATGAAAAGCAAAATGAGCAGAACCAAGAGAACACTGTATACAGTAACAGCAATAATGTTTAAAGAAGATTTTGGAATTAAAAAGTTATCTATCTGACTATTATAAATACCCAAATTAACAATAAAAGAATATATAAAGGAAGATATTATTTACATCCAGAGAAAAAAACTGATAAGTATATATAGAAAATTATGTCTCTCTCTCTCTCTCTCTCTCTCTCTCTCTCTCTCTCTTTGTGTGTGTGTGTCTCTTTCTCTGTCTTTCTATCTCTCTCTGTGTCTCTCCTATGTATGTGTCTCAGTCTTCTCTCTCACTAATTTCTCTCTCTCTCTTAGTTCCTCTCTCTTTCTCTCCATCTATATCTATATCTGTCTACAGACACATACATACTTATTTGTGTATAATAGTAGTCATCTGTAGGGTAGGGAGGGAGAAAAAGATGTGAAGACAGAAAAAGAAATGTACATGAATGTAGTGTTCTGGTTGGTTTTCTGGAGATCTCTGGACCAGCCTTTGTTTCAGAAGAATAATCACCACAAGAAAAGCCAGGTGGTAAAGTCCAAATTCTTTATTATCTCCTTCAAAGTCTAGTTTCCTTGCCTGAAGCTGGCTAGCTTTCTTGAAGTTCTCCAGAATATGTCTTGGTTTCTGTAGGGGATGCAGGAGGACCACAACGGTCTCTGTTTTGAAGTCTGTCTTGGTCTGAGAGCTTGTGCTCCAACCTCCAGATATCACAAAAATGGGAGATAAAATGAATCTGTCTGGCTGAGTTTGTCCCAACTTATATGCAGTTTATATATTGAGTATAAATCAATCATTATATCACTAGGAAATCATTTTTTGTTGTAAGATTAAATCAATCATATTGAACCAGAGAACTATTAATCACCATGCTAAACTAGATAACTATTGTCTCATCAATTAACACCTTGTAAGAATCCTTGTTTCAAGTACAGAGTTCTGGTCCATAACATCTCCCACTTTCTTTTGTTTTAGAACATAGGTGGTCATGCCCTCCCTGACTTCTCAGGGAAGTGAGAATCCCAAAAAGGAGGTGATCATGCCTTCCCTGACTTCCCAGAAAAAGGAGTGAAAACACCAAAAAAGGAGGTAATCATGCCCTCCCTGACATCTTAAGAAGGGAGATGAAAACACCAAAGGGAAATGGGTAATCAAACCAGATTAGTGGGTTTCTGAAGGGTCTCACTTGAAACAGGTAAACACAAATCCATCAACATGGGAGGTATAGCAATATAACACAATATGAATCAACATGAGGAATTATACATGTCCATAAGTCCTAGAAATAGTCCAAAAACAATTTATTGTCCATTACTTCATATGTCAGGGAATCCAATGATTCCTGTAAGTTTTGAAGTCCCGTATCAGTCTTATCATGTCTCAGGGAATCCAATGATTCCTGCAAGTTTTGAAGTTCTGTTAACAGTCTCATTGTCAGGCATGCTCTTTTAGTGTCAGATGTTTCTTAGGTCTTCTTTGTTTCAAGGTTTTTCTCTTTTTCTGTCTCTCTCTCTGAAGGACAAGACAAATATGGCTCATTGGCACCCATCTGATTGCTTCTACATCTGTAGAAATACAAGCAAACCCTTTCTCCCAAGCAGTTAGCCTATCTGGTCTCTTCCATTCACTACTTTCTGGATCTCTTCACATCACCTGGCAATTACATTGGAGCTGCTTACACTGGATACTGCCCTTCTGTTGGATTAAAAGCCTGTATTCCCCCAATTGTAATCCCTTTTTCCCAAATGATTACTTTTTGGCTGATTGATCATATCAGGGTATTGAACTTCTAAAGACTCTCTGGATGTAACCTCGGCTGTCATCATGCCCCACCTGTTTTTTGTTTGAGGTCTTGGAGCTAGACCCTGCCTCTCATTTCCCTGGGTCAATCTACATACTGAGGCCCAGTGAAATCCCTTGTTGCATTTTGGACATGGAGTTTTGGGTCTTGTTCTCTTACCCTGTCTTCTCACTTTATCTCTCTGCCAATACTGAGCTTTCAAATGCCCTACTTTACCACACTGGAAGCATTGACTAGTCTCTCTGGAAGTCCCTTGCCAAGAGGGACCCCATATTCCCATGTTCTGCATCATAGCCTAGGTATAAAAGTCATTTCTGCCCTCTCTGACACAGCGTCTTATGATCTCCTCAAAAGGAGCATCCTTGTGTAGTCCCAGAATAATTCTTCTACAAACCTCATTAGCATTTTCTCTAGCAAATTGTCTTATCATTATTCCTGCTGCTGAATTTTCACTAATAGTTCATATGACAGCTGTTTGGAGACATCCCACAAAATCAGCAAAGGGTTCATTTGGACCATGCTCTATTTTTGTAAAGGCTTCCCCTCTATCTTGTTTTCCTGGGAGGGTGCCTCATGCTTTGATAGCAGCAGCAGCATCCATATGCTGTCAAAGGGTAATTAATCTGTGCTAAAGTGTCTACATAATGACCTATACCTGCTAGTTGGAAAAAAGGTGATTTGTATATTAACTCCAATTTGCCTATTTCTATGGGCTTGTATTCTACATAGTTCACTATACTTCAAAAACCATAACAAGTTTTGTCCAGGTTCTAAACATGTCCTTGTTATAGATTTTCAATCACTAAGGGTTAAAATTTCATAAGCTAAATTCTCTAATACCATATTAACATAAGATGATGTAGCCCCATAAAGAGTGCAATCCTTTTTTAAATCTTTGATAATTTCCAGATCAAAAGGAGTGTATCTTCTCCTTTCTTGACCTGAAGAGTCAAACTCTTGAATAATAGGTTATGCATTTATTTTTAAATCAGATATATTCTGTCCTTTTTTAGCTTTAACTAGTGTTTTTTTTTTTTTTTTTTTTGTAATCTTGTCATAGGCTGCTTCATAAGTGGTGCTGATTGTGTCACTGCCCCTTCCTTTCCTCCTTCTCCCTCTATCATGAAGGGTTAATTGAGGGGAGTAAGTCAGGGGATGGAGAATGCCCTAATGGCTCCTGCTGTGAAGCACCACACTCCTTAATTTCATCAGTTTTGAACTTAACTCCTTTCTTGTCTAATTCTTTATGCTCTTTTCACCTAGTATGTCAGTATCCTCCCCCTCCTGCATTTTCTTCTTTTTCCTTATTCTAATACTTAAGTAATTCCTTAAAGCCAATTATATCAAGTTATATGAATAGGATATTTCTTTAGGAATTGAATCAGGACCATTATTATCGTAACATTCCATTAATTGCTCTCCTACTAATTTCCACTCATCTCGATCTAATTCTTCTTCCTTAGAGAACCAAGAAGACAAGTATTGTAACGTTTCTAAAAGTCCAATGATCTGCTCCCAAGTTACAATCAAACCTTGAGGGTTTTTTTTATGAATCTAACTATGCTTTCTACATACTTTCCTTATGGTGGAGAAGTCTGTTTTCTAAACATTTGTCCCATTTCAGCTGAAACACTAGTTTAGCCCTTAACAAAGTTTCCTTCTTGTCTATTTTTGTACTCACCCTAATTTCTGGGTCACAGAGACTTTTTCACTGAATTCAGGATCATGTTAATCTGGACTTCTGAATGTAAATCCTTAGTCCTACATTTGGACGCCAAAATGTAATGTTCTGGTTGGTTTTCTGGAGGTCTTTGGACCAGCCTTTGTTTCAGCAGAGTAATCACCACAAGAATAGCCAGGTGGTAAAGTCCAAATTCTTTATTATCTCCTTCAAAGTCTAGTTTCCTAGCCTGACCCCAGGCTATTTTTCTTGAGGTTCTCCAGAATGTGTCTTGGTTTCTGTTGGGGAGGACCACCACCACAATGGTCTCTGTTTCGAAGTCTATCTTGGTCTGAGAGCTTGTGCTCCAGCCCCCAGACACCACAAAGGTGGGAGATGAAATGGCTGAGTTTGTCCCAGCTTATATATACTGAGTATACCGAGTATAAGCCAATCTTTATATCACTAGGGAATCATTATTTGTTGTAAGATTAAATCAATCATTCTGAACTAGAGAACTATTAAGTACAGTGCTAAATTAGATAACCATTGTCTCATCAATTCCACTTAATGCCTTGTAAGAATCCTTGTTTCAAGTACAGAGTTCTGGTCCATAATACATGATAATGTTGTGGTATATTTGAAAGCAATAGAAAGTGGTGCATGATAGATTTGCAGTTTCTTGTGCAAACATCTTTTTTATTGTTTTATGTTATAGAAATGCTTGTTTTATTACATAAATTACAAATAAAATTTAATAATAAAAAAGAAGTGGTGAGAGGCAGCTAGGTGGCATAGTAGAGTATTGGCTCCCAAATCAGAAGGACCTGAGTTCCAAGCCAGATTCAGACACTTACTAGCTATGTGACCTCAGGCAAGTCACTTAGCCTCAAATTGCTTCCAAAAAAAAGAAGTGATGGACAATGCAAGGGAGCATAGGTTAAGTGCCAAATAATAAATATCAGTTTCAAGTTCTCTGAAAATAAGAAAAAGAGGAGAAACTCTTTAAATTAGAGCAACTAGGGAAAGAGAAGATGCTTATCCTAAGAACTAAAGGAAAGGGGGAGCAGCTAGGTGGTACAATGGATAGAGTACCAGCCCTGAAGTCAGGAGGATCTGAGTTCAAATCTAGCCTCAGATACTTAACATTTCCTAGCTGTGTGACCCTGGGCAAATCACTTCACCCCAATTGCCTCAGGGAAAAAAAAAAAAACTAAAGGAAAGACAAACGGGATTTATATAAGTAGAAAGCATGGGATAGGACATTCTAGGCCAAGGGGAATTACATGAGGAAAAATGCAGAAGAAGGAATTTTCAAGGAGAATGAGAATAACTTGGAAAAGATAAAGAGAGATAGATGGAGAGGACAGGGAGAACCTTAAATGTCAAACTATACATTTTTGTTTATCAGAGATGCTACTTTAAATGAGATGAATAGAAAGGCAAGTATGGCCCAAGTCACAACATAGGACTGTCATTTGTGCCTTCTAAAACTTTAATTTAACTACTAATCATATTGCTAAGGAGATTAATAGCACAAAGTCATAAGGTTTCTCTTCCTCTCTCTTTCTCTCTCTTCTAGTAGCCTTTAGATAAATGATAGTCTCTATATGGGTTTCCAAAGATAATAGATTTAGTATCAACATTTGATATGCATTTCACTATTATTTGAAAAAGTTCTTCCCTGCAAATAGTGTTTACTGTTCAATCATATCCAGCTTTTCATGTTATATCATTCTTGACAAAGATACTAGAGTGTTTTGCCATTTCCTTTACAGATGAGGAAATAGAGGCAAAGAGAGGTAAATGACTTCTCCAGATTCACACAGTTGTTATATGTGTGAGGCTGTATTTAAATTCAGGTCTTCCTGAGTGCTGTACCTACTGAACCACCTACCTGTCCTATAACATATTCAAATGTAATAAGAATATTTCAGTCATTTTAGAAACTCTACTTAAAAGCTTATGAAAGGAAAAGTATAAAAGAATGCATGGTGTTTATGGACTCAAGTGAATGTTGTATAATGATGTCTTTCATTCAATAAAGGAACAAGGTACAATAATAGCAGTCTCCATCAGTTTTATTTCCAGAAATGACAGTCTCCAGTGTCCATAGTATAGTTAGGAAGAATGATGGCCACTACAGAAAGTTTCTTGAAAGAATGTAAAACTTTCTATCATGAAATCTCAAGAAATAAAAGTATATAACTAAAGAAACAAATTAATCAGTACCTTCCTAAAGAACTTACTCAGAAACCTTTGCTCACATATGCTTTATAGACTTTACATGTAGATTTTGCATTTTTTCAACAGAATTGCTAAAGCTGATATGTTCCTAGAGAAAACTATAAGATGGCTTGATAAAAAAATTATGCATCTTTAATAAATAGAAATTGGGTCACTAAACTATGCCTTGTCATATATTGAATTAGAAAACCACAAGCTAGCATTTTTTACTGTAACCCAGGCTTGTCTGTGCACGCCCGATTTTCCTAACACGGAGGCACCCTGAGCAGCCTTTGGAACATGTCCTGATTGCCATGGGTTCTGTGTCCTTTGCCACATTGGGAAGTGGAGTGGGGGTAGAATTTGCCTCCTTGGATTAGCTACCTGAATCTTTAAAACTGGTAAGACTGAGCCCTTCACTCTCTTTACTATTCCTTTCTTTGGTCACTTTTATGTGCTATGTCCAGAGGGTGGAGATCACAGTTCATCTGTAGCATGAGTATAGATGAATTGAACTCTCAAGAAAGGAGGACATTCCTCTTTTCTCTCTTAGAAATGCATATGGAGGTGTTTATGTTCTGTGTTGTTTCTCTTCCTCCCTTTCAGGTCCTGGAGATCCACAGAAGTTAGATCCATGATGACCTGGGAGCCAAGATTGCAGGCAGGATGGTGCAACCAGCCAACTCGGCATGGAAGCCCTGAGTAGCCAGAATTTCTGGGACTCTAGCCCAAGGAAGGCTTGGATTTGGAATTGGGGCTGTACTCTATAGGAACTAAGCTGAACTATGAGTTTAATCCCTTTCCCTCCCCAGACTGAGGTGGTACAAAGGGGCAGAGAAATATGCCTCCTATGTATATTTGTGATTATTCTTTGAAGTAACTATTTTCTTGTAAAAGCTAATCTGATTGTTAATGTTAGTAGAAGTCTAGTGCAGGGGACCTCCCCTCCACCCTACTCCCCCACACTCTTGGAGCAGAGCATTATTAATGGAGGCTGGAGCCATTTTCAGAAAGGCTAACCCCAGTTCCCTTTAGGGTCCAGAAGAATCCTGACAAAAGGGTGAAATGTCATCTGCCTGGCTTTCAGGTAGTGAAGGGGGCCTGGGTAACATATTACACTATATTATATTGTATTTTTATTTATTTTGTCTAATATTTTCCAACTATATTTTAAATTGCCTGGGGCTGCACTCAGGAATATTGCAGATGTAACTGCCTGACATCTTTAAATACTCAATAAATGTTTATTGAATAACTAATTGAATGAATTCCGAATTCAGCTTTCCATTCCCACCTCTCCCCAAGAGCCCAGATTCAGAGAAACCCACCCCATACCCTCCCAACCTCATCCTCAACTCCAAAACTCCACAAAACCTCTGGCTCACAATATAATAATGAGATCAAATGAGTCCTGAGAAACTACTACATCTCCTTCTGGGAAGGATATGACAACCTACGGTTCTATGGCTAGCAACCTCTCCTCTACACAGGGTCATTGTGCTTCTGTCATTACTTCCTAGGCAACTCCCTTCTCTTCCTATTGTGTGGGATAGTAAGGATACAAAAACAGACTCTCAGTGTAAGAAAAGCAAAAAGGGATTTATTATGATCTCACAAGAAAGGGCAACTCCCATCTGACAAGGTGTTCTTCAGTAAACAACAGAGCACAAACTGCAAAACACAAGATTAAATGGAACAGAAACCCCCTCCTCCTTTGACCTTTTCTCCCATTGTCTGGAGAAGTCTAAGCTTATATTTTAAAAACAGAAATCCATCCCAGAAACAAAAGAATAAATTGCTTTTAAAAGAAGTATTTAAATGTTAATTAAGAGATGGTGGGAAACAAGAGGGGAATGTTCATTCAAATTACTCTAACACCTGCAGCTTTTTAGCTATAATTTAATTTGTTATTGCAAAATCTCAAGTCATAATTAGCGCATAAGTCGAAACAACATCTTTATGAGTCTTCATTCAATTTATGCCATACTATCCTTCCTTTTTATTTATTAACCTTTGAAGACCTCTCACCATTCTTGATACATTTCCTCAGCCATCTTGTTCTCAGTCTCCATTTACTCTGGACCTGGTTTATCCTTTTTCTCTACTAGGGTTCATCCTTATTAGGAAACATACAGCCAGACTCAAGAATAACCAAGTGGGTTCTTATTCAAAAGAATGACACAGGGAAATTAAGTCAGAAGGATTCCACCTTAATCGGAGGCCAAGGTTATCCTCCCAACTCTCGACCAAATACTAACCTCCACATGTAACAATTCAGGATCATATTCTTCTGAGTAGCTTGTGACATATTCTTTTCAGATGGTGAATTACTGGTTTGGTGATTCATCAAACTATCATATCTGAATTCAAAATTTCAAATAATATCAGCTAAACTCCTAAGAGATTTTCTCTCAAATAGCAAGTCTCATTAATCAAAGCTTCAGGTGAATTTAGCTCTCAAGGATTATATATGCTAAATAAGTATTGACTATAATCTTATAACAGTAAGAGAGCCATCCTAGAAAGTTCACAGCTTATCTTCATATTTAATTAGATGGGTTTTAAATTCAACATTACACAAATCATTTTACTTTAAGATGCTCAATAACCAATCTATATCAAAACATGTTCAGGTATTAACCATGTCAAAGGGACAAAGATATAGACCACTGTTCTCAGAATCGCCCTAAACAATGGGACCAGCTTTAAAATGACTCAAAACAACCATTTAAAGCTCTATATTTTATGAATATAGAATATCCCAGTTTCACATTAAAGAATCCTATCAGAGTTAACATTCTTAATTTCTTCATCCTCAAAAATGTTAATCCAACATCTTCCAATAGAGGAGTCCCTATACACTTTTCTGGAAATATAAAATTACTTTAAGCACAATTAATCTCCTTTCCAATCAAAACATTCTTAACTGCAAAGTCAATTTTAAAGGTTATAAATCGTCCTTAACAGTCTATTCTTGAGGTTCCTCCATAGGTCCTTTAAGCCTATTGTTCTCAGCCCCCAAATTGTAGTCTTAGTCATCTCTAAGATCTGCTAAGATCCTGCCGATTCTGCTTCTTCCAGGATTAAGTAAGCACTCACTCTTCTGGAACTGCAAACTCCAAAGGTGTTGTATGGGTCAGTAGTCCTTGCTTCCTAACAGCTAAAAGGGATGAGGGCACTGTCAGTATATTATTTCTTAAAAATTTATCCTTTGTTTCAAAAGAGGGTCTTTCCCTTTTTTCCTCCCAAATGAAATAAACTAATCTCATATAGGAAAAGCCCCCCCTCTTTTTTTTTTTTTTTTCCTGAGGCTGGGGTTAAGTGACTTGCCCACAGTCACACAACTAGGAAGTGTTAAGCATCTGAGATCAGATTTGAACTCCGGTCCTCCTGAATTCAAGGCTGGTGCTCTATTCACTGCACCATCTAGCTGTCCGGAAAAGTCCCATTTCTAGGAACAGTTCTAATTCTTTAACAATAGACAAACATTTGGTCCAATGCAATTTAGTCTCTAACATCAGTTTAATAACCTGTTTCTTATGAATCTTATTCATTCTTTCCACTTTCCCTGATGAGGGCAGATTCCCAAGTATATGGAATTGCCACCCAATTTACAATCCCCCCATTATTTCTAATTTCTTTATCAAAATCAATAGACTGCCAATCTATACTTAGGTATAATTTGTTCCAATATTATTCCACTAACTTCTCTTTAAAGCAGTGGAGCAGTTCTTCCTAGTGAGCAGGGCATTTGCTCAAATAAAACAATAGTATTTCCTATGCATTTTGGTACTTCATCCCAATTTTTCCTAAAAAGCCAACTTCCTAGGACACTAGATGGATTTTTTTTTTTAAGATCCAGCTAGATTCTTTCTTTCCCAAGGTTCACAGTTTCTTATCCTCTTTAAGGGAGGACAAACCCAATCTTAACAAAAAAATAAAAATAAAAGAATCCTTATGGACTCGAACCACTTAGGATTTTCCCAATAGCAGAAGGAAATAGGAGTCTTTTATGGATTTAACCACCTAAATTCTCCCAATCCCAATAATCCAGGCAGCTCACTAGTTCTTTGCATAGGAAAAGTATGGATTATTCACCTGATCTTATCCAGGGAAATGGGTCTTTTTGAAGATTCACAGTATCCTATCCTCTTTTCTTTCTCCTTCTTACTAGTTTCTCTCCTTCTTAAGTTGTGCATAACTCACCTGACTGATTTCAAACTTTTCTCAGTTGGCTTATCTCCTGGGCAGAATTAATCGTCTATCTTTGCTAGCCTACTTCAGGTTATGCTTTCTCTGAGTGTTTTATCCAATTGGAGTGGGAGTTCCTGAGCCAAGACCAAGAACCACCTGAGAACTATCCAGAGGGCATCTTCCCAAGGATTCTGTATGACAGAGACCTCTCTCCAACAGGAACTATCTTGGGACAAGCCCTCAAATTGTGTGGGACAATAGTAGCCACAAAAACTATCAGAGACTCTCAAAGAAAAGCAAAAAGGACTTTCTTTGTTAAATGTTTCCTTTACCTTCTGAAATATCATATTTCAAGCTCTCCTTTTCTTGATGTAGTGACTGCTCCATCATGTGTCCTTCTTTTATATGTCTACTTGGGCATTCTATTTATGTGACATAATGTTCCTGAAATTTTCTTTCCCTTCCTCCTACCCATTCCAGTGTCTTTGCCAAGAAAATCCCAGATAGAGTCACAAAGAGTCATACATGACTGAAACAACTAATCTAGATTTACTAGCCCCCAAATCATTTGCTTGTCCCCAAGAAGTGCAGCACCTGGCTCACATTTTGTCCACTCTAGTCCCTGATCTTAGACTTGGAAACTTTAATATGCATGTTGATGGCCTTTCAGATATCTTTCATTCCTAATGTATCAGCTTCCTCATCTCCCACGATCTACACCTTCATTCTACCACAGCCTCATAGTGGTTGGATCTTATCATCAAAGGAATATTCTCCTTCCATTATTCAGAACTCTAAAATTTCTCTCTGACCACAACCTCATATCTTTCTATCCCTTCTTTTGTCTTTTTCCTACTACATTTATATTTGCTTCCTCATTGCAATCTCTACTAACTCTATTCTTCCCTTCTTTTCCAAGTAGGCAGTGTAGTATGCTATATAGAAACTGTATTTGGAGTCAGAAGATCTGGATTCAAATTCTGACACAGTGTGTGACTGCAGAAGTCACCGTGCTTCATTTTCTTCATCTGTAAAGAGGGGATTGAACTTTGGATATTTTATATCTTGAAATAGTTGTCCCTGGGCAGCTACATAGTACAATGGATAGCACCAGCCTTGGAGTCAGGATGATCTCAGTTCAGATGTGGTCTCAGACACTTAATACTTATTAGCTGTGTGACCCTGGGCAAGTTACTTAACCCTGATTGTCTCACCAAAAAAAAAAAAAAAATTATCCCTGTGATCTCTCCTCTAACTTCACTTGTCCCTTCTTAAAATGTGCACACTATAATTAACCAGTCACTCTTTATATTGTCCTCTGTCCTTTAATTTTGTGCCCCAATCACCGTCTTATTAGCAGGTACCGCTTTTCATGTCCCAAGCCTAGATTATTCCTATCTCCATTTTCGCTGCAAATATTGCTAAATGTCACTGCAGTAAGTCATATAACTGTGCTCAATACAATGCAAACATATGTTATGTAATTTCATCTGAAGCCTCACTGCTGCATGCCAATTCTTTTTGTAAGAGCTGATTAGGTCTCTACTGTATTCCTCACAGCATTTATTCTAAAACCTCTTCTCTAAAACAAACTACATGAATTTTTCCTTATTTCCTGTCTCTTTAAAACCCTTTCCAAAAGTCCTAATTAATGATGGAAAAGGCAGGGGAAGTTTTTTTGTGTTAAGGAAGAGATTTACCTTGTGAAATGGTGTGGAATATTGCCACTATTATGAACATTTTGGGATCTAATAATTTTTAAAAGCTTTGTTTTAATATGTACACATTTAATATATGTATATGAAGAAATAGCTTTCTTCATTTGGACAGTTTTGGAGAAAAATGATTTGTTGATTTGAAGGCTTGGATTTTTTTGTCAATAAGGTGGAATGATACCTTAATTTTACGGAAACTGTTTAATGTTATAAAAAGATGAAAAAGATATTTTATTTAATAAAACCTAGGGAAATATGGGGACAGCTAGGTGATTCAATGGATGTAGTGTGGGACCTGGAGTCAGGAAGATTGATTTTCCTCATATGCGTATTAGCTGTAATTCTGGGCAAGGCACCTACCCCTGTTTGCCTCAGTTTCCTCAGCATTAAAATGAACTGGAGAAGGAAATATAAACACTCCAGTATCTTTGCCAAGAAAACCTCAAATGAAGTCAAGAAGAATCAGATGTGACTAATCAACTAAATAATCATAAAGAAAATTGTTAGTATAAATAAACTGTGTGTCAAGGACTCCAAAGAGATGTTATACTGGATTGAGAACTCCAAAACTCTAAGCATGGTGGATACTTCAGCTCACTTGTATTTACATGTTTTATAACTAAAAATTAATGAAAAGTCATATGAACATTTGGAGATAGATTTTTAAAAGGACTAACACTTTGAAGAGGAAAATTTAAGAAGCTGTGATTTTTTTAAATGAAAGATGAGACACTGAGCAGCAGAATACTCTTAAGCTCAAAACAACAGCAGAAAGTGGCAATAAGAAGAATGAAGAACAAGAACCTTAGACAATCGAAGATCCAACAGGGGAGCTACAAGACTGCTTTGTTGAAACCCTAAAGGTTAGAAGAATCAGCTGCTTTTCATATAGGCTGGTTGCTTCCCTGCCACCACTCCAAAAAGAAAAGAAAGCAGAGGGGGCTGCACAGCTGCTTTGGTGACCCAGTTAATTACTCTATTCTGATTGGTTAGTGTAGCATCTGGATGAATGAATAACTAACTGTATGGGCCATCTCTGAGCTGATCTGAGCTTCCCTGACTTAAAGAAAATTGATATTCACATTAAGAGTTCCTAAATGACTTTTAAAGGGTTATGGCTAATTGAAAGAGTTTGTAAAAGCTATACTTGAGGAGAAAAGAGGATTTCCCCAAGAGTTATGAAGTTAAATCAAAAAGTGATGAGAGAAACAGTTTTTGTGTGTGTAAAAGCTCCTGAATGGGTCAATTATACTGACTATAGCCTAAAGTTGGAAGTTAGTCTAAACCAAATGAGTTTTCCTCCTTGTGTATTTTCCTGACAAGTTCTTAAAAATGCGTATCCATCTCCATTTCACTAGAGTGTTAAAAACATTGGTGGCAGGGTGTGGGAAGGCTTGTATATTGTATATTGGCATATTATTACATATATGTATTGTATATATGTATATTGGTATATTGGTATTCAGACCTCAACAAGACCCTCTGTCCCTCTGACTGGAGGTAAAAAGAGAGAGGTAAACTTTCTCCCAAAACTTCTGTTTAAGAATACCTAGTTCATGATGCTAAGTGAAATGAGCAGAACCAGGAGATCATTATACACTTCAACAACAATACTACATGATGATCAGTTCTGATGGATGTGGCCATCTTCAACAATAAGATGAACCAAATCAGTTCCAATTGATCTGTAATGAATAGAACCAGCTATACCCAGAGAAAGAATACTGGAAAATGAATATGACCCACACCATAACATTTCCACTCTTTCTGTTATTGTTTGCTTGCATTTTTGTTTTTTCCTCTCAGTTTATTTTTACCTTCTTTCTAAATCCGATCTTTCCTGTGCAACAAGATAACTGTATAAATATGTATACATATATTGTATTTAACATATAGTTACATGTATGGAATTACCTGCCATCTAGGGGAGGAGATGGAGGGAAGGAGGGGAAAAGTTTAAACAGAAGTTTTTGCATATGTTTTGTATATTAAAAGATATAATTTAAAAAAAAAAAGAAAATTATGTATATGTTTTGAAAATAAAAAACTTTAATAAAAAATGTCTTTAAAAAAAAAAAAAGAATACCTAGTTCAGCCATATCTGCATTTCCCACATGACTGTACACTTTTGGACTTCTACACCCCTATGTGAGTTATTATTTATTCATTTGCGTATTACTATATATATGTGTGTATATATATGTATGTATATATATATATATATATGTTAGTATATATTATACTACATTTTAATACATTATATTACATTTTAGTGATGAGGTCCTGAATAAATAGGTGGGCATTAGCAGAGAAAGCCTGAAGCACTGATAGGATTACAATATTCCCTGAGGCAAGGAGAAAAGATGGGAAGGGGTTATCTCTGCCTTAAATTAGCCTTTGGTTCAAGCAGACCTTCATTACAGTCTCACCCCATTTGAGATTTCAGAAACCCCACCTTTACTTATCTAATCAGAAAGCCAAGTTATTCCGTCACATCCCAGAGGTTATATTTCCCCTATAAAGATCCACTCAAGGTGTATAGATCTTCACTAAATCCCTTTTAGGGTGATTCTACCTAGGCATCCAGCCTCCTGGTGATTAGACTACAGGTAAATTTACAAGTAAAAAGTAAATGTAATCCCTTTTCCCCAACTAACCCTCGTTAGCCTGCTAAACTTTGTGGAAATAGCCTGGTAGTCAATGACCTCATGATTATTCCTTTTAATGGGTCTTTCCTTTTGGTTAATTGTGAGTTTCAGTAGGGAACTAGTCTTTCCCCTTTAATTGTTAAAATTATTGTTTCCTTCCTAACTCCTGTATGTCAATTCACATAATAAATAGCATTCCTTTATAATCTAAAGATTGTTTTGTCATGGCTGCTTGTCATGATTGCTCCATCATGAACTGAATCTCTATTATATTATTTTTATACAATATTTAAAATCAATTGCTTTCCCAAAACTTTCATATTTACCACTCCTGATATCTATTTTACCTCTAACAGGATTACCTCTAAAATCCTGAGAGAGTTCTAATATAACCATATGGTAAAGGTCTATCTCTAGGAACTCAAACTTGCTATTATGAATGGCAAGAACATCCAATTAGACAAGAAAACTCCAATTAGATGAAGTATCAAGAACCCATTTGTGAATGTGTATAAATGTATGTGTTTCACAGATTTTCAAGCAATCTACAGAAATTCTCTATTCCTTTTCATAGAAGACTGCCTATTTTAGTGAAAAAAATAAAGTTATTCATTTGAAAGCTACTTCTTCCAGCTAGTTTTACACAATAAATATGTTCAAAATATATTTTCGTCCTTATCCCCAACTATCCTCATTTACTCCAATTTCAGAGGAAGAAGTCACTTTTCTTTTGGGGGGCTAATTCTTCTATTTGTTTTCTTAATCCTATTATTTCTATCTCTTAGGGAAATTTTCATTCATGTTCATTATTTTCTTTCTTCCTAATTTTTAATCTCTATTTATTGCTCTTTCCCCTTACCTGTAAATATAATCCAGATCTCCCCCTTCACTAAAACCAAAAAGCAAACTTCACTAAACTCTGTTATCCCTTTAATGTGTTGTCCTATACTCCCACTTTGAACTTAATTCTTAGCCCCTTGCAGGCTAACTTCTGACCCCACCATTAAATGGAAACTATTCTCTCCAAGGATATCTACGATTTCTTAACTGCCTGATCCAATCAGCCCTCCTACTTCAGGGCCTCTTTTCAGCATTTGATGCTGTTGAATATTCCCTCCTCCCAGATAATCTATTTCCCAAGTGTTCATGATAATTTTTATTAATGTTTATAAAAGTTTTTTCAATGTCTTATCTAACTATTCTCTTTCAATCTCCAAGTATATCACCAACTTCCTTTCCCCCTATTGGGCCCCGCACCTGAGAACTCTGCTTTGTCTCTAGGTCTGTGTGTGTATGTGTTGTGTGTCTCTATCTTTGTCTCTGTGTCTCTCTTTGTCTCTCTCTGCCTCTCATTGATTTCATGAGTTTTCATGGATTCAACTACAATTTTTGGGTAAATGATAACTTTATATTTAATAAACTGAGATATGGCTAATTATCTTATTAATGAGAAAGATGTTGCCATTTTATAGCTAAAGTTGATTATTAGAATACATCCTTTGATTACCTTAGAACCCTGTATAAAGAATCAAGAAGGAAAAAGAGCTACATTAGCAACAATTCCAGAGAAATTGGATACATTATATATAGGGAGGTGTCCCTATGTATATTCCCTGCTTTATATATAACTCAATTCAGAAAGAGAAGAGGAAGAGAAAACTATCCCAGCAGTTATTTCAATATTGATTTATCTGACGTTTTTGAACAATGCAAATTAATCAATATGAATTTATTATATGCTAGGCATTGCACTATCTGCTGGGGATACAAGTACATAGAATGACAGAATTTCTTCCAATGGAGGAGATAAGTATATATGAAAATAAAACAGTATTGGCTCTGCAATCAGAAAGACTTGAGTTCAATTCCAGCTTCAGACATATTTAGCTATGTGATCCCAGGTAAGTCCCTTAGCTTCTATCTACCTCAGTTTTCTCATTTATAAAATGGAGGTAATAGTTGCACCTACTTCACAAGGTTGTTGATAGGATAAATTTTTTCAAAGGTAGCTAGAGACCATGAGGGATAGAATGCAACTGATCTTGTAATTGGGGAGCTGTGTGTGTACAAATCAGAGATATTTAGTAGCTGTGTGACCTTGTCAAGCTGCTTAATCATTGACTCAATTTCCTCATCTGTAAAATGGGATAATAGCTTTTGCCCTACAGAGTTGTTTATAAGATTAAAAATATAATATTGTAAAGCTCTTAACAAAACTTTAAATTCTAGCTATTATTATTGAATATAAAGTAATTAAATACAAGGTAATTTGGGAAAGGGCCACTAACTGTTGAAAATCAATCACCTCCAATTGGGGCTGAACTGCAGCTGAAATTAATGGGAAGAAATATTCTGTCCTTCATGGTTCTCTTCAACAATGAGATGATTCAAACCAGTTCCAATTGTTTAGTAATGAAGGGAGCCATCTATACCCAGAGAGAGGACCGTGGGAACTAAGTGTAGACCACAACATAGCATTTTTATTCTTTCTGTTGTTTGCTTGCATTTAATTTTTACTCTTTCTTTTGTTTGCTTGCATTTAATTTTTTTCTTTCTCAGTTTGTTTTTTCCTTCTTGATCTGATTTTTCTTGTGCAGCAAGATAACTGTATAAATATGTATACATATATTGGATTTAACACATATTTTTAACATATTTGACATGTTTAAGACTACCCACCATATACCAGAGGAGATGGGGGCAAGGAGGGCATAATTTGGAACAGAAGGCTTTGCAAGAGTCAATGTTGGAAAAATTATCCATGCATATGTTTTGTAAATAAAAAGCTTTAATAAAAAAATTTTTTTAAAGAACGATCTTGTTCTTATAATGACAACTGGTTTAGATTTATAGTTGGAAATGACCTTTGTTTGTTTTACAAATGAGAAAACTGAGCTTCACAGGAGTTAAAAGTGGAAGGAAGAGAATAAAACATTTATAAAGTGTCTACTATGTGCCAAGTACTGTGCTAGATCATTTTTTTTTAACAAATATTTTCTCACTTGATCCTCACAACAATCTTGTGAGATATATTATCTTCATTTTACAATTAAGAAGACCAAGCTCACACAATACATTTCCAATGCCACATTTGAACTCAGGTTTTCAGTAGAGTACTTTACTACTCTATCCACTACACTGCCACCTGTCTCTGACTTGAATAAGGACTTATCCAAGGTCACACAAGTAGCAATTAGCAGAGTAGAGTGGTACTTATACTTAGTTGAGTGATACTTCATGCTTAAATCCTCTGACTCCAAATCCAGGATTTGCTTTTCAACATAAAATCTTTTAAATTAAAAAAAAAAAAAAAAAAAAAAAAAAACAGAATTGGATCAAACATTGCAAATGACTGGTTTTTCATACATACCACACATATAAAAACACATACACACCACAACTCTTTTGCTATTTTATAGACATAAACATAATTAGTTCATGACATAATGTGTTATAGCAATATTTCAAAAATGTGATGTAGAAAAATCCAACTTAATCCTCTCTTTCATTTATTTTCTCCTTTCTAAACAAATGACTTGAAATTCACAAGATTCATTTGTGTCAGACTCATTCTTGTATAAGTAATGAAATTCTTATTAAGGAAACCAAATCTAGCACCCTCAATTTACTTCATGGCTCAATTCTTTTCACTGTCCCCTGTCCCCCAATAAAAGATTGCTTCCCTTCCTACTAGCCATAGAAAATGACTAGACGGGGAGTCATAAGAATTGGGCTTTTATTCTGTGTCTGCTACTAATCAACTATGGTGAGGCTAGCTAAGACTATAATCCTTCTGAACAGGAAGGATCAAATGCTGGAAGTCCTGCATTCACCCTGGTAACTATGAGGGCATAAATCTACTCCCTCCATCCCTCTGAGAAGAAGTACTGGGGAAATGCCAAGCTCTCTATGGTTCTTAGAAAATGAAATACCATCTGTGTCCAAGCTCTACTTTTCATATCTCTCTTCACCATCCTAGCAATGTAGGAGGTATGTAGTTAATGAAAACCTATCCAATCTATCAGGACTTAATCAATTTACAAAATAATGTCTCTTATCTGAATAGGTATATTTCACTGAATTGTAATTACATGATTTTGACTTAATGGAATTGCTTTCCAAAAAAAAAGAGAGAACTTGCTTAACTATATATAGTGAAGTGGTATTGTTCAATCCTGTCTGACTCTTTGTGACCCCATTTGGGATTTTCTTGGCAAAGATACTAGAGTGGTTTTCCATTTCCTTCTTCAGTGTATTTTACAGATGAGGAACTAAGGCAAACAGGGTTATTTAACCAGCATCACACAATTAATAAGTATCTGAGGCCAGATTTGAACTCAAGAAGGTGAGAGAATCTCTATCCATTTCAGCACCTAGATGGCTGTATATGTGCTGTGCACGGCATAACAATCAATGTGGCAATGCAGAATAAAAATCTATCAAATAGTTATATATCAACTTTTCCTATTGCAATGCACAGAATGAATGAAAATGTATTTATTAAAAGTTGGGCATAAAAACATAAAAGTGAGGACAGTCCCTTCCCTCAAAGATTTTATATTCTAATGGGGGATATAACAATGTTGATGAGTATTTTGGATAGGATAATTACATTATAGGATTACATTATATAGAATAATTACATTATATTACAGGTATAAGAAAATAGATATCACACCCTGTCAGGATCAATAGCAGGATCATTTGATTATATTTCAAATATGGATAAGGAGTCAGGAGAGGGATACACATTTCAGCACAGGTGTTGACAAGAAGATGCATGGGGAATAAAGTAAAACTGGCAAGAGTTGCTTGGAAAGAAGAAGCCAATGAGGCATTTGCCAATCAGACAGCGGAGTGTGAAGATGAGTGATCCCGGTATGAAAGAGTTAAATTCTCCAGGGACTAGTCTCTGAGCAGAGGGTACAGTAACTGGGCTAGCAAAATATACAGGCAGTCATATAGAGGAAATGCATAGAAATATATAAGAAAAACTTATAGAAATGTATAAGAGAAACTCAGCCCTGCTATCAGTCCAACTAATATTCAACTAACACTTCCAATGGAGTTGATCTGCAGATGAAGAGCCCAGAATTCTGGACTTATATGTTGCCACCTCATATTCCATGGCATGGACTCTGAATCCAAGGCCTTTCCTGTTCAGTTGCAGGGATCTCCAACTGCTTCTCCACATAGCTCCCTCATTCCTTGGGAAACAACAGGAATAGATTCATCATGGAGTCTCATTCTACTCCAGTCCTTCTGTTCAATTTTTCTGATAAAGTTGCTGGCTCTTGCTATCAATTCTTTTTTCATTAAGATCCTGACATTTTCTGAGGTACTTGTCCCTTGATGCCTACATAGTTTTATCTATTTGCACACTTCTCTCAATAATCAACAGCTTCCAGAAGAGAGGAAGGGAGTGAAGATTGAGAAGAGCACAGATGTAGAGCTAGAAAGAACTTTAGTCCATCTGATTTTACACCCTTGTTTGATAGATTAAGAAACTTAAGGACACAGTATACCAAGATAAGGTTGAAATGGATTCATGATCTAGACATAAAGAATGAGATTATAAACAAACTAGAAAAACATAGGATAATTTACCTCTCAGATTTGTGGAGGAGGAAGGAATTTGTCATTGAAGAAGAACTAGAGATCATTATTAATCATCGAATAGATAATTTTGATTATATTAAGTTAAAAAGTTTTTGTACAAACAAAACTAATGCAGACAAGATTAGAAGGGAAGCAATAAACTGGGAAAACATTTTTACATCCAAAGGATCTGATAAAGACCTTATTTCTAAAATATGTAGAGAATTGACTCAAATTTATAATAGTTCAAGCCATTCTCCAATTGGTATATAATCAAAGGATATGAACAGACAATTTTCAGATGAAGAAATTGAAACTATTTGTAGCCACATGAAAAGGTGCTCCAAATCACTACTGATCAGAGACATGCAAATTAAGACAACTCTGAGATACCACTACACACCTGTCAGCAGGATGATTTCAGAGAGGTTTGGAGAAACCCACATGAACTGATGCTAAGTAAAGTAAGCAGAAACAGAAGATTATTGTACATGGCAACAATAGGACTATATGATGATCAATTCTAATGGACATGTCTCCCTTCAACAATGATGATTCAAACCAGTTTCACTTGTGCAGTGATGAAGATAGCTATCTACACCCAGAGAGAGGACTGTGGGAACTGAGTGTGGAACACAACATAGCATTCTACTCTTTCTGTTGTTGTTTGCTTGCATTTATTTTGTTTTCTTTATCAGTTTTTCTTTTTCTTCCTTCTTGATTTGATTTTTCTTGTGCAGCAAGATAACTGTATAAATATGCATTGGATCTAACATGTATTTCAACATATTTAACATGCATTGGACTACCTGCCAGCTATGGGTGGGGATGGGGGAAAGGAGGGGAAAGGTTTTGCAAGGGTCAATTGGAAAAATTACCCATGCATATGCTTTGTAAATAAAAAGCTTTAATAAAAAGAAAGTAAGAAAGAAAGAAAGAAAGAAAGAAAGAAAGAAAGAAAGAAAGAAAGAAAGAAAGAAAGAAAGAAAGAAAGAAAGAAAGAAAGAAAGAAAGAAAGAAAGAAAGAAAGAAAGAAAGAAAGAAAGAAAGAAAGAAAGAAACTTAAGGACATGAAATGACTTCCAATCATCACAGAACTAGTAAGATATTAAATTTCCTATATCTAAATCAAGTTCAATTTGGATAGAGCAGTGGCTCTGACATCAGGAAAACCTGAGTTCAAATTTTACCTCAGAAACTTGACACTATGTACTCCTAGGCAAGTCACTTAACTTCAATTGGCTCTCAAAAACAAAATGAACATTCAACAACAAAATAATCAAATTCCCACGTTAGTCATGTCCAAAAAAAAAAAAAAGTGCTTCCTTCTGTACTCCAAGTTCATTATTTTTCCAGCTAGAGATGGATCATATGTTTTATCACAAGTCCTCTGGAACTCGTTGGTTCCATTGTGGTGATCAGAGTTCCTAAGCCTAGTTTTGTTCACTTCACTTTGCAACCATTCATACAAATTTTCCTAGGTTTTTCTAAAAGGAATCATTTCTTACAACATAAAAGCGTGCCATCACATGCATATACCATAACTTGTTCAACCATTCCCCAATTGATGGAAATCCCTTTAGTTTCCAATTATTTGTCACTGTGAACAGTGTTCTTATAAATATTTTTATACATATGGATCCTTTGTCTCTTCATTTGACTTTTTTTTTGATATTGAACTAATAGCTATATCATCAAGTATGAGTGTACATGGTTTAAATTCTTTGAGTGTAATTCCAAATTATTCCCAAAGATGATTGGACTACTTCACAGCTCACAATATTGCATTAGACTATTTTCTCAAAGCCTCTTTGGCATTTGTCCTTTTCTTTTTTTTTTTTTTTTTTTAATCATCTTAATTATATTGTTCCATAATTCCTAATTGAAATATAGAATGTTTGGACAAATTCAGAGCTCTACCAACATTGTTCTGTCCCTATGATTTTATGAGTCTATGAATATATGACCTAACCAAACTTCTGTTTTTTAAAAATAAGGACAAATAAACATAATTAAACAATGAGTGAGAGTAAAATATTACTCAGTTTGGGGGTAATACATTTTTCCAGAAACTCACAGCTAGGTCTTTTGTTTGATAAGTGGTTATAGAAATATCATGGCCTTTCCCCTCTCTCCAACCTCAGTAAACATACAGATTTAAAGTCTAAATCAGTTAAGGATATGTAAAAATGAGTCATTCAACTAGAATGATCTTTTAAAATTTATGTTCTTCAGTTTTTGTTTTTTTGGTGCCTTGTTATTTCTGACATATTAAAACTCCAATGGGAGATTGAATAATTTGGGAAAATCTGGAATATGGAAATTGTGTATAGTTTTAATAAGTTATTATATAAAATAATTGCTGCTATTACTTTAGAATTTGTATGTTAAACTCCTGTAGTAATATAATTACCAAATTCTACCAAAATTAATCACTTACTCAGTGGCATGCCAATCAAACTGCCAAGATAATAACTAAAGTCATCTGAAAGAGTCAAGATTATCAAGAATTTTAAAAGGTCAAGAATTAATGAAAAAAATGCAAAGATAGGTAACCTAGTCATAAAACAGACCTAAAACTACAATAAAAATGGCAGTCATTTGGTACTGGCTAAGAAATAGAGTGGTAGAGCAGTGGAATAGGTTAGGTGCACAAGACATAATCATCAATGACTAAAGTTATCTATTGTTTGATAAACCCAAGACTCCAGCTTCTGGAATAAGAACCCATTATCTATTGAAAATTGTTGAGAAAACTGGAAAATAGTATGTATAAACTAGGCATAGATTAACTTTCACACTTATACCAGAATAAGGTCAAAATGGGTTGATGGTTTAGACATAAAGAGTAATACTAACAGAGAGTTTGCCTCTTTGGAGAAGGGAGGAATTTAGACCAAACAAACAAAAAAAAAAAAAAATAGAGAACATTATCAAATGCAATGGATAATTTTGATTACATTAAATAAAAAGGTCTTGCACAAACAATACCAATGCAGTCAATATTAGAAGGAAAGCAAAAAGCTGGGAAACAATTTTTAAAGCCAGTGCTTCTGATAAAGGCCTCATTTATAAAATAAATAGAGAATTGAGTCAAATTTATAAGAATACAAGTCATGGTCAATTCCGATGGTCTTAAAGAGAGCCATCTACACCCAGAGAGAGAACTGTAGGAGCTGAGTGTGGACTACAACATAGCATTTTCAGTCTTTTTGTTGCTGTTTACTTGCATTTTGTTTTCTTTCTCATTTTTTTTCCTTTTTGACCTGATTTTTCTGGTGCAGCAAGATAATTGTATAAATATGTATACATATATTGGCTTTAACATATATTTTAACATGTTTGATATATATTGGATTACTTGCTGTCTAAAGGAGGAAGTAGGATGAAGGAGGGAAAATTTGGAACACAAGGTTTTCCAAGGGTAAATGTTGAAAAATGCACTAAAAAAAATTAATAAATAATAAAGAAAAAGAAAAATAAATGGTCAAAGGATATAAATGATTTTCAGATGAGAAAATTAAAGCCATTTCTATCCATATGAAAAAAAAAATGTTCTAAATCACTATTACAGAAATATAAATTAAAACTCTGAGGGACCACCTCACACTTATCTGATTAGCTAAGATGATAGGAAAAGATGATGATAAATGTTGGTGGGGTTGTGGAAAAACTGGGACACATACTTTGTTGGTGGAATTATGAACTGATCCAACCATCTGGAGACCAATTTGGAACAATGTACAAAGGATTATCAAATTATCAAACTGTGCATATCCCAAAGAAATCATAAAAGAGGGGAAAGAACTAAAATGTGCAAAAATGTTTGTAACAGCTCTTTTCGTGGTGGCAAGGAATTGGAAATTGAGTGGATGCCCATCAATTGGGGAATGGCTGAATAAATTTTGGTATATGAATATAATGGAATACTATAGTTCTATAAGAAATGATGAGCAGGCTGATTTCAGTAAATCCTGGAAATAATTACATTAACTGATACTAAGTAGAATTGAGCAGAACCAGGAGAACATAATACATAGAAACAGCAAGATTATGTTATGATCAACTTAGCTCTTTTCAGCAGCATAGTGGTCCAAGACAATTCCAATAGACTTGGGATGGAAAATGCCATCTACATCTAGAGAGAGAACTATAGAGACTAAATGCAGATCAAGGCAAACTATTTTTGCCCTTTGTTTGTTTGTTTTTTTCTTTTCCTGGTTTTTCCCTTTTGTTTTGATTTTTCTTCCAAAGCATAACTAAAATGGAAATTGCTGTCTTGGGGAGGGAGGAGATAGGGGAGGAAAGGAAAAAAATTAAGGAACTCAAAATCTTATAAAAATGAATGTTAAAAACTATCTTTATATATAATTGAAAAAATAAAATGCTATTGAGACAAAAAAGATAAATTTATTAATTATAGTGGGAAGAACATTGGAGTTTGAATTAGAAAACGTGTATTAAAGACCTGTCACTCTGCTGGATGATGATGGTGAAAAGTCATAAAACATCTGTGAGTCTAGATTTCCTTTTTATGAAATAAAAATAAAAATATTTGCTCTACCATTCTCATACCAAAGGGTTCTTATAAACTATAAGCTAATGTGGAAATGTCAATAGTTATTATGGTGATTAATAAAAATTTAAGTTCATATTTTTAAAAGTATAATTACCAAACTATGAACTTGAGTGAGCAATATTTACAAGATAATCTAAGATCAGGAGATAAAAGGTAGTATACAAAACAGAAAAACATATAGTGTTACATTATTATTTGAATTCCTAAGTTCAGTAGCATAAAAACCAGCGAATAAAATCTCAGGAAGTCCTCAGGAGTATTAGCTTCCTCAATCTAGAAATAAACCTATATCTTTTTGCCAAAAAGCAGCTGCTCTTGCTTATGAGTTTTGTTTTGTTTTTTTCCTGAGTACTCAAATTCTATGTACATATAAGCTTTTCTCAGAGATAGAGACTGGTATTTGGTGTCAGAATAAGTTTAGGAAAACTTGTATGGATAATATCCACATATAAGGGACAGAATGGTTCGGTTGGAATAGATTATACACAAAATGTTACTGACTTCCATTTTTATCCTAATTTAGACTAGCATTTATGACATGCTAATGCTTTTTCCAAAATCAGTGGAATACTTAGAGTAGGCAAGTTTCATATCAAATGATTCCACTATCAAATGCAAACTTGCACAATCTTTTTAGAGAAGAATCTGGCAGTACATTGAAAAAATTATAATGATAATGCCAAAATTACGTTGCAATGAATTGAGACAAAGATCCCGAGATCATTAATTAATAATTAGTATTATAATAGTGTTCTGATCTCAGCCTCCTTTAAACAAAGACCTAATCAGTCTTGCTTGAATAGAATATTTGATCAAATTATGGAGCATAGATCATTAGTGGGAATTTTTGGTGGTTAAACTAACAGTAGAAATATCTTTTTTGTGTTAAAATTAATATGCATCTTTTTGTTTAGCAATTCTAAAAAAATCTTACAAAAAACTACATATTTTTGCTTTACTATTGTTTTGAACTTAGGTTTTGTTGTTGTTTTTTTAATTATTTCCCAGTTAGTATAAAATGTAGATATAATAGGAATTGAGAGGAAAGGAAGTGGTCTTCTCTGATTTATAATTATGAATTCTATTTGTCAGAATCTCACTCCAATCAGATACTTGTAGATTTAATAAGTCATGTGTCTCATGACTGATTTGGCTAAAATGCAAGAGAATTTTTTTTCTTTCACAAAATATATCTCAAAAGTGTTATCAAAGGCAACAAAAACAGATGTCTCTTCAAAGATTTCAATACAAACATTTTATGAAATCACCCTTACTGAAAATAAATATACAAGAGAATGGTAAAATTAATTGTGGTACATTAGTACTGCTCTGCAACTAAAACTAGTAAATATGAAGAATACAAAGAAATATTAAAATAACTTTTGGAAATAATGTATAACACCAGGTGTCACTGTAAAACAAGATTTAGCCCTTAATAAACAATCTATCTCTAGTCTTCTCATCTTTGATTATCTGCCACTAAAGTAGAACCAAGGAATTTTTTCTCTCCTCCTTTCTTCAAACTTCCTTTTTTTTTTTTTTTTTTCCATGAATCTCTCCCAGGCAATCTCTCTTTACTGTAAAGACATTCTTGGCTATGAATATATGCCAAAAAACTACAAAATCCTGAATTATTAGCAAAGTATACTCTCCCTTCCTCATTCCCTACCCCAGGTCTTTTAGAGAGCTATTGCTCTAGTGTCTCGTCTAACAAGTGTTACAAATGTAAAAATAATAATAATAATAACAATAATTTTTTAATGTTTAAAAAGCAAACCAGAAAAAATTGTATTGATACTGTGACTATATAGAAGAGGAAAAATGAATGAGATTAAATAAACTAACAAAGGAGCCTGATGAGAACTTAATTTAAATGCAAATATTTATTAAGCAAATTTAGTTAACGAAATATCTTAAGTATTTAATAAAACGTCATTTTTTAAAATTAAGAAAAATAAGCAAGGGGCAGCTAGGTGGCGCAGTGGATAGAGGACCAGCCCTGAATTCAGGAGGACCCGAGTTCAAATGTGGTCTCAGACACTTAACACTTCCTAGCTGTGTGACCCTGGACAAGTCACTTAATCTCAGCCTCAAAAAAAAAAAAAAAGAAAGAAAGAAAGAAAGAAAAAGAAAAAGAAGCAAATAATTCTACCTTGAAAAAAAAAAACTGAATCTTCATATTCTGTTCACAAGTGATTTAAGGAATTATATTTTTAATTATATATATTATATACACATAAAAACACATGTGTGTATATATATATATATATATATATATATATATATATATATATATATATATATATATTTTTTTTTTTTTTTTTTTTTTTTAAGTAAAAATACTATATTTTAAACCACATTCAGTCTCCATAGTTCTCTCTCTGGATGTTGATGACTTTTTCTATCACAAATCTATGGGAATTGACTTGAAACACCTCGTTGTTGAAAAGAGCCAAGTCCCTTACAGGTGATCATCACTTAATCTTGTTCTTGCTGTGTACAATAATCTCCTGGTTCTGCTCACTTCACTCAGCATCAGTTCATGTAAATCTCTCCAGACTTTTCTGAAATCATCCTGCTGGTCATTTCTTACAGAACAATAATATTCCATTCCATCCACATATCATAACTTATTCAGCCATTTCCCAACTGATGGGCATCCACTCCATTTCTATTTCCTAGCCTCTACAAAAAGGGCTACTACAAATACTTTTGTACATGTCAGAATTTTCCCCTTTTTAATGATTTTTTGGGGGGCTACAAACCCAGTAAAGTCACTGTTAGATCAAAGGGTTTAATAGTCCTTTGGTATAGTTCTAAACTAGTCTCCAGATGGTTGGATTAGTTCACAATTTCACCAATAATGCATTAGTGTCCCAGTTTCCCCACATTTTCTCCAACATTTATCATTATCTTTTTCTGTCATCTTAGCCAATCTGAGAGATGTGAAGCAGTACCTCAAAGGTCTTAATTTACATTTCTCTGATCAATAGTAATTTAGAACATTTTGTTATATGACTAGAAATAGCTTTAATTTCTTTGTCTGAAAATTGTCTATTCATTTCCTTTGACCATTTATCAATAGGTGAATGGCTTGCATTCTTATAAATTTGAGTCAATTCTATTATTTTTAGAAATGAGGCACTTAGAAACACTGGATATAATTTTTTTTCCCCTAGCTCTCTGCTTTCTTTCTAATTTTGGCTGAATTGGTTTTGTATGTATAAAACATTTTTAATTTAACATAAGTATAAATTATCCATTTTTTATTTCATAATATTTTCTAGGTCTTTTTTGGATATAAATTCCTTCCTTCTCCACAGATCTGAGAGGTAGACTATCCCTTGTTCTCCTAATTTGCTTACAGTCTCACCCTTGATGTGATCTTATCTTGGTATAGGATATCTGGTATTGTTCAATACCCAGTTTCTGCCAAATGATTTTCCAATTTTCCAAGCAATTTTTGTCAAATAGTGAGTTCTTATCCTAGATATTGGAGTCTTTAGGTTTATCAAACACTAGATTACTATAGTCATTGACTATTGTGTCTTATGATCCTAACCCATTCCACTGATCCACTACTCTATTTCTTAGACAATACCAAATGGTTTTGATGACCACTGCTTTATAATATAGTTTTAGGTCTGGTACAACTAAGTCACCTTTGTTTGCATTTTTTTTCCCCATCAATTTAGAGAATTATTTCTTGAGTGCCTTCTAGCCACAGTTAGTATCCAATGTTAATTAAATGCATTCCCTGATGCAGACTCCAGTTTCTCCATGATTTAGGACAAAATTTTACAATTTCTTTGATAGGAAAGGTGATACTGGAGAATGGAGAAAGGGCTATTGTTTGTCCTTTATTCTTGAAGAGGACCATGACCATAAGGAGGTGATGCAAGTGGATCCACTTGCAAGTGGACTGGAGTCAAATGAGGGCAGGTTATACAAAGTCACCAGCTTCACATTATCCTCTGAAGCCATCTGGGTCACAGTAGCAAGATATAGATCAGGATAAGTAGAAATGACCTTGGATGCAGTAAGAGATCTTGGTCTTTTTAAACTAAGATCTTTAAGAGGCCCCAGGTTGAGTAAGGTAACACCCAATCAGTGATCAGGGAAGAAATGAGACAGAGAATAGTCTCTTTTACTTACTTCAAAAATAAATCAATCTAGGAAGGGAAGACCTTTAGGGTTTCTGGCTAAAACAGAAAGGACTGCTATTTATATTTACTCTGAACCAATCAGGGCTGAAACAATAACCAAGTGGGGCTTGACCTGGGACTTATCATTGGTCAAAGAGAATCATAGAGATTTGGATTTAAGGCATGGTCCCAGCCCATAAATGCCTCAATATCTTGGAAGTTTCAGCCATCTAGAGAAAGAAGAGATAAGTTGGTTGAAGCAATGGCAAAAATTACATATATTTCAATCATAAATCATACATTAATCTTCCATATATATTCAAGTATTTATTCATAAATTTTCCACTTTTCTAATGAAAAAAAATTCAGAGCAAAGTTAATGAAAACAAGATAAATGTTGTAAATTTGTTCCAACTGATAATGTATGCTACTCAGAAGCCATTAAATGTAGTATGGTTAACATACTGTTACTGATAAAGATAAAGAACTTGTGTTTACTTTATATACTAGCTTTAACTGCACAAAGAATGAAACTTGATAAATTTAAATGACATTTTGAAGGTGTACATACAGAATACATTTGCAAGGTAAGATCATTTTTCCAAAGAAAATTAGATGTTTTTTAATAAACAAAATTAAACATCAAGAAAAAAAAACAAAACTACATTTTAAAAAACCTTATGTTGCTCAGAATAAGAAGATTGTTTTTACCACTTAAGATTGCTTACAGAATTGCTAAATGCAAAAGTCTCATTCCTTAGGAGGAACATAACTATAGCTATTGATATAGTTGAAACAATACTGGAAATTGGAATTCTGGAAATAGAAATAGTTCCATTTGCAAATAATACAGTGAGAAAGAAAATTGCCCATGTCTAAATACCTTTATAATCAACTGAGTAACCAAGACCTATTTTTCACAACAAGAGGATGAAGCAATAGATATAATTTTAAAGCTTCATTTTATTACATGTCTGCATGTTGTTAAAATCAGTGTTTGGGAATGTTTGTTACATTGTAAAACCTAATAATTGTAATGTCACATCCAGAGAAACTTTCAATATAATTGATGCTGTGTTTTGTATCTATCCATAGATGAATATCTATCTTTCCTCTTAGAATATCAGCTGTTTGAGAAAAAGAATCATTTTGCTTTTGTCTTTGTATGTGAATTCCTAGTATATTGCCTGACACCTAGTAGGTATTTAATAAATGTGTTAGGAATAATAATAAAGATTTTAAAATTTCCTTTTATAACAAAAATTTGTTCATAAAACTTGCAAAATTAGTAGATATTTTATTTTTGAAAACTTTAATACTCTCAATAAATGAATGGAAGGTCTTAAACTTTTTACTCTGATCCTGAAAGAAAAAGTAATTTAATAACTTTTAAAGAAATGTTTTGCATAGCTTCACATGTGCCTTCTTAATGTGGGTTGGGAATAGGGAGGAAGGGAGAGAATCTGGAACTCAAAGTTCTCCAAAATATATTTTAAAATTATTTTATATGTAACTGGGAAAAAGAATTTTTTTTTTTTTTTAAAGGAAGAAGGCATTAAAAAAAGAAAAAATTGAATCTGAGTTGAATTTGTCAGGGGAAAATGGAGGTTTGAATAATAAAGTTATAAGATGACATTTTTTTCAATTTTAAAAATACTTCCCTTGCACATTACAAAAGAAGTGATGAAAAACCAGCTTAATTATTCAATATGCCTATAGAAGCAATGATTATTTTATCTTACTCTTAGATAAACCATTTTTCATGGATAAGTATAATACATTTGGTATTACTTTATCTGTACATGAACAATTAATTAGTTTTGTTTTGCTAGAGTATATTGAAACAAATCTTTGTACCTGAGGCTTTTATTATATTCTGGCTACAAGTGAATAAAAATATCTCTGATTTATCAAAGTAATACAGATTTTTTTGGTGTTTTCTTTTAACATCTTCAGTTATCAGTACAAAATATTGACAACAACTTGAAAAATAATTATAATTAGCAATATTAAGCACTTATAGATGCTAACACCCATCAGAGACACAAACAAAAAATACTCTCAAGAATCTCATATTCTAATAGGTTGACAAGAATATAGAAAACAAATCTGCAAATCATTTGGAAAAGCCCCATAGTCTTTAAGATTCAGCAATGAAATAAATAGCACTACCTTTTCTTTCATTTTTCATTAATAAAGTCATTACCACTTTATGATGTTGAGCCATTTGACAGCACCAAAGACTTTGATAACAAAAACTTTATTTTCTAGATTTTCAGAAATTGTGTACCTAGCACTTGAAGGAGCAGTTAAGGTAAGATCAACATGACAGATGAGTGGAACATTCAGTGGAATATGAAGAGACTTGAGGCAGGAAGACCAATCAACAGGCTATTGCAATAGTCTAGGAATAAGATCTGGGCCTGGGCAATGTTAGTGTCAGAAAAGAGAAAGAGACATTTTTACAAGAGATCTTGTCAGAGTAGAAATGTCAGAACTTGGTAACTAATTGGATATAGAAAGTGAGAGAGAATGAAGGGTTGAAGGTAACACCTAGACTGTAAGTCTGGGAACTAGGCAGATGGTGGTACCCTTGACAATACCAGGGAAGTTTGAAATAGGAGATTTTGAGGAAAATATAATGAATTCAGTTTTGTACATGTTTAATTTAAAATGTTTATGAAACATGTAGTTCAAAGTATCTAATAGGCACTTAGAAATGCAAGACTGGAGGAGGGGAGTGAAGTTAGGACTGGACAATAGATTTGAAAATTATCATCATAGAGATGATAATTGAATTATTTGGAATCAATGAGATTACCAAGCAAACTAGCATAGAGGAAAAAGAAAAGAAGACTCAGGACAATACCTTTGGGTGCCTGGCTATAGTAAAGGATTTTTCATTCAGGTATGAGGAGAAGTGTCAAGGAAAACCTAGAGAGAAAGGAATGTCAAGAAGAAGGTGATTGACAGTGTCAAAGGATCAAGAAGAATGAGAAATAAGAAAAGGTCATCCAATTTAGTAATTAAAAGATCATGATTTAAACATAAAAGGTGCCATCATAAATAAATCAGAGAAACAAGGAAGCAGTTACCTGCCAGATGTATAAATGGGGAAGAGTTCATGAATAAACAACAGCTAGAAATGATCACAAAAAATAAAATGGACCATTTTGATTCAATAAAAATAAAAGTTTTTAGACAAATAAAAGCCTTGCAGCTAGAATTAGAAGAGAACCAGATATATTTTGGGGAAGGAATCTATGTAACAATTTCTCAAATAAAATCTAATTTCTAAGTTGGATGTGTATATATGTATGGATGGGTGGATGGATGGATGTAGAGGGAAAGGGAATAAGCATTTATGTAGTGCCTTCCATATGTCAAGTACTCAGCTAAACAATTTACAGATATTTTATGTGATCCTCATAACAATCCTGAAAGGTAGGTATACTCTTATTAACCCCATTTTCCACTAAAGACTTGCCCAGGATCACACAACTAGTGACAGAGGTCACATTTGAACTCAGGACTTCCTAATTCTAGTCCCAGAACTATCCACTATACCACCTAGTTGCCTCAAATCATGGAAGTATAAAAGGATTGCCTTCCTGCAGTGAGACAATGTAACATAAAATTGTAATGGACCAGGTCAGCTTGGTTTTGGGATTTTTCTCCAGCTTTGTTCAGAAGAAAATGAGTATAAGTGAATGTAATCTATATGTAAACCACATAGATTTAATCCACATAGATTCTTCATGGATGTAAAGTAATCCAGAACTGAGGTTTTTCAGGTCAAAATAGAATAAAGACCTAAGGAGACTTTAGAGAAGAGATTAAGATAAGAGTTGAACTATTTCACCAAGGAATCAAGAAGAAGTAGTCAGGGAGTATAGCAAATGTAGGGGTAATGACTTGATAAAGAACTAAAGACTGGAGGAATTAGAAGCATTGGAGGTCTCACTGTAGATGTAGTATAGGGTTAGGGGTTGCAAGACAGAGGGAAAAAGTTACCAGATTATCAGAGTGCAAAAGTCATGAACATGGAAGTGAAATATTTGTCCACAATGACAAGATCAAGGATACAACATCATCTTTGTATGCAGGAGAAGTTACTCAAGTGAGGAACAGAGGGAAAAACTTGAAATGGCAATGAGAGAGAAAGAAGTATTTGCCACCATGGCTGGTGAGTTTGGAGTTGAATAGGTTGAGGAATTCCTTAACTCAGAACTCCAGAGATCTTCCCAAAGAGTAATTACTCCCACTCTTCCACTGATTGGAGGTCAGTAAACTGAGAGATAAAACTAGAAGATAAAGAATTTAATTAGCATCAGCTATGAGCTTTTGTGGCTAGTTATCTACTGAACCAGGAGATATACACATACACACACATACACACATATTACATACACAAGGTTTTACACTACCTTAGGGCAATATTGCTGACAACTCTAGGGACCTATCCCTTGAGGCTGTTTATTTCCCTTGAGGCTCCTTATTTCAGAGATTGAAAAACAGAGCCAGAATGTCAGGTGATTTGGAGAATGCCTTAACCTTGGGGTTAGGACAAGTTAACGAAGTTGCCAAAGATCAGCTTTGTTCTAGTGGGGTTGTTTTCTCTGCAGTTAATCTCATTAGAATATCCAGGTGGGGCCGAAGATAAGATTGTGGAAGCCTCCTTCTAGATAGAATAAATGGACCCATTCTGTTATTGAATAAAATAGAGACTGAAGGTCTCTGTTTATACAACCCTATAGCTCTGTTTTTTTGACCTTTATGATTACTTTTTCTCTTAAACTCACAGTCTACCTCCTCCACTAGTGAAAGTACAATCAGTGTTGGAAAGAGGGACCAGAAATATCCTATCAGAGTAAGAAATCATCCCTCAGTGAATGCAAGAAGATGGAAGAAACCATAAAGAAAAAGGTTTAAGATGAAAGCAAGTTTGTTACCCATGGATAAGACATTACAAAGACTCGTAGTTAAAGAGCTAGTTAGTTAATAATGGATGGTGAACAATAAGAACACCAAGCCTTCTCACTAGGTTACATGAAGGATTCTTACCAATTATTGAGTTGGTTGTAGAATGAAATAATCCCAATGCTGAGAGTGTTAACTGTGAAAAATTGTGGGAACAGATAACCATTTGCAGGGATGTTGTAAAAGAGATTCCTGATCAGGTACAGGTTAAAGAGATGACCTTCCAATTCTGAGATTGCATGATTCTATGACTTAGAATTTAAGATCAGTTGTTGGCAAAGCTAAATTTCTGGGTATAAACACTTCCTGGATGAATAACTAAGGTTAAAATGTTTTGATAATGTTTTGAATTTATGATTTTTCCTAATTGGGGGGGGGGGTGAGAGAGTACTTCTACTGTGCCTAGTCATTGTAGATAATTTTTCTCTATATGTTTTCATTTAGTCATTCTTCAGGCTTGTCAAGCCCTTCACAATCATATTTGCGGTTTTCTCAGCAAAGATACTGGAATGGTTTGCCATTTCCATTTCTAAATCATTTTATACATGAGGAAACAATGCAAAGAGGGTTAAATGCCTTGCCCTAGATCAGGCAGCTAGTAAGTCTTTGAGCCCTCATATGAATTAATTTCTGAATCTAGGGCTGGATTCTATTATGGCACCTAGTTGCCCTTTTTGTCTGTGTTCTTTATAAATCCTCTATAGGGTAACTATCTACCCCCAAAGCTTTACAGCAGTGAGGTGGTGAAATGAATAATGCACCTGTAGTTGGGAAGACCTTAGATAGCTATTAGCTGTCCAATCCTAGGCAATTTTGGTGTACCTCGATTTTTCTTAACTGGAAAAAATGGGATTGGTAATAGTACCTATCCCCCAGGATTGTTATGAATATCAAATAAGATAAGCTTTGAAAAACAATTTATAAATTTTAAAGTGCCATATAAATGCTAGTTGTGGTTATAGTCTTAATTTTTTTCAGCTATCAGAATATCAGTTTGGCTATTCAGGTACTATAATTCATTATCAATAATGACCAGGTCACCTCCTTTTCTAATCATACATATCTTTTATGAACTATTTCAGGATGTTTCTTGCTGATGTCATTTTGGTTATATATTGCTGCCTACTCATACCTACTAGATGCCTTTCTATTGCCTTTTGGGTCAGCTATAATTTAGATGCTTCTGTGATTATGATGTTCCATGCATGATTCATGACCAAACATCCTATCACATTACCCTATAGGAAAACTATATAGCATCTCTAGTACTGCAGTAACACTCCATCTTCAATTGGGTAATAAAATAGGAAATATTAGATTTGAAAATCTATTATTATTTTTAAAGAAATGAAGTTTATTTGTCAAGTACATTGTACATTATGAATTAAGATAAAAATAACTCCTAATAAGTAAAATTAGTTGCTAATAAAAATTTACAGCTTGCAGTAGTCTAATATCAAAATCTGTCATAAACATAAAATTCTTATAAAAGAATTAAATGATAAGTGAAGTTGAAAAAAATCTTTAATTTCTTGAGCCCTTTGTTTATGTCATTTTATCATCTTCGCCTGGATTCCCTTTATTCATAAAATCTGATAACTGTCAAGAAAGAATATTGTTCTGAAGCTTTGACTAAAAAAAAAAAAAATCACATATATTATATCAGAGTTCTTACAAATTTTGAATCAGTGGAATCCCAAATTGATAATATTAACTGTGTCTCTTCCTGGGACACCTTGGGAGTACCCAGTCCCCTGTGACTGACATGATAATACCTCAATTTCCAAGATTATATAAGGTTGCCTAAGGAAGCATGGCAATAGAAAAGTATTAGTAGGTAATGTAAAAGCCTGTGACAAAATTAAAACCTTGAATATAACTAGAGGAACTATCCATCCATGGAATGGGCGTATCAGTGTAAATGAATTGAGTTAGACATTAATGAGATCAATTAATTGAATTGATTCTTAATTGAATTGATTCTTATAATCTGATAAAAATCACATAGCATTTTCCTTTTTGTTGAATGAATACTGCTTGAATGAATGCTATTAGGACTTTGGAGTGGCAAGATTTAAAAGTATCTTAATATTTAAAGTACTGCATCTAAGCCATATGAAAGCTGTAACAAGTCTGGACTTCTTCACTGGGGAGGGCCCTTGGAATAAATTATGGTAAGTGATGATTGGACTTGGAAATGAGACAAAGACCAAGACTTAAGCCTTTTCAAAAAAAAAAAAAATACAAAAATAATTGAATCTTACATATTACAATCCTTAGAATAAAAAATTGAACCTAAAAGTACTTATTAATTGATTAATTGAACTTTAATTTTTCTCTCTCTAACCTCATCATATTTTCATCAAAGTTCCAATTCAGAAAACACTTCCCATTTCCCCTAAATTTTAGTGCTTTTCTTCTATTGATTATCTAAAGTTTATCCTATATAACTCTTGTTTGTACATAGTTTTTACCTGTCTTCTCCCTCATTAGATTGTGAGTTTCTAGAAAACAAGTGCTGTTTTTTTGCCTTTTTTTGTTTCCCTAGTGCTTAGCATAGAGCCTGGTGTGTGTGTGTGTGTGTGTGTGTGTGTGTGTGTGTGTGTGTGTGTGTGTGTGTGTATATATATATATATATATATATATATATATATATATATAATGTTTACTGACCGACTGAATATAGATTCATCCTTATTTAGACCACATTTTATAGTAATACATCATTCACTCATCAGTTAGGGACTGGCTGAAAAAATTGCAGTATGTGATTGTGATAGAATACTATTGTATTATAAGAAATAATAAGCAGACCGGTTCCAGGAAAACCTGGAAAGACATATCAACAGAAGCAAAGTAAAATAAACAGAATCAGGAAAACTTTATATGTAAATAATAACAATTGGATATTGAATAATGCTTAACTCTAAATGGCTTTGCTACTCTGAGTAGTACAATGATCTATAACAATTCCAAAGGATTTACAATGAAAATCTACCTTCAGAGAAAGAACTAATAGAATCTCAATGCAGATAGAAGCATACTTTTTTAAACTTTTTTTTTAATTGTTTGTTGTTATTGTATGTGGAAGGGGCTGTGTTTTCTTTTGCAATATATGTTTTTCATGACTTCATATGCATAATCTACATCAAATTGTTAGCTTTTTCAAGGGAAGAAGAGAAGGAAGGGAGAAAGATAATGCAGAACTCAAAAATTTTTAATAAAAAAAAGCATTAAAAATTTTAGATGTAATTAGAAAAATATAATAAAAAAGAGGAAAAAAAAGAAGTATAATATTCAAAAGGACTATAATAAGTTCTATTGTACTTTGCCCATGGTTGTTATCCTTCATTCTCCAAGAGGACCAAAATTATGTCACTCTGTTAAAGTCAAATTACAGTGTGATCAGATCAATACAAATGCTTTGCCACAGGTAAGATTCAAATAGTCCCTGTGAACATTTGGGGCAGTTCTAACTTTGAGCATTTTGCTTTTCTTCTGGGCTAATTAAATTAGTTCATAGAACACAGCCCCTTCTCTGATGAGGACACTGAGATTCTGCCCAAATCAAAATACAAAAGAACCAGAATATTGATCATATATATTTGTTTGTCAGATTTTAAAGAAAACACTAGCAATCTGTTACAAAATCACCAGAATGCCTATAAACTGGCAGATCAGGTTTGGTTGAGGAAATTGGTGATGCTTAATCTAGAGATGAAAAAAATTAGGACAAGAGGGAAAAGATGATTATTTCTTAAGATTACTGCTTCCGTTTCTGGGTAGTCATTATAGTAGGAATGTCATTCTTGATTCATTTGCAATTTTCTGTAATCCACAAAGAAATAGACCATCAAGTAATCAACAATAATATTTATATAATGCTTAATGCAAAGAATTTCACAAATATTATCTCATTTGGTTTTTACAACAATTCTGGAAGGTAAGTATTATTATTACCATTTTACATATAAGGAAATCTAAGCATTACCTGAATCCTCAATGCTTTAAGCCACTATCTAAAACAATGAATATCAAAGAAGGACTGATCTGCATTGTTAGAGGGAGTTTCCATAGCAAGAAATTAAAGCTTTAATCCCTATATGGGATAGAGATCACATATACTCCAGAGATGCTTCTAACTAGAAAAATTTCAAAGAAAAAACTTTACTCAATTGTGTAAGCACATTTAAAATCTCATTTTTAGTTTCTCTAGAAAATTAAGAAATAATAGATTTTTAGCCAAAAAACTTTTTCCAGATTTCTTTGTTTAAAGATAAGTTAGAAGAAGACAAAAAAGACATTTCATAAGAAAATGGATTAAGGGTGAAAACTAAAATTTAAAAAGAAAATAACTCTATGTTCTTTTTGCACTTTTGTTTCTCATCATTGTTTTCCCCACCCTTGAAGAGATAACTTTAAAGCTGGTCTCTGTATATCCCCCTGAATCAATTGGTACTATGACCTTCCTTCATTTGAGTCCTTCTGAGAAAAGATTAAGATATGAATTTGTTTACTCCACAGGCCCACTTCAGGGGAGAAGTCAGAAATAGTTATTTTTATTTTGGAATGTTAACCCTTAAAATGTGTTTTTACATATTGTAATTTTTTTCCTTATTTATGATTCTTATAAATGTTACCTTAAATCATCTTGAGATAGAGTAAGAATCATGATTGGAGAGCATGAATAGTTGGATATGGGAGATCTCTCAGTTCCTCTACTTAAGAAGAGGGTTCAGGACAACTATTTCATCACCTTTAACTAGTAGGTGCCAGCCCTTCCCCCCATTTTGGTTTCATTTTATACATTGTCTTTCCCCCCTAGATTGTGAGCTTCTTGAGGACAGGGATTTTTTTTTTTTCTTTCTCTATCCTCAGTGCTTAACATAGTGTTTGGTGTATAGTAGGTGCTTAATAAATGTTTATTTATTAAAGAACATGGGGGAATGATTATTCATAACTCTCTAAGCCAGAAAATGACTTCAATTTTAGATCAATGTTAAATAAAATTGTTTCGAGCAATCTTGTGCCTAAAACACAGACTCAGTCCGTTCTACTATAATGCATATTTGAAAATTAGAATTTATTCCAATGCAATTGATATGTTAGGTAGCTTTTTAAACATAACTTATAACCATAAGTTTTGAGTTTGCTTCTGCAAGATTCATTCCTTAGAAACACTGAGATAACTAAGAAAAATGAACCACTTCACAATAACTAACAAGTTACAACCCTTCTGGAAACCACTTCCAGAAGCAAACTTCAGGTCTCTGTCAAAAGTATATTGATATAGTTATTGAAAATCTTCTAATGCATATGTTATGATATAGTATTATATATTCTCTGATGTAAATTCTGATGTAGTAGAAATAGTAAGCTAAGAGGGAGAGTTGTTTTCTACCAACCCTACTCCATTCTGCCATGACCCTCAACCCCAAACACCTAAAGTTTCAGCCTGTCCAGCTTGCTCATCCAGCCTGGAACACATTTATTGTAGGATATATTTATTTTATATTTATTGTATTGTTATATGTGTATATATATATATATATATATTTATTTATTTATTTATTGTAGTATATATGTATCCCTTAGCCCTTTGATATGTTGCCATTTTTTATTATGCTACCATTTTTATTAGTGCTACATTTTTATGTTTATTTTAGTGCTACATTATGTTACCATTTTTATTAATGTCTGTCTATAGGGTATACAAGCATGTGTGTATATGTATATGCACTACTAAAACAGACAGTGATACTTCTTATTGAACATCCTGTCCAACACATCCCTTTATAACAGTGAATTATTTGACAATAACTAGGACTTTAGTAATAAGAACTTTCTTTTTTGGGTCTTCAATAGTTATGGCTGCTGAAGAGATCAGGGTTTCAGCAACCACAGGGAAATATCAGTCACATCCACTGATGGTTTAGGTCAAGCTGAAAAGGGAGAGGGGAAGTGTGATGATACTATTATTTACAGGGCTGGTGATCTTACTTACATGACCTCCTTTTGGTAGCAGGTGGTTGGCAATTAGTGTTACTGGACATATAAAGTCCTTTCTCCATAGTAGTGTTTCCCTTTCTAGGACTAGGCTGGTCATTAGGGAGCAGTGCTATTCCAAAGATCCATGGGCTTACCAATTCATTTGTTATTAATAATTAGTAGGTAGCTTATGTCAGGAAGATGGGCCATTTCATAAAAGGAATGTGAACAGGAGATGGCTGCAAAGATAAAGCTGGAATCAGTATGGAAGTGCTGTTATTCTCTCAAAGCTCTGGGACTATATCTAGCAATGATATATAATATCAAAGGAGTCTTTTTTTTTTAAGGTTGTGGAAGGCAATAGTGTGTTTGAAGGCAACCAGGAAGGAGCCAATAGAGGAAAGGCTATGGTAGTTGATCTAAGCTAGATGACCTCAAGTTATTTAGAGCAGTTCGGTATTTTATTATTTCATCACAAGCAGTAGAATACCTCTGAAAGAGAACTAAAACTATAATCAGAAGATCTGGTACCTAGTCATAGCCCCTGCCTAAAGTCATTAATTAATTCTGTGCAAATACAGACTGAGTAAAACAATGTAATGGATTATCTAAAATTCACATATTAATGATTAAATTAGGTCTTTAAAGACTCTTGTTACCATTTTTAAAAATTTTTTTCAGTTAATTATAATTTATTTCACCTTCCCATTTTCTCCTCTTAAAAAAAAAAAAAAAAAAAAAAGGAACAAAATCCTTATAATAAGTATTCATAGCCAAACAAAACAAATCCTTAGATTGGCCACATCCAAATATATATATCTATCTTTATCTGGACCCATCATTTCTTTGTCAGACAGTAGATGACGTATTTGATTACCAGTCCTCTGGAATTCTGGTTGGTCATTGCATAGATTAGAGTCTTTAAGTCTTTTGAAGTTGCTTGTCATTGTAATGTTGTTATTCTTTCCTGGTACTTCTCATTTCACTCTGCATCAATTCATACAAATATTGTTTGATTTCTCTGAAACTGTACTCTATTCATTTCTTATGGCATGATAATATTCCATTATATTCATATACCAAAACTTGTTCAACCATTCCCCCAATTGATGGTGATCCCTTAGTTTCTATTTCTTTGTTTCTACAGACACACCTGCTTGAAATGTTTCTGTACATATGGTTCTTTTTCTACTTTCTTTGGTGATAGGACATTGGGCCACAGTTTAATGTCTTTAGGAACATAGTTCCAAATTGCCTTCCAGAATGTTTCAACCAATTCCTAGCTACTCCAATAGTGTATTCATGTAACACTTTTTCTATATTCTCTCCAACATTTGTTATTTTCCTTTTTTTTTGTCAACTTTGTCCATCAGATGAATATAAGATGGAATCTTACAGTTGCTTTATTTTTCATTTCTTAATTATCAGTGATTTTAAAATCTGTTTTTATATCGCTATTGATAGCTTACATTTCTTTCTCTGAAAACTGCCTATTCATATCCTTTATTTATCAACCACAGGAATGACTCTTACTGTTATAAATTTGAATCAGTTCCTTATATAGGTTGAAAATGAAAACCTTATCAGAGAAATTACTGAGAACACATTTTTTTCTTAGTTATCTGTTTCCATTCTATTAATTTTAGTTGCATTGGTTTTGTTTCTGCAAAAACTTTAATTTTATGTAATCAAAACTATTTATTTTCTAAGATCTTCTCTATCTTTTATCTGCTCATGAACTATTCTACTTGTAGATTAGAAAGTTCCTTTCTTCCTCTAATTTGTTTATTATGGCACCTCTTAGGTATATGGTGTGAGTTATTGATCTATACTTAGTTTCTGCCAGTCTACTTTCCAGTTTTCCTAGCATATGTAATCTTTATAATGGAATATTGATTCACTTTTATCGGCTTCCTCCTTCATTACTCAAAACTTGCAGGGGGTTCTCATCTATAAGAAGAGAGTTGTCTATGAACAACTTCATACATGTCTTACTTGTCTATGGTGGTTGTGAGATCATGGAGTTCAGTTGCTGCTATACAAGCCCTCACAGGCTCTTTGGTGGCCAAGAGTGTGAATGACTTGTGTGTGTGTGTGTTTATATGTGAGAGAGAGAGAGAGGAAGATGGGAGGGAGGAAGGGAGGGAAGGAAGGAGGTTTGGTGTGGGACTGCAGATTTTGAAAGCTAATAATATGATAATATTCAAATAGAAACTAAAGGGACTCTTCCATTCCCCCCAAAAGACATGACTGAAAAAAAATATCATGTCAATGGTAATGATACCAATTCCATTTTTTTAATCTTGTAAAATTTTCGGTAAAGTTTTAATGCACTGAGTTCATAAGAAAACAGGTAATATGACAATTAATGATACAACTAATCTGTTTAATACCTGCTTCTATGGTTTAAAATTTAAAAGAAGCATAGAGTAGAACCTAGATAAATAGTTTGAGGAAGGCAATACAATGATAACAATTAGAGGAAAACAATTCCCTGTATCTCCCCAGGTTGTCTGTTATTGTCCTGCAGCATAAGATTTGATTGCCCTTCTCATTACTTCAGCCTGGCTAGCTGGAAGAAATCATTAATGCTCATGTCTCAGAAGGCAGTAATTTTAGTCACTGCTCATTGGAATCTCTCCCCAGGAAAAAATTCACTTTTCCTTCTCCCTGTCATTGACCTTTTCACTCTTCAGGATTTCAATCCATAGTTTCCTACTCTTTTTATCCTAAAACAAGGATCTGATAGAAAATTTTAGTTGAGTTATGGTTTTTCCCTTGGAATTTCTGTCTTTCCTTGATCATATCTGTAAATACTCACTTGTTATCTGTAACTTCCTTATTAGAAAAAATGTTAGGTCCAATACTGGTTAAATATTTATTGAATATTCCTAGTACCTTTAGTATACAAAACATTTAGAAGACATAATCCTGAATGTAAAAGTATCTGAGCTGAATAAGCAATTCTTGAATATTTACAATGAATCCACTAAAGATGATGAGGTCACCACATGAAAGAGTATAGCAAAAACAAAAAAGGCCCAGGACAAAATCTTGGAGTATACTTACAATTAGTAGATGGGACATTCAGTGAATGACACTGAGAAGGGTAGCCAGAAAACCAACAGAGAGAAATGATATGAAGCTCAGAAAAGAAAGAGTATAGGAAGAGAGCATGGTCAAATAAATAAAACTGTCTTTCATATGTGTCTAACACAGAACTCATTTTCTTTCCCCCAAACCTACCAATTTCACCTTTTTTAAAATTATTTTTCAATTTCACCTTTTTTGTTAAGAACACCACTGTTCTGAAACCTCAGCATCATATTCAGTTCCTTACTGTTATTCATCACACATATCCAATCAGTGCCAAGCCTATATTTTTCTGGAAACAACTGGAATTGGTCTATTTATGTGCCTTCAAATGTTTTGAGAACAGCAAGTAGGCCTTTGTATTTTTCTGCACTCTTCATGTCTGGGATCTCACCACACAAAAACATCAGGTTCACTTTAGTCTCTATCTTAAGACCCCACCCAGAAAATCAATGTGCTGATGCTAATTCTTCTTGTAAGCTCATTACTCAGAAAATTAAATATAATATGGCTGAGGATTACCTTAGCCTTAATGGGAGCTTTCAAATGCAGGTTCAGGTCCACAGTGATGAGGGCCTGCTGTTCATTGGAGAAAACCTGGACTTCCTATGGAGCCTTTTAGTTAGATGCAGGCTTCACATCAGGTGGCAAACAAAAGAAAAAAAAAAAAAAGGAAGAGAGAGAAAAACAATGGGAAAAAAAGGAGACGGGAAGCAGAATGAGAAACCGACTGGTGCTCTGTATCTTAGGAGGCTTAGGGTCCTTCTGAACCGCCAGAGAAGGAGGCTCAGGGTTGTGGACAGAAGGGAAGGGCTAAGCCATGAAGTTTCAGCAGGTTCAAGACTGTCCTGAAAAGGTAGCATATCTCTATTATAATAATAATAGCAATCCTAATAGCTAATTAGGGAGCAGCTAGGTAGTATGATGGATGGAGCATCAGACCTAAAGTCAGAAAGCTTCATCTTCCTGAGTTCAAATCTAATTTCAAACACTTACTAGCTGTGTGATCCTGGGTAAGTTACTTTATTCTGTTTATCTCAGTTTCCCCATCTGTAAAATAAGGTAAAAAAAAAAAAATCCATTATCTTTGCCAAGAAAACTCCAAATAAAGTCATGGAGAGTTGAACATGACTGACTGTTCATGAGTGAAATGATTTAAAACAACAAAATACCCAATTACATGCCAGGCACTATGCCTTGGATATAGATGCTATTATTTTCTCTCTTTTACAGATGGGGAAATGGAGGCAAATAAAAATTAAATGACTCAGGCTCATACACCTACTATGAGTCTAATGACAAATTTGAACTCTGGCCTGACTTCAAACCCAGTGTTTCGTCCACTTGCACCACTATTGTAGTCATTGAGTGTTAAGAAGAGAATGAAAGAGCCCATTGGGTTTCGCTACTCTTTTGTAAGTTTTCCCTGGGAAAATTCCATTCAATCCTTACTTTAGGAAAGTATGTAAGATTATAGCCATTTGTGTATGGGGTACAGAATGATTATTGCTTGATTCTATTCCTGTTTCTTTGCATTATTTTTACATATTGACTAAATGCTTTTGCTTTTGGATTGATGTCTTACAAATTCTGAGAACCCTATAATGTCTAATTGGATGGAGACACCAAATGGCCTCTGCATAACTGTCTAAGCCTCTTTTTCTCCCTCTCTGTCTCTCTCTTTCTATTTACCCTTTATATGACAATTCTTTGAAATCAGTTTCTCCCAAATTTAGGGTATATGCAGTTATGCCCAGTTTTCTTTTCATATTCTGCGATATTATTTTCTATGAAGGTTCCCATTATTTCCATTCCAGCAACTAGTTCCTCTTTTTGTTGTTGTTGATAATCAGTTTCTCATATTTTCTTGCTTAGTGTATTGGGTCTAACACATGACCCAAATATGTTCAATCCTCAAATATATTAGAGAAGATCACTATAGACACGCTGACAGATCTATTGAAATTTATTCCTTTAAAATACCATTGTTTATCCCTCTTCTAAAGTATGAACTTATTAAAAAACTAATAAATTTATTATTTGTGGTTGTGGTTCTACTTTTGGCATAAAGCATCCTATAACAGATACCTGAGTAATTAAAATAATTATTGTATCTTGCTCCTATGACAGTCATCTAAACTTCAGACAGGGATCTGTTTCCCAAACTTTTATTGCATTTCTTCTTTTTTTTTTTTTGCCCAGGTAAAATATTATGATATTATCACTTCTGTTTCTATCTTTTTACCAAGTGTCTCTTCTCTGGTTCCTGGTTTTCCTCATATGAGGAGCTTGTTAATAGATAATATTATTCCACTTTCACCACTGACATCCTTTTAACTAGTTTTTATTAAATAAGGCATATCATTCTAGTGCTATATTCTCATCATGATGTTATCCCATCAAATCTCAAAATTTGTCTCTTTATATTAGTATCTCTAGTTTATCTTTTTGTTAACTCACATTCAATACATTTGAAGCCATGATTTTTATTGTCAGTTCATTTTTTGAATTTTGGTATCTCTGTGCTTGACATCTTGATACTTTCTGACTCCTACTAAGAATCGACTATATTTTTAATCCATGTTACCTCTTCCAATTTCTACAGGTATTTTGTTTCCTTCAGCCATTCTAAAGGACACCTTATAGGGATGATTATGAGTGACTCTTATAGAAAGGAGTTGTACTCAAGGGATCCCAAGGCCAAAGCATGGGAGCCAAAGTTGTTCCTTTCTCTAATACCCTCATCTTACCCACAAGTGCCTACAAATACCTCTTCACCACAAATACCAAAAAAGATATGACTGACAAGTGCTGACTGATCAGAACGGAGGGGGGATAACAGAGAGGGGATAATGTAGGGGGAATGGCAAACATGCTATCTGCTATGTGTGGCTCATAACACTCCCTAGTGTGCCCAAACCAAATTAATATGTAATTGAGAAATATTTAACAAAATAAATGAAAATCCAATTAAACATTGATAACATTGCTTTAAAAAAAAAAGAAAGAAAGAAAGAAAGAAAGAAAGAAAGAAAGAAAGAAAGAAAGAAAGAAAGAAAGAAAGAAAGAAAGAAAGAAAGAAAGAAAGGAAGGAAGGAAGAAAGAAAGAAAGAAAGAAAGAAAGAAAGAAAGAAAGAAAGAAAGAAAGAAAGAAAGAAAGAAAGAAAGAAAGAAAGAAAGAAAGAAAGAAAGAAAGAAAGAAAGGAATTGTAATTTCAAGAACTCCTGAGAAAATATTTGTGACCAAAATGAAGCTGACTTGGTAATGTATGAATTTCCATCATTTCAAACTAATTTTTAAATTGTTTTTTTATTAATTTTATAATTATAATTTTTGACAGTATATATGCATGAGTAATTTTTTTTTACATTATCCCTTGTATTCATTTTTCCAAATTTTCCCCTCCCTCCTTTTACTCCCTCCCCTAGATGATAGGCAATCTCATACATTTTACATGTGTTACAGTATAACCTAGATACAATATATGTGTGTAAATCCAATTTTCTTGTTGCACATTAAGTATTGGATTCCGAAGGTATAATAAGTAACCTGGGTAGATAGACAGTAGACAGTAGTGCTAACCAATGTTACATTCGCTTCCCAGTGTTCTTCTCTGGGTGTAGCTACCTCTGTCCATCATTGATCAACCAGTTTCTAGCCACTATCAAATTAATTTTTTTAACTTAAAACATTGTTTTGCTTTTATAATAAGAACATTGTACAACTTTATCAGTTGTTTAAGCTTTGTGTGTGTGTGAATTTATGTCATGTTCTCTTTTCTAAATTGTAATCGTTCTCTGGGAGCAGATTTCTTGGGGAGCTTCTAGAGACAGTCTTAGTTTCAGTTCAGATTAATCACCCCAAATACATCCAGGAGTTAAAGTCCAAATCTTTTATTTCCTCCTTCCAATTCTTGTCTCCTTCCTTGGGCCTGGTTAGCTTTAATAGAGGCCTATCTCTCTTCTTGATTCCTGAGAGCTCTTGTCCGAATGCCTCCAGCCAGCACAAAGGTGGAAGTGGGAATGAATCTTGACTCCGCCTCCAATTGTGGGTTTCTGTGGACTTGTGAACCTCCTGGAAGTCAATCCTAGTTGTGAATCTCCTGGAACTCCATGAGCAGGCTTTTCCTTTCATCCTTATATATGCTCTCTAAAGGTGTGAAGTCTAATGAGTGAACCAATGAGTGAACTCCTTTAAAGGTATGAACTCCTTTAAAGGTGTGAACTAAGTACATTACCTTGTCTCAAGTTCTGGCCCATAACATCTCCTTATAGGATCAGATCAATCATACTGAATCATGCTAAATTAGACAATTATTGTCTCTTATCCATTCCAGTGACTTAGCACCTTGTAAGAATCCTAACAAATCTACCAAATTCTTTACAAAGACCAGGTTATTTAAGGGGGGTTACAGAATATGACTATATCAGACAACTAAGTTCAAGGATAAAAAAAGAAAATTTATTTTGACAAAGCAAATTATTGTCAGCAGAAAGATCACAGAAAGAAAAGACTGTAGTTTCATCTTTTTGTTTTACAGTTTTCCTTTTCCTAGAGAGTTTTTCAAACAAGAATGTTTTCATCCTCCAAGTAGTAAAGCAAAGTGAGCCCTTTTTTGGGACTTTAAAAATCAGTAAAGAGTTCTTTCCAACTAAAAAAAATGCTATCTTAAGGAAATAAACTTCAATAGATCTGCCAGCATTTCTATAGTGAGCTTCTTTAATATATTTGTGGATTCAATACATTTGGGTCATGTGTTGGACCCAATACACTAAGCAAGAAAATATATTTAAGAAAATATAATGTGTATATAAGAAATACAATTTGTGAGAGAAATGGTACTTTTTTTTTCAACAGATTTCCACATTTATCATGCTGCACATGAAAAATCAGATCAAAAAGGAAAAAAATGAGAAAGAAAAAAAAACAACAAGCAAGCAAACAACATCAATAACAAAAAAGGTGAAAATACTATGTTGTGATGCACATTCGGTCTCTATGGTCATCTCCTTGGATGCAGATGGCTCTCTCCATCACAAGTCTATTGGAAATAACTTGAATACTGAATTACCTCATTATTGAAAAGTCTATCACAGCTGATCATCCTATAATCTTGTTGTTGCTGTGTACAATGTTTTTCACTTAGCATCAGTTCATGTAAGTCTCTCTAGGCCTTTCTGAAGTCATTTCTTATGGAATGATAATATTCCATTCCATTCATATACCATAATTTATTCAGCCATTCCCCAACTGTTGGGCATCCGTTCAGTTTCCAGTTCCTTGTCACTATAAAAAGGGCTGCTATAAACAGTTTTGCAGATATGTGTTCTTTTCCCTTTTTTATGATATCTTTAGGATACTGCTGGATCAAAGAATATGCACAGTTTTATAGCCCTTTGGGTATACTTCCAAATTGGTCTCCAGAATTGTTGGACCAGTTTACAACTCCACCAACAATGCATTAGTGTTCCAGTTTCTCCCCATCCCTTTATCATTTATTCAATATCTTTTCCTGTCATCTTAGTCAGCCTTAGAGGTATGAAGTAGTACCTCAAAATTGTCTTAATTGGCATTTCTCTAAGCAATAGTGATTTAGAGCATGTTTTCATGTAACTAGAAATGACTTTAATTTCTTCATCTGTTCATATCCTTTGACCATTAAACCATTTAAAAACAAATCAGGAAAAGCAGTCGGATCAGATTGTTTCCTTCCTTTATCCCTCCCCACATCATCTTCCACTCATCTATCAAACTAATCTCCCTAAAGCTAAGATCTAATTATGTTATCCTCCTCTACCTCTTACCTTCTATGAGAAACTTTTCTTTATTTACCTTAATACTACTACCTTCCTTCTGTTGATAATTCTCCATTTATTCTGTATATATATTGTTAGTACATAGAAGCTTGCATTTTTCTATCGCATTGTAAGTTCTTTAATAGAAATGGCAAGTTTTCCCCCTCCCCTTTTTTTGTATCCACAGCACTCAGCACGTGGTCTGACATGTAGTAGGTGCTAAATAAATGCTCAATGGCTTGTCCTATCACAGCTTTATTCATTCATTTATTTGTTCATTTCTTTCTGAGGTGACTTGTCATCATAGTCCCAGATAACTATTTCTACTACTGTCTCAGCTGTATAATTCTTTTTTTTTCCCCTGAGGCAAGTGGGATCAAATGACTTGCCCAGAGTCACACAGCAAGGAAGTACATTTGAACTCAGGTCCTCCTGATTTCAGGGTTGGTGCTTTATCCACTGTGCCACCTAGCTGTCCCCAGCTATATAATTCTCAACAGGAAAATTGAAGCTCAATTTTCTTACCCTTTTTTTAAACTTAATTCATGTAAAATAAGACCTCTGGATATAAACCCTACTACTGACCAATTTGATTGGATTCCATTTTGCCTTTAACAAAAATCCTATCTTTTTAGGAAGAAATCTAAAACATTTAGCTGTGTTTTGGAGTCAAAGAGAAAGGAGAGAGTGTTCTAATGAGAGAATCTGAAGAGCATTAAAGAGTATTAAAATTGAGTCATTCATTAGAAGAGGCTTTTGTGAACTTGTTACAGGTTCTTCATTAGAAGGCTTTTAAGAGAGTTTAAAGAGCTTTTTAATGTAAAATGAATAATTCATCTTGTTTCCATATTTTCTAAACATCTGACATCATTCATGAAATAAACAGACATAAAATCATTACTTGCTTCCAGTTTATGCAAGGATTGTAAGCAACGTTTCTGTATGAATCAGAAATTTCAGCAATTCATTTATTACCATTTTCTTTTGTTTCCTACAAATGTAAGCTTGCACACAAAACACATTTTATTACTGTGTGTAAATATGCTTGATTAACTTCTAACTTACTCAGAGTTTACAAGGCAATCCTAATCTATTTATAAAGCATATATACCAGTCCTAAGGGCCTTTGACAAAAACCAGATTTCGGGGAAAATAATGCAAAAGCAGAGAAAGCATCTTAATCTTCCTTAAACACTAATATCCCTGGGGCCAACTCTTTTGGATGATTCTCTCCAGGCTCTTACAAAGCCATTTTGGAGGTGAAGACTTTATATTTCCTCTGTTTTGGTCTCAGGTCAACATTCACACAACCTTGTGCAGCATAGAGTCTGTATCCACCCAAACCAGTCCCACACTCTACCTCAGTAATGTGAGTAATGGATTCCATATACCTAAAGGAACAGTTCAAATAGTCAATCAGTGAGAACACCAAAATGAGACAATTGAAAAGCTAATGAGGTGAAAAACTCTTCAATCATTGAAGAGGGAAGGGGAAAAAAAAATTTACTCTATCACCATAGAAACCAATATAGCCAAAACGATTCCTATTTCACAAATCCATTCTTTGGTAATAGGAAGAAATGGGGGGAAAGGAACACATCTCTTAGAATCGTGGGGTGTAGAGCTGAGAAGGTGCCCTCAGGGCATCATCTAGTTTTTTTGTTAAATCATTTTTTTCACTCATTCTTCATCATCCCGTTAAAGGTTTTTTGTTTTGTTTTGTTTGTTTTGGGGTTTTTGGCACAGATACTAGAATAGTTTGACATCTTTTTTTCCAGCTCATTTTACAAATGAGGAAACTGAGGCAAATAGGGTTAAGTCATTTGCTCAGGGTCATACAGCAAATAAGTGTCTGAGGTTAAATTTGAATTCAGCAAGATGAATTTTCCTGATGCAGGCCTGGTTCAGCAGTCTGCACAATGATGCCATGTAGCGCTCATGCCATCTATACCAGCTTTAATCCTTGTATTCAGATCAGTGGCATTTTGATTTCCAGATAATTAGGAGTGGGAAATGAAACTCCTAGACATGCTTCTGAATTCTTCAAGTGCCCCCTCAAGACATGGCAGGGCTAGAAAAATTTGGTCTATGTGCTGGCCCATCTGAACCCCAGGGGGCAGTTATGAGGCAGAAGGGAGAAACCAGGGAGAGACTCTGAGAAACCAGTATTTGTTCATGGAAGAAAAAGATTCACGAACTGAAACATACTGGAGCCAAATCAAAGAAAAGACAGGGTAGGAGAAAGACTCACAGTAAGTCACAGCTAGAATCTCAGGTCAACGAAACCTATTTCCTAAAACTCCTTTAAAGAATACTGTGTTGTTGTTAGTTGGGCAATGACTCAGAGAGGTTGCACCAGATGGTGCTGAAAAATCATGCTTATATGAATGCAATTAACCCATCACCAAAACAATGGGTAGGTTCAACCCACTTTCCACACATAGCTCAGCCTACCATTTTGTGAATCTTTTCCTCCTTCAAAACTAACTACTCTTACACCACATCTTTAAAATGTTTTTATTAAAAGCCTAATATTGATTATCAGTGCAATCAACTAGACTTTTCTAATGACTACTTACATTTAAATTAATTTCAATATGCAAAGTATCATGACACTATTTCAGTCATCCCTCCAAGTCAGAATTCTTTGTCGTTTTAAAGTTTCATTTACTTTCTCTTATATGATCCTTGGTAGCATGCATTGAAATAAGAGAGCATTCATTGAAAGTCAATTTTGATAGCAAAACTGAAATCTCTGGTACCTATCTCCTTATGTTGTGCCACAGTTCCCTTTTATTGTACTGACTCAGTTTCCCTAATTTTCCTGATCCAGTTTCCCTCAATTGTTCTGCCTCAGTTCCTAATTGTTATCCTGCAACACCATCCTTCCCTCTTAATCATTAGAATGTTTGATAGGATAAAGGTCTTATATCTTAGACATCATTAGAATATCAGGTGCCTCTCCCTCTCTGGTTCCTCCCCCCATTATGTCATCCCCATCCCAAGTGCCTGCTCCCATATGTCATTGTTCTTGTTACCCTATAAAAGAATCTTTGTATCCAACATTGGTTGCTGGATTCTTGGAGAGATTCTCATTCAACCCTGGAACCTAAACCATGGATCCATTTGATCCCAGTAAATCTCTCCTTTTCAAAGAAAATATTATAACTCTCTAATCTCTATCTTGCCTCAGTTTCTCTGGCATTACACTTATATCCCTAATATTATTGAGACATTACTACAATAAGGGACAGTCTGGTTTTCCTTTTTTCCTAGAAATTAGGTAATGCAGTGAATAGGGTCTAAAATGGAGAAGACTTGAATTCAAATTTAGCCTCAGATATTTACTAATTATGTGAACCCAGGTGAGTCTTGCCTATCTTATTGTGAAGATCAATCAATTCATATATTTGTAAAGTTTAACAGAGTTTCTGGCACTTAGTATGCACTATCTAAGTGGTTACTCTTTTTCTCATGAAGGAGAAAGTAGAATTCTCATGGAGAAATGGAAGCAGTAGAGAAAAGCCCTACATTGCAATAGGAGCTGTCTCCAACCATGATTTGGTCAAGTATGATTAAGGACAAAACCATGTAGATAACAACAGAAGAAAGAGACTGTAGTTTCCTGAATGAAACTACATTTGTATCTCGAAATCTCCGAATTCTGTTGGTGCAAGAATGTATTCATCGGTATTCTGCTGCTGCATGTTCATTCTGCATTTCTGCATAGCTAAGAAGATATTTGCAGCAAACCTATGGTTTCTAAGAAGCCAAAAACCATAGCAGCGATTTCTGCTCCAGCTTTATGGTTCAAAGCAGCAAGTAGCATAGAGGGAATTAAGAAGGGGTTGGGACCACTATTAACTAAATTAGTAATATTCCAGCTGATATGTGATATCCTTTTGTGAAAACTGAAACTTTCCACAAACAGCAAAATTCTAGTTATTACAAAATGCTTTCCTACTCACAAATTCAAAGAAATAAAGTCCATGTGAATGGGGAACATGCCATGATAGTCTCAACACTATCATGAATGCAATCAGTGCCAAAATCCCTCCCTCCCTCATCTCTCTGTCTCTCTCTCTCTTTCTCTTCTTTTTTTCTCTTTGTCTTTTTCTTCTCTCTCTCCTTTTTTGCTTTATCCTTTTCTAAGATATTAGGACTGCCTTTGTCTCATAAAAGGAGTTTAGTACAGTACTTTATACATTTTTTAAAAATAATTTGTACATTATAAGTTTTTAGATATTTTTAGAAGTTTTATAAAATTGATCTGTAAATCCATTATTGTTGCTATTGTTGCTATAGTAGTTCCTTTGCAAATCACTCAATTTTCTTTTCTGGGATTGGATTAAGGCTTGTACTTTTGCTTGAATCCCTTGAAAATTGATTATTATTTTTATTGTGTTACAGTATCTACAGATATACTCAATGTTCATCCTTTATTATATTATATTATATTTATTTGCAATTTCTTTGTGACTTAACATATGATCTATCTTTGTAAAAGAGCTGTGGATTGTTAAATATACATATATATATATATATATATTCTTTACTATTCAAAAGATACTACAAACAATATGTTTGTTCAGTTTTGTATTTCTCCTTTTATTTATCTTTCTGTTGTTTTTCTAGCTCTGAGTCAGAGATAATAAAATCTTATATTTTTTATTACTTTTTTTTGGTAAATTTTTGTAAATTAATTTTTTAGATTGTATATTATACTATTGATATTGATTATTATCTTTGGCTCCTTTAGGTGTCATGTAATTTCCTTATTTATTTTTATTAATTTTGTTAATTTTATAATTTATCTGATAGCATAATAACAAGTTTTTAAATTCACCTGTTGCTAGTAAAGATTAATCTAGGCTCTCACTTTAGTTTTCTTTCTTTTTTAGATATGTTTCTTATTTGTAACAGATTGTGGAGCTTTTTTTATTCTCTTATTTATTCTGTCATTCTCCTTAGTTTTATTGGATTGTTTAATCCAACCCCATTTAAAGTAATAAAAGTTAGGATTATATTTTCTTCTATCCTTCTCTCTAGTATTGTTCTTTTAAAAGACTGATTCCCTTCCTCATTTAAGTTTCCCCTATGGTCAGTTTTATTTAGACTATATTAATGCAATGATATCCTCATAGACTCTCTTTCCTCTTTGTTTTTCCTCAATCCAATTGTCATTCTTTATCTTAGTTTGAGAGGCTTATTACTTATTTTGTTATTGATAAATTATTGGCTTTCTTTTTTACTTATTGATTCTTTTCTCCCTTTCCCTCCATTTTTCTATTTCTATATTAGGAGGTTAATTCAAAATTTTCTTTTCTTCCTTCCAAGTTATTCTGTGTTGGAACTGGGGTTGAGAAAGTGTGTACATTTTTCAAGAATTTCTTTGATTTGTTATTTTCATTAATTCCCTTTCTATCTATTCTGAATTTCTGTTTTCTGTTACATTATTTATATCCTTATTTATTCCTTCTTTAATCTCTTTCTGTTCCTAATAGAATTAAAGCCATTGAATTAATAGGTTTGAGATCCTTTTTAAAAAGCAATTTATCAGATTATGAAGAGAAATATTTAGCAAAAGTATAGGGGAAAAATACTGACTTAATATACTACTTTTAAGTTGGACAAATGAACAAAAAACAAGTCAATTAAGGACCTGAACTTGGAAAAATTAGATATGCTAGATCTTTGATGATTTTGTGATGTAAATATAAGGGAATATACATATTCATAGTATGGCACCTTTACAAAAATGGTCCAAGTGCTATTGTAAATAATTCATATACAAATGTAGAAAAGCAGAAACATTAAATACATTCTTTATGGAACACAATACAATAAAAAGTATAATAGGCTTTTGAAGGAATTATTCAAACTTAAATAGAAACTAAATGATTTAATCAGCTAGGGAGGCAGTGGATAGAGCACTAGCCTTGAATTCAGGAGGATCTGAGTTCAAATCTGATCTCAGACACTTAACACTTCCTAGCTGTGTGACCCTGGGCAAGTCACTTAACCCCAGCCTCAGGAAAAAAAAAAAAAAAAAACAACAGATTTAATCAGCTTAATCATAAATAATTGATGGATTAAAGAGGAATAATAGACACAATAGATAATTTCATAAAAGAAAATGGCAATAAGAAGACAGCATACCAAAACTTTTGGGATGTAGCTAAAATAAGCTTAAGGAGAAATTTTATGCCTCTAAACACTTTTATCAACAAATGAGAAAAAGAATAGGTCGTTGAATTGACATTCAACTTTTAAAAAGCTAGAAAAATAATAACTCAAAAAAAAAAACCCAACTAAATACCAAAATACAAATTTTAAAAATCAAAATGGAGATTTTAAAAACTAAAAGAAAAAAGTGAATGAATGATAAGCTAGAAACTAATTTTTTAAAATTTATAAAATAAAGCACTAGCTATTCTAATTAATGGAGGAAATGTGAATTACCAATGTTTAAAAAAAAAACTTTTAAAATCAAAAGGAAATTGTAAGAAATTATTTTTTCCCAATTATAATATAAAAATTAGTATTTTAAATAAAAAGGATGATTTTATTTTAAAATCTAAAATATCTGGAATAAAAACACAAAAATAGAGTATTTGTTAGTGTTTGTCAAATTCAGAATAAAAATTTTTTTAAAAATTCATTTATATACAGAAACCCAGGAACCAAAGTGGAGAAACATTTTGTGAAGTATAATGGAGGAGAAAACAACAGAGATATTATACTGGAGAAATTACAGACCACCTTGATGGGAGAAAGAAATAGACAATGAGTTCAGGAAATAGATTACAAGTCTGACAAGGCTAAACATGTTAGACCAGTAATGAGGTACTCCAATTATCAGTGTTGGAGATCTCTCTGCCAAAAACCAAATAGCTAATAAATTCTTGGCTTTCCTTAACAATAACTTCATCCTCCTAAAGGTGGAGAGAGAAAGGAGGAAATGGTTTTCTGGTTTGAGTCTTATCAAGAAGGAAGGACTAGTTGCTGAAGTAGAAATAATAAGAACCTTGGGAGGAAATGGCCACTTCCTTCCTCTATCTTTGCCACAGACTAACAAAACTGTAGAGATGGTTTCTTCTGCAGATAATTAAATAGAATTCACCATAGTGCATCAGCACTTCTATAGACTATTATTTCTTGTATACTTTCTTAATCACTAATGTCCCATATTAAAAACTGGTGCAAACCAGAATGAAAACTCTTTGTAACAAAAAGGCTGTAGCAAATGATGCCTCAAATGGGAGAAAACAAAAGAATCAAATTTAAAGAAATATGTTTGACCCTAGATATTAGAAATGAAAGAAGCTGATCTATTCCTCTGGAAAAAGAATGAACGAGGGAATGTTATTAACATTAACCACACAATTGAGATAAGAATTCCCAGCCTAGAATTCCAAATTGCAGAAAATTCCAACTCTACTTTTGTTTATATACTGAAAAAAATAATCTATAAAGTGTGATAGTTGAATGGGAAAAATCCAAATGATTTATTTCCTGAACTGACTAGCTGATTTAGTCTTTCTGAACTATTCTGGGAACAGAGAGTTCTTCTTGATTTAATTAACCAAATCTTAGTCTATCTCCTTCATTCAAGGTATTAAAATCACCTTCCTGAAATTTCCTAAAACTTATCACTTCCACATGTGGGGTGGATAAAATCTTTGATAGCTTGTAAACCATGAGGGGAAACAAAAAATTTTGCCAAGATCAGGTTTAAGTAATAGTGTTTTCATTATTTACAGTTAGTTACAGTTAGTGTTTTCCTTTCTAGGAATATTGTTCTCTGGCCTACAAATTTGGGTTTTATGAGATAAAATCTCTAGAACAAATTTGTAAATGAACAATTTCCTAATAAATCCATATGGAACAGTCAGATTACTTTATTCTTCTTTACTCTTACTTTCAATAACCCGAGTCACCCTAAATCTATGTGTTATGATTGACTGTTCTCAAAGTTTGAACAAGATGGGCATACTAACTCTAAATCTGTCAGTGTGATAGAAAACCATATTTATCATCTTTTCTACCACTGGCTCCTAAAGTCTTCCAGGACTTGCCATCCACTCTGCATCTATATCTTTCCCAGCCTAGCATTATTATCTGACCTGTGATACAATCCAAAGATCCTGGACTTTGCTATCCAATATGTTACTGTGTTTTAAAACGTCCAGGCTTTTAAGCAACCCTGCCACAAAACTTTTAATATGTGTTGTCTTTCTTAATTATAATGTGAGATACTTAAGATCAGGGACTGCCTTGATTTTTCTATGTGTTTCCCAACATCATAGGACAGTGCTTGGCATATAAGAACTTAATAATACTTTTTTATTCATCAAATGAATATTTGTGATAACATCAAAGTCATTCAAGAAAGCAAAAAACTCAAGATTATATAGCTACTGAAATGACTTTCAATTCACTTAGATCTTCTCATTACTATTAATAATAATATTTGAATCTTGTTTTTAATATTGCAAAGCATCAAAATGTGCATGCCCTTTGACCCAGCCATACTACTACTGGGCTTATATCCCAAGGAAATACTAAAGAAGGGAAAGGGACCTGTATGTGCCAAAATGTTTGTGGCAGCCCTTTTCATAGTGGCTAGAAGCTGGAAGATGAATGGATGTCCATCAATTGGAGAATGGTTGGGTAAATTATGGTATATGAATGTTATGGAATATTATTGTTCTGTAAGAAATGACCAACAGGAGGAATACAGAGAGGCTTGGAGAGACTTACATCAACTGATGTTAAGTGAAACGAGCAGAACCAGAAGATCATTATACACTTCAACAATGATACTGTAAAAGGATGTATTCTGATGGAAGTGGATATCTTCAACATAGAGAAGAGCTAATCCAATTCCAATTGATTAATGATGGACAGAATCAGCTACATCCAGAAAAGGAACACTGGGAAATGAGTGTAAACTGTTATTTTTACTTTCTGAATCCAATTCTTCCTGTGCAACAAGAAATTTGGTTCTACACACATATATTGTATCTAGAAAATATTGTAATATATTTAACATGTATAAGACTGCCTGCCATCTGGGGGAGGGGCTTGGGGGAGGAAGGGAAAAAATCTGAACAGAAGTAAGTGCAAGGGATAATGTTATAAAAAATTACCCATGCATATGTACTGTCAAAAAAAAGTTATAATTATAAAATAAAATAAAAATTAAATTAAAAAAAAAATCAAAAAAAAATATTGCAAAGCACTTTCACATAGGGAGACAGTGTTGAAAGAACACTGAATTTTGAGTCAGTCAACCAAGGCTCAAATTCAGCTTCTAACATTTATTATACAATTTGGACAAATTATTTAAGTTCTCTAGGTCTCAGTTTGTTTTTTTTCATCTGTAAGGTTGGACTGGGTGGCTTCTGGGATTTCTTCCATGTTCAAATGTATAATCTCATTTGATTTTTTTTCATTTCTTGATAAATGAATGTAGCAGAATTTTTTGGTGACTCCTTTGCTTATCGGAAACACTATTTTCTAGAAATTATCCATATTTATTAATTCCCTTCTCAGAATGTCATTTAATTCAATTCTTCTAAGAAATAAATGTTAGTTAACTTCTTTCTCCTAAAAAAATAAGTTACTTGAGTTGACCTTAGAATGGAAGTTAAAGTTTTTGTTTTCCTCAAGAATTCACCTTAGAATGGCTTCTTCACAGAAAGACTTTGCCATATGAGAGGATCTAACTCAGTTTAGTTCTCAACTATGTCCCTATAGTTCTGTAAGGTTTTTAAAAATTTTTAAATATATGGGGTAGGAATTAAAAGAACTGGATTCAATCTGATCTTACATAAAGCGCTCAACCTATCTGAGCTTTAATTGTACCTTTATTTTATTTTATATTTCTCACAAAGTTGTGAGAAAAGAGCTTTCCTAAAAGTAAAATAACTATAATAAATATTAGAGGGTTTTTTTGTTATACTACAAAGCATTTTTACAAAATTTTATCACATTTTCACTTCACAGCAATCCTAGAGGGCCAGGCAAAACAGCGTAGTGTGCAAGGGATAAAGAATAATTTTCAATTTGCTCATGAGGACAAAAGAAAAAAAAAATAAAATCCCCACCCTTTAGTTTGTAACAAATCAGTAGATTTGTCACTTCAAAATTCTCTTTCATTACTTCAAAGACAATCTAATAGGTATGTTATGAGAAATATATATTTATTTTAAATTTTTTTCTAGGTTATATGGTACATTCATTATTAACATTTCTATATGAATCTGGGGGGGGGGGGAGGAATCAGAACAAAATAGAAAAACCATGAGAAAGAAAAAAATATAACAAAAAAAAAAAAAAGTATGCCTCAATCTACATTCAGTTTCCATAGTGCTCTCTTTAGATGCAGATGGCATTTTTCATCCATAGTTTTTTTAAATTGCCTTGGATCACTGAATTGCTGAGAAGAGTTAAGTCTATAATAGTTGATCATTATACACTCTTACTATTGCTGTGTAAAATACTTTCCTGGCTCTGCTCTCTTCTAATGTGAGAATTATGTCAGAAAATCATTTTAAACAAAAACAAAAATGTCTTAATTACCTCTGAGCCCCCACCCAAGAAAACTGGGAAAATCTCTACCTCTCCTTTCTGACTTTCAATCATGTAGGATTTAGATAAATTCCAGTGTTACTAGCCAGTAATTAATAGTAACAAATAATACAAAGACAGATAAATATATAAGCAATTATAGACTAAGAGAAAGATTTTGCCAGTCACTTCTATATTCTAGATAAGGAGGGAAAATAAGAGGTTGTTAACTAGAATTCTCTCACCAACAGCTGTGTGACTTCTGGTTCTTCTGAGCTCCTGGAATCACAATCTTACCATTCAGTCCTCCTCAGAGTAGAATTAACCTAGTTTTTCTCAGAATATTTTATTTTCTACAATGTCAGTTAACTTATCATCTGTCCTCAGTAAACAAGTGGAATTTATTTTAGGATGTTAAAGTCTATCAATTCCCCTCAAGAATTTTCAGAATGTCTTTGCCACCGAAATAGAATAGTTATCATCAAGATTAACTTTTCCATTTCCCTTCTGAAATCCAATAAAACTGAGTTTTCTTAAAGTATATCGTCAGTCCTAAAGGATAACAATTAAGTCCCCTCAGACTTATTCTTCAAAGATAACTGTTGGTCTCTCCCAGTCTCTTTCTCCTATAATAGGTTAGCCATCCAATTTCCTTCAAGAATGAAGTGATTAAATGATGGACAGAAACAACTACACCCAGAGAAGGAACACTGGGAATTGAATGTAAAATATTAGCACTACTGTCTATCTACCCAGGTTACTTATACCTTCGGAATCTAATACTTAACATGCAACAAGAAAATGGTATTTACACACATATATTGTATCTAGGTTATACTGTAACACATGTAAAATGTATGGGATTGCCTGTCATCTAGGGGAGAGGGGAGAGGGAGAGAGGGGAAAATCTGGAAAAATGAATACAAGGGATAATGTTATAAAAAAAATTACTCATGCATATATACTGTCAAAAAATGTATAATTATAAAATTAATAATAAAAAAAAGAAAAAAAAAGAATGAAGTGATTAGCTGTCTCTTAGTATCTCACAAAGCCTCATTCAAAGAGAACAGTTAGCTGTCAATCCCAAGGTTCCCTATATTCTATTAAAGAGATAAAAATAATATCCAAAATCTTTGTGAGAGGAACTATGTGAACGTGGGTTACATCAGGAAATTATTTCAAAAGTTTATTTTAAAATTAAAGCTACATAATAGTCATAGTAGCATCACACTTAGATATATAAAGGACTTGAATTCAAAGTGGTATTTTCATATACCATACCATCTACAATTTCTAAAGGAGTAGATATTTCAGTCCATAGTATATTCTGAAAATGTAATTGATAGCTTTTAGCAGGCTTACCCAGCATCAATATCAACAGGTATTTGACTTATGAATTTATAGTGACAAAAGCAATTTATGACCATTTATTTGATGGTCATTGGAAATTATATACCTGTTATGAAAGAAAGATCCTTTTAGTACATTGGACTTAGAGAAGATATTTCTCAGTACCAAGTAAGGAGTTGGGGGAGTCATCTTATGTTTCTTATAAGTGAATTTTCATATAGTAAAGAAGATTTGTAAAGCAAGGAAAGACACAGCCAGTAAGAAATATATTTTGCATTCTCCAATTGATAAATGATCAAAGGATATGAACAGGCAGTTTGCAGAAGAAGAAATCAAAGCTGTCTATAGTCATAAAAAATGCTATATGTTATTATTGATTAGAGAAATACAAATTAAAACAACTCTGAGGTACCACCTATCAGATTGGCTAAAATGATAAATGTCATAGGGCATGTGGGAAAATTGGGACACTAATGCCTTGTTGGTAGAGTTATAAATTGATCCATTCATTTTGGAAAGCAATTTTTACTTGTAGATGGGAAAATATAAAATATTTTTTTAAAAAATGAAAGAAACATATTTTGTAATTAGGATTGTTGGATTTGAAAAATGAAGTAAAAGAATTCTTTAAATTATGATTAAAATAAGTGAAAGGAAAAGTTATTGGATCTATCTGTCATATGCCTTAAGTTACAATCAATATTATTTTTCAATGAACCCAGTGCTCTGCCCTGAATATCAGAAATTGGCCTACTTAAACAAGCAAAAAGCTATCCTTCGTAAGTTTATGTAATGGAAAGTTATTTATTCTTTTAAAGTGAACAGAATGGCTCTACATTTTCAGCATCACAAGGCTATTAACCAGGTTGAACTATTTACCTCAAGGCCCACTTCTATTATGCCCCAGCGTCAGCCTCAATATAATTTTATTGTTCTGTAGTGGCCTTTAAATTTTAAAAACTGATTAACTGGTTTCCCCAAAGCTGGTAAAAAATTAACAAAGATTTTTAAAGCAACTACTGTAAGTATGTCCTGGGGCCTCAAACTTTCACAGACCATCAAGTTTCAGGACATATATTTTTAATACTTATCTTCATTCATAAGTAGGCTCTTACTCCCACAAGTAAAGAAGCAGAAAATGGGAGTTAGTACTCTAAGGATAACAGTCACCTATTAGGATCTTAGTATATCCCTACCAGTGTTAATAAGCTAATATTTGTAAAGAAGTGTACAAACCTCAAAGCACCATATAAATGCTAGGTGCTGGTTTTACTGCTACCACTACTACTACTACTACTATCAGTACCAGTACTACTTCTACTCCTCCCACCACTACCATCACTACTACTAATGATGATGATAATAATTCTATTAATACTTTACTTCTTGTTCTTTTGCTAAAATGAGGTGGTGGTAGTGATGCTGATAGTAGTAGAATTAGTAGTAGTGGTAGTGTAATAGTTGTAGTAGTAGTAGTAGCAATAGCAGCAGTAGTAGTAGTGGTAAAGTAGTAGTGTTATAGTAGTAGTAGCAGCAGCAGCAGTAGCAATAACAGTAGTAGTGGTATACTAGTAATAGTTGTAGTGGTAGTGTAATAGCAGTAATAGTAATATCAGTAGTAGTTTTTGTATAGGAGGAGGAGGAGCAGCAGCAGCATCAGTAGTAGTAATAATAGCAATAGTAGGCATAAGAGAAGGAAGAAGAGGAGAAGGAGAAGGAAGAAGAGGAATATCAGTAGCAGCAGCAGCAGTAGTAATAGTAGTAGCAGTAGTAGTAGTGATATAGGAGGAGGAGAAGGAATAGCAGTAGCAGTAGTAATAGCAGTAGTAGTGGTAAGGTAGTAGTAATAGTAGTAACAGCAGTAGTAATATTAGTAGTATATTAATGTGATGAATAGGAGGGTTAGGGGAAGTAGGAGGTAGGAGATGATTATGGTTGTTGGGATAAATGTGGTAGGTTTTGTTGAGTTGCTGTATCACTGTATTTTTGAGTTATTGGTAGATGGGAATATGGTGAGGCTAGATGCATAAATAATTCGGATGTAAAAGAATAGGTTTAGTAGGGCAGAAAGAGCTGTGATGGTCTCTTCAACTATCAACTGGTGACATCCTACCCATTAGCTCTTAGATAACTCTTCCTTCCAGCTAGATTCTTATGGGAGGGTGTAGTCTTGCTGGGAAGTCCAGCAGGATATCTGTGAGACAAGGGAAACTTTACATGTCAAGTTCTTCAACAGACTAGGTTTCAACATTGAAGGTATTTGGACATGGGTGTGTGGCTAGCGGTTAGTTGATGCAAGGAGCTCTGCTTCTTGCAAGAGAGCAGCAATTGCTTTTACTCAGCATTCTTTAAGGGTCAAAGGAGTCACTTAATCTTCAAGGAAGTTACTTAGGGTTTAATTAGGCTCTACCACAATACAAAGTACTGTTTCAATGCTGAGGAATTTTTTTTTTTTTTTTTTAAGTTTAACACTGGTCCCTGGCTTCAAAGATCTTACAATTTAGTGTGTATGTAGCAACTGTGGCTGCTCCTTCTCTCCCATTAGGTCCTTTTGATTACAACTTCAAGTACAAGGTTTGCTGTGGATCCATATCCACTCAAAATCACTGGGCACAAGCTTCCATTAATGCCCACAATAAGACAAAATAAATTCAAAGCAAAAGCATTTAATTATGTAGTTGGACATTGGTCAGGGGACCCCAATCAGTTGAACTTCCTCATATACTTGATAAAATAAATGGTGTCAGATTCTTGATTGCCTTGGCGTCTTTTCTCTGCCTACTCAATGATATGGGCAAATTCAGGAGAAATCATTTAAAATTAAAAAAAAAAAAAACTGACCCTGGAGATTCAGTGACAAAGACAACTCTGAGGAAGGAAAGAGCTATATCATTGTTAATAGTGTCTTGCCACAGAGGGAAGGAGGAAAAGTTAGCTTGGTATATCCTGTGCTAGTTATATCCCAAAGCTTTCCTAGAAGCTTTGAGCTCTTTCCTTCCACATAGAAGCTATCAACCCTCAGCTTACCAATGATTCTTCCTTCCATTGATGTATGAATTTTTATCCATAGTTGCAAATAATCCAAGAAGGGAATTCAAGGACACTGCATCCTTGAATCCCAACTTTTTGTGTTAAGAGGTTCAAAGAGAGAGCTTGCCAACTCAGACGTTGATAATGCTGAGATTGGTATAGGGGAAATGGAGAAGTCTATAGTTGGTCCAAGAATAAAGGCTCTTATTTGGAACTATGCTCAAAAAGTTATCAAACTGTGCATATCCTTTGATCCAGGAGTGTTTGTACTGGTCTTATATCCCAGGGAGATCTTAAAGGAGGGAAAGGGATCCACAACTACAAAAATGTTTGTGGCAGCCCTCTTTGTAGTGGCCAGAAACTGGAAACTATGTGGATGCCCATCAATTGGAGAATGGCAGAATAAGTTATGGCATATGAATGTTGTGGAATATTATTGTTCTATAAGAAACTACCAATAGAATGATTTCAGAGAATCCTGAAGAGACTTACATGAACTGATGCTAAGTGAAATGAGCAGAACCAGGAGATCATTGTACACAGCAACAACAAGACTATATGACGATCAATTTGATGTGGCTCTTTCCAACAATGAAATGATTCAAACCAATTCCATTTGTTTCAATTGTTCAGTGATGAAGAGAGCCATCTACATCTAGAGAGAAGACTGTGAGAACTGAACTTGGACCACAACATAGCATTCTCACTCTCTCTGTTGTTGCTTGCTTGCATTTTGTTTTCTTTCTCAGGTTTTTTTTTTTTTCTTCTTGATCCAATTTTTCTTGTGCAGCAAGATAACCATATAAATATGCATACATATATTGGATTTAATATATATTTTAACACATTTAACATGTATTGAACTACCTGCCATCTAGGGAAGGGAGTGGGGGGAAAGGGGAAAATTTGGAGCAAAAGGTTTTACAAGGGTCATTGTAGAAAAATTACCCAAGCATATGCTTTGTAAATAAAAAGCTTTAATTTTAAAAAATTAAAAATTTTTAAAAATGTAGATGAGGTTGGGTAAATTATGGTATATGAAGGTTATGGAATATTATTGCTCTGTAAGAAATGACTAGCAGGAGGAATACAGAGAGGCTTGGAGAGACTTACATCAACTGATGCTGAGTGAAATGAGCAGAACCAGAAGATCACTATACACTTCAACAACAATACTGTATGAGGATGTATTCTGATGGAAGTGGAAATCTTCAACATAAAGAAGATCCAACTCACTTCCAGTTGATCAGTGATGGACAGAAACAATTACACCCAGAGAAGGAACACTGGGAAGCGAATGTAAATTGTTAGCACTACTGTCTATCTACCCAGGTTACTTACACCTTCAGAAGCTAATAATTAATGTGCAACAAGAAAATGGTATTTACACACATATATTGTATCTAGGTTATATTGTAACACATGTAAAATGTATGGGATTACCTGCCATCGGGGGGAGGGAGTAGAGGGAGGGAGGGGACAATTTGGAAAAATGAATAAAAAAAAAATGTAGATGAACAGAAAAAAAGAATAAAAAAGAAAAGAAAAAAGAGTAATGGCTCTTTCTCACTGAAAGCACCTGGCAGTAACCTAATCATCTTCCCTATAAACTACAATTTCTAGACATTACACACGAATAATGTAACCATGAGTCTAGACCAGCAGTAATCCCATGCTTCATGCAGAGCTGGCCCAAGGAAGCTCTAGGAACATGCCTTACAGTAAGTATATAAAAATAAATAGCAACCTTAATATATCATTAGAAGACCTCAGGGACCTGAAGTGCCAGAAGAATAATATTCCCCTAGCAATAAACATAGTCTGATTGGGGGAAGAATGGTAATCACTAAAAATGTTCAATCTCCCCCAATGATACAGTGCATGTTTGTGAGAGAGTGTGTCCTAAGTTTCTGAGGGGATTGCTACAATGTAAATTTGTTATGGTATTACTCCAGTAAATGTTTTTGCTCATGCTAATTGTGTCCGAAAATAAATACATTGGTCAATTGTCTTTGAGCTATGATTTTAGGAGTACAGACCTAAAAGACCTAAGAAACCCCAATCCTTCAGAGAACCTAGTTTGAATGTATGAGGAGGCAAATAATCCAGAGGAATGTTACAACAAAGTAGTATAGCAAGGAAATTTGCAATGGAATTTTATCCCCATAAACATAGGACATGCTGTCCTACATATAAGCTATCAAGGGGAGGGTGACCATACATTGGGATCATGCATGAGGCTCTCATATGTGGAGAATACTGTGGAGAGGCAATTCTAACTTCACTGCAGGACTTCTGATATCTATAGGATATATCTCTGAGTAACTCTCACTATACATCTGTACCAGCTTCAGCATGGGGATATTACTCCACTGGAGATTCTCCTTGTCAGCTCTTGAGGATCAGCACAGACATCTTGACTTCACTCTGCTAAGGGCATAGAGGCTCAAACTTCTCCAATGCAAATAAAGGCAGAATGACATTTTAATCATAATTTCTTTACCCAATAAAAAGTCAGGAAATTTGTCTCTAGGCTAGGATTAGGTCTTCGGTGATAACTCCCAGGTCTCAAACTGATCAGTCTTCTGTTATGTTTGACTATCAATTTAACTGAGGTTTCTGACATCCTACCACATTTCTGAGATTTTTCTCATGACTTAAATGAAACACATATGAGTCAGAACAAAAGGTAGACTAAAAAGGAAGGCAATTAAGCTTTCCATTAAGACTTAATTTCTGTTTTATGCATATCTGTTAAGTAATCACGCAATGAGCAATTTTCTAGATGCTGAATATGAAAAGACAAAAAGGAAAATAGTTCTGGACTTCAAGGAGCTTATGGTCTATGGTTTAACTAGGGGAAACAATATATGTATATACACATACATATATATTCTACATTGTCTCTCAGTCTACACAATATGTACATGTATATATGCCCCCCCACATATACACAAGTACACTTGCATATATATGTATATAAAATATATACAAACAGAAAAATCATGAAAATACAAAATAATACAAGAGAGCTTTGGAATAGTGACAAACCTGTGGTATGAACAGTAAGAAAAGAGTAGAAAGAGCTCACTGAGTGATGGTTTATTCAGGAAAGCTTCATGGAGAAGATGGGGCTTAAAAGATGAGTAAAAGGAATATTTTTTGAGGTTTTTTGTTTTGTTTTGTTTTGTTTTTTGAGCTTTTCTTTTTAGGCAAGGTTGCCAAAGACAAGGCAACTAAAAAAAGGGTAGATCTGAAGGATCTCTTGCTCTCTTCCCTACATCGTGATCCAGAATGGATCAATTGGATGAAATTGGGTTTATGACAACTGAAAATATGGTAACTGGATTAAATGTTATCTTTCTAACTGGCCTGGAGAAAGAATACCAAGTTCTTTCCTTTTCACCTGGACTCTCCCCTCCCCCCCACACTTTTTTTTTCCCCCAGATGCGATTTCTTTGGTAATCACCAATAATTCCTTTATCAAATGATACATTTTTGCATCTTACTATGATGCATCCCTGAGAAATAAAGACCATCTTGGGTTCTCATATCCAAGGAAAGCGTAAGGACTAGCAGGTTCCAGGAAGACAAAATGCTTCTAGGAGAGGGTCAGAGAACCACTCTCAACCATGCGCTAGTCACCAAAACTTTTTTTTTTAGTAACTTGCATGAAAACAGATGGCTTTGCTAGCATATTTGCAACTGACACAAAGCTGAAAGAGATTGCTAATACAATAAATTAGAACAGCAAACTCTCAGCAAGCTAGGACAATGGACCAAAAATAACAAAGTGAAATATAAATAGAGATAAAATATAAGTCTTATACTTAAATTTAAAAAAAAAAAAAAAAAAAAAGCAATAATTACATGATTAGGGACAGTTAGGTGGCGCAGTGGATAGAGCACCAGCCTTGAATTCAGGAGGACCCGAGTTCAAATTTGATCTCAGACACTTAACACTTCCCTGGGCAAGTCACTTAACCCCAGACTCAGGGGGAAAAAAAAAAAAAAAAAAAAAAAAAAAAAAAAAAAAAAATATATATATATATATATATATATATATATATATATATATACTAATTACATGATTAAAGAAGAGAAAGCTAAAGAGAAAAAAAGGCTTAATTTACAAGCTCAATGTATACCAATTGTAGAATGTAGATCTTTTAAAAATTCATATAATCCTACTGTGCTATATAAATGCTAGCTTTTATTCTTATTATTATTTATTAGTGTAAGAAGGGTCTGGCACGGGTACAGACTCCATCACCTCACTCAGTTCACAACATTTCTCCATGTGGCAGATGCTAAGAAATTTTCTCATCTGTCAGACTTTCATTAGGTTAGAATTACAGGAGAAAATATTCCCATAATACCTTTGCATAAAGGATATCACAAAACTAAGTATATCTTATAAGCCAACATCTGTTATAAAAAATGAAATTAAAAATTTCTATGATAAACTTAAATACCTTATGGATAGAATTCTAGGCCTGGAAGGAAGAAGACTCATCTTCATGAATTCAAATCTAATTTTAGATACACTGGGCAAGTCACTTAACCCTGTTTGCCTCAGTTTCCTTATCTATAAAATAATCATGAGAGATAAAGCAAAGCTTTTTAAACTATGGGTTGTGACCTATATGGGATGGTATAACTGAAGGTTTAGATCATGAAAAATTTGGCAATAGTGAAAAGCTTCTAGATACTCTCTATTCTGCAATATCATATACTCCACCAAGATTTAATTCATGTTAAAATAAAAAAAAAAACATCCATCTCATTAGTATGCAAACTTGCTTTCATCTTCAATAAATGGTAAAATTATATATTAAAAATAAAATATTGTATACATAATTTTAATATATAACATAATATATATAAAATTATATGTTTTAAAATAAATTGCTTTAAAATTGTCAGTAAATCTTTGGGGGGTTTTGTATATACATTTCATATACCTATATGCCCAGAGTCACATAAAAATTTCTCAAGAAAAAAGGGATTTCAAGTGGAAAACATTTAAGAAGCCCTGACATAGAGAAAAAGAGAGACAAACACAAAGGCAAAGAAGGAAAAAAGGAAGAAGAGAAGATGGTCTAAGCTTGAGCAGAACATCCATGCTTAGAGTCTATGACATAGATGATGAACAAGCAAAGGAAATTGGAATGTGTTGTTTGAGATGTCTCTGGGTCATTTGGTTTGAAATGTCCAATAGGTAAGACTGAAGAGACGGGAGCTGGATATATAAATTTTTTAAAAGTTTTTTATATTCAAAGCATATGCATAGTTTTCAACATTCGTCTTTGCAAAACCTAGTGTTCCAAATTTTTTTCTCCCTCTCTTTCCCTCCCCACTTTCCCTTAGACAGCAAATAATCCTATATGTTAAATAGTGCAGTTCTTCTATATATATTTCCACCTTTATCATGCTGCACAAGAAAAATCAGATCAAAAAAGGAAAAAAAATGAGAAAGAAAACAAAAAGCAAGCAAACAACAACAGAAAAAATGAAAGTATTATGTAGTGATCCACATTCAGTCCCCATAATCCTCTCTCTCTCAGTATAGATGGCTGTCTTCATCACAAAATTATTGGAACTGGTCTGAATCATTTCATTGTTGAAAAGAGCCATGTCCATCACAGTTGATAATCACATAATTTTGTTATTGCTGTGTATAATATTCTTTTGGTTCTACTCATTTTATTTAGTACAAGTTCATGTAAGTCTCTCCAGGTCTCTCCTGCTGATTGTTTCTTATAGAAAAAAATATATATTCCATAACATTCATATACCATAATTTATTCAGTCATTTTCCAACTGACCAGCATTCATTCAGTTTCCAATTCCTTGCCACTACAAAAAGGGCATTTTTGCACATATGGGTCCTTTTCTCTTTTTGATGATCTCTTTAAGATACAGGCCCAGTAGAGACACTGTTGGATCAAAGGGTATGCAAAGTTTGATAGCCCTTTGGGCATAATTCCATATTGTTCTTCGGAATGGTTGGATCCATTCACAATTTCAACAATGTGTTAGTGTTCCAGTTTTCCCCCATCCCCTCCAACATTCATCATTTGGATATATAGATGTGTATAAATCTAGAGATTATTTGCATAAAGATGATAATTAAATCCATACAAATTCAGTAGATTACCAACGAAGATTGTGTAAAAGAAGAAAAAGAGAAGTAGACCTAAAATAGAGCCATGGACAAATCGTATTATAAAAATCCAAAATGGTGAGAGTATAGATGAGGAGAGGGAGACTGGCAGTGTCAATTGTGGTAAAGAGATTGATATAGATTAATACCAAACAATTTGGAAATTAAAAGATCATTGGTAACTTTAGAATAAGCAGTAAAGTTGAATGATGAAATTGTAAACATATAGCAAAGGGTTAAGAAAGAATAAGAAAAGAAAATAAAGTAAGCTCTGTAAACATCTTTTTCAAGGAGTCTAGCTATAAAAGGGGGAAAAACAATATATAGTACTATAGCTTAAGGAGACAGTGGAGTCTAGTAAAGATTTTTTGTTTATTCTTTGTCTTTAAAGGATAGGAAAGACATGAACATATTTGAAGGTAGTATGGAAGAACTAGTATATAAGTTTAAGGTAAAGATTTGAGAGAGAATATGATTGATAACATAGTTTTCTGGAGAAGACTGGAATGGAATAAAAAACACAATATAAGGGATTAGTTTGGGCAAAGAAAAGAGCCATTTCTATCAAGACTGGGGAGAAAATGAAGAAAGCAAAAGGTGATGTCAAGGGAATTTTAGAATAAGAAAATGGGAGAAGGAGCTCATGTTGAATAATCTTAATTTTCTTAGGAAAGTAAAAGACTTTCCTTTTTCTTTCTTTTGTTCAAAAAAGAAGAGGGAGTATCCTCAAGCCTTGAAGGAAGAAAAGTGTTTGGGAAAACTTGTTCCATTATTTAGATAGGGAATCAATTAGGAAAGAATAAAAAGATTGCCTTTCAGCAATGAGGATTCAGTTGGATAATAAGGAGGTGATGTATTCATTGTGACACTTTCTCCAGCTATATACAAGAAGTGAAGTAGACAGGCCAAAGGGAAGGAATCAAGAGAGTAGGTTTGCATAGAATTGCAATGGTTCACTGATGCATTGAGGATAAAAAGAATGGAAAGTCAGTGAAAGTCTGAGAAAGCATAGAAGGTCAAAGGGATTGGTAGTCTCCACGAGGGCCAAGAATAGACATAGGAAGAGACTGAATGATAGGAGGTTATGGGCAAATAGAAGACTGAGATTCTAATGAGGAAGCAGAAAAATTACAGGCAATCATGAGATCCAGTGTAAGGTCCTATCTCTCTGTGTGGCAAAGGGGAATTGAAGGAGTTAAATCATGGGATTTAAGGAGATAGAAGGTTTGGGAATTTAGGGAAGTTGAAATAGCATCAAAATGGATATTTGTGGTATAAGGTATAAGGGCATGGTATCAGGGCAGGGTTTGGGAAGATGAGGAAGATGGTAAGTCAGATATTTCACTACTTGAGAAAGGAGGAAGAATGACTTGTATACAACAGCCATTACAATTGAGATCATGTAAAAGATATCAATGTTATGAACTTTAAAGGAAAGATTGCTGAGTGATAATCTTTTTTTTTTTTTTAATTTATTGAACTAAATACAAAATAAAAAACAAAATAGAAAAAAGACAGAAAAGGAAAACAAAAACAACAAAAAAATTGTCATGTTCCCAGCAGAACATCAGGGAGGATTCAAAATATATAACAATAAATTTCCATTTCAAGAAAGTATATGTAATAATAGAAGAAATTACATTAATGTATCCATCTTTTCTTTGCTTCCTTGTAGATTATCCTTTTGTTCTCTGATATGCACTTTTTACTTTATTTTTTTTTTCCCCTTTCATCCCTTCCATGTCTCCCAAGTGGGCTACAATTAAGTACAGAAACATATATATATATATATATATATATATATATATATATATATATATGTGTGTGTGTGTGTGTGTGTGTGTGTGTGTATGTATGTGTATTAATTCACAGATCCACACACATATACATATATTTATATACACACATACATAGACCTACATGCATATATACCTACATATACTCAGACATATATATACACATACATATTTATCCATATGTAAACATGCATATAAAATAATATTAATGTGTAATATGGTTGACATATAATGTAGATTTCTCTCTTGATTGAATCTCTAAGTTTGACTTTGTCTAAGATCAGTGATTATCCTTTTATATTTCTCCGATAAATTCTACTCCTAATCCTGGTTGTAAGGTTTCTGTATATCTCTTATTTCCTATCTCTGATAACTCTTTTACTTTAATTCTGCTTCTTAACAAGGCTCCCTATTAGCTAACCTCCTCCACCCACGAATCCCTCCCTTATCTTCTCCCCCTACTTTTTTCTTCTCTCTTTACCCCATAGTCATTAATCTATACACCTTATCCCACTCCTATCATATACCTTTTATATACCACCTTATCTTATGCTACCCTTCTCCCCCTCTTTATCTCTTTCTCATTAATTGACACACCTTCTCCCACTGCCCTTACACTACAACCATTCTATACCCCACCTCATCCTTTATCCTTGCCTATTAATCTGCACACCTTGTCCCACTGCCATAAATCTACACATCCTTCTATATTCCACCTTATCCTATTCCCTCCCCACTATTTCTTTATAGATTTTGAAGGATACTATTCATAGTTTATACATGTAATATTTCCTATTTAACCTATTCTTGATGTGAGAAGGTTTTCAGAATTATGAGCCCTCCTTGCTCCAATGCCTTTACATTGGTTCTTCCTCTGCAACTCATTTGTATAATATACTATTTTTACCTTTTCCTTTATAGTATTTTTTTAAAATCAGATCACACTCAATTTTGCTTCAGTCTTTCTTTTGAGTATCTAACTACTAATGTCAATCTGTGTGTTTCCATGCACAATACATAAACGATATGCCCATGAAATGCTCAAAATTAATCTTTGATATTGACTCATATGTTAAATTTTCTATTAATTTCAAGTTTAGTTGAGACAAAGTCCTAAAAACCTGCAAATTCATTGAAGATCCATTTTTCCCCCTTATTCAATATTATGGATAATTTTGTTAGATATAATATTTTTGGCCACAGGTCTAGTTCTTTTGGTTGCCATTATGTATTATTCCAGGACCTGTGGTCTTTTATTATGGCTGCTGATAAATCCTGTACAATTCTAATTGTAGCTCCGGACTATTTTAATTGCTTTTGTTTCTTGCAAAATTTTCTCTTTGATCTGGGGGTTTCAAAATTTGGCAATAATATTCCTATGTGTTTTCCACAAATGATCACCAATGGATTTTTTTTTCTATTTCTACTTTTTCATCCTAAAACAGGAGAATTTTCATTAATTATTTCTTACATTATTGTCTCAAGGTTCTTTGGTCCCAGCATTCAGGTGGTACAATTATTCTTATATTTTCTCTTCTTGATCAGTTCCCCAGATCTAATTTTTTTTTTTTTAAATAAGATGTTTCTTCTTTAAGACTCTATGTCCTTTTCTAGTTGATTAACTTTTTTTTTTTTTTTTTTCATAATCTTGTTTTGCTTGGATGGGTTTTATTTATTTATTTATTTATTTATTTATTGTTTTTCTTTAATCTCTCTCACTTGGTTTTTTATGTCTTTTCTGAGTTCTATAAATTCTTTCTGGGCAGAGAGCCATTAAATGTTATTCTTTAGGGTTAAGATTGAGAACAGGAGATAAATGATGGGGATGGTTTTCTTTGAACAATGATTGATTAATATAGGAATAGTGAGAAGCGGCAGGTAAGAAATCAAACTCACATTTTCTAAAGTCTCTTCTGGCTAGAAAAAGGACAAGGGTGCAGGGCCTTAGTCCCTCTCTTATATTTGTCTTGTGAGAAAAGGGAAAATGTGGTGCAGGATCCCCCAATCAGAAGCCAAGAACGATATTAGTTTGAAATATAAACTTGTTTGTAAAATCTTATAAAGTAGGACAATGGAAGAGATAATGAATTATAAATAAATAAATAAATATATATATATTGCTGAGGCAATTGGGGTTAAGTGACTTGCCTAGGGTCACACAATTAGGAAGTGTTTGAAGTCAGGTCCTCCTGACTTCAGGGCTGGTGCTTCTAGCTGCCCCTGAATAATTTTTTTTTTTTTTTTTGAGGCTGGGGTTAAGTGACTTGCCCAGGGTCACACAGCTAGGAAGTGTTAAGTGTCTGAGACCAGATTTGAATTCGGGTCCTCCTGAATTCAGGGCTGGTGCTCTATCCCCTGCTCTATCCACTAGCTGCCCCTAAATAATATATTAAAAAAAAAAAAAAAAAAAACAACTGAGAAGCAAGAGAAAGAAAACAATTTTACAGGAAGATTAGTGAGAAGTCTGGTTAAGGCCCATCATTCCAAAGGCATTTAATAGAAGAATAATAGACAAAAAAAGATAAGATATGCCCAAACTTACATAACAATCTGCTTTCTCTTTTAATAAGAGTGGAGTGTCTACACTGGAATTCTAACATTGCTATTTCCAATATGCTATATAAAAAAAGTAGCAATGGCCAAAGGAAAATAAAGATGGGAAGAACAGCTGAAGTAAGATTTCTGCTAAAGCTGACACAATTCTTGGGTGTGGGAAGATCACTTCTTAAAAAGAAACCAAATGTTTAGAGAAAATCATAGACATTATTACTATATTTAAAGCAACCAAGAAAATATCAATAACTAATGACACATATGTCTATTTTCCCATCTCCAAAAAAAACTTAGTGAAAATAATCAACACTGAAGGCATTCTTGATAGAGGTATGAGAAGGAAAGACAGGAGATGTAATAAACAATATTTTTTTAGCAGACAACATCTTTAAAGCACATGCTTGAGTGAAAGTTGCAAATAATAGAAAGTCCTAGTATACTTATTGGTTTAACTGAAAAGAAGTATTTGAGTTTATTTGTTTGTTTTTTCATATTTTCTTTTTCCCAAATACATGTGAAAATAATTTTAACTTTTTTTTTAATTTTTAATTCCAAATCTCTCCCTTTTCTTCCATTGAGAAGACAAGCAATAAAAAAGCATTTGTTTCAGCGAAGCAAAATACTACTTTAAGGGTACTTCTCTAATAAGATATTTCTCATGCATATAATAACATTAAATGAAATTATTTGAAATATATATTTATGATACATATATCTCTAGGTATGTATATAGATATAGATATACATCAACAAAGTTAACTTTGTTCAATAACTCATAGCTAATATCAAGTGAGCCATCATCATGGAGACTGTGTAGCACATAATTCAAATGAAATAGGAATTTCTTATACATAGTGAAATCTTCCATATCTTCTTGTGTATAGAAAACTTTATTCAGATTGCATCAAAGCCTGAAACGCTGCATTCTAAAGCCTATCCATAATCATTTGCAAGGTTTAGCCTATGCTTCTAACATAAGAAAAACTACATGAATGAAGAATGCCCATTATCTAGATTGTAACATGCAGCTAAACACTATAAATGAACAATGAACTGGAATTGAATTGTAGGGAGAATTATAGAGATGGAAATCAAGAAATTGAAAACTCTAATAATCCCCAAGCTACATCCTAAAACAAAGTTCCATATTTTTATCATTATATACTATTGATGTTGCATGTCTGAGAACTGTGGAAACCATAATTTTGGAAGAATTAAAGTTATAGGTCACTCAAAAGACAATGGAGAGATGCATGGAGATGGGAGGGAGGAGTTATGTGAATAAGGTATAGCAAGGAATAAAAAATTGCTCACCAAAAGCAAGATGAATGATATAATAATGTGCTTTATTAGGACTAGAAGGTATATGAGCAGAAGAATTGTTCGAGTCATGTAGCCAGGAATAACAGATGGATTGCCTGTGTGCTCTATTGGTACCAACACAATGTCAAGAAAACTGGAAGTTTTCCAGAATATCGGGTGGATTTTCTTTCTTGGGTCTACAGGAAGATGTGGACAAGATTTCCATAAGAAGGGCTATGATTGGCAACAGTGGTTCGTGAACTCATAAAGCCATTGAAGTAAGTTAAATAAGTATATTCTTCCCTGAGCAAAGCACAGCCGGGGTTTCAGTTCTGAGTGCCACTTTTAAAGAATAACATTGGCAAAATGGGACACATTCAGAATGGAGTAATAAAGACTGAAAATTTTATCATATGGGAAATGGTACAAAGAAATGAGAATGTTTAACTAAAGAAATTTTCCTTAAGCTCAGAATTGACCATGTCATTCCCCTAGTCAATAAACTCCAGTAACCTCCCGTTGCCTCTAGAATAAAATGTAAATCCCTCTGAGGGTAGGCATATAAATAGGCATATGACATCATTTTTGTTCTTAAAGGGCTTACAATATGGGAATTGCTAGGTGGCCTAGTGGATAGAGAGTTGAACCCATGTCTGTTTTCTTATGTGTAAAATGAGGACAATATACATCTAGAAAGAACTGGTGAAAGCTGAGTACAGATTGAAGCATACTATTTTAATTTTGGTTTTTTTCTTTCATGTTTATCCCCTCTTTTGTTCTGTTTCCTCTTTCACAACATGACTAATGTGGAAATGTTTTACATGATTGCCCATGTATAATCTATATCAGATTGCTTGCTTTCTTGGAGAGGTGTTGGGAAAGAGGAGGGAGAAAAATGTGAAAATCACAATCTTACAAAGATGAATGATGAAAATTGTCTTTACATATAATTGGAAAAAATAAAATACTATTAAAAAAATAACAGAAAATTTGAAAAATCAAATCCAATGGGGATAATAATATCATCTATATTACAGGGTTATTATGAAGATCAAATAAGATAGTATTAGTTAAGTGCTTAGCACATTGCCTGACACATGTTGTTGTTCAGTCATCCAGTCATGTCCAACTCTTCATGACCCCATGGACTATTGCATGTCAAAATTGTCCATGGGGTTTTCTTGGCAAAGATACTGGAATGGTTTGCCATTTCCTTCTTGCCAAGGGTTATGTCTGGACCATATTTAAACTCAGATATTGACTCCAAGCCAAGTGCATTATCCATTGAGCCCTGTTAGCCATCTCCACCTGGCACATAGTGGGCACTGTATAAAAGTTAGATATTATTATTATTATTATTGAACTTACAAAGTTATTTACAACTTGGCTCCAAGCTATCATTATAACTTCCCTATAAATTACTCCCTTTCCCAAATTTTACAGTCTGGTCAAACTGGTTTCTCTTTGGAAAAACAAAGGAAAATCACAGAACATTTCATCTTCCATTTCTGCACCTTCTGTCTTCCTTACTTCTACTTCATAGATTTCTTCATTTCTTTGAAAAATTCAAGCAACAACGTCTCCAAAAAGCTGTTTCTGGTCTCACCTGATTGTTGTGGGTTTTCAATTGTTATCAGTCATGATAACTGACTCTTCGTGAAAATTGAAAACTGACTCTTCATGATCTTATTTGGGATTTTCTTGGCAAAGCTGCTGCAGTGGTTTGCCATTTCCTTCTCCAGCTCATTTTACAGATGAGGAAACTGAGGGAAGCAGGATTAAGTGACTTGCCCGGGATCATACAGCTAGTGTCTGAGGTTAGACCTTTCAAACTCTTTGCCTTTTACACCACCTAGCTGCCTCTCTCCCCTGATAATCTTCAAATATCCGAGAGGTTGTCATATGACCAAGTAGTAAAATTAAACTGATTTTGTTTGACCCTGGAGAGAAAATTTGGATCAATGTATAAAGGTTTCAGGAAAACAGACGTTCTCTATTCTATACCCCAAGAGAGCTAAGAACAAAATTATAAGGGGAAATCTTATATCTCCCCCAAGCACCTCACATGGAGCTCTTCAGTCAGCAGACATTTAATAAATATTTGTTGCATTTTTATTAAATTCAGTCATAGAAAAACAATTTAGGAGGATATCAACCTAGAGTATAGAATTAATAAAGACCTGAATAAGATGGAAGTGAGAATGGAGGAGGAATAAACTCAAAGAAAAAATATGAGAGTCAATAAGTAATATGTACCTTCAAGATTTGACAGTTTTCTTCAATCTTACTCTGCTTCTTAATTCCCTAAGAGTGGATTTTTGGAAACAGCACCAAATGTTCTCTTCTTGGGTTTTGTTTTGTTTTTTAAACCTTGCTTTGCTTTCATTAGAAATGACTTTCATTAATATGTTTTTAAGACCACCATTTAGTCATTTATTTTTAATGAAATCAAGGTGAGAGGTATGCTATTTTCCTGGTATCCTCCTGTTTTTAGGCCTTGATGCTAAAAAATGAGACAAGTAGACAGGGGTATGCTACCAAATGTTTAACAATTAGTTCAATGGGGAGAAAATGTACACATCACAATACACTTTTTAAAAAATCATTTAAAACATTTCCATATTAGTCATTTTGTAGAAGAAGACTCAAAAAAACAAGAATAAAAGAGAATGAAAAACAGCAAGGTCTCGTCTGTATTCAGACAGCATCAGTTCTTTATCTGCAGGTAAATAGCATGTTTCATTATGAATCCCTTGGGATTGTCTTGGATTTTGTATTGCTGAAAATATCTAAGTCATTCACAATTCTTTATTGTATAATATTGCTGTTACTGTGTATAATACTCTGGTTCACTTTGCATCAGTTCATGTAAGTATTTCCAAGTTTTTCAGAAATCATCCTTCTCATCATTTCTTATGGCACAATGGTATTCCATCATAATCAAATTGCACAACTTGTTTGCCCATTCTTCAAGTGATGGGCATCTTGTCAACTTTGAATTCTTTGCCACCATAAAAAAAATGTAGCTATAATTATTTTTGTACAAATAGATCCTTTTCCCCTCTTTTTGCACATCACACACTTTTAAATTTAATTTTCATTAGTATGTTTTCTCTATCACTTTCTTAAGTTCAAACAGTCAACAAACTAATAAATTGACCTTTGCTTTGTAACATTTGCCAATTTTTTTGGAAAATTAATAATTGGTTCACAATTGTTCCAGCACAGCACTCCCTATCACATACATAGCCTTTGTAAGAAGCCAAAGACTACTGAGCCAAATTTTTAAGACAAATGCCCAACTTAATAAATGGTTAAAGAATACAAATAGACAAGTTTTCAGAAGAAGTAATGAAAGTTATATATAGTCATATTAAAAAATGCTCTATGTTACTATTGATTAGAGAAAGACAAATTAAAACAATTCTGAGCTACTTGTCACACCTATCAGATTGAAAGAAAAATGATAACTGTTGGAGGGGATGACGTAAAATTAGGACACTAATGCACAGTTAGTGAAGTTGTGAATTGATCCAAACTTTCTAGAGAGCAATTTGGAACTGTGCCCAAAAAGATTATGTATTATGTATATAACTTTGATCCAAAAATATCACTACCACATCTGTATCCCAAAGAGATTTTTTTTTTAATTGGAAAGGACCTATTTGTAAAAAATATATATATATATTTATAGCAATTCTTTTTGTGGAAGCAAAGAATTAAAAATTGAGATGTCCATTGGTCAAGGGATAGCTGAACAAGTTATGATGATTGTGATAGAATATTATTTGTTATAAGAAATGATGAGTAGGATGATTTCAGAAAAACTTGAGAAGATCTATATGATACAGAATGAAGAGAACAAAACTAGAAGTACATTTTACAAAGTAACAGCAATATTATATGATGATCAACTGTGAATGACTTATTTATTCTCAGCAATACAATAAACCAATAAAATTCCAAAAGGCTAATAATAAAACATGCTATCCATCTCCAAATAAAGAACTGATAAAGTCTGTAGATCAGAGCATACTGCTTTTCACTTGATTTTATTTAAAATTTTTTCTTTTCTTTCTTTGGTTTGTGTTTTCTTTTACAACATGAGTAATATGGAAATATAATTTTACACATTTACAACCTATGTCAAATTGCTTACTTTTTTAGAGAAGAAAGGAGAAAGGTAGGGAGGGAGAAAATTTGGAACACAAAATTGTAAAAAATGAATGTTAAGAGTTGTTTTTATAGGTAATTGGGAAAAATAAAATGCTATTTCCAAAAGAAAAAAAATAATTAAAGGTTTTTGGTAGCAAATGACTTCCATTTCCAGTAAAAATCTTTCCTGTCATTAAATGAAATAACTTTTTTTTTTTTTGTAAATTACCCTGAAATCTTGTATTATTCTATATAGAATGCCATCATTCATACTGACAGATAGCATGATAGTTCATATGTCTAAATGTTTTCTTTGAGACTGTACTTTCTGATCTAATATCTGACAGTAATAATTCAGGGGCCAGGATTAGTTTGTTTGATTTTCCTAAAACATGAATTATTTAATATTGCCTTCAGGGATGCTCAATTAACTTCCTGAGCCAAAAAAAAGTAGAAAATAAAGTCCGTGTCCTTCTGAGAATTCTACTTCTGTTATTAATTCTTCATCTCTCCCATCCTTTCTGCACTGGGAGCCCATGAAAGCTTGTAAAACGTGTTTTAACACCTTGCCAAGCAAATAACAGAAGCTTCACAGTGAATGTAAAAATCTCTTCCGCTTCCTTATGGGTGAGAGTTCCAGTTTTAAAAGATTTCTGTTTTGAGCATTCTAACACTTTGTTGCCATTATATTCTTACTTTGCTATTTGACCCTGAGCTCCTCCCTTAGAGTAATATACACTATGGTGGAAAGAAAGAATAATGCATCCTATTGATTCTAGTGAACCATACTCTATTTTGCTATCACTAACATTTGTTGACTTCTTGGTGCAAGATACAAAACCCATACAAAACGTATATTTTATATAGATAGATGATTTTAGGGGAGGCACTGATACTCTTGCTTTGGAAAGAGAAAGAAAAAAGAGCCCCAAGATTGGCATCTCTGATCTCTTCTGAAAGAGGGGCTCCTAGACCAAAATTATATTTATCTGTCCCCTAAATAATATTGGTTTACTATCATGATCAGTTCGAAACAAAAAGCTTTTTTCTTGGCTGCTCAAGGGGTGAGGGAGGATCCAATATTCCTTTTTCTTCTATCATTATCATCAATAGTAATTAATTGAGATTCCATTGTTCTGGGAATACAAAGAGGCATGAGACACTATATCTGCTCTTAAGGAGAGCCTGGAGAGAAAATATAGATATGTAAATATAACACTAATGGTATCCATGCCCCAGGAGATCCTTCTCCCACATCTCCATCCTTAGGGGATCAATCTTTAAGTTAGGGAATTAGGTTTCTGTCTGTCTGGTTGTTTCTCTAAAACAAGAAGAAATGGTATTTGAACTGTGTCATAGAAAGTAGTTAGGTAGTTAGTTAACACAATGGATAAAGTGCCAGACCTAGAAGCAGAAAGACTCATTTCTCTAAATTTAAATCCGGAGTCAGACACTTAATAGCTATGTGACTCTGAACAGATCACTTAATCCCGTTTGCCTCAGTTCCTTCATCTGTAAAATGAGTTGAAGAAATGGCAAATCAGTGCAGCATTTTAGCCAATAATTCTCCAAATGGGATCATGAAGTGTTGGATGAGACAGAAGGTTGAAAAAACACAATGTTAGACAAGGCTGGGGAGAATAGAAATGTGTTTCAAGAACAATTGACTAACTTGCTTCTGACAAAAGTCTTATTCCAGGTACTAGTAAGAGATAATATTTGAGGAGTAGATAGGGATGAAATTGTGGGGAGCTTTGAATATCAGTCTAAGGAATCATTTTCTTAAATTCCTCTTTTTTTGATGGAGAATCTTCACTACTTTCCCCCTTAACTAGCTCTACCGGTACTGAATTTGGACCATACTTTCAAAGCACCACTTTCTAGAGAAAGAAGAGATGTTAGCAATTTTGGGAAGTTCAATTTCTATGTAATCTGGTTCAAATAGTAAAGTGCCTTAATTAAATATAAACAGCATTACATTACATTTTAAGCACTGGCTTTGCTAATGGCCACACAATCACAATGTCTTTATTGCCTTCAATTAGTTGTAATACACTTCCACCCATTATTAGTCTCTGTCCCTATTTTAATTATGTTCTGATAAAGGTAATTCCATCAATACTTAAGTATCAGTCACTTTGAATATAAAAGCACATATTTACAATTTTGAATGCCAAACTGAAAATACTGAAAATTGAGAGCATGGGACAAACAAAAGCAAGTCAAATAAAAAATCCATCAGAATGTTAACACAATTCCATGATATTGAAAATTTGTTCATAACATGATAATTACTATTGGAATTTTTGTCCATATTTTACATAGATAAGGATAGAAGGATAGGGGGAAGGAAGAGTGTCTAAAAGAAGTACCTTCATTAAGATGTCATCTAAACTAAGAAAATATTTTGGAAGAGACAATAGTTCTCTGCAGTATTTGATTTCCTATTAACTACCCAACCCAATAATTCCTTTTCCTCTGGAGAATTTCAGGTCCTCATCACCTTTCAACTAGATTATTATAATAGGCTACTAATTAGTCTCCTCACCTGAAGCATGAATTACTCTACCTATTGCTTCATAGAGTAAGTATATCTCTACATTTAAGACAACCCAAGCACAATCTTCTGCATAAAACCATTCCAGCTCTAACCTCCTAAGGCTAGTATTCTTATCTACTGGGACATTATAGGTAGTTAATCAATACTTGTTGATTGATCAGTTGATTGATTGGCCCTAGAAAAAAACCAAGCTGGGATTTTCACCAAAATTCAAATGTCAAGGCAAATTGTACAGAGTCATGTTTTTCTCTTTGTATCTGATGATGTCTCTAATTAGTTAATTGGATTGGGAAGGGGGTCTTGCACCCAACCCGTCCCACACAACTATGAAACTTTATTCCTTTCAGAGAAATTCCCTTTTTTGCAATCAATCAAAAGTTCCAAGCTGAAGGCATAAAGATATGTCTACTGGGGTGAACTTGTTTTTGAAAATTTCTACTCATATTTTTTGTGTTCAAGGCAAAGGATTTAATGAAATAGCATTATAAGATTTGCAATGGGATATTTTCTGCTTCTCTACAAACTTAGAGCATACTCATAAACATATATACATGGGTAGGAAGAGTGAGTAAGCATAAAATTTGTTTATGAGGGGCTCACATCTTGGGAATGGTGTAGGATGAGGGGAGAGGCTTTCTCCTTATAATTCAAATGTTGCAAGACTTCTGCTGTGTGGTGGTGATCCCTTGATAATCATCTCTGAGGATTGTATTTGTCCACTGGATTCAGTAGACTTCTCCTTGGTAGTCCAGAAATTATAGTCAAACAGTGCTTTACTATCTGCAGCTCTGACTCAGATGATATTTTAGCTAGGGTGTGGCTTTGCTTTCTTAGAAAGAGCATGAATCCTTACTCAGAAAACACCCCCAATTCTGCTTCTTCAGAATCTTGGCTCTGAAACCCATCATTTGCTAAGTAGGAAAATCTAAGCCCCAGAAGCCAAGCTCTTTGGAGCAAACGAGATCACCAGAGCAAGATAATACCCTTAGGCCTATTGCTTTTTGTCTTTATTGCTTTTATTTTCCTTATTTTTGAAAATAATTTTTTATTGATATATTTGTTTATAATCAGAATTGTCAAACTCCTGGCCTATAAAACTCCCTTAATACTACCTGAATCAGATTTAAATATAATTAAGAAAGGTTAAAAAAAATAAAAACGCAATACAACATGATCTTAATTTGTGCTTTTTAAAGTAAATAGATGGTCTTCAGGGATATTTCTGACACCATTTGACATCATCAAATTTTCCCTTGTCCCCTCAAATCATGAAAAATGCCACTCCTAGATATCTGTCCCAGAGAGATGAAAAACAAAAGAGAAAAGAACCTATATATACAAAAATGTTTATAGCAGCTCTTAGTGGCACTTAGTATCTATGGACAAGGTTTCCCTTGTCCCCTTGAATGAGATGAGGTGAGATCTTTCAAGACAGTTGTGAAAATCGAGTAAGGCTTCATCTACTTCAGAGTTTGAGTAGGCCTGAAGGAGTCAAGAGCATAATTGCGTTTCCCTCCCAAGATATCATCTCCCTATTTCAGCCAAATATGGGCAACTATCTGCTCTAAGGATGGGACCCCTTCTCACGAGAATGTACAATAGACTTTGCTTTTCTCTAGAGCTCTCTCCAGCTTTTTTATTAAATGGTGACCCCTCACCATTTCCGTACCACACACCCTTATAAAAACACATCTGATCAGAAAGGCATGGTATGGATTCTCATGTGATCTGCATAGCCACATCACATATGGATAGGACCTTTTATAATCCAAGGTGACTAGAGAGGCAAGGGCTTTAGCCCTAGACTACAAAAGTTTACTACAACTTGGGGTGGAAAATGCCATCTGCATCCAAGGAGCAAGCCAAGGAGACTGACTGTGGATCAAATTATAGTATTTTCACCTTTTTTGTTTGCTTGCTTCGACAAATATGAAAATATGTTTAAAAGGATTATACATATATAACCTATATCGAATTGATTGCTGTCTTGGGGAGGGTGGAAGTGAGGGAAGGAGGGAGAAAAAAATTGGAATACAAAATCTTACAAAAATTAATGTTGAAAACTATCTTTACATGTATTTGGGAAAATAAAATACTATTGAGAAAAAAAAATTTACGTTCTTTTCCTAATTCTTGAGGCAAGAGGAGAAGGGAATTACAGGGAAACGTGGTAAGCTTATTCTTATCCCATGATTGTTGTTTTTTTGTCTATAATTGTGGAGGTTTTAATTTTTGTTATTAATATGAACTATTACATTGATAGTTTTCTTTTATTTGTTTGTTTTTTAAAATACACATTTCTTTTTTTTATTGAAGCTTTTTATTTTCAAAACATATGCAAGGATAAATTTTCTTTTTCTGGATGTAAATGGCATTCTCATCCAAAATTCATTGGGATTGACTTGAATCACCCAACCACTGAGAAGAACCAATTCTTTCATAGTTGATCATCACACAGTCTTGCTGTTACAATGTATTCCTGGTACTGCTTGTTTCACTCAGCATACAATGATAGTTTTTCTAAAATTTCAGAGATAAATCCCCAATTAGTTATAGTGCATAATAGCTAGAGAGTCAGTCAGACAATAAATATTTAAAAGTCACAGTGTTAAGTAGTGGGAATACAAATAGCAACAAAAGACAGTCCCTGACCTCAAGGAGCTCACAATCAAATCTGAGAGATAACTTGTAAACAAGCCTGTACCAACAAGAAATAATTAAAAGAAAGAAAACACTAGGTTGGGAAAACCTTGTAGAAGATGAGATTTTAGTTGGGATTTAAAGGAAGTTAGGGAAGCAGGTAGATGCAGTTAAAGCAAGAGAGCATTCTTGGGATGGTCAACAGCTAGAAAAAATGTCCAGAATTAAGAAAGAGATGAATTCTATTGCTTGTGAATAGCCACGAGGCCAGTATCATTGGACCAAAGACTACATATTAAAGAGTAAAGTGTAATACTCTTTAGAAGGAAGGTAGAAAGAGGCTAGATTATAAAGTGTTTTAAACACTAAATACAGGATTTTGTATTTAATTCTAGAAATGATAGGGAGGCAAAGAGATCTTAAAGGAGGGAAGGGCCCCACATGTGCAAAAATATGGCAGCCCTTTTTTGTAGTGGCTAGAAACTGGAAATTGAGTGGATGCCCATCAGGTGAAGACTGGCTGAATAAATTATGGTATATGAATGTTATGGAATATTATTGTTCTATAAGAAACGACCAGCAGGATGATTTCAGAGATGCTTGGAGAGACTGACAGGAACTGATGCTGAATGAAATGAGCAGAACCACAAGATCATTATATACAGTAACAATAAGACTATATGATGATCAATTCTGATGGACATGACTCTTCAACAGTGAGATGATTCAAACCAGTTCCACTTGTGCAGTGATGAAGAGAACCATTTACACTCAGAGAGAGAAATGGGAACAGTATGGACACAACATAGCATTCTCACTCTCTCTGTTGTTATTTGCTTGCATTTTGTTTTCTTTCTCAGTTTTTCTTTTTCTTCCTTCTTGATCTGATTTTTTTCTTTTGCAACAAGATAATTGTATAAATATGTATACATAAATTGGATCTAACATGTATTTCAACATATTTAACATGTATTGGACTATCTGCTAGCTAGGGGTGGGGGTGGAGGGAAGGAGGGGAAAATTTGGAACAAAAGGTTTTGCAAAGGTCAATGTTGAAAAAATTACCCATGTATATGCTTTATAAATAAAAAGCTTTAATAAAAAAAGAAAGGAAAGGAAGGAAGGAAGGAAGAGAGAAAAAGAGAGAGAGAAAGGAAGGAAGGAAGAAAAAAGAAGGAAGAAACAAAGGAAGAAAGAAATGATAGGGAGCTATTTGGGTTTCTTGAGCAGAAGAGGGATATGGTCAGATTCAAGTTTTAGTAAAATCACTTTAATGGCTAAATGGGGGACAGACCCGAGTGGAGAGAGATTTGAAGCAGGCAGATCCACCAGCAGGTTACTGCAATAGAACAGATTCGAGGTAACGAGGACCTATGTCAGACTAGTGTCAATTTCAGAGGAGAGAAGTGGGCATATTCAGAAGCTGTTGCAAAGATGAAATTAACAGGTCTTGGCAACAGATTGGATACGGTAGGTGAGAGATAATGAGAAGTTGAGGATGACCCCTAGGTTTCACACCTAAGGGACAGGAAAGATGGTGTTGCACTCTGCAATAATAAGGAATTTAGGAGGAGACCGAGGATTTAGGGAGAAACATAATGAGTTCAGTTTGGACATAATGAGTTCATAATGAGGATGTAATTAGGAAAGATAATGAGTTCAGTTCTGAGCTTAAGATGTCTTTTAGATAACCAGTTCAAGATTTTGAAAGCCAGTTGGATATATGAGATTGGAGGTCTGAAAAGAAGATAGGATGGGTTAATTTGAGAATCATAAGTATAGAGATGGTAATTAAAGCCAAAGGCATGAATGAAATCCCCCAATAATCTCATTATATAGGGTATAGGAAGAAAAAAGAGTACAGAACAAAACCCTGCGGGCCACTTGTGGTTAAAGGGCATGTTCCAAATGAGGATCTAGTAAAGGAGACTGGCAAAGAGTAATTTGATGGGTAGGAGGAGGACCAGGAGAGAGTGGTGACCCAAAAACTTAGAGAGAAGAGAGTATCAAAGAGAATAGGATGATTGACAACATCAAGAGCTACTTAGAAATAAAAGAGAATGAAAATTGAGAAAAGAGTTTTGGATTTGAGAATTAAGAGATCATTGGTAACTTCAGAAAGAACAATTTCCTTAAAATGAGGAGGTCAAAACCAGATTATAAAGCATTAGTAATTGATTGAGAGAAGTGAGAGAGGAGGCACCTACTGTATTGTTGTTCTTCGTTCTTGAAAAAGACCATGACATCAGGGAGATGATGCCATGACATGACAGTGAATTGGCTGTGAGAGAGAGCTGGGCAGAGTCACCTGCCTCCCTTTCTCTTCCAGAGCCATCTGGGCCAAGTGGCCAGTTGTAGATCAGGATGAGTAGAGATAACCCTGGATGCAATGGGAAACCTTGGCCTTTTTAAGCTAAGGTCTTCAACAAGTCTCAGTTTCCCTGAGGCTGCATCCATTCAGTAATTAAGTCTATCCAGCAATTTTACATACACTAAAGCCTTCTCAAAGAGTTTAGCAAAAAGAGCAAAAGAAATATAAAACAATGGAATGGAAGATCAAATGAGGGTATTTTAAGACTGAAGAAGATATGGTCCTGTCTCTAAGCAATAAAGAAGAACCCAGTAGGCAGAGAAAGGTTGAAAATAAGTGATTGAGAGAGGATGACAAAGGAGCCATTGTGTAGGAGGAGACTGGAATGAGATTGCATAAGCAGGAAAAGAGGTATTAGTCTTTTTTTTTTTTTTTGCTGAGGTAATTGAGGTTTAAGTGACTTGCCCAGGGTCACACAGCTAGGAAGTGTTAAGTATCTGAGGTCAAATTTGAACTCAGGTCCTCCTGATTTCAGAACTGGTACTCTATTCACTACACCACTTAGCAGCCCTCAAGAAGTACTAGTCTTAATAAGGAATAAGATCTTCTCCTCATGAAAGACGAGTGAAAGTGACAGTGCCAGAAGATATCTGATTAGTATGAAGTGAGGAGAAGAGAAAAAGAGGAGGCTCTTGGTGAATGGTCTCAGTTTTTTTCAGTAAAATATGAGGCAACATTCTCCACTGAGGGGGTGAGGGAAAGTGAGCTATAGGAGATTTGTAAAGGGATGAAAAGGGAGAGGTGGAGCCAAGATGGTATAAAAGTGTCCATCTTCTCCCCCAAACTGCTCTAAATTCCTTTAATTAGTGACTCTAAACAAAATTTTAGAGCATCAGAACACCCAAAAAGACAGAGTAGAACATTTTCCAGCCAAAAGCAACTTGGTAAGCCAGAAGTAAAGGTCAGTAGAACCAGAGTGGGAGCCCAGTGTACAACCCTGTCACAGGCCGCACAAGCATAATCCCAGCCTCAGACCCAACTCCAACCGTTGGCTGTGTTGTTTTAGCACTCTAGATCTTATAGCTGCAGTGGGGCAGGGACACACCTAACAGTTCCAGGGCAAATAAGAGTTCTTGTTGTCAGATTCCTGAAAACAGTTGCACAAACCCCCTGAAGCTTGGGACAGTGCACTCTCCACCCTGGAAACAGGAACCCTTCTTTAACAAAGAGTTAAAAGCTGAGTAACAGACTAGGAAAATGAACAGACAGCAAAAAAATGTTTCTGACCATTGAAAGTTATTATGGTGACAAAGAAGATCAAAACAGACTCGAAAGATAACAAACTCAAAGCTCCTACATCCAAAGCCTATAAGAAAAATAAGAATTGAACTCAGGTCATGGAAGAGCTCAAAAGGGGTTTTGAAAATCAAGTAAAAAGAGATAGAGGAAAAATTAGAGAAAGAATTGAGAGTGGTATAAAAGGAAATACAAAAAAATTATGAGGAGAAGAATGTCTTAAAAAACAAATTTGGCCAATTGGGAAAGGAAATACAAAAGGTCATTGAAGAAAATAATTCCTTGAAAAATAGAGTTGAGCAAATGGAAGCTAATTATTCTATGAGAAATCAAAATACAATAAAGCAAAACTAAAAGTGTGAAAAATAGGGGAAAAAATGAATTATCTCATTAAAAAAAAAAAAAACTGACCTGAAAAATAGATCCAGGAGACATAATTTTAAAATTATTGGTTTCCTGAAAGTTATGATCAAAATAAGAGCCTGGACATCATCTTTCAAGAAATTATCAAGGAAAACTGATATTTTGAAACCAGAGGACAAAATAGAATTTGAAAGAATTCACCAATCACAATCCCAAAATGAAAACTTCAGGAATAGTATAGCCAAATTCCAGCTCTCCCAGGTAAAGGAGAAAATATTGGAAGCATCCCGAAAAAAATAATTCACATAGAATGGAGCCACAGTCAGGATAACACAAGATTTATCAGCTTCTACATTAGAGGACCAAAAGGTTTGGAATATGATATTCTGGAGAGCAATGGAGCTAAGATTGCAACCAAGAATCATCTCACCAGCAAAACTGAGTATAATCCTTCAAAGGAAAAGATGGTCATTCAATTAAAAAAAAGGATTTTTAAGAATTCATGATGAAAAGACCAAAGCTGAATGGAAAATTTGATTTACAAAAACAGGACTCTGGAGAAGCATAAGGAGATAATCAGGAAAGTGATATCATAAGGGACTTAATAAGGTTTATCTGTTTATATGCCTGTATGGGAGGATGATATTTGTAACTCATTAGAACTTTCTCATTTTTATGGCAGTTGGAAGGAGTCTATATAGACAGAGGAGTATATATAGACAGAGGGCACAGATGTGAGTTCACTATGAAGCGATAATATCTTTTTTTTAAATGATGAAAATGAAGGGTGAGAGAGGAATGTACTGGGAGAAAGGGAAAGGAAGAATAAAATGGTAAAATTATTTTCCATTAAAAAAAAAAGAGGCAAGAAAAAGCTTTTACAGTGGAGAGGAAGAAGAGAAGGAGTGGGTGAATAAGTGAATTTTACTCTCGTCAGAATTGGCTCAAATAGAAATAACATTCATACTCAATAGAGGTATGAAAACCTGTCTAACCTTGCATGAAAGGAGAGGAATGTGATATGAAAGGGGAGGAAGGTGATAAAAAAGAGAACATATTAGGGGAAGGAGTGGTCAGTAGCAAACCACCTTTGAGGAGGAATAGGGTGAAAAGAAAGAGAGAAAATAAATTAAGGGAAATACAGTTAGAAATTGTAACTGTAAAAAAAAAAGTAATTCGAAGGATGTTTCTCTAAGGCCTCATTTCTCTCTTTTTTTTTTAAAGCTTTTTATTTTCAAAACATATGCACAGATAATTTTTCAACATTGACTCTTGCATAGCCTTGTGTTTCATATTTTTCCTTCCTTCCCCCCATTCCCTCAGATGGCAAGTAATCTGATATATGTTATAAATATTAAAATATATGTTAAATCCAATATGTGTGAACATATTTATATAATTCTCTTGTTGCACAAGAAAAATCAGTTCAAAAAGGAAAGTAAATGAGTAAGAAAACAAAATGCAAGCGAACAACAACAAAAATTGTTGAGAATGTTATTTTGTGATCCACAGTCAGTTCCCACGGTCCTATTTCTGGGTATAGATGATCTCTTCATCACAAGATCACTGGAACTGGTATCAATCATCTCATTGTTGGAAAGAATCACATTCATCAGAATTGATCATCATATAATATTGATGTTGCCGTGTACAATAATATCCTGGTTCTGTTCATTTCACTTAGCATCAGTTCATGTAATCTCTCCAGGTTTCTCTAAAATCATCCTCCTGATTGTTTTTTATAGAATAATAATATTCCATTACATTCACATATCTTAACTTATTCAGCCATTCTCCAATTGTTGGGCATCCACTCAGTTTCCAGTTTCTTGACACTATGAAAAGAGCTCCCACAAACATTTTTGCACATGTGGATCCTTTTCTTTCCTTTAAGATCTCTTTAGGATATAAGCCCAGTGGTAACATTACTGGATCAAAGGGTATGCAAAGTTTGATAATTTTTGAGCATAGTTCCAAACTGCTCTACAGAATAGCTGGATCCATTCACAGTTCTACCATCAATGTATCAGTGTCCCAGTTTTCCCACATCCCCTCCAACATTTGTCATTATCTTTTCCTGTCTTCTTAGCTAATCTGAGAGATATGTAGTGGTATCTCAGAGTTATCTCAATTTGCATTTCTCTGATCAATAATGATTTAGAGCACCTTTTCATATGACTAGAAATGATTTTAATTTCTTCATGAGCATGTCTGCTCATATCCTTTGACCATTTATTAATTGGAAAATGGCTTGAATTCTTATAAATTTGAGTCATTTTTCTATATATATTTTAAAAATGAAGGCCTCATTTCTCAAACTTAGAAGGAACCGAGTCGAATTTATAAAGAAATTATAAATGATCAAAAAATATGATCTCTGCTCAAAGGATTGTAAATTCATTCATATCCTTTGACCTGACAACATTTCTATTAGACAGGAATATTAAAAGAGATTCTCCCTATCACCATCAAAAAAAATGGAAAATGACCTAAATGTACAAGAAATATTCATAGCAACTCTCTTCTCAGGGCAAAAAAAACTGGAAATTGAAGGGATGCCCATCAGTTGGGGAATGGATCAATAAACTGTGGTGTGGGTTTGTGATGGAATATTATTATTTAGAAAATGATGATCAGAATGTTCTCAGAAAAAAAAAATTGAAAAATCCTCCATGAACAAAGTGAAATATACTGTATATAAAGTAATAGCAATGTTTTGAGATGACCAAATTTAAATGACTTTATTATTCTCAATAGTATAATCATCCAAAACTATTCTAAAGGATTTATGATGAAAAATTCTATCTATACTCAGAGAAGGGATTGATTGTGTCTGATATAGATTGAAGCATTCTCTCTCTCTATTTCTCTTTTTCTTTTTTAACTTAATTTTTCTTGAGGATTTTAATTTTCATTATGGTGGGAGGTCTGTTTTCTCTCATGACTTTATAGAAATGTTTTGTATAACTTTACATGTTTCTTAATTATGGGTAGGGATAAGGAAAAGAACCTAGACTTAAAAAATATTAAGAATAAATATTTAAAAATTTTTTTGAATGTAACTGGGGAAAATATTAAATAAATTAAATGAAGTGAAAAAAAAAAGGGGGGGATGAAAAGGTTTGGAAGAACCCTATGGAGAATGGCATAATGAGTTCAGAAGGGAGATATAATAGGATTGCCTAGTCTCAGTGAATGCCCAATTTAAATTGTAGCATAAATTTGTAGTGAATCTAATCAGAATGGTTGTTTGATTTCCCCCACTTCCATTCAGCAGCAGATGTAACAGGATCAAAAGTAACATATCATGGGAATGATACAAGTTCAAACCTTGGCAGGGCTCAGTTGTCAATATGATAAAGAGGCCAAAACTCCAGAAAAGAAAATAGTATAGAGTTGAACAGTTCATAAGGGAGTCAAAATGAGGCTAGGACAGGAATGACCTTGGAGAAAACTGGGATTTCTCTCTGAGAGAGAACTAAGGATTTAAGGTCCTAGTATGAACAAATAGTAGGGTTATGTAAGACAAGAAAAAAAAAAAAAAAAAAAGAGGTGAAAAACCAATAAATAATGACCAGATAAGAAGATTTTGAGATTCTTGAAGGTGGAGTTTGGTGAGGGGTGCATTTGTGGCTGATGATAAGATTAAGAGAATGATCATCTTTGTGTGTGATTAAGGTGAGGTGGAGGAATAGATTATGCAAAGTTATTGATTTGAGATTTGAGGAGCTGAATGATTGGGATGTTTGTGAAAGAGTCATTATGTATACTGAAATGGAATGAGAACCAAGAATTGGGCAGGAGAGAAAAAATGTGATCAATGTTCCAAACTCATGGAAACATGAGTAGAAGGGGCAGCTAAGTGACACAATAGATAGAGCACCAGCCCTAAAGTCAGAAGAACCTAAAATCAAATCTGGCCTGTGACACTTAACACTTCTTAGCTGTATGACTCTGGGCATGTCACTTAACCGCAATTGCCTAAGAAAGAAAAGAAAAGTGAGTAGAAGTCTATAAACAAATGCTACTAGGATTTTCTTAGTAGCTATACATTGCATAAACCTATGGAGTGAACGAGTTGGGGTGAGAATATTCATCTTTGAGTGGGAAGCACATTTCTTCTCAGGGGAGCCTAGAAACAAGTACAGCATGAGACAGAAGGTATAGGGCTCTATCAGAAGCTTCATTTCAACACATTTCACTCTGGATTATTCAGGAAACTTCTCAACAGGAAATAACAACAATAAAGATATTTGACATTTGCATAGCACTTACTATGTGCAGAGCACTGTGCTAAGTATTATACAACGATTCTCTTATTTGATCCTTATAACAACCTTGGGAGGTAGATGCTTTATTATTCCTATTTTATAGATGAGGAAATGAGGCAAACAGAGGTTAACAACTTGCTCAGGATTATACAGCTAGTAAATATCTGAAGCCAGATATGTGCTCAGGTATTGACTCCAGATCTGGCACTCTATAGTTGATCCTGACTTTCAAAGGGAAAGGAACAATGGGAGATAGATTCAAAGGGAATATTGCTCCTCTTAGTGCGTGAGTTTCTCCCATTCCACTTTGGAGATCCATTTAGGCCACAGAAGGTGGAAGTTGTCTTGCAATTTACACAGATGGAAGTCTTTCGACCGGCCTCTAGCAATCTCATCTCAGAAAACAGGCTCACTAGGAGATGGAGGTGAAATCAGAAGAATAGATAGATCAATAGATTGATTGAGAATTTTTTAAACATTTACTATAGGCCAGGCACTGTACTAAGAACTGGGGATAGAGATACAAAAAATAAATATAATCCCTACTATCAAGGAGTTTATCTCCTATGGGATAAAGGATTTAAGGAAGGGAAAGAGGAGAATTTCAAGAGGGATTCAAAAGTGGGGGAAGTAGAGAGATGTCAAAAATAAAAAACATTCACTAAAACTGATTAAGGGCAACAGACTAGTATTTAGGTCTGGAATCTGATTGTTCTGAACAAGATGAACTCATAAAGCTTAGAAGAAAAAAGAATGGGATGGAGGAAGAAATTAAATAAAGTAGAAATAACATGAGAGTAAGAAAAGCAAATTTAGCAATCTAATAAACTGAATTGTCAGAACTCATCCATAAAACAGGAGATTAAGAATAAATTAAGGGGGGGGGTGAGAATTCAGAAATAAGGAGCTAGAGTAGTATTTATTAACCTCAATTGAATTTTAAAAAAGCAGAAGTGGTGCTTGCTTCGGCAGCACATATACTAAAAAAAGCAGGAGTAGGAATTATGTCAGATAAGATTATTGAAAAAATAGATACAGTTGAGAGATAAGCAGAGGCATAAGACATGTTTAAAATTCCCATAGACAATGAAAAAATATTAGTGATGAATAAATTTGCACTAAATAGTCTGGAATTTAAATACTTAAAGTAAAAGCTAACTAAATTTTGTGGATCTGAAAATATCATTTTCTGTTTTATCTTTTCCTAGTCTGAATAGGACAATAATTGTTGGAAAATTCAATATATCTCTTTTGGATTTAGAGAAATCAAACAGAGATAAACAAAAAAAAGAAAAGATCTAAATTTAATAGGAAAAAAAATGTTAGATTTGTTGTCACATGTGGAATAGAATCCTATTCTTCCAGTTATATGTATGACTTTGGACAAAATTACTTAGCTTCTCTGAACATTAGGGAAAGTAAAGGGGAAGAGATAAGCATTTATACAACAGTTATAATGTACTTAGCACTATTCTAGACACTTTACAAATATCTCATTTGAATCTCACAACAATTTGAAAGGTAAGTATTGATAATCTCATTTTGCAATTGAGAGAACACAAACTAAGGTTACAAAGTTAGAAATAATCTGAGATTGTATTTAATTCAGATCTTCCTAATTTCAAGCCCAGGAGTCTATCCACTGTAGCACTCAGCTAGCTAAACATTAGTACAGAGAACTCCCAGACATTAGTTACTGTTGTGCCATACAGTTCTCTTTTAATGTCCTGACCCAGTTTCCCTAATTGTCCTATCTAGTTACTCTGCCTCAGATTATAGCCATTCCCTTTTTTAAAAAAAATTAATTAATTATTTTTTTTTTTTAATAGCTTTTTATTTACAAGATATATGCATGGGTAATTTTACAGCATTGACAATTGCCAAACCTTTTGTTCCAATTTTCCCCCTCCTTCCCCCCACCCCTCCCCCACATGGCAGGTTGACCAATACATGTTAACTATGTTAAAGTATATATTAAATACAATATTAGTATGCAGGTCCAAACAGTTATTTTGCTGTTCAAAAAGAATCGGACTTTGAAATAGCGTACCATTAGCCTGGGAAGGAAATCTAAAATGCAGGTAGACAAAAGTAGAGTAACCATTCCCCCTTAATGTTTGATAGGATAAAGGTCTTATATCTTAGACTTTAGGCTATACTTATTCCCTCTTAATGTTTTGTTTTTTTTAAATTAATTTTATAATTATAACATTTTTTTTTTTGACAGTACATATGTATAGGTAATTTGTGTCCTATCTAGTCAATTGATTTACTCTCTAATAAATTAATAATCAAACTGTTCTCCAATCTCTCTCCTGCCTCAGTTTCTCCAGCATTACATTACCTCAAATCAAAAAAATCTCACAAAGTGACCACTAAAGTCCCTTCCCAGATCTTATCTGTGGTCTTTTGAAAAATGAAGAGGAGGTACTGGAGAGGTGCCTGATATTCTAATGACATCTAAAATGGATAAAGACCTTTGTCCCATTAAACAGTACCTCCTCCATTAGGTCATTGTTATTGTTATCCTAAAAAAAGAGTCTTGTATCTGATATTCAGGGCTGAACACTTTAAGTCCTATCTAGTCAATTGATTTATTCTCCAATAAATTAATAATCAAACTGTTCTCTAATCTCTCTCCTGCCTCAGTTTCTCCTGTATTACATTACCTCAAATCAAAAAATCTCATAAAGTGACCACTAAAGTCCTTTCCCAGATCTTATCTGTGGTCTTTTGAAAAATGAAGAGGATTTTAACTTTTGGCAATCAATTGGGAATCTTAAGGAACATACTTTTCTTTTTTCTTTCTTTCTTTTTTTTTTTTTGCTGAATTGTTTTGAAGAGGTAAGAATGAATCAGATCCCAATTTCAGCTACTTCAAGTTGAACCAATTCTGTTTCAGGAAACAGGGGAATTATAGTCCTATCATATACCATGATAGCAAAATATAAAGAGCTTTTGGACAACTTCCACCTTTAAACACTTTTAAGACTTCTACTGTTTAATTGTCCTGGTGGGTACCTTATTAAATGGAAAAAGGAAAAAAAAAATATCTCCCTCAATCACCATAAAAACAAAAAGAAAGATTTTTCTTTTTCATTTTTTTTCCTTTTTGATTTGATTTTTCTTATGCAGCGAGATAATCATATAAATATGTATGCATATGTTGGATTTAACATATTTTAAACATGTTTAACATATATTGGATTACTTGCTATCTAGGGGAGAGGGTGGGTGGAAGGGAGGAAAATATAGAACACAAGATTTTTCAAGGGCCAATGTTGAAAAATTATCCATGTATATATTTTGAAAATAAAAAGCTTTAATAAAAATTTAAAAAAAAATTTAAAAAAAAAACAAGAAGAAAGGAAAAGGAAAAAATCTTGTAGAAGAACAAAAGCCAGAGATCCTAGACTTCTCTGCCATTCAGGTGAATAGTACCAATCTCAGGGTGAGAGAGAGAGAGAGAAGGACAAATGAGGGAGAGGGAAAATAGGATAACACACAGGAATAATAATTGTGAAAAAAAATTCTAAGGAAGTTTCTTTGATAAAGGTCTCAAATATATAGGGAACTGGGTCACATTTACAAGAATCTAAATCATTCCCCAATTGATAAATGATTAAGAAGAAGAAATCAAAGCTATCTATAGCCATATGCAAAAAAGTTCTACATCATTATTGATTAGAGAAATGCAAATTAAAGCAACTCAAAGGGATTGCCTCACACTCATCAGATTGGCTAATATAACAGAAAAGGAAATTGGCAAATGTTAGAAGAAGTATGAGAAAATTGAGACACTAATGCACCGTTGGAGTTGTGAACTGATTGAATCATTCTGCAGAACAATTTGGAACCATTTAGCAATTTAGCAATACCACTACTACATCTGAATATCAAAGAGATAAAAAACAAAAAGGGAAAGGACCTATATGTACAAATATATTTATAGCAGCTCTTTTTGTGTGGCAAAGAATTTGAAAATTAGGAGAAAGTTGAACAAGTTATTGTATAGGACTGTGATAGAATACTATTGTATTATAAGAAACGATGAGTGGAATGCTCTCAGAAAAATGTGAGGAGTTTTATGTGAATTGATGCAAAGTAAAATGAGCAGAAGCAGATTATCGCACATTAACAACAGCAGTATTGAATGATGATTAAGTGTGAATGATTTAGCTATTTTCAGTAATACAATGATTCAAGATATGATGAAAAAATGCTACCCACCCCTAGAGAAGGAAATGATGGAGTTGAATTCAGATCAAAGCATACTTTTTAAAAATTTTGTTTTTCTTGCTGGGGTTTTGGGGGTTGGGTTTTTTGGGGTTGGGTTTTGGTTTTTTTTTTTTTTTTTTTGGTCTGTACTTTCTTCTATAACATGACTAACATGGAAATGTGGTTTGCAAGAGAGAACATGTATAACCTATATCAAATTGCTCACCTTTTCAAAGTGGGGGAGGAGAAGAAAGACAATTTGGAACTCAAAATTAAAAAATAAAATTTAAATATTGTTTTCACATGTAATTGGGGAAAAAAAACTTAATTTTTTTTTTTTTTTTTTTTTTTTTTTTTTTTTAGAATCTACAGTTTTTATTCCTTTCTTTTTAGTGAAAAACACACAAAACTTTTCACAATGTATGACTGATGTGTCAGGGAGGAATTGTTTCAGCAAGCCCACAATTTTAGTTACTATGTTTAAATGAACAATTTAAACTCCATTTCTTGACTCCTCAGTTCAGTAGAGACATGTCTTTCTTGGTTGTATACTAGTTTTCAATATCTTGAAAAATGAAATGAAATTTAAGAAATGTCTAATTTGAAAGTTTGTAAATTACTCTCTCTCTCACTCTCTCTTTCTCTCTCTCACTTTCTCTTTCAACACTAGTCTAACCCACAGGGATAGAGGGGAGGGAAAACATTAGTGAAATCACTAACTGAATACCACTTTCCCTGAGCATGGTCTACCTGGTCACGACAGTGACAAGGAACAGCTGTAATGATGAGCATGAGGTAAATTAAGGCCATTGTAAGAGGATGTGATATAATGAACTATTTCATCTTTTTTCATCTCCATCACTAGAGAAAAAATATATATACCCATTCCCAATCTAACACTGTTCAAACATGGAATAGTTCAAGAAATTCCAAGGGTGTCCATTTAGTTCTATCCACAATAACCTACACTGAAGTTGCTGAAAAGTGCTAACTCCCAAGAACCTTGATACCCTTTCCTCCAAGGTCTACCCTCTATAGCCTCCCCAAATGATTCAAATGAAACATGGACTTTAAAGAATGCCTTGATAATTTGAATAGACTTGTGATAGAAAGAATTATCCATCTCCCCAGAGAGAACTATGGAAACTGATCAAAGCACAGTATTCTCACCTTTGTTGTGTTTGTTTATTTGCTTGTGTGTGTGTGTTTTTTTTCTTTCTTGTGTTTTTTTCCCCTTTTAATCTGTTTTTCCTTATGCATCATGAAGAATATGGAAATATGTTTAAAACAATTGCATGTTTAACCTATATTGGATTGCTTGTTGTCTTGGGGATGGGGGAAAGAGGAAGGAGAAAAATTTGGAACATAAGTATTTGCAAAGGTGAATGTTGAAAATTATTTGTATATATATTTGGAAAAATAAAAGGCTATTGTTAAATAAATAAATAATTAAAATAATGCCTTGATCTAGGTTTAGATTTAAAGGCCTCTACTTTCCTGGTGCTCAACTTTCCTGTATAATTTTACTAATATCCCCAAATACTGACCTTAAATTACTTTCTATCAATCCCATATTTCAGGATCAAAGCATCCTCCCAAAGAGTATGGCCTTGTCCTCTGCCCTGCTAGAGGGACTGCAAACTCTATGGAGAATGACTCCATCCCTTTTTTCCAGAATACTTATTTGTACTAACTGCAGTGTTTGCTTAAGTTGATTTGCCTAGTATTTGCTCAGTTGATCTGGCCTCTTGTTCAAAATTCACCAATGGCTCAGCCCATATCTTACATGTCGGGGGAGACCTATAGTTAAGTCTGAAGTCTTTAAGATGGGACTTCACACAGAAACTAAAGTCTAATTGCCCCAGCTCAAATTAATCTTGGACTATAGCAGGCTGTGGGGGAAGAGCTATGTAGGTTCAATCTATAAAATCTCTTTCTTTTAAGAACTTTACTCTCTAATTTGGAGCTATGCCCAAGGGGCTATCAGACTGTGCATAGTCTTTGATCCAGCCGTGTCTCTACTACGTCTGTATCCCAAAGAGATCATAAAGGAGGGAAAGGGACCCACATGTGCATAAATGTTTGTGGCAGCTCTTTTTGTAATGACAAGAAACTGGAAACTGAGTTAATGCCCATCAGTTGAAGAATATCCAATCATGTTATGATCCAATGAATCAGTTATGGTATATGAATGTTATGGGATATTATTGTTCTATAGGAAATGATCAGGAGGATGATTTCAGAAAGGCCTCAAACGACTTACATGAGCTGATGTTAAGTGAAGTAAGAACCAAGAGAACACTGTACCTAGCAACAGCAAGCTTATGTGATGATCAACCTTGATGGATGTGGCTCTTGTCAACAATGAGGTGATTTATATTCATTTTCAATAGACTTGTGAGGGAGACAGCCATTTGCATCCAGAGAGAAGCCTGAGGGGACTGAATGTGGATCACAACATAATATTTTCACCTTTTGTTGTTATTGTTGTTTGCTTTCTTGTTTTATTTTTCCTTTTTGATCTGATTTTGTATGTGTGTGTGCAGTGTGGTAAATGTGAACATATGTTTAGAAGACTTACACATGTTTAACCTATATTTGTAACGTGCTCTCCTGGCAGTTACAATTACTAGTCTGTCCTAGACCCACCAGAGTACCTTTGACCACTGTCCTTTGCAGTGTGAGCTCTACCCGGCTCGCCTCCTCTGAGGCCTTCTAAGGTCTCTGGCCACAATCTCTTGAATCTATAGCTTAATAACCGGTAGCGCACTCAAGAACAGCCACATGTAATCTTAAAAGCCTTTATTATACCTACTCACATAATGCCCTAACTGATGCCCTGACTTGTTGGTTCCCTGGTGAACACCTGTTCAGAAGACCCACGTGTTCACTACCAAAATCCTTACCTCTTTCGGCTACCCATCTTGGCTTGGCCACCCAGGCTAGGAGCCAGGGTGAACAGCACGAGGTTAAAGAGGGCGGTTGCTGCCTGCAGTGGGCTTACATAGGGCCTGTGAGGTCACATACACAGCCAATCAGTGAGAGAGTCACCCATTACGAAACTATCTCAATATGGCCAGGATCCCGCCCAAGGGCAGTCCTAATATCCACAGAAATTATTTCCGGGCCTCAATCTCCTGATGCACTGTGTCCTCCCATTTAAAGGGCCCTTACATATATTGAATTACTTGTTGTCTGGTGAAGGAGGAGATGGGAAGGGAGAGGAAAAATTTGGAACACAAGGTTTTACAAAGGTGAATGTTGAAAACTATCTCTGCATGTATTTTGAAAAATAAAAAACTCTTATAAAATTTAAATTAATTAATTTAAAGAGAACTTTATTCCCTTTCTTGTAGGAGAATGTAAGAGAACACTGCAATAAGAAGTCATCTTTTTATGGGACCAGGTGTGAATAACTCCATATTAGCAACTTAGAAAAGGACAGAAAGAGTATATTTGGCTGGAGTCTAATTGATTTAGCTGACTCAGTAACCATAAGTTCTCAGAGAGCTCCTCAAGTCTAGAAAATTCTATTTCAGAAAGTGAGTCAGCATTCACTCCATATTCTAAGAAGCCCCCACTCCAGTGTATCATAAAGTTTCTATTTGAACTTCTCATGCAGCCTCCTTAATTCCTTTGTGGTGAAAGTCTATCTGCTCCTGTTCTCTCAGGGGAAGAAATCACCTTTCTACCAAAAGCAGTAATAAGATCAGTGTACTGGTTTTTTTTTTTTTTAACTGCTATTTTATTTTTAAAAAAAATTTGTTGTTTCCAAGTTTCTTCTTCACTTCTAGTCTCATTCTCCATCTCCATTCTCAGTAGGATACAGTGAAATGGCTATATTGAAGTACAGTGGGTTCCTGGCTTTGCCACCCCTATCAGGAGAGCTTCCTTTGCTTTTGCAGTTTCTTCATCTATTGGCTCCCCTCTTTTCATGAGGGGAGCCTCTTAAAAGCTGAGAATTCTTTTTTTAGGTTCTGGGATAATTTGTTTTTAGTCTTATTGTGCTAGTAGTGAAACTTTTGCAGGACAATTAATAAAAACCAGGAAATATTAGATATAGCACTTTTTTTATCCACCATGGCAATCTCCTCTAGCATCAAGTGAATTAATCACTCTGCATGAATCAGGGCCAGCATTTTGATCCATGAAGAGAACTTCCCATACACTACCAAAAAGGTCCTTGTTACTCAGAATCACAATATTTCCTACCATACAACATTGCTCTCAGTATTGGCAGCCTTTCTCCCAACCCAAGCATAATAAGCTTTCCCTCTTCAATTTATTATTGATATTGTGTATATATATATATATATATATGTACATATATATATGTGTATATATGTATATATACATGAAAACTGGAGTGGTTGAAAAGCCTTGCTCACTATATTACACTACCATTGTACCATTTTATGGTATTCTGATCAATAATAACTTTTGATTGGCATTAGTCATATATATAGTCATGTAATTCCTGCTCAACTATCATGGGATAAGTCTCCCCAACAGCAACAAAAGATTGTGATCCTATCCTTCCATTTCTTGGTCTCTGGTTAAAACACATATACATACAAGCACAAAATGTATGTGTTAGTGGGGAAGGTACTAAAATAGAATTGCTATCTGAAATAGACAAATATAAAGGATTTTTCAAGTCCTACAAGCTACATAAAACCATTCAAATTCAATTTTAATCTCTTGTTGGGCACTTTTCAAACTTCATCGTCCAGGCAGAATACGTGGCCATTATCACTGCTGGAAAGAATCAATGTTATTAAAATAACATTTCTTATGAAAAATGTATCTGTAAAGTTGACTATTCCACCCACCTACAGAACAAGTCAACAGTTATACAAATTGGTGGTTAAAGTCATATCACAAAAAGTAGCAAGGAGAGGATTGAAGAAAAGCTACCAACCTAGTTTTAAAGTTTTACATGAGGGAAAAGAGTAGATTTTTTTTTTCCTTTGTAAAATATAGCTTTAAAAGTTGCTTAATAGAACACCTCAAAGACTCATGATCTTAAAAGTATATATTTGATCAAAAGTTGTCTACCTATTCATTTACTGGCACAATTGCCTGCCTAATGACCAGCTTAACAATTCACCAAGAGATGTAACAATATTTTATTGCATACTACAGAAAAAATATCCAGTTTTTGTTTAAGTTAAGTAGATATACATTGTGGTATAGTTGGACAATGACTCAGGCCTATCATCTTGCCAAGTGCACCCTTTTTTTTCCATGTAAATCAATTATCTATATTCTCTAGATCATGGAAAATTATTCAAGCTCAGGCTCCTCTGCTAGGCAAGATCTACCATGCCATCAGGGAAATCATACCTCTGCTGCCATTTCATATTCACACCATTCATTATCCTGGCAGTTGCCTAAAGGAGAAAATGCACAAAACTAATAATCATGGATCAATGCTGAAAATCAATGGGAAGTATAGCAGTACTTAGAAAAGATCAGGTACCCTGAATAATATATGAAGAGAAAGACCAAAGTTAATTAGTATGATTCTACCTTGGCTGCTTATGGCAAGAGTAACACCTATGTCCAGTTAGTTATATAAATATTAGAGAAGGGAAAAGCTAACAGCAGGAAAAACAATTAGTATGCTATTCTAATAGTCCAAGATAGAGTTCTTAACAACCTGAATTTCAATGGTGATTATGTGGTGAGCAAGAGATTCATATGAGAGATATCATAGAGGTATAATAACAGAACAAATGCAAAGCAAACTATTGGATATGAGAGTTTAAAGAGCAGGAAGAATCAGAAATTACAGACATTTTACACTTTTGTGATTGGTGATGTTGCCATTTGAGAATTATTTTTTTTTTTGTCTTTCAGTTATGTCTGACTCTTTATGGCTCCATTTGGGGTTGTTTTTGGCAGAGATGTTGGAATGGTTGCCATTTCTTTCTCCAGATTATTTTGCAGATGAGGTAACTGAGCTAAATGTCTTATACCTAGTGTCTCAGGCCAGATTTGAACTCACCAAGGTGAGTCTCTTGGACTCCAGACCTACGACTCTATCCATTTTGCCACCTAATTGTCCCTCATTTGGGGATGGCAGCTGCCACATCTAAGGAGAGGCAGAAATGTAAGACTTTATTTTCAGCTCATATTTACCTTCTCATCAGACCAAGATGGAGCCTTTTCTTTTTAAAGAAGGGTAAACATTTGAATTCATTCTGACCAGAAAAACTGGTAGTTTTATGATCTCAGCTTTTATATTTTAGGGACTTGTCAAAGACCAATAAGTCCTTTCCAGTTTAATTCTCCAACTTTCATTTCCTGAGGATAAAATTGTCCCTTGGCTATGTTCTGGACCCTTTTATCTCTATTTTTTAAAAATTTCTGGCTTGGTGAAATAATCTTTTTCCATAGCAAGTGATTTCCAACCTACATATCCAGTCCCACTCTCTTCCTGGAGCTTCATTCCTATTTCTCTTTTTAATTTGTTTTATTCTGAACTCAACAAACAGCTACTAAAATGTATATTTTTATATGCATGAAAAAATAGAAAAAGAGGATTGTACATGAAACTGTGAAACTATATGGTTCCTAGTAGGCAATAAGAATGTATTAAATGTTTACTATATGCCAAATATCATGCAAAGTGTTTTAATCAAATCTCCTTTGATCTTTACAACAATTCTGGAAGGTACATTCTATTATCTACATTTTAAAGTTGGAAATGCTGAGGTAGACAGAGGTTAAGTGAATTGCCAGGGTCAAATAGCTAATCCAAACCTGGATTTGAACTCAGGAGTTCCTAACTAGGTACAAGGAACCATCCACTGAATAACCTAATTGTCTCTAGTAAGTCTAAATAAATGCTATTTACTGACTGTTCAACTAGAAACTTTTCGAGATCTGCTTTTATGTCATTGTTTTTGATCTTCCTGCTATTTTTTCTGTTCATTTAAAAATAGTTCCACAATTATATTTCTTTTCTTTCTATTTTTCTTTTTTGTCCCTTGAAGATCAGTGGCAATCGCCCCTTTCCTTCCCATCCATTGATGATTTAAAAAAAAAAAAAAAAAAAAAAAAAAAAAAAAAAAAGATACAGAAAGCCTTTTCAAAAAATGCAAACTTGAGCAAAACAAATACCCATATTGTCCTTGTCTGAAAATGTATGCCTTATTCTGCACCTTGAATCCATCTCATCTTTTGTCAGGAGCAGGGTAATATCCTTCACCAATGGTCTTCTTTAATTCTATCCCTAACCACCTATTTTCTTTCTGGTCATTGATCTTGATGCCTTATCACTACCACAAACTCAAACCCAATCAGTCCTTACCTAAAATTGTTTTTTTTCCTCCCTTAAACTGGTGCTACTTTAAAAATCTTCACTTCCCCTGATGACTCTATTATGCCCAAGGGATGGTGACAGTGATGACACAAGTTACCAAACCCCCACTCTTAGAATCCTTCATCTTCCTTCCCTCCTCCCTATGTCTAATCAATTGCCAAGTCTATCAATTCGACTTTATTTTCCCTTCTTTCTATTCATGTTATCTACCTTCTTGAATCAGGATCATCACTTTTCAATTGAGCAATTATAGCAATATACTACCTGATTTTCCAGTCTCCTGGCTTCTTTCCAATTTATCCTTCATGAGTGCCAAAATAATCTTCCTAATGTCTAGGTCTGGCATATAATTCCTTCATTCAGAAACTTTCTATTACTCCCTCTTATCTCCCTATTATAAACTACTTACCTCAAAGTTTAATGAGTTCCACAATTTGGCTCCAACTTAACTTTCTATTCTTATATTATTTGCTTTCATACACACTTCACTAGCCATACTTGATTTATAGTTAGTCCTCAAACTCATTCTGCCCTGTTTCATTTTCATATATACATGAAAGCCATTCTCCATGTCTGTAATATACTTAATCCACGTATCCAGCCATTAAAGTCTTTCTTTATCCATATCTTCAGACATCAAAGTCTTTCTTCATCCACATTTCTAGCCATTCAAATCTTTCTCTTTAGCCTAGCTCTCCTAAAGTTCCCAACAAAACAATTTTAAAATAATGCCCCAAATTGAATTCTGGAGCAGCAGAGCCAATAAAAGATGACAAGACATTTTTTTAGCCCAAGTCAATTGAGAAGCTCAGAAAGAGAGGTCTGTGACATGGGGTTAGGGCTAATCTGGAGCACAAGTGCAGCTTGGGGGCTTAGTGGGAACAACAGCAGCAGCTGCTGCTTTCAGGAGCTGTCAGCCTAGGCACATTAAGGGAATTGAAGAACTGGTCAAAAAGAGTTTACAGGGGACCCTGTGCTAACATTGATTTCAAGATATGGTGTTATTTTAGCATTTCATATCCCTTCAGTGTCACAATTCCAGGATAGAAAGGAGAGCAAAGGCTCTGAGAGGTAATAATTCTTGCTGTAAGGAATATCCTGCCTATAAAAGGACCAGAGAGCAGGCCAGAAGAGCAGGGATCACACATCTCTTTGAACTTTGGAAACATCAAAAATTTATATACCCCCAGAACTAGTTTTGAAAAAGAACAGGGTAAAGAAGTCTGAATTTCTTCTCATATACTTACACACACACACACACACACACACACACACACACACACACACACACACACACAATGTAAGGAGAGCTTAACTTTAACATAAAGTTGAAATTCAAGAAATAGGCCTAGAAAAATAAACAAACAACAATACTTGATCCTAAAAATCTACTATAGTATCAAAGAAGAAGAAGGCATAATTTAAAAAAAAAAAAGACAATAATGTCAAAAGCTATAAGCAAGCCTTAAGGAAAAATGCAAATTGAACACAAGCCCAACAAGAATTCCTGGAAGATCTTAAAATTTTTTTTAAAAATTGAATAAGGGCAACTAGATGGCACAGTAGATAGAGTGCCAATCATGAAGTCAGAAGGACCTGAGTTTAAATTTAGCCTCATATGATCTTAAAGAAGGGAAAGAGACCTGTATGTGCAAGAATGTTTGTGGCAGCCCTCTTTGTGGTGGCCAGAAACTGGAAACTACGTGGATGCCCATCAATTGGAGAATGGCTGAATAAATTGTGGTATATGAATATCATGGAATATTATTGTTCTGTAAGAAATGACCAACAGGATGATTTCAGAAAGGCCTGGAGAGACTTACATGAACTGATGCTGAGTGAAATGAGCAGGACCAGGAAATCGTTGTACTCCAACAACAATACTATATGATGATCAATTCTGATGGACATGGCCATCGTCAACAATGAGATGAACCAAATCAGTTCCAATAGAGCAGTAATGAACTGAACCAGCTACACCCAGCAAAAGAACTCTAGGAGATGATTATGAACCACTACATAGAATTCCCAATCTCTCCAATTTTGTCTGCCTGCATTTCTGATTTCCTTCACAGGTTAATTGTACACTATTTCAAAGTCCGATTCTTTTTGTACAGCAAAACAACTGTTTGGTCATGTATGTATATATGTATATGTATATTGTATTTAATTTATATTCTATCATATTTAACATGTATTGATCAACCTGCCATCTGGGGGGGGAAAGGAGGGAAAAAATTAGAACAAAAGCTTTGGCAATTGTCAATGTTGTAAAATTTACCTATGCATATATCTTGTAAATAAAAACTATTAAATTTAGCCTCAAATACTTAACACTTCCTAGCTATGTGACCCTATGCAAGTTACTTAATACCAACTGCCTCACCAAAAAAAAAAAAAATTGAATAAAAATGGTAGAGAAAAACTGAGAAAAAAATAGAGTGACACAAGAAAACTATGAAAATACAATTTACAGCTTGGTCAAGGGAGCAAAAAAATACTAAAGAAAATAACACTATTAAAAAAATTCAAAATCTCAATGAAGAAAAGAATTTAACAAGAATTGGTCAAATGAAAAAGATGTAGGAATGTTCATTGAAGATAATAATTCCTTAAAAATTTAAATTGAACAAGTAGAAGCTAATGACTCTACATGACATCAAGAAATAATAAAGTCAAAAGAATGAAAAAATAAAAGAAAGTTTGAAAGAACTTATCAGAAAAACAATTGACTTAGAAAATAAATCAAGAAGAGATAAATTAAGAATTACTGGATTAGGGCAGATGTATGGCACCGTGGATAGAGAGAGCTTTGACCCTGAAGTCAGGAGACCCTGAGTTCAAATTTAACCTCAGACACTTAACATTTAATAGCTATCTGACCCTAGGTAAGTCACTCAATCCCAATTGCCTTGCCAAAAAAATAAAAAATAATAATAATAATAATAATGAAAAGAAAAAGAAAAAAAGAATTATTGGACTGTCTGAAAGCCATGATCAAAATAAGAGCTGAGACATAATCTTTCAAGAAATTATCCAAGAAGGACAGAGTAGAAATTGACAAAATCTACTCATCACTTCCTTTTTTTTTTTAATTAAAACTTTTTATTTTTCAAAACATATGCATGGATAATTCTTTGAAATTAACCCTTGCAAAACCTTGTATTCCAACTCCCCCTTCCCCTTTCCCCAACCTCTCCCCTTTAGATGTCAAGTAGTCCAATATATGTTAAATATGGTAGAAATATATATTAAATCCAATACATGCATACATATTTATACAATTATCTTGCTGCACAAGAAAAAACAAATCAAACTGGAAAAGAAATGAGAAAAAAAATAAAACGCAAACAACAACAAAAAGATTGAAAATGCTATGTTGTACCCATCATTTCCTAAAAGAGATCCCAAAATGAAAACTCTGAGAAATATTATAGCCAAATTCCAGAGTTCCCATGTCAAGAGAAAATATTACAAAAATCCAGAAATAAACAATTCAAATATTGTGGAATCATAATCAGGATCACACAATATTTAGCAGCTTCCATGTTAAAAGAATGAAGGGCTTGAAATGTGATATTCTGGATGCAAAGGAGCTATGATTACAATCAAGAGCAATCTATTTAACAAAATGGAATAGAATACTTCAGGAGAAAAAAATGGACATTTAATGAAAGGACTTTGAAGTATTCTTGATGAAAAGACCATAGCTGAATAGAAAATTTGACTTTCAAATGTGAGACTTAAGAGAAACATGAAAATGGTAAACTTGAAAGAGAAATCATAAGAGACTCAATAAAATTAAACTATTTACATTCCTTTATGAGAAGATGATATCTGTAACTCTTTAGAATTTTATCATTATTAGTGCATATAGAAAGAGTCTACACAGAAGTCACAAATATGAGTTGACTATGTTGAGATATCAAAAAATATCGATGAATAAGAAAGGGGGATGCACTGAAAGGAAAGAAAGAGGGGAAGTGGGGAAAATTGTCTTAAATAAAAGGCACGCAAGGAAGAACTTTTACAGTGGAGGGGTAAATGGGGGTAGGGAGAGGCAGTGTGCAATGTTTTATCGTTACTCTCATTTGAACTGGTTCAAAAAGGGAAGAATATTTTCTCTCTCTCTCTCTCTCTCTCTCTCTCTCTCTCTCTCTCTCTCTCTCTGTGTGTGTGTGTGTGTGTGTGTGTGTGTGTGTGTGTTTGTCTCTATCTTTCTCACACACATGCATGCACACATACACATATATGCACACACATAAACAATTAGGAATAGAAATCTATCTTATCCAACAGGGAAATAGAATGGAAAGGGGAGAAGAGAAAGGGTGGTGATAAACAAGAGAGCAGATAAAGGAAAGCAATAAGCAAAATAGACATTTAAGGAGAGACAGATTGAAATAAGAAAGAGAAAGATAAACAGAAAAAAAAAAAGGAAAATAAAATAGAAGAAAATACCATTAAGTAATAATAACTATGAATGTAAATAGGATGAACACCCTTATAAAATAGAAGCAGAAAGCAGAATGGATTAAAAAACAAAATTCAACAATATGTTACAAGAAACACACAGTTAAAATAAGGGGCTTTAGCTGAAGTAAAAAGGAAAAAAAACAGAGGTAGTAATCAGGGCCTCAGAAAAATAGACATAATTAAAAGAGATAATCATAAAAACTACATTTTGCTCAAAGGAATCATAGACAAAGAAATTATATCAATACTAAACATATACACATTAAATGGCAGAGCATCTAAATTTTTAAAGGAAAATTTAAATGAATGACAGGAGGAAATAGGCAGCAAAACTTTATCAGTGGTTAGTGGGACTGATTGGGTGAAGTTTTCTCAGTTTGAGACTAAGTCACATGGTCCCTATTCCCAGAGTGGGAACACTCTGTTGCAGGGCATCACGTGGTCTCTAAAGGTGAGACCCTCAGGAAATTATTGAAGTTAGAGGAAGTGACATGACCCACAATATTAGTCAGGGATGGTTAAGTCCTTTTCGTTTATCCAATGAAAAGACTTGGTCCTTTTGCTTTTTAAATCCCCAACAAGCAGGGAGCTGGTATGGTTCCACGAGCACATGGAAGGAGCTGGGATGGCTCCCAGGTGTGTGCTTGGTCCTCTCCCTGCAGGGACTAAATAAATGCTTTTTCTTTGTACCAGAAGATGTTTAATTAATTTGGGAAAGGTCTAGTACCCATTCCACACAGTAGTGGACCTCGTTTTATCCTCTTATAGCTAGGTAAATTTAACTATAAAATAAATAAGAAAGAAGTCCAGGAGATGGATAGAGTCTTAGAAAAGTTAGGTATGATAGATCTCTAGAAAAAACTGAATGGGAATAAAAAGGAGTATAGTTTTTCTTTGCTGTATATGATACCCTTATAAAAACACTGCCATATGTTAGAATGTAAAAACCTCATAACCAAATACAGAAAAGCAGAAGTATTGAATGCACCCTTTTCAGACAATAATGCTATAAAAATTACATGTAATAAAGGGTTTTGTAAGCAAAGATTAAAAATTAATTAGAAACAAAATAATTTAGTGCTAAAGAATGAGTGAGCCCCAGAGCCAATTATAGAAACAATCAATAACTTGATTAAAGAGACTAAGAAAAAAAGACAGCATAACAAAATTTGTGGGATGCAGCCAAAGCAGTAATTAGGGGAAAATTTATATCTCTAAATGCTTACATCAAGAAAAGAGAGAGAGCAGATCAATGAATTGGACTTGAAACTAAAACAACAACAAGAAAAACTAGAAAAAGAACAACTTGACAATCCCCAATTAAACACTAAAATGGAAATCCTGAAAAAAAAATTTAATAAAATTGTAACTAAAAAAAAAAAAAAAGCTAGAATCTGGGTTTATGGAAAAAAAATAGATAAATGGCTAATCTGATTTTTTTTAAAAGAAGAATTATTAGTAGGAAAGATGAAAGAGGTGAATATTGTATCAATAAAGATGAAATTAAAGCAATTATTAGGAGTTATTTTGATCAATTATATGTCAGTGAAACATACAATCTAAGTGAAATGGATAAATGTTTATAAAAATATAAATTGTCCAGATTAACAGAAGAGAAAATAGAATACTTAAATAAGCAAAATTTAAAAAAAGAAATTGAACAAGTCATAAATGAGCTCCCTAAGAAAAATTCTGCAGATCCAACTCACTTCCAGTTGATCAATGATGGACAGAAACAACTACACCCAGAGAAGGAACACTGGGAATTGAATGTAAATTGTTAGCATTACTGTCTATCTACCCAGATTACTTATGCCTTCGGAATCTAATACTCAAAGTGCAACAAGAAAATTGGATTTACACACATATATTGTATCTAGGTTATACTGTAACACATGTAAAATGTATGGGATTGCCTGTCATCTAGGGGAGGGAGTAGAGGGAGGGAGGGGAAAATTTGGAAAAATGAATACAAGGGATAATGTTATTTAAAAAAATTACTCATGCATATATATACTGTCAAAAATTATAATTATAAAATTTAAAAAATTTTTAAAAATTAAAAAAATTAAAAAAATTAAAAAATAAAAATTTACCATGTAATCTTGAAAAAAAATTTTAAAAATTAAATAAATAAAACAATCTGGTGCTGGCTAAGAAACAGAATGGTAGACCAGTGGAATAGATTGAGTACACAATACACAGTAAGAGATGACCATGATAATGTTGTGTTTGATAAATGTAAAGATCTAAATTTTGGAACAAGAACTAACTATTTGACATTTAGAAATTGTTAGAAAAACTTGAAAACATTTTTAGAAAACATTGTTAGAAAAACTTGAAAACAGTTTGGTAGAAATTAGGTATAAACCAGTATCTCACACTGGATACCAAGATAAGGCCAAAATGATTTAAATGTAAAGGATAATACCATAAGTGAATTAGGGGAGTGTAGAATAGTTGCCCTGTCAAATATATGAATAAGGGAAGAATTTATTACAAAACAGGAGATAGAGAGCATACAGGATATAAAATTGATAATTTGGATTACAATACATTCAAAAAGTTTTGCATAAACAAAACCAATACAGCAAAGGTTAGAAGATTAGAAGAAGAAAATTGTGGAAAGAGAAAAATTTCATAGCAGATTTTCTGATAAATCTGATGAAGATTTTTTAAATATCTCAAATATATAGAAAATTGAGTCAAATTCATAAGAATACAAGCCATTCATCAATTGATAAACAGTCAAAGATTAAGTAAGAACAGGATGTTTTTAGAACAAGAAATCAAAGCTATTTATGGTTATATGAAAAAAATGCTCTAAATTGCTATTGAAGGACCACCTCACTCGCACTTAGTAGATTTGCTAATATCTAGAAAAAAAATTGAAAAATAATTTGCTAATATCTATAAAAGAAAGATAATAAATATTGGAAAAGATGCAATTTTGGACACAAAAGCATTGTTGATGGAACTGTGGCTGATCCAGCCATTCTGGAGAGCAATTTGGAACTCTGCCTAAAAGGCTATAAAATTGTATATATTCATCCAACCAATAATACCAATCATTATTAGTTCTGTCCCAAAAAAATTTTTTTAAAAGAAGGGAGAAGAAAGAAGGAAGAAGGAGGAGGAGGAAGAGGAAGAGGAGAAAGAAAAGGACCTATATGTACAAAAATATTTATAGCAATTTCTTTTGTAGTGACAAAGAATTGGAAATTGAGGGAATGTCCTATCAATTGGATAATGGCTGAACAAGTTGTGGTATATTATTGTAATAGAATAGTATTGTGCTACAAAAAAGGGTGAACAGACTGACTTCAGAAAAATCTGGAAAGACTTACATGAACTGATGAAAAATCAAGTGAACAGAGCTAGGGGAACATTGTACACAATGAAAGTAATACTGTTCAATGATCAACTGTGAAATACTTAGCTATTGTCAGCAATATGAAGATCTAAGAAAATTCTGAAGGACCTATGATGAAAAATGCTATCATCTACCTCCAGAGAAAGAACTGATGGAATCTGAATGTAAATTGAAGCATATTGGATTGTTGTTGGGTTTTTGTTTTGTATTATTTTGTTTGTTGATGTTACCTTCTTTGTTTTTCCTGGGGTCTTTTGTGTGCTTTCTTTCACAGCATGACTAATACGGAAATATATTTTGCATGACTGCACATGTATAATGACCTTTATTAAATTGCTTGCCTTTTAAGTGAGGGGGATAAAGAGCAAGGAGACAATATGTAATTTGAAACTTTAAAAATAAAGGTAAAATATTTTTACATATAATTGGAAAAATAAAATATTTAAATATTTTAAAAAGATGTAGCTGATTAAATGGATTGGTAAAAAGAAATAATTGGTAGAATAAAAAACTTTAATTCAAACAGTTAATCTCTTGTAAGAAAGAAGAGAAAAACTGCTCGAAAATACAAATATACTGAAATAAACAACAATCTAGGGGAAAATAATTAAAAGAAAATATTATTAAATCAATCAATCAATAAAAATTTATTGGTATCAATATGTCAGGCACTGTGCTAAGTGCTAGGCATGGCAAAAGTTAAGTTCTCCCCTTCAAGGAGTTTACAAACTAATGTATTTTCAAAAACACAGTATAAATAAGGAATCAAAATACATTAAGGATCACAGGCCTCCCCCCAAAAGAAGGCAAGTTAAAAAAAAACAACCTGAATATAATGTAACATAACAAGCACTGTCCAGAATCTATGTTTATATGATGCCCCGAGACTTGTTTCTCTAGCAATTTACTCCATTCTATATTTTACATTTTGTTTTATCTTTCTATGAAATTTGTCCAAATCTGAGAGGACATTAAAATTTACTATTATTGTATTACTCTCCACGTTTTATAATCAAGTTAATTTTTCTCTTATGGATTTAGATACTATAGCTTTGGAGCATGTAGATTTAATATTGATATTAAACAACAATTAATATTGATATTGTTGCCTCTGACTCCTTTCAGCTTGATTTCCTTATTTACCTCTATTCATATTGTGATACTTGTTTTTGCTTTGCTTTTTATTTGTCTGAGATTTTGGATTCACCTGATACATAAAAAATTGTGTTTCAGCCCATTATTTTTTCGACCCATTTTTCTGTGCATATATTCAATTTTTAGCTATGTTTCTTGTAAGGAACAGATTGTAATGTTTTGTTTTCTTATTCAAACTGCTGTTCTTTTATTGAATTGCTTAATCTATTCTCTTTAAGACTTATGAGAGTTGGGTTAATATTTTATTCCATTTGTGTCCCTAATATTGCTTTTTTTTTTTTTAATTAGTATTTTTATTCTTGCTGTTGGAACTTTTCTTCTGTAAAACAGTGCTTTGCCTTTTTAATTAATTTTCTTAATTCCCATTAAAGAAATACTATTTCAATAGACTCTCTCTCACTCTCAACCTCCACTTCATTTGTCACCCTGTTCTTTGGTTTTTGTTGTTTTATTTAATTTATTGATTTCTTTTTATTACTTTCTTTTACTTAGTTATTAACTCTTCCCCTCTTCCTTCTCAGTTAAGTTGTTAATTAAAAACTCCCTGTTCATCTCCCTTTTAACTTGTTTGTTTGTTAGGATTTTTTTTTTTCATTATTTGCTTCTTTTCCTAGAAAGAAATTTCTTTACCTTTTCCCCTTCATGAATTCTCTTTACTTTCTCTCCTCCATTTTTTTTTTTTTTCTATTTTATTTCACTCTTAGATATATTCCTATGGAAGGTAGTTAGTTCTGTTCCTTCAATGTCAATTCTGCTTCTTTGTATTCTAAATTTATCTTTATCACTTAGTGTATTTTAAGAAAATTAGGACTTCAGTTCAAATACAGCTCCAGACACTTGATACTTATTAGCTGTGTGATCCTGGGCTAGTCACTTAACACTTATTGCCTTCCAGAAAAAACAAAGTCTTTTATAGTGCCTTCATTTTTATTTATTCTTTTTAATCACACACATAGGTATCTTTATTGAGTGGATAACAAGCTCAATATTAGTTGGAAATATGAAGAAGCCAGAAATACTGAAATGCAGGGTTTCCCAGAATGAAGAGATGATAGTTTTTACTAGACCCTATGTAGAGTATTGTATTTCACTCTGAGAACTGCAGCTTAGGAAAGATCACTGGTTAGATAACATTCCAAAATGGCAACCAGGTCGGTGGAGTGACTTGAGTTCACATTACATGAGGATCAGTTGAAGGAAATGATGATCTTCATCTTGTAGGAGAGATAACACCTAGAAGACATGACATTTATCCTCAAGTATCATCAAGAATCCTAACTGATCCCAGCAAATAAAACCAGGAAAAATATATTGTGTTGGAAAAAGGCAAATATAAATTTTATATCAAGAAAAACTTCCTAACAATAAGATTTGTCTAAAAGTAGTATGTGATGCTTCTGGAAGTAGTTGGTTCTGTCTCATTGGAAGTCTTCAAGGTAGATGATCACTTCTTAGGTACATAGCTATCATGATAGCACATTATATGTGCCAAACACTGTGCTAAATGTACATGATAACTATCACATTTGATCTTCACAATAACTCTGCAAGGTAAGGGCTTGTTTTTATACCCATTTTTCAGTTGAAAAAACTGAGGCAAAGGACAAATGATTTGCCCAAGATCATACAGCTAGCAAGTTGAGGTGGAATTCAAAATCAGGCCCTCCTAATTGCCACCTAGCAATATACAAGTATATTGTAGTAGGAATTCCTTTCTAATTGATCTCTAAGATCCTTTCTAACTCTAGAATATTCTGTGATTCTTCTATCTGAATCCAAACAGGACTTTTTAGTTAAAGGTTCATGTAATTGCAGCCACATCCGTGGAGGAGCAATTGAGGAATTTGACC